>NC_081212.1:12072893-12757893 GCF_902713425.1 Acipenser ruthenus | reverse complement strand
ACACGGCTGGGGATGATCCTGAGATACTATTGTGTTATCTAGTACACAGCTGGGGATGACCCTGAGATTGTACCGTGTTATCTAGTTCACAGCTGGGGATGACCCTGTGATAGTACCGTGTTATTTAGTACCTAGTACGCAGCTGGGGATGATTCTGAGATAGTACCGTGTTATTTAGTACCTAGTACGCAGCTGGGGATGATCCTGAGATAGTACTGTGTTATCTAGTAGCCAGTACACAGCTGGGGATGATCCTGAGATACTACCGTGTTATTTAGTACCTAGTACGCAGCTGGGGATGATCCTGAGATAGTACTGTGTTATCTAGTAGCCAGTACACAGCTGGGGATGATCCTGAGTTACTACCATGTTCTCTAGTACACGGCTGGGGATGATCCTGAGATACTACTGTGTTATCTAGTACACAGCTGGGGATGACCCTGAGATAGTACCGTGTTATCGAGTACGCAGCTGGGGATGATCCTGAGATTGTACTGTGTTATCTAGTACACAGCTGTAGATGACCCTGAGATAGTACCGTGTTATCTAGTACACAGCTGGGGATGATCCTGAGATAGTACCGTGGTATCCAGTATGCAGCTGGGGATGGTCCTGAGATAGTTCCGTGTTATCTAGTACCTAGTACGTAGCTGGGGATGATCCTGAGATAGTACCGTGTTATCTAGTACCCAGTACACAGCTGGGGATGACCCTGAGATAGTACCGTGTTATTTAGTACCTACTACACAGCTGGGGATGATCCTGAGATACTACCATGTTCTCTAGTACACAGCTGGGGATGATCCTGAGATAGTACAGTGTTATCTAGAACACAGTACACAGCTGGGGATGATCCTGACATAGTACCGTGTTATGTAGTACACAGCTGTAGATGATCCTGAGATAGTACCATGTTATCTAGTACACAGCTGGGGATGACCCTGAGATAGTACAGTGTTATCTAGTACCTAATACACAGCTGGGGATGATCCTGAGATAGTACAGTGTTATCTAGTGCCTAGTACGCAGCTTGGGATGATCCTGAGATAGTACCGTGTTATTTAGTACCTAGTACGCAGCTGGGGATGATCCTGAGATATTACCGTTTCATTTAGTACTTAGTACGCAGCTGGGGATGATCCTGAGATAGTACTGTGTTATCTAGTAGCCAGTACACAGCTGGGGATGATCCTGAGATACTACCAGTTCTCTAGTACACAGCGGGGGATGATCCGGAGATACTACCATGTTCTGTAGTACACAGCTGGGGATTTTCCTGAGATAGTACCGTGTTATCTAGTACGCAGCTGGGGATGACCCTGAGATAGTACCGTGTTATTTAGTACCTAGTACGCAGCTGGGGATGATCCTGAGATAGTACCGTGTTATTTAGTACCTAGTACACAGCTGGGGATGATCCTGAGATAGTACTGTGTTATCTAGTAGCCAGTACACAGCTGGGGATGATCCTGAGATACTACCGTGTTATTTAGTACCTAGTACGCAGCTGGGGATGATCCTGAGATAGTACAGTGTTATCTAGTACCTAGTACACAGCTGGGGATGATCCTGAGATAGTACCGTGTTATCTAGTACACAGCTGGGGATGACCCTGAGATAGTACTGTTATCTAGTACACAGCTGGGGATCACCCTGAGATAGTACCGTGTTATCGAGTACGCAGCTGGGGATGATCCTGAGATAGTACTGTGTTATCTAGTACACAGCTGTAGATGACCCTGAGATAGTCCCGTGTTATCTAGTACACAGCTGGGGATGATCCTGAGATAGTACCGTGGTATCCAGTATGCAGCTGGGGATGGTCCTGAGATAGTACCGTGTTATTTAGTACCTAGTACGCAGCTGGGGATGATCCTGAGATAGTACTGTGTTATCTAGTAGCCAGTACACAGCTGGGGATGATCCTGAGATATTACCGTTTCATTTAGTACTTAGTACGCAGCTGGGGATGATCCTGAGATACTACTAGTTCTCTAGTACACAGCTGGGGATGATCCGGAGATACTACCATGTTCTGTAGTACACAGCTGGGGATTTTCCTGAGATAGTACCGTGTTATCTAGTACGCAGCTGGGGATGACCCTGAGATAGTACCGTGTTATCTAGTACCCAGTACACAGCTGGGGATGATCCTGAGATAGTACAGTGTTATCTAGTAACTAATACACAGCTGGGGATGATCCTGAGATGGTACCTTGTTATCCAGTACGCAGCTGGGTATGAACCTGTCATAGTACAGTGTTACCTAGTACGCAGCTGGGGATGATCTTGAGATAGTACCGTGTTATCTAATACCTAGTACACAGCTGGGGATGATCCTGAGATAGTACCGTGTTCTCTAGTACACGGCTGGGGATGATCCTGAGATACTACTGTGTTATCTAGTACACAGCTGGGGATGACCCTGAGATTGTACCGTATTATCTAGTACACAGTTGGGGATGACCCTGAGATAGTACCGTGATATCCAGTATGCAGCTGGGGATGGTCCTGAGATAGTTCCGTGTTATCTAGTTCACAGCTGGGGATGACCCTGAGATAGTACCGTGTAATTTAGTACCTAGTACGCAGCTGGGGATGATCCTGAGATAGTACCGTGTTATTTAGTACCTAGTACACAGCTGGGGATGATCCTGAGATAGTACTGTGTTATCTAGTAGCCAGTACACAGCTGGGGATGATCCTGAGATACTACCGTGTTATTTAGTACCTAGTACGCAGCTGGGGATGATCCTGAGATAGTACTGTGTTATCTAGTAGCCAGTACACAGCTGGGGATGATCCTGAGATAATACCATGTTCTCTAGTACACGGCTGGGGATGATCCTGAGATACTACTGTGTTATCTAGTAGTCAGTACACAGCTGGGGATGATCCTGAGATACTACCATGTTCTCTAGTACACGACTGGGGATGATCCTGAGATACTACTGTGTTATCTAGTACACAGCTGGGGATCACCCTGAGATAGTACCGTGTTATCTAGTACACAGCTGGGGATGATCCTGAGATAGTACCGTGGTATCCAGTATGCAGCTGGGGATGGTCCTGAGATAGTTCCGTGTTATCTAGTACCCAGTACACAGCTGGGGATGACCCTGAGATAGTACCGTGTTATTTAGTACCTACTACACAGCTGGGGATGATCCTGAGATACTACCATGTTCTCTAGTACACAGCTGGGGATGATCCTGAGATAGTACCGTGTTATCTAGTACACAGTACAGAGCTGGGGATGATCCTGACATAGTACCGTGTTATGTAGTGCACAGCTGTAGATGATCCTGAGATAGTACCATGTTATCTAGTACACAGCTGGGGATGACCCTGAGATAGTACAGTGTTATCTAGTACCTAATACACAGCTGGGGATGATCCTGAGATAGTACACTGTTATCTAGTGCCTAGTACGCAGCTTGGGATGATCCTGAGATAGTACCGTGTTATTTAGTACCTACTACACAGCTGGGGATGATCCTGAGATACTACCATGTTCTCTAGTACACGACTGGGGATGATCCTGAGATACTACTGTGTTATCTAGTACACAGCTGGGGATCACCCTGAGATAGTACCGTGTTATTCAGTACGCAGCTGGGGATGATCCTGAGATAGTACCGTGGTATCCAGTATGCAGCTGGGGATGGTCCTGAAATAGTTCCGTGTTATCTAGTACCTAGTACGCAGCTGGGGATGATCCTGAGATAGTACCGTGTTATTTAGTACCTAGTACGCAGCTGGGGATGATCCTGAGATAGTACTGTGTTATCTAGTAGCCAGTACACAGCTGGGGATGATCCTGAGATACTACCATGTTCTCTAGTACACGGCTGGGGATGATCCTGAGATACTATTGTGTTATCTAGTACACAGCTGGGGATGACCCTGAGATTGTATCGTGTTATCTAGTACACAGCTGGGGATCACCCTGAGATAGTACCGTGATATCCAGTATGCAGCTGGGGATGGTCCTGAGATAGTTCCGTGTTATCTAGTTCACAGCTGGGGATGACCCTGAGATAGTACCGTGTTATTTAGTACCTAGTACGCAGCTGGGGATGATCCTGAGATAGTACCGTGTTATTTAGTACCTAGTACGCAGCTGGGGATGATCCTGAGATAGTACTGTGTTATCTAGTAGCCAGTACACAGCTGGGGATGATCCTGAGATACTACCGTGTTATTTAGTACCTAGTACGCAGCTGGGGATGATCCTGAGATAGTACTGTGTTATCTAGTAGCCAGTACACAGCTGGGGATGATCCTGAGTTATACCATGTTCTCTAGTATACGGCTGGGGATGATCCTGAGATACTACTGTGTTATCTAGTAAACAGCTGGGGATGACCCTGAGATAGTACCGTGTTATCGAGTACGCAGCTGGGGATGATCCTGAGATTTTACTGTGTTATCTAGTACACAGCTGTAGATGACCCTGAGATAGTACCGTGTTATCTAGTACACAGCTGGGGATGATCCTGAGATAGTACCGTGGTATCCAGTATGCAGCTGGGGATGGTCCTGAGATAGTTCCGTGTTATCTAGTACCTAGTACGCAGCTGGGGATGATCCTGAGATAGTACCGTGTTATCTAGTACCCAGTACACAGCTGGGGATGACCCTGAGATAGTACCGTGTTATTTAGTACCTACTACATAGCTGGGGATGATCCTGAGATACTACCATGTTCTCTAGTACACAGCTGGGGATGATCCTGAGATAGTACAGTGTTATCTAGTACACAGTACACAGCTGGGGATGATCCTGACATAGTACCGTGTTATGTAGTGCACAGCTGTAGATGATCCTGAGATAGTACCATGTTATCTGGTACACAGCTGGGGATGACCCTGAGATAGTACAGTGTTATCTAGTACCTAATACACAGCTGGGGATGATCCTGAGATAGTACACTGTTATTTAGTGCCTAGTACGCAGCTTGGGATGATAATGAGATAGTACTGTGTTATCTAGTAGTCAGTACACAGCTGGGGATGATCCTGAGATATTACCATGTTCTCTAGTACACGACTGGGGATGATCCTGAGATACTACTGTGTTATCTAGTACACAGCTGGGGATCACCCTGAGATAGTACCGTGTTATCGAGTACGCAGCTGGGGATGATCCTGAGATAGTACCGTGGTATCCAGTATGCAGCTGGGGATGGTCCTGTGATAGTTCCGTGTTATCTAGTACCTAGTACGCAGCTGGGGATGATCCTGAGATAGTACCGTGTTATTTAGTACCTAGTACGCAGCTGGGGATGATCCTGAGATAGTACTGTGTTATCTAGTAGCCAGTACACAGCTGGGGATGATCCTGAGATACTACCATGTTCTCTAGTACACGGCTGGGGATGATCCTGAGATACTATTGTGTTATCTAGTACACAGCTGGGGATGACCCTGAGATTGTACCGTGTTATCTAGTACACAGCTGGGGATGACCCTGAGATAGTACCGTGATATCCAGTATGCAGCTGGGGATGGTCCTGAGATAGTTCCGTGTTATCTAGTTCACAGCTGGGGATGACCCTGTGATAGTACCGTGTTATTTAGTACCTAGTACGCAGCTGGGGATGATTCTGAGATAGTACCGTGTTATTTAGTACCTAGTACGCAGCTGGGGATGATCCTGAGATAGTACTGTGTTATCTAGTAGCCAGTACACAGCTGGGGATGATCCTGAGATACTACCGTGTTATTTAGTACCTAGTACGCAGCTGGGGATGATCCTGAGATAGTACTGTGTTATCTAGTAGCCAGTACACAGCTGGGGATGATCCTGAGTTACTACCATGTTCTCTAGTACACGGCTGGGGATGATCCTGAGATACTACTGTGTTATCTAGTACACAGCTGGGGATGACCCTGAGATAGTACCGTGTTATCGAGTACGCAGCTGGGGATGATCCTGAGATTGTACTGTGTTATCTAGTACACAGCTGTAGATGACCCTGAGATAGTACCGTGTTATCTAGTACACAGCTGGGGATGATCCTGAGATAGTACCGTGGTATCCAGTATGCAGCTGGGGATGACCCTGAGATAGTACCGTGTTATTTAGTACCTACTACACAGCTGGGGATGATCCTGAGATACTACCATGTTCTCTAGTACACAGCTGGGGATGATCCTGAGATAGTACAGTGTTATCTAGAACACAGTACACAGCTGGGGATGATCCTGACATAGTACCGTGTTATGTAGTACACAGCTGTAGATGATCCTGAGATAGTACCATGTTATCTAGTACACAGCTGGGGATGACCCTGAGATAGTACAGTGTTATCTAGTGCCTAGTACGCAGCTTGGGATGATCCTGAGATAGTACCGTGTTATTTAGTACCTAGTACGCAGCTGGGGATGATCCTGAGATATTACCGTTTCATTTAGTACTTAGTACGCAGCTGGGGATGATCCTGAGATAGTACAGTGTTATCTAGTGCCTAGTACGCAGCTTGGGATGATCCTGAGATAGTACTGTGTTATCTAGTAGCCATTACACAGCTGGGGATGATCCTGAGATACTTCCAGTTCTCTAGTACACAGCGGGGGATGATCCGGAGATACTACCATGTTCTGTAGTACACAGCTGGGGATTTTCCTGAGATAGTACCGTGTTATCTAGTACGCAGCTGGGGATGACCCTGAGATAGTACCGTGTTATCTAGTACCCAGTACACAGCTGGGGATGATCCTGAGATAGTACAGTGTTATCTAGTAACTAATACACAGCTAGGGATGATCCTGAGATGGTACCTTGTTATCCAGTACGCAGCTGGGTATGATCCTGTCATAGTACAGTGTTACCTTGTACGCAGCTGGGGATGATCTTGAGATAGTACCGTGTTATCTAATACCTAGTACACAGCTGGGGATGATCCTGAGATAGTACCGTGGTATCCAGTATGCAGCTGGGGATGGTCCTGAGATAGTTCCGTGTTATCTAGTACCCAGTACACAGCTGGGGATGACCCTGAGATAGTACCGTGTTATTTAGTACCTACTACACAGCTGGGGATGATCCTGAGATACTACCATGTTCTCTAGTACACAGCTGGGGATGATCCTGAGATAGTACCGTGTTATCTAGTACACAGTACAGAGCTGGGGATGATCCTGACATAGTACCGTGTTATGTAGTGCACAGCTGTAGATGATCCTGAGATAGTACCATGTTATCTAGTACACAGCTGGGGATGACCCTGAGATAGTACAGTGTTATCTAGTACCTAATACACAGCTGGGGATGATCCTGAGATAGTACACTGTTATCTAGTGCCTAGTACGCAGCTTGGGATGATCCTGAGATAGTACTGTGTTATCTAGTAGCCAGTACACAGCTGGGGATGATCCTGAGATACTACCATGTTCTCTAGTACACGACTGGGGATGATCCTGAGATACTACTGTGTTATCTAGTACACAGCTGGGGATCACCCTGAGATAGTACCGTGTTATCGAGTACGCAGCTGGGGATGATCCTGAGATAGTACCGTGGTATCCAGTATGCAGCTGGGGATGGTCCTGAGATAGTTCCGTGTTATCTAGTACCTAGTACGCAGCTGGGGATGATAATGAGATAGTACCGTGTTATTTAGTACCTAGTACGCAGCTGGGGATGATCCTGAGATAGTACTGTGTTATCTAGTAACCAGTACACAGCTGGGGATGATCCTGAGATACTACCATGTTCTCTAGTACACGGCTGGGGATGATCCTGAGATACTATTGTGTTATCTAGTACACAGCTGGGGATGACCCTGAGATTGTATCGTGTTATCTAGTACACAGCTGGGGATCACCCTGAGATAGTACCGTGATATCCAGTATGCAGCTGGGGATGGTCCTGAGATAGTTCCGTGTTATCTAGTTCACAGCTGGGGATGACCCTGAGATAGTACCGTGTTATTTAGTACCTAGTACGCAGCTGGGGATGATCCTGAGATAGTACCGTGTTATTTAGTACCTAGTACGCAGCTGGGGATGATCCTGAGATAGTACTGTGTTATCTAGTAGCCAGTACACAGCTGGGGATGATCCTGAGATACTACCGTGTTATTTAGTACCCAGTACGCAGCTGGGGATGATCCTGAGATAGTACTGTGTTATCTAGTAGCCAGTACACAGCTGGGGATGATCCTGAGTTACTACCATGTTCTCTAGTATACGGCTGGGGATGATCCTGAGATACTACTGTGTTATCGAGTACGCAGCTGGGGATGATCCTGAGATTTTACTGTGTTATCTAGTACACAGCTGTAGATGACCCTGAGATAGTACCGTGTTATCTAGTACACAGCTGTGGATGATCCTGAGATAGTACCGTGGTATCCAGTATGCAGCTGGGGATGGTCCTGAGATAGTTCTGTGTTATCTAGTACCTAGTACGCAGCTGGGGATGATCCTGAGATAGTACCGTGTTATCTAGTACCCAGTACACAGCTGGGGATGACCCTGAGATAGTACCGTGTTATTTTGTACCTACTACACAGCTGGGGATGATCCTGAGATACTACCATGTTCTCTAGTACACAGCTGGGGATGATCCTGAGATAGTACAGTGTTATCTAGTACACAGTACACAGCTGGGGATGATCCTGAGATACTACCGTGTTATTTAGTACCCAGTACGCAGCTGGGGATGATCCTGAGATAGTACTGTGTTATCTAGTAGCCAGTACACAGCTGGGGATGATCCTGAGTTACTACGATGTTCTCTAGTATACGGCTGGGGATGATCCTGAGATACTACTGTGTTATCGAGTACGCAGCTGGGGATGATCCTGAGATTTTACTGTGTTATCTAGTACACAGCTGTAGATGACCCTGAGATAGTACCGTGTTATCTAGTACACAGCTGTGGATGATCCTGAGATAGTACCGTGGTATCCAGTATGCAGCTGGGGATGGTCCTGAGATAGTTCTGTGTTATCTAGTACCTAGTACGCAGCTGGGGATGATCCTGAGATAGTACCGTGTTATCTAGTACCCAGTACACAGCTGGGGATGACCCTGAGATAGTACCGTGTTATTTTGTACCTACTACACAGCTGGGGATGATCCTGAGATACTACCATGTTCTCTAGTACACAGCTGGGGATGATCCTGAGATAGTACAGTGTTATCTAGTACACAGTACACAGCTGGGGATGATCCTGAGATACTACCAGTTCTCTAGTACACAGCGGGGGATGATCCGGAGATACTACCATGTTCTGTAGTACACAGCTGGGGATTTTCCTGAGATAGTACCGTGTTATCTAGTACGCAGCTGGGGATGACCCTGAGATAGTACCGTGTTATTTAGTACCTAGTACGCAGCTGGGGATGATCCTGAGATAGTACCGTGTTATTTAGTACCTAGTACACAGCTGGGGATGATCCTGAGATAGTACTGTGTTATCTAGTAGCCAGTACACAGCTGTAGATGATCCTGAGATAGTACCATGTTATCTGGTACACAGCTGGGGATGACCCTGAGATAGTACAGTGTTATCTAGTACCTAATACACAGCTGGGGATGATCCTGAGATAGTACACTGTTATTTAGTGCCTAGTACGCATCTTGGGATGATAATGAGATAGTACTGTGTTATCTAGTAGTCAGTACACAGCTGGGGATGATCCTGAGATACTACCATGTTCTCTAGTACACGACTGGGGATGATCCTGAGATACTACTGTGTTATCTAGTACACAGCTGGGGATCACCCTGAGATAGTACCGTGTTATCGAGTACGCAGCTGGGGATGATCCTGAGATAGTACCGTGGTATCCAGTATGCAGCTGGGGATGGTCCTGAGATAGTTCCGTGTTATCTAGTACCTAGTACGCAGCTGGGGATGATCCTGAGATAGTACCGTGTTATTTAGTACCTAGTACGCAGCTGGGGATGATCCTGAGATAGTACCATGTTCTCTAGTACACGGCTGGGGATGATCCTGAGATACTATTGTGTTATCTAGTACACAGCTGGGGATGACCCTGAGATTGTACCGTGTTATCTAGTACACAGCTGGGGATGACCCTGAGATAGTACCGTGATATCCAGTATGCAGCTGGGGATGGTCCTGAGATAGTTCCGTGTTACCTAGTTCACAGCTGGGGATGACCCTGTGATAGTACCGTGTTATTTAGTACCTAGTACGCAGCTGGGGATGATTCTGAGATAGTACCGTGTTATTTAGTACCTAGTACGCAGCTGGGGATGATCCTGAGATAGTACTGTGTTATCTAGTAGCCAGTACACAGCTGGGGATGATCCTGAGATACTACCGTGTTATTTAGTACCTAGTACGCAGCTGGGGATGATCCTGAGATAGTACTGTGTTATCTAGTAGCCAGTACACAGCTGGGGATGATCCTGAGTTACTACCATGTTCTCTAGTACACGGCTGGGGATGATCCTGAGATACTACTGTGTTATCTAGTACACAGCTGGGGATGACCCTGAGATAGTACCGTGTTATCGAGTACGCAGCTGGGGATGATCCTGAGATTGTACTGTGTTATCTAGTACACAGCTGTAGATGACCCTGAGATAGTACCGTGTTATCTAGTACACAGCTGGGGATGATCCTGAGATAGTACCGTGGTATCCAGTATACAGCTGGGGATGGTCCTGAGATAGTTCCGTGTTATCTAGTGCCTAGTACGCAGCTGGGGATGATCCTGAGATAGTACCGTGTTATCTAGTACCCAGTACACAGCTGGGGATGACCCTGAGATAGTACCGTGTTATTTAGTACCTACTACACAGCTGGGGATGATCCTGAGATACTACCATGTTCTCTAGTACACAGCTGGGGATGATCCTGAGATAGTACAGTGTTATCTAGAACACAGTACACAGCTGGGGATGATCCTGACATAGTACCGTGTTATGTAGTACACAGCTGTAGATGATCCTGAGATAGTACCATGTTATCTAGTACACAGCTGGGGATGACCCTGAGATAGTACAGTGTTATCTAGTACCTAATACTCAGCTGGGGATGATCCTGAGATAGTACAGTGTTATCTAGTGCCTAGTACGCAGCTTGGGATGATCCTGAGATAGTACCGTGTTATTTAGTACCTAGTACGCAGCTGGGGATGATCCTGAGATATTACCGTTTCATTTAGTACTTAGTACGCAGCTGGGGATGATCCTGAGATAGTACTGTGTTATCTAGTAGCCAGTACACAGCTGGGGATGATCCTGAGATACTTCCAGTTCTCTAGTACACAGCGGGGGATGATCCGGAGATACTACCATGTTCTGTAGTACACAGCTGGGGATTTTCCTGAGATAGTACCGTGTTATCTAGTACGCAGCTGGGGATGACCCTGAGATAGTACCGTGTTATCTAGTACCCAGTACACAGCTGGGGATGATCCTGAGATAGTACAGTGTTATCTAGTAACTAATACACAGCTAGGGATGATCCTGAGATGGTACCTTGTTATCCAGTACGCAGCTGGTTATGATCCTGTCATAGTACAGTGTTACCTTGTACGCAGCTGGGGATGATCTTGAGATAGTACCGTGTTATCTAATACCTAGTACACAGCTGGGGATGATCCTGAGATAGTACCGTGTTATCTAATACCCAGTACACAGCTGGGGATGATCCTGAGATAGTACTGTGTTATCTAGTAGCCAGTACACAGCTGGTTATGATCCTGAGATACTACCATGTTCTCTAGTACCGGCGGGGGATGATCCTGAGATACTATTGTGTTATCTAGTACACAGCTGGGGATGACCCTGAGATTGTACCGTGTTATCTAGTACACAGCTGGGGATGACCCTGAGATAGTACCGTGATATCCTGTATGCAGCTGGGGATGGTCCTGAGATAGTTCCGTGTTATCTAGTTCACAGCTGGGGATGACCCTGAGATAGTACCGTGTAATTTAGTACCTAGTACGCAGCTGGGGATGATCCTGAGATAGTACCGTGTTATCTAGTACACAGCTGGGGATGACCCTGAGATTGTACCGTGTTATCTAGTACACAGCTGGGGATGACCCTGAGCTAGTACCGTGATATCCAGTATGCAGCTGGGGATGGTCCTGAGATAGTTCCGTGTTATCTAGTTCACAGCTGGGGATGACCCCTAGATAGTACCGTGTTATTTAGTACCTAGTACGCAGCTGGGGATGATCCTGAGATAGTACCGTGTTATTTAGTACCTAGTATGCAGCTGGGGATGATCCTGAGATAGTACTGTGTTATCTAGTAGCCAGTACACAGCTGGGGATGATCCTGAGATACTACCATGTTCTCTAGTACACGGCTGGGGATGACCGATAGTACCGTGTTATCGAGTACGCAGCTGGGGATGATCATGAGATAGTACTGTGTTATCTAGTACACAGTACACAGCTGGGGATGATCCTGACATAGTACCGTGTTATGTAGTACACAGCTGTAGATGATCCTGATATAGTACCGTGTTATCTAGTACACAGCTGTGGATGACCCTGAGATAGTACAGTGTTATCTAGTACCTAGTACGCAGCTTGGGATGATCCTGAGATACTACCATGTTCTGTAGTACACAGCTGGGGATTTTCCTGAGATAGTACCGTGTTATCTAGTACACAGCTGGGGATGACCCTGAGATAGTGCCGTGTTATCTAGTACCCAGTACACAGCTGGGGATGATCCTGAAATAGTACCGTGTTATCTAGTACACAGCTGTAGATGATCCTGAGATAGTACCGTGTTATCTAGTACACAGCTGGGGATGATACGGAGATAGTACCGTGTTATCTAGTACCCAGTACACAGCTGGGGATGACCCTGAGTTAGTACCGTGTTATTTAGTAACTACTACACAGCTAGGGATGATCCTGAGATAGTACCGTGTTATCTGGTAGCCAGTACACAGATGGGGATGATCCTGAGATACTACCATGTTCTCTAGTACACAGATGGGGATGATCCTGAGATAGTACCATGTTATCTAGTACCCAGTACACAGCTGAGGATGATCCTGAGATACTACCATGTTCTCTAGTACACAGCTGGGGATGATCCTGACATAGTACCGTGTTATCTATTACCCAGTACACATCTGGGGATTTTCCTGAGATAGTACTGTGTTATCCAGTACGCAGCTGTAAATGATCCTGAGATAGTACCGTGTTATCTATTACCCAGTACACAGCTGGGGATGATCCTGAGATAGTACTGTGTTATCTAGTAGCCAGTACACAGCTGGGGATGATCCTGAGATACTACCATGTTCTCTAGTACACGGCGGGGGATGATCCTGAGATACTACTGTGTTATCTAGTACACAGCTGGAGATGACCCTGAGATAGTACCGTGATATCGAGTACGCAGCTGTAGATGATCCTGAGATAGTACCGTGTTATCTAGTACACAGCTGGGGATGACCCTGAGATAGTACAGTGTTATCTAGTACACAGCTGGGGATGAACCTGAGATAGTACCGTGTTATCTAGTACACAGCTGGGGATGACCCTGAGATAGTACTGTGTTATCTAGTACCCAGTACACAGCTGGGGATGATCCTGACATAGTACCGTGTTATCTAGTACAGAGATGTAGATGATCTTGAGATACTACTGTGTTATCTAGTACACAGCTGTAGATGATCCTGAGATTGTACCGTGTTATCTAGTACACAGCTGGGGAGGAACCTGAGATAGTACCGTGTTATCTAGTACACAGCTGTAGATGATCCTAAGATAGTAGAGTGTTATCTAGTACCTAGTACGCAGCTGGGGATGGTCCTGAGATAGTTCCGTGTTATCTAGTACCTAGTACACAGCTGGGGATTACCCTGAGAAAGTACAGTGTTATCTAGTACACAGCTGTAGATGATCCTGAGATAATACCGTGTTATGTAGTGCACAGCTGGTGATTACCCTGAGATTGTACAGTGTTATCTAGTACGCAGCTGGGGAGATCCTGAGATAGTTCCGTGTTATTTAGTACCCAGTACACAGCTGGGGATGACCATGAGATAGTACCGTGTTATTTAATACCTAGTATGCAGCTGGGGATGATCCTGAGATAGTACCGTGTTATTTAGTACCTAGTACGCAGCTGGGGATGATCCTGAGATAGTACTGTGTTATCTAGTAGCCAGTACACAGCTGGGGATGATCCTGAGATACTACCATGTTATCTAGTACACAGCTGGGGATGACCCTGAAATTGTACCGTGTTATCTAGTACACAGCTGGGGATGACCCTGAGATAGTACCGTGATATCCAGTATGCAGCTGGGGATGGTCCTGAGATAGTTCCGTGTTATCTAGTTCACAGCTGGGGATGACCCTGTGATAGTACCGTGTTATTTAGTACCTAGTACGCAGCTGGGGATGATTCTGAGATAGTACCGTGTTATTTAGTACCTAGTACGCAGCTGGGGATGATCCTGAGATAGTACTGTGTTATCTAGTAGCCAGTACACAGCTGGGGATGATCCTGAGATACTACCGTGTTATTTAGTACCTAGTACGCAGCTGGGGATGATCCTGAGATAGTACTGTGTTATCTAGTAGCCAGTACACAGCTGGGGATGATCCTGAGTTACTACCATGTTCTCTAGTACACGGCTTGGGATGATCCTGAGATACTACTGTGTTATCTAGTACACAGCTGGGGATGACCCTGAGATAGTACCGTGTTATCTAGTACCCAGTACACAGCTGGGGATGATCCTGAGATAGTACCGTGGTATCCAGTATGCAGCTGGGGATGGTCCTGAGATAGTTCCGTGTTATCGAGTACCTAGTACGCAGCTGGGGATGATCCTGAGATAGTACCGTGTTATCTAGTAACCAGTACACAGCTGGGGATGACCCTGAGATAGTACCGTGTTATTTAGTACCTACTACACAGCTGGGGATGATCCTGAGATACTACCATGTTCTCTAGTACACAGCTGGGGATGATCCTGAGATAGTACAGTGTTATCTAGAACACAGTACACAGCTGGGGATGATCCTGAGATACTACCATGTTCTCTAGTACACGGCTGGGGATGATCCTGAGATACTACTGTGTTATCTAGTACACAGCTGGGGATGACCCTGAGATTGTACCGTGTTATCTAGTACACAGCTGGGGATGACCCTGAGATAGTACCGTGATATCCAGTACGCAGCTGGGGAGATCCTGAGATAGTTCCGTGTTATCTAGTACGCAGCTGGGGAGATCCTGAGATAGTTCTGTGTTATTTAGTACCCAGTACACAGCTGGGGATGACCCTGAGATAGTATCGTGTTATTTAGTACCTAGTACGCAGCTGGGGATGATCCTGAGATAGTACCGTGTTATTTAGTACCTAGTACGCAGCTGGGGATGATCCTGAGATAGTACTGTGTTATCTAGTAGCCAGTACACAGCTGGGGATGATCCTGAGATACTACAATGTTCTCTAGTACACGGCTGGGGATGATCCTGAGATACTATTGTGTTATCTAGTACACAGCTGGGGATGACCCTGAGATAGTACCGTGTTATCGAGTACGCAGCTGGGGATGATCCTGAGATAGTACTGTGTTATCTAGTACACAGCTGTAGATGACCCTGAGATAGTACCGTGTTATCTAGTACACAGCTGGGGATGATCCTGAGATAGTACCGTGGTATCCAGTATGCAGCTGGAGATGGTCCTGAGATAGTTCCGTGTTATTTAGTACCTACTACACAGCTGGGGATGATCCTGAGATACTACCATGTTCTCTAGTACACGGCTGGGGATGACCCTGAGATAGTACCGTGTTATCGAGTACGCAGCTGGGGATGATCATGAGATAGTACTGTGTTATCTAGTACACAGACACAGCTGGGGATGATCCTGACATAGTACCGTGTTATGTAGTACACAGCTGTAGATGATCCTGATATAGTACCGTGTTATCTAGTACACAGCTGTGGATGACCCTGAGATAGTACAGTGTTATCTAGTACCTAGTACGCAGCTTGGGATGATCCTGAGATACTACCATGTTCTGTAGTACACAGCTGGGGATTTTCCTGAGATAGTACCGTGTTATCTAGTACACAGCTGGGGATGACCCTGAGATAGTGCCGTGTTATCTAGTACCCAGTACACAGCTGGGGATGATCCTGAAATAGTACCGTGTTATCTAGTACACAGCTGTAGATGATCCTGAGATAGTACCGTGTTATCTAGTACACACCTGGGGATGATACGGAGATAGTACCGTGTTATCTAGTACCCAGTACACAGCTGGGGATGACCCTGAGTTAGTACCGTGTTATTTAGTAACTACTACACAGCTAGGGATGATCCTGAGATAGTACCGTGTTATCTGGTAGCCAGTACACAGATGGGGATGATCCTGAGATACTACCATGTTCTCTAGTACACAGATGGGGATGATCCTGAGATAGTACCATGTTATCTAGTACCCAGTACACAGCTGAGGATGATCCTGAGATACTACCATGTTCTCTAGTACACAGCTGGGGATGATCCTGAGATTGTACAGTGTTATCTAGTACACAGTACACAGCTGGGGATGATCCTGACATAGTACCGTGTTATGTAGTACACAGCTGGGGATGATCCTGAGATAGTACCGTGTTATCTATTACCCAGTACACATCTGGGGATTTTCCTGAGATAGTACTGTGTTATCCAGTACGCAGCTGTAAATGATCCTGAGATAGTACCGTGTTATCCAGTACGCAGCTGGGGATGATCCTGAGATAGTACAGTGTTATCTATTACCCAGTACACAGCTGGGGATGATCCTGAGATAGTACTGTGTTATCTAGTAGCCAGTACACAGCTGGGGATGATCCTGACATAGTACCGTGTTATCTAGTACAGAGATGTAGATGATCTTGAGATACTACTGTGTTATCTAGTACACAGCTGTAGATGATCCTGAGATTGTACCGTGTTATCTAGTACACAGCTGGGGAGGAACCTGAGATAGTACCGTGTTATCTAGTACACAGCTGTAGATGATCCTAAGATAGTAGAGTGTTATCTAGTACCTAGTACGCAGCTGGGGATGGTCCTGAGATAGTTCCGTGTTATCTAGTACCTAGTACACAGCTGGGGATTACCCTGAGAAAGTACAGTGTTATCTAGTACACAGCTGTAGATGATCCTGAGATAATACCGTGTTATGTAGTGCACAGCTGGTGATTACCCTGAGATTGTACAGTGTTATCTAGTACGCAGCTGGGGAGATCCTGAGATAGTTCCGTGTTATTTAGTACCCAGTACACAGCTGGGGATGACCATGAGATAGTACCGTGTTATTTAATACCTAGTATGCAGCTGGGGATGATCCTGAGATAGTACCGTGTTATTTAGTACCTAGTACGCAGCTGGGGATGATCCTGAGATAGTACTGTGTTATCTAGTAGCCAGTACACAGCTGGGGATGATCCTGAGATACTACCATGTTATCTAGTACACAGCTGGGGATGACCCTGAAATTGTACCGTGTTATCTAGTACACAGCTGGGGATGACCCTGAGATAGTACCGTGATATCCAGTATGCAGCTGGGGATGGTCCTGAGATAGTTCCGTGTTATCTAGTTCACAGCTGGGGATGACCCTGTGATAGTACCGTGTTATTTAGTACCTAGTACGCAGCTGGGGATGATTCTGAGATAGTACCGTGTTATTTAGTACCTAGTACGCAGCTGGGGATGATCCTGAGATAGTACTGTGTTATCTAGTAGCCAGTACACAGCTGGGGATGATCCTGAGATACTACCGTGTTATTTAGTACCTAGTACGCAGCTGGGGATGATCCTGAGATAGTACTGTGTTATCTAGTAGCCAGTACACAGCTGGGGATGATCCTGAGTTACTACCATGTTCTCTAGTACACGGCTTGGGATGATCCTGAGATACTACTGTGTTATCTAGTACACAGCTGGGGATGACCCTGAGATAGTACCGTGTTATCTAGTACCCAGTACACAGCTGGGGATGATCCTGAGATAGTACCGTGGTATCCAGTATGCAGCTGGGGATGGTCCTGAGATAGTTCCGTGTTATCGAGTACCTAGTACGCAGCTGGGGATGATCCTGAGATAGTACCGTGTTATCTAGTAACCAGTACACAGCTGGGGATGACCCTGAGATAGTACCGTGTTATTTAGTACCTACTACACAGCTGGGGATGATCCTGAGATACTACCATGTTCTCTAGTACACAGCTGGGGATGATCCTGAGATAGTACAGTGTTATCTAGAACACAGTACACAGCTGGGGATGATCCTGAGATACTACCATGTTCTCTAGTACACGGCTGGGGATGATCCTGAGATACTACTGTGTTATCTAGTACACAGCTGGGGATGACCCTGAGATTGTACCGTGTTATCTAGTACACAGCTGGGGATGACCCTGAGATAGTACCGTGATATCCAGTACGCAGCTGGGGAGATCCTGAGATAGTTCCGTGTTATCTAGTACGCAGCTGGGGAGATCCTGAGATAGTTCCGTGTTATTTAGTACCCAGTACACAGCTGGGGATGACCCTGAGATAGTATCGTGTTATTTAGTACCTAGTACGCAGCTGGGGATGATCCTGAGATAGTACCGTGTTATTTAGTACCTAGTACGCAGCTGGGGATGATCCTGAGATAGTACTGTGTTATCTAGTAGCCAGTACACAGCTGGGGATGATCCTGAGATACTACAATGTTCTCTAGTACACGGCTGGGGATGATCCTGAGATACTATTGTGTTATCTAGTACACAGCTGGGGATGACCCTGAGATAGTACCGTGTTATCGAGTACGCAGCTGGGGATGATCCTGAGATAGTACTGTGTTATCTAGTACACAGCTGTAGATGACCCTGAGATAGTACCGTGTTATCTAGTACACAGCTGGGGATGATCCTGAGATAGTACCGTGGTATCCAGTATGCAGCTGGAGATGGTCCTGAGATAGTTCCGTGTTATTTAGTACCTACTACACAGCTGGGGATGATCCTGAGATACTACCATGTTCTCTAGTACACGGCTGGGGATGACCCTGAGATAGTACCGTGTTATCGAGTACGCAGCTGGGGATGATCATGAGATAGTACTGTGTTATCTAGTACACAGACACAGCTGGGGATGATCCTGACATAGTACCGTGTTATGTAGTACACAGCTGTAGATGATCCTGATATAGTACCGTGTTATCTAGTACACAGCTGTGGATGACCCTGAGATAGTACAGTGTTATCTAGTACCTAGTACGCAGCTTGGGATGATCCTGAGATACTACCATGTTCTGTAGTACACAGCTGGGGATTTTCCTGAGATAGTACCGTGTTATCTAGTACACAGCTGGGGATGACCCTGAGATAGTGCCGTGTTATCTAGTACCCAGTACACAGCTGGGGATGATCCTGAAATAGTACCGTGTTATCTAGTACACAGCTGTAGATGATCCTGAGATAGTACCGTGTTATCTAGTACACACCTGGGGATGATACGGAGATAGTACCGTGTTATCTAGTACCCAGTACACAGCTGGGGATGACCCTGAGTTAGTACCGTGTTATTTAGTAACTACTACACAGCTAGGGATGATCCTGAGATAGTACCGTGTTATCTGGTAGCCAGTACACAGATGGGGATGATCCTGAGATACTACCATGTTCTCTAGTACACAGATGGGGATGATCCTGAGATAGTACCATGTTATCTAGTACCCAGTACACAGCTGAGGATGATCCTGAGATACTACCATGTTCTCTAGTACACAGCTGGGGATGATCCTGAGATTGTACAGTGTTATCTAGTACACAGTACACAGCTGGGGATGATCCTGACATAGTACCGTGTTATGTAGTACACAGCTGGGGATGATCCTGAGATAGTACCGTGTTATCTATTACCCAGTACACATCTGGGGATTTTCCTGAGATAGTACTGTGTTATCCAGTACGCAGCTGTAAATGATCCTGAGATAGTACCGTGTTATCCAGTACGCAGCTGGGGATGATCCTGAGATAGTACAGTGTTATCTATTACCCAGTACACAGCTGGGGATGATCCTGAGATAGTACTGTGTTATCTAGTAGCCAGTACACAGCTGGGGATGATCCTGAGATACTACCATGTTCTCTAGTACACGGCGGGGGATGATCCTGAGATACTACTGTGTTATCTAGTACACAGCTGGGGATGACCCTGAGATAGTACCGTGATATCGAGTACGCAGCTGTAGATGATCCTGAGATAGTACCGTGTTATCTGGTACACAGCTGGGGATGACCCTGAGATAGTACAGTGTTATCTAGTACACAGCTGGGGATGACCCTGAGATAGTACCGTGTTATCTAGTACACAGCTGGGGATGACCCTGAGATAGTACTGTGTTATCTAGTACCCAGTACACAGCTGGGGATGATCCTGACATAGTACCGTGTTATCTAGTACACAGCTGTAGATGATCTTGAGATACTACTGTGTTATCTAGTACACAGCTGTAGATGATCCTGAGATTGTACCGTGTTATCTAGTACACAGCTGTAGATGATCCTATGATAGTAGAGTGTTATCTAGTACCTAGTACGCAGCTGGGGATGGTCCTGAGATAGTACTGTGTTATCTAGAAGCCAGTACACAGCTGGGGATGATCCTGAGATACTACCATGTTCTCTAGTACACGGCTGGGGATGATCCTGAGATACTACTGTGTTATCTAGTACACAGCTGGGGATGACCCTGAGATTGTACCGTGTTATCTAGTACACAGCTGGGGATGACCCTGAGATAGTACCGTGATATCCAGTACGCAGCTGGGGAGATCCTGAGATAGTTCCGTGTTATCTAGTGCACAGCTGGGGATGACCCTGAGATAGTACCGTGTTATCTAGTACGCAGCTGGGGAGATCCTGAGATAGTGCCGTGTTATTTAGTACCCAGTACACAGCTGGGGATGACCCTGAGATAGTATCGTGTTATTTAGTACCTAGTACGCAGCTGGGGATGATCCTGAGATAGTACCGTGTTATTTAGTACCTAGTACGCAGCTGGGGATGATCCTGAGATAGTACTGTGTTATCTAGAAGCCAGTACACAGCTGGTGATGATCCTGAGATACTACCATGTTCTCTAGTACACGGCTGGGGATGATCCTGAGATACTACTGTGTTATCTAGTACACAGCTGGGGATGACCCTGAGATTGTACCGTGTTATCTAGTACACAGCTGGGGATGACCCTGAGATAGTACCGTGATATCCAGTACGCAGCTGGGGAGATCCTGAGATAGTTCCGTGTTATCTAGTACGCAGCTGGGGAGATCCTGAGATAGTTCCGTGTTATTTAGTACCCAGTACACAGCTGGGGATGACCCTGAGATAGTATCGTGTTATTTAGTACCTAGTACGCAGCTGGGGATGATCCTGAGATAGTACCGTGTTATTTAGTACCTAGTACGCAGCTGGGGATGATCCTGAGATAGTACTGTGTTATCTAGTAGCCAGTACACAGCTGGGGATGATCCTGAGATACTACAATGTTCTCTAGTACACGGCTGGGGATGATCCTGAGATACTATTGTGTTATCTAGTACACAGCTGGGGATGACCCTGAGATAGTACCGTGTTATCGAGTACGCAGCTGGGGATGATCCTGAGATAGTACTGTGTTATCTAGTACACAGCTGTAGATGACCCTGAGATAGTACCGTGTTATCTAGTACACAGCTGAGGATGATCCTGAGATAGTACCGTGGTATCCAGTATGCAGCTGGAGATGGTCCTGAGATAGTTCCGTGTTATCTAGCACCTAGTACGCAGCTGGGGATGACCCTGAGATAGTACTGTGTTATTTAGTACCTACTACACAGCTGGGGATGATCCTGAGATACTACCATGTTCTCTAGTACACAGCTGGGGATGATCCTGAGATAGTACCATGTTCTCTAGTACACAGCTGGGGATGATCCTGAGATAGTACAGTGTTATCTAGTAGCCAGTACACAGCTGGGGATGATCCTGAGATACTACCATGTTCTCTAGTACACGGCTGGGGATGATCCTGAGATACTATTGTGTTATCTAGTACACAGCTGGGGATGACCCTGAGATAGTACCGTGTTATCGAGTACGCAGCTGGGGATGATCCTGAGATAGTACCATGTTATCTAGTACACAGCTGGGGATGACCCTGAGATAGTACAGTGTTATCTAGTACACAGCTGGGGATGACCCTGAGATAGTATCGTGTTATCTAGTACACAGCTGGGGATGACCCTGAGATAGTACCGTGTTATCTAGTACACAGCTGGGGATGACCCTGAGATAGTACTGTGTTATCTAGTACCCAGTACACAGCTGGGGATGATCCTGACATAGTACCGTGTTATCTAGTACACAGCTGTAGATGATCCTGAGATACTACTGTGTTATCTAGTACACAGCTGTAGATGATCCTGAGATTGTACCGTGTTATCTAGTACACAGCTGGGGAGGAACCTGAGATAGTACCGTGTTATCTAGTACACAGCTGTAGATGATCCTAAGATAGTAGAGTGTTATCTAGTACCTAGTACGCAGCTGGGGATAGTCCTGAGATAGTTCCGTGTTATCTAGTACCTAGTACACAGCTGGGGATTACCCTGAGATAATACAGTGTTATCTAGTACACAGCTGTAGATGATCCTGAGATAATACCGTGTTATGTAGTGCACAGCTGGTGATGACCCTGAGATTGTACAGTGTTATCTAGTACGCAGCTGGGGAGATCCTGAGATAGTTCCGTGTTATTTAGTACCCAGTACACAGCTGGGGATGACCATGAGATAGTACCGTGTTATTTAGTACCTAGTACGCAGCTGGGGATGATCCTGAGATAGTACCGTGTTATTTAGTACCTAGTACGCAGCTGGGGATGATCCTGAGATAGTACTGTGTTATCTAGTAGCCAGTACACAGCTGGGGATGATCCTGAGATACTACCATGTTCTCTAGTACACGGCTGGGGATGATCCTGAGATACTACTGTGTTATCTAGTACACAGCTGGGGATGACCCTGAGATTATACCGTGTTATCTAGTACACAGCTGGGGATGACCCTGAGATAGTACCGTGATATCCAGTACGCAGCTGGGGATGGTCCTGAGATAGTTCCGTGTTATCTAGTGCACAGCTGGGGATGACCCTGAGATAGTACCGTGTTATCTAGTACGCAGCTGGGGAGATCCTGAGATAGTTCCGTGTTATTTAGTACCCAGTACACAGCTGGGGGTGACCCTGAGATAGTACCGTGTTATTTAGTACCTAGTACGCAGCTGGGGATGATCCTGAGATAGTACTGTGTTATCCAGTAGCCAGTACACAGCTGGGGATGATCCTGAGATACAACCATGTTCTCTAGTACACGGCTGGGGATGATCCTGAGATACTATTGTGTTATCTAGTACACAGCTGGGGATGATCCTGAGATAGTACAGTGTTATCTAGTAACTAATACACAGCTGGGGATGATCCTGAGATAGTACCTTGTTATCCAGTACGCAGCTGGGGATGATCCTGTGATAGTACAGTGTTACCGAGTACGCAGCTGGGGATGATCTTGAGATAGTACCGTGTTATCTAATACCTAGTACACAGCTGGGGATGATCCTGAGATTGTACCGTGTTATCTAGTACCCAGTACACAGCTGGGGATGATCCTGAGATACTACCATGTTCTCTAGTACACGGCTGGGGATGATCCTGAGATTGTACCGTGTTATCTAGTACACAGCTGGGGATGACCCTGAGATAGTACTGTGTTATCTAATACACATCTGTAGATGACCCTGAGATAGTACCGTGTTATCTAGTACACAGCTGGGGATGAACCTGAGATAGTACAGTGTTATCTAGTACCTAATACACAGCTGGGGATGATCCTGAGATTGTACCGTGTTATCTAGTCCCCAGTACACAGCTGGGGATGATCCAGAGATAGTACCGTGTTATCTAGTCTGCAGCTGGGGATGACCCTGAGATAGTACCGTGTTATCTAGTTCACAGCTGGGGATGATCTTGAGATAGTACCGTGTTATTTAGAACCTAGTACGTAGCTGGGGATGATCCTGAGATAGTACTGTGTTATCTAGTAGCCAGTACACAGCTGGGGATGATCCTGAGATACTACCATGTTCTCTAGTACACGGCTGGGGATGATCCTGAGATACTACTGTGTTATCTAGTACACAGCTGGGGATGACCCTGAGATTGTACCGTGTTAATTAGTACACAGCTGGGGATGACCCTGAGATAGTACCGTGATATCCAGTACGCAGCTGGGGATGGTCCTGAGATAGTACCGTGTTATCTAGTACGCAGCTGGGGAGATCCTGAGATAGTTCCGTGTTATTTAGTACCCAGTACACAGCTGGGGATGACGCTGAGATAGTATCGTGTTATTTAGTACCTAGTACGCAGCTGGGGATGATCCTGAGATAGTATCGTGTTATTTAGTACCTAGTACGCAGCTGGGGATGATCCTGAGATAGTACCATGTTCTCTAGTACACGGCTGGGGATGATCCTGAGTTACTATTGTGTTATCTAGTACCTAGTACGCAGCTGGGGATGATCCTGAGATAGTACTGTGCTATCTAGTAGCCAGTACACAGCTGGGGATGATCCTGAGATACTACCATGTTCTCTAGTACACGGCTGCGGATGATGTGAGATACTACTGTGTTATCTAGTACACAGCTAGCTGGGGATGACCCTGAGATAGTACCGTGTTATCGAGTACGCAGCTGGGGATGATCCTGAGATAGTACTGTGTTATCTAGTACACAGCTGTAGATGACCCTGAGATAGTACCGTGTTATCTAGTACACAGCTGGGGATGATCCTGAGATAGTACCGTGGTATCCAGTACGCAGCTGGAGATGGTCCTGAGATAGTTCCGTGTTATCTAGTACCTGGTACGCAGCTGGGGATGACCCTGAGATAGTACCGTGTTATTTAGTACCTACTACACAGCTGGGGATGATCCTGAGATACTACCATGTTCTCTAGTACACAGCTGGGGATGATCCTGAGATAGTACAGTGTTATCTAGTACATAGTACACAGCTGGGGATGACCCTGACATAGTACCGTGTTATGTAGTACACAGCTTTAGATGATCCTGAGATAGTACCATGTTATCTAGTACACAGCTGGGGATGACCCTGAGATAGTACAGTGTTATCTAGTACCTAATACACAGCTGGGGATGATCCTGAGATAGTACAGTGTTATCTAGTGCCTAGTACGCAGCTGGGGATCATCCTGAGATATTACCGTTTCATTTAGTACCTAGTACGCAGCTGGGGATGATCCTGAGATAGTACTGTGTTATCTAGTAGCCAGTACACAGCTGGGGATGATCCTGAGATACTACCATGTTCTCTAGTACACGGCTGGGGATGATCCTGAGATACTATTGTGTTATCTAGTACACAGCTGGGGATGACCCTGAGATAGTACCGTGATATCGAGTACGCAGCTGGGGATGATCCTGAGATAGTACTGTGTTATCTAGTACACAGCTGTAGATGACCCTGAGATAGTACCGTGTTATCTAGTACACAGCTGGGGATGATCCTGAGATAGTACCGTGGTATCCAGTATGCAGCTGGAGATGGTCCTGAGATAGTTCCGTGTTATCTAGTACACAGCTGGGGATGACCCTGAGATAGTACTGTGTTATCTAGTACCCAGTACACAGCTGGGGATGACCCTGAGATAGTACCGTGATATCGAGTACGCAGCTGTAGATGATCCTGAGATACTACTGTGTTATCTAGTACACAGCTGTAGATGATCCTGAGATTGTACCGTGTTATCTAGTACACAGCTGGGGAGGAACCTGAGATAGTACCGTGTTATCTAGTACACAGCTGTAGATGATCCTAAGATAGTAGAGTGTTATCTAGTACCTAGTACGCAGCTGGGGATAGTCCTGAGATAGTTCCGTGTTATCTAGTACCTAGTACACAGCTGGGGATTACCCTGAGATAGTACAGTGTTATCTAGTACACAGCTGTAGATGATCCTGAGATAATACCGTGTTATGTAGTGCACAGCTGGTGATGACCCTGAGATTGTACAGTGTTATCTAGTACGCAGCTGGGGAGATCCTGAGATAGTTCCGTGTTATTTAGTACCCAGTACACAGCTGGGGATGACCATGAGATAGTACCGTGTTATTTAGTACCTAGTACGCAGCTGGGGATGATCCTGAGATAGTACCGTGTTATTTAGTACCTAGTACGCAGCTGGGGATGATCCTGAGATAGTACTGTGTTATCTAGTAGCCAGTACACAGCTGGGGATGATCCTGAGATACTACCATGTTCTCTAGTACACGGCTGGGGATGATCCTGAGATACTACTGTGTTATCTAGTACACAGCTGGGGATGACCCTGAGATTGTACCGTGTTATCTAGTACACAGCTGGGGATGACCCTGAGATAGTACCGTGATATCCAGTACGCAGCTGGGGATGGTCCTGAGATAGTTCCGTGTTATCTAGTGCACAGCTGGGGATGACCCTGAGATAGTACCGTGTTATCTAGTACGCAGCTGGGGAGATCCTGAGATAGTTCCGTGTTATTTAGTACCCAGTACACAGCTGGGGGTGACCCTGAGATAGTACCGTGTTATTTAGTACCTAGTACGCAGCTGGGGATGATCCTGAGATAGTACTGTGTTATCTAGTAGCCAGTACACAGCTGGGGATGATCCTGAGATACTACCATGTTCTCTAGTACACGGCTGGGGATGATCCTGAGATACTATTGTGTTATCTAGTACACAGCTGGGGATGATCCTGAGATAGTACAGTGTTATCTAGTAACTAATACACAGCTGGGGATGATCCTGAGATAGTACCTTGTTATCCAGTACGCAGCTGGGGATGATCCTGTGATAGTACAGTGTTACCGAGTACGCAGCTGGGGATGATCTTGAGATAGTACCGTGTTATCTAATACCTAGTACACAGCTGGGGATGATCCTGAGATTGTACCGTGTTATCTAGTACCCAGTACACAGCTGGGGATGATCCTGAGATACTACCATGTTCTCTAGTACACGGCTGGGGATGATCCTGAGATTGTACCGTGTTATCTAGTACACAGCTGGGGATGACCCTGAGATAGTACTGTGTTATCTAGTACACATCTGTAGATGACCCTGAGATAGTACCGTGTTATCTAGTACACAGCTGGGGATGAACCTGAGATAGTACAGTGTTATCTAGTACCTAATACACAGCTGGGGATGATCCTGAGATTGTACCGTGTTATCTAGTACCCAGTACACAGCTGGGGATGATCCAGAGATAGTACCGTGTTATCTAGTCTGCAGCTGGGGATGACCCTGAGATAGTACCGTGTTATCTAGTTCACAGCTGGGGATGATCTTGAGATAGTACCGTGTTATTTAGAACCTAGTACGTAGCTGGGGATGATCCTGAGATAGTACTGTGTTATCTAGTAGCCAGTACACAGCTGGGGATGATCCTGAGATACTACCATGTTCTCTAGTACACGGCTGGGGATGATCCTGAGATACTACTGTGTTATCTAGTACACAGCTGGGGATGACCCTGAGATTGTACCGTGTTAATTAGTACACAGCTGGGGATGACCCTGAGATAGTACCGTGATATCCAGTACGCAGCTGGGGATGGTCCTGAGATAGTTCCGTGTTATCTAGTGCACAGCTGGGGATGACCCTGAGATAGTACCGTGTTATCTAGTACGCAGCTGGGGAGATCCTGAGATAGTTCCGTGTTATTTAGTACCCAGTACACAGCTGGGGATGACGCTGAGATAGTATCGTGTTATTTAGTACCTAGTACGCAGCTGGGGATGATCCTGAGATAGTATCGTGTTATTTAGTACCTAGTACGCAGCTGGGGATGATCCTGAGATAGTACCATGTTCTCTAGTACACGGCTGGGGATGATCCTGAGTTACTATTGTGTTATCTAGTACCTAGTACGCAGCTGGGGATGATCCTGAGATAGTACTGTTCTATCTAGTAGCCAGTACACAGCTGGGGATGATCCTGAGATACTACCATGTTCTCTAGTACACGGCTGCGGATGATGTGAGATACTACTGTGTTATCTAGTACACAGCTGGGGATGACCCTGAGATAGTACCGTGTTATCGAGTACGCAGCTGGGGATGATCCTGAGATAGTACTGTGTTATCTAGTACACAGCTGTAGATGACCCTGAGATAGTACCGTGTTATCTAGTACACAGCTGGGGATGATCCTGAGATAGTACCGTGGTATCCAGTACGCAGCTGGAGATGGTCCTGAGATAGTTCCGTGTTATCTAGTACCTGGTACGCAGCTGGGGATGACCCTGAGATAGTTCCGTGTTATTTAGTACCTAGTACGCAGCTGGGGATGATCCTGAGATAGTACCGTGTTATTTAGTACCTAGTACGCAGCTGGGGATGATCCTGAGATAGTACTGTGTTATCTAGAAGCCAGTACACAGCTGGGGATGATCCTGAGATACTACCATGTTCTCTAGTACACGGCTGGGGATGATCCTGAGATACTACTGTGTTATCTAGTACACAGCTGGGGATGACCCTGAGATTGTACCGTGTTATCTAGTACACAGCTGGGGATGACCCTGAGATAGTACCGTGATATCCAGTACGCAGCTGGGGAGATCCTGAGATAGTTCCGTGTTATCTAGTACGCAGCTGGGGAGATCCTGAGATAGTTCCGTGTTATTTAGTACCCAGTACACAGCTGGGGATGACCCTGAGATAGTATCGTGTTATTTAGTACCTAGTACGCAGCTGGGGATGATCCTGAGATAGTACCGTGTTATTTAGTACCTAGTACGCAGCTGGGGATGATCCTGAGATAGTACTGTGTTATCTAGTAGCCAGTACACAGCTGGGGATGATCCTGAGATACTACAATGTTCTCTAGTACACGGCTGGGGATGATCCTGAGATACTATTGTGTTATCTAGTACACAGCTGGGGATGACCCTGAGATAGTACCGTGATATCGAGTACGCAGCTGGGGATGATCCTGAGATAGTACTGTGTTATCTAGTACACAGCTGTAGATGACCCTGAGATAGTACCGTGTTATCTAGTACACAGCTGGGGATGATCCTGAGATAGTACCGTGGTATCCAGTATGCAGCTGGAGATGGTCCTGAGATAGTTCCGTGTTATCTAGTACACAGCTGGGGATGACCCTGAGATAGTACTGTGTTATCTAGTACCCAGTACACAGCTGGGGATGACCCTGAGATAGTACCGTGATATCGAGTACGCAGCTGTAGATGATCCTGAGATACTACTGTGTTATCTAGTACACAGCTGTAGATGATCCTGAGATTGTACCGTGTTATCTAGTACACAGCTGGGGAGGAACCTGAGATAGTACCGTGTTATCTAGTACACAGCTGTAGATGATCCTAAGATAGTAGAGTGTTATCTAGTACCTAGTACGCAGCTGGGGATAGTCCTGAGATAGTTCCGTGTTATCTAGTACCTAGTACACAGCTGGGGATTACCCTGAGATAGTACAGTGTTATCTAGTACACAGCTGTAGATGATCCTGAGATAATACCGTGTTATGTAGTGCACAGCTGGTGATGACCCTGAGATTGTACAGTGTTATCTAGTACGCAGCTGGAGAGATCCTGAGATAGTTCCGTGTTATTTAGTACCCAGTACACAGCTGGGGATGACCATGAGATAGTACCGTGTTATTTAGTACCTAGTACGCAGCTGGGGATGATCCTGAGATAGTACCGTGTTATTTAGTACCTAGTACGCAGCTGGGGATGATCCTGAGATAGTACTGTGTTATCTAGTAGCCAGTACACAGCTGGGGATGATCCTGAGATACTACCATGTTCTCTAGTACACGGCTGGGGATGATCCTGAGATACTACTGTGTTATCTAGTACACAGCTGGGGATGACCCTGAGATTGTACCGTGTTATCTAGTACACAGCTGGGGATGACCCTGAGATAGTACCGTGATATCCAGTACGCAGCTGGGGATGGTCCTGAGATAGTTCCGTGTTATCTAGTGCACAGCTGGGGATGACCCTGAGATAGTACCGTGTTATCTAGTACGCAGCTGGGGAGATCCTGAGATAGTTCCGTGTTATTTAGTACCCAGTACACAGCTGGGGGTGACCCTGAGATAGTACCGTGTTATTTAGTACCTAGTACGCAGCTGGGGATGATCCTGAGATAGTACTGTGTTATCTAGTAGCCAGTACACAGCTGGGGATGATCCTGAGATACTACCATGTTCTCTAGTACACGGCTGGGGATGATCCTGAGATACTATTGTGTTATCTAGTACACAGCTGGGGATGATCCTGAGATAGTACAGTGTTATCTAGTAACTAATACACAGCTGGGGATGATCCTGAGATAGTACCTTGTTATCCAGTACGCAGCTGGGGATGATCCTGTGATAGTACAGTGTTACCGAGTACGCAGCTGGGGATGATCTTGAGATAGTACCGTGTTATCTAATACCTAGTACACAGCTGGGGATGATCCTGAGATTGTACCGTGTTATCTAGTACCCAGTACACAGCTGGGGATGATCCTGAGATACTACCATGTTCTCTAGTACACGGCTGGGGATGATCCTGAGATTGTACCGTGTTATCTAGTACACAGCTGGGGATGACCCTGAGATAGTACTGTGTTATCTAGTACACATCTGTAGATGACCCTGAGATAGTACCGTGTTATCTAGTACACAGCTGGGGATGAACCTGAGATAGTACAGTGTTATCTAGTACCTAATACACAGCTGGGGATGATCCTGAGATTGTACCGTGTTATCTAGTACCCAGTACACAGCTGGGGATGATCCAGAGATAGTACCGTGTTATCTAGTCTGCAGCTGGGGATGACCCTGAGATAGTACCGTGTTATCTAGTTCACAGCTGGGGATGATCTTGAGATAGTACCGTGTTATTTAGAACCTAGTACGTAGCTGGGGATGATCCTGAGATAGTACTGTGTTATCTAGTAGCCAGTACACAGCTGGGGATGATCCTGAGATACTACCATGTTCTCTAGTACACGGCTGGGGATGATCCTGAGATACTACTGTGTTATCTAGTACACAGCTGGGGATGACCCTGAGATTGTACCGTGTTAATTAGTACACAGCTGGGGATGACCCTGAGATAGTACCGTGATATCCAGTACGCAGCTGGGGATGGTCCTGAGATAGTTCCGTGTTATCTAGTGCACAGCTGGGGATGACCCTGAGATAGTACCGTGTTATCTAGTACGCAGCTGGGGAGATCCTGAGATAGTACCGTGTTATTTAGTACCTAGTACGCAGCTGGGGATGATCCTGAGATAGTACTGTGTTATCTAGTAGCCAGTACACAGCTGGGGATGATCCTGAGATACTACAATGTTCTCTAGTACACGGCTGGGGATGATCCTGAGATACTATTGTGTTATCTAGTACACAGCTGGGGATGACCCTGAGATAGTACCGTGATATCGAGTACGCAGCTGGGGATGATCCTGAGATAGTACTGTGTTATCTAGTACACAGCTGTAGATGACCCTGAGATAGTACCGTGTTATCTAGTACACAGCTGGGGATGATCCTGAGATAGTACCGTGGTATCCAGTATGCAGCTGGAGATGGTCCTGAGATAGTTCCGTGTTATCTAGTACACAGCTGGGGATGACCCTGAGATAGTACTGTGTTATCTAGTACCCAGTACACAGCTGGGGATGACCCTGAGATAGTACCGTGATATCGAGTACGCAGCTGTAGATGATCCTGAGATACTACTGTGTTATCTAGTACACAGCTGTAGATGATCCTGAGATTGTACCGTGTTATCTAGTACACAGCTGGGGAGGAACCTGAGATAGTACCGTGTTATCTAGTACACAGCTGTAGATGATCCTAAGATAGTAGAGTGTTATCTAGTACCTAGTACGCAGCTGGGGATAGTCCTGAGATAGTTCCGTGTTATCTAGTACCTAGTACACAGCTGGGGATTACCCTGAGATAGTACAGTGTTATCTAGTACACAGCTGTAGATGATCCTGAGATAATACCGTGTTATGTAGTGCACAGCTGGTGATGACCCTGAGATTGTACAGTGTTATCTAGTACGCAGCTGGGGAGATCCTGAGATAGTTCCGTGTTATTTAGTACCCAGTACACAGCTGGGGATGACCATGAGATAGTACCGTGTTATTTAGTACCTAGTACGCAGCTGGGGATGATCCTGAGATAGTACCGTGTTATTTAGTACCTAGTACGCAGCTGGGGATGATCCTGAGATAGTACTGTGTTATCTAGTAGCCAGTACACAGCTGGGGATGATCCTGAGATACTACCATGTTCTCTAGTACACGGCTGGGGATGATCCTGAGATACTACTGTGTTATCTAGTACACAGCTGGGGATGACCCTGAGATTGTACCGTGTTATCTAGTACACAGCTGGGGATGACCCTGAGATAGTACCGTGATATCCAGTACGCAGCTGGGGATGGTCCTGAGATAGTTCCGTGTTATCTAGTGCACAGCTGGGGATGACCCTGAGATAGTACCGTGTTATCTAGTACGCAGCTGGGGAGATCCTGAGATAGTTCCGTGTTATTTAGTACCCAGTACACAGCTGGGGGTGACCCTGAGATAGTACCGTGTTATTTAGTACCTAGTACGCAGCTGGGGATGATCCTGAGATAGTACTGTGTTATCTAGTAGCCAGTACACAGCTGGGGATGATCCTGAGATACTACCATGTTCTCTAGTACACGGCTGGGGATGATCCTGAGATACTATTGTGTTATCTAGTACACAGCTGGGGATGATCCTGAGATAGTACAGTGTTATCTAGTAACTAATACACAGCTGGGGATGATCCTGAGATAGTACCTTGTTATCCAGTACGCAGCTGGGGATGATCCTGTGATAGTACAGTGTTACCGAGTACGCAGCTGGGGATGATCTTGAGATAGTACCGTGTTATCTAATACCTAGTACACAGCTGGGGATGATCCTGAGATTGTACCGTGTTATCTAGTACCCAGTACCCAGCTGGGGATGATCCTGAGATACTACCATGTTCTCTAGTACACGGCTGGGGATGATCCTGAGATTGTACCGTGTTATCTAGTACACAGCTGGGGATGACCCTGAGATAGTACTGTGTTATCTAGTACACATCTGTAGATGACCCTGAGATAGTACCGTGTTATCTAGTACACAGCTGGGGATGAACCTGAGATAGTACAGTGTTATCTAGTACCTAATACACAGCTGGGGATGATCCTGAGATTGTACCGTGTTATCTAGTACCCAGTACACAGCTGGGGATGATCCAGAGATAGTACCGTGTTATCTAGTCTGCAGCTGGGGATGACCCTGAGATAGTACCGTGTTATCTAGTTCACAGCTGGGGATGATCTTGAGATAGTACCGTGTTATTTAGAACCTAGTACGTAGCTGGGGATGATCCTGAGATAGTACTGTGTTATCTAGTAGCCAGTACACAGCTGGGGATGATCCTGAGATACTACCATGTTCTCTAGTACACGGCTGGGGATGATCCTGAGATACTACTGTGTTATCTAGTACACAGCTGGGGATGACCCTGAGATTGTACCGTGTTAATTAGTACACAGCTGGGGATGACCCTGAGATAGTACCGTGATATCCAGTACGCAGCTGGGGATGGTCCTGAGATAGTTCCGTGTTATCTAGTGCACAGCTGGGGATGACCCTGAGATAGTACCGTGTTATCTAGTACGCAGCTGGGGAGATCCTGAGATAGTTCCGTGTTATTTAGTACCCAGTACACAGCTGGGGATGACGCTGAGATAGTATCGTGTTATTTAGTACCTAGTACGCAGCTGGGGATGATCCTGAGATAGTATCGTGTTATTTAGTACCTAGTACGCAGCTGGGGATGATCCTGAGATAGTACCATGTTCTCTAGTACACGGCTGGGGATGATCCTGAGTTACTATTGTGTTATCTAGTACCTAGTACGCAGCTGGGGATGATCCTGAGATAGTACTGTGCTATCTAGTAGCCAGTACACAGCTGGGGATGATCCTGAGATACTACCATGTTCTCTAGTACACGGCTGCGGATGATGTGAGATACTACTGTGTTATCTAGTACACAGCTGGGGATGACCCTGAGATAGTACCGTGTTATCGAGTACGCAGCTGGGGATGATCCTGAGATAGTACTGTGTTATCTAGTACACAGCTGTAGATGACCCTGAGATAGTACCGTGTTATCTAGTACACAGCTGGGGATGATCCTGAGATAGTACCGTGGTATCCAGTACGCAGCTGGAGATGGTCCTGAGATAGTTCCGTGTTATCTAGTACCTGGTACGCAGCTGGGGATGACCCTGAGATAGTACCGTGTTATTTAGTACCTACTACACAGCTGGGGATGATCCTGAGATACTACCATGTTCTCTAGTACACAGCTGGGGATGATCCTGAGATAGTACAGTGTTATCTAGTACATAGTACACAGCTGGGGATGACCCTGACATAGTACCGTGTTATGTAGTACACAGCTTTAGATGATCCTGAGATAGTACCATGTTATCTAGTACACAGCTGGGGATGACCCTGAGATAGTACAGTGTTATCTAGTACCTAATACACAGCTGGGGATGATCCTGAGATAGTACAGTGTTATCGAGTGCCTAGTACGCAGCTGGGGATCATCCTGAGATATTACCGTTTCATTTAGTACCTAGTACGCAGCTGGGGATGATCCTGAGATAGTACTGTGTTATCTAGTAGCCAGTACACAGCTGGGGATGATCCTGAGATACTACCATGTTCTCTAGTACACGGCTGGGGATGATCCTGAGATACTATTGTGTTATCTAGTACACAGCTGGGGATGACCCTGAGATAGTACCGTGTTATCGAGTACGCAGCTGGGGATGATCCTGAGATAGTTCCGTGTTATCTAGTACACAGCTGTAGATGACCCTGAGATAGTACCGTGTTATCTAGTACACAGCTGGGGATGATCCTGAGATAGTACCGTGGTATCCAGTATGCAGCTGGACATGGTCCTGAGATTGTTCCGTGTTATCTAGTACCTAGTACGCAGCTGGGGATGACCCTGAGATAGTACCATGTTATTTAGTACCTACTACACAGTTGGGGATGATCCTGAGATACTACAATGTTCTCTAGTACACAGCTGGGGATGACCCTGAGATAGTACAGTGTTATCTAGTACACAGCTGGGGATGACCCTGAGATAGTACCGTGTTATCTAGTACATAGCTGGGGATGACCCTGAGATAGTACTGTTATCTAGTACGCAGCTGGGGATGATCCTGAGATAGTACAGTGTTATCTAGTACCCAGTACACAGCTGGGGATGATCCTGACATAGTACCGTGTTATCTAGTACACAGCTGTAGATGATCCTGAGATACTACTGTGTTATGTAGTGCACAGCTGGTGATGACCCTGAGATTGTACCGTGTTATCTAGTACGCAGCTGGGGAGATCCTGAGATAGTTCCGTTTTATTTAGTACCCAGTACACAGATGGGGATGACGATGAGATAGTACCGTGTTATTTAGTACCTAGTACGCAGCTGGGGATGATCCTGAGATAGTACCGTGTTATTTAGTACCTAGTACGCAGCTGGGGATGATCCTGAGATAGTACTGTGTTATCTAGTAGCCAGTACACAGCTGGGGATGATCCTGAGATACTACCATGTTCTCTAGTACACGGCTGGGGATGATCCTGAGATACTACTGTGTTATCTAGTACACAGCTGGGGATGACCCTGAGATTGTACCGTGTTAATTAGTACACAGCTGGGGATGACCCTGCGATAGTACCGTGATATCCAGTACGCAGCTGGGGAGATCCTGAGATAGTTCCGTGTTATCTAGTGCACAGCTGGGGATGACCCTGAGATAGTACCGTGTTATCTAGTACGCAGCTGGGGAGATCCTGAGATAGTTCCGTGTTATTTAGTACCCAGTACACAGCTGGGGATGACCCTGAGATAGTACCGTGTTATTTAGTACCTAGTACGCAGCTGGGGATGATCCTGAGATACTACCATGTTCTCTAGTACACGGCTGGGGATGATCCTGAGATACTACTGTGTTATCTAGTACACAGCTGGGGATGACCCTGAGATTGTACCGTGTTATCTAGTACACAGCTGGGGATGACCCTGAGATAGTACCGTGATATCCAGTACGCAGCTGGGGAGATCCTGAGATAGTTCCGTGTTATCTAGTACGCAGCTGGGGAGATCCTGAGATAGTTCCGTGTTATTTAGTACCCAGTACACAGCTGGGGATGACCCTGAGATAGTATCGTGTTATTTAGTACCTAGTACGCAGCTGGGGATGATCCTGAGATAGTACCGTGTTATTTAGTACCTAGTACGCAGCTGGGGATGATCCTGAGATAGTACTGTGTTATCTAGTAGCCAGTACACAGCTGGGGATGATCCTGAGATACTACAATGTTCTCTAGTACACGGCTGGGGATGATCCTGAGATACTATTGTGTTATCTAGTACACAGCTGGGGATGACCCTGAGATAGTACCGTGATATCGAGTACGCAGCTGGGGATGATCCTGAGATAGTACTGTGTTATCTAGTACACAGCTGTAGATGACCCTGAGATAGTACCGTGTTATCTAGTACACAGCTGTGGATGACCCTGAGATTGTACCGTGTTAATTAGTACACAGCTGGGGATGACCCTGAGATAGTACCGTGATATCCAGTACGCAGCTGGGGATGGTCCTGAGATAGTTCCGTGTTATCTAGTGCACAGCTGGGGATGACCCTGAGATAGTACCGTGTTATCTAGTACGCAGCTGGGGAGATCCTGAGATAGTTCCGTGTTATTTAGTACCCAGTACACAGCTGGGGATGACGCTGAGATAGTATCGTGTTATTTAGTACCTAGTACGCAGCTGGGGATGATCCTGAGATAGTATCGTGTTATTTAGTACCTAGTACGCAGCTGGGGATGATCCTGAGATAGTACCATGTTCTCTAGTACACGGCTGGGGATGATCCTGAGTTACTATTGTGTTATCTAGTACCTAGTACGCAGCTGGGGATGATCCTGAGATAGTACTGTGCTATCTAGTAGCCAGTACACAGCTGGGGATGATCCTGAGATACTACCATGTTCTCTAGTACACGGCTGCGGATGATGTGAGATACTACTGTGTTATCTAGTACACAGCTGGGGTTGACCCTGAGATAGTACCGTGTTATCGAGTACGCAGCTGGGGATGATCCTGAGATAGTACTGTGTTATCTAGTACACAGCTGTAGATGACCCTGAGATAGTACCGTGTTATCTAGTACACAGCTGGGGATGATCCTGAGATAGTACCGTGGTATCCAGTACGCAGCTGGAGATGGTCCTGAGATAGTTCCGTGTTATCTAGTACCTGGTACGCAGCTGGGGATGACCCTGAGATAGTACCGTGTTATTTAGTACCTACTACACAGCTGGGGATGATCCTGAGATACTACCATGTTCTCTAGTACACAGCTGGGGATGATCCTGAGATAGTACAGTGTTATCTAGTACATAGTACACAGCTGGGGATGACCCTGACATAGTACCGTGTTATGTAGTACACAGCTTTAGATGATCCTGAGATAGTACCATGTTATCTAGTACACAGCTGGGGATGACCCTGAGATAGTACAGTGTTATCTAGTACCTAATACACAGCTGGGGATGATCCTGAGATAGTACAGTGTTATCTAGTGCCTAGTACGCAGCTGGGGATCATCCTGAGATATTACCGTTTCATTTAGTACCTAGTACGCAGCTGGGGATGATCCTGAGATAGTACTGTGTTATCTAGTAGCCAGTACACAGCTGGGGATGATCCTGAGATACTACCATGTTCTCTAGTACACGGCTGGGGATGATCCTGAGATACTATTGTGTTATCTAGTACACAGCTGGGGATGACCCTGAGATAGTACCGTGTTATCGAGTACGCAGCTGGGGATGATCCTGAGATAGTTCCGTGTTATCTAGTACACAGCTGTAGATGACCCTGAGATAGTACCGTGTTATCTAGTACACAGCTGGGGATGATCCTGAGATAGTACCGTGGTATCCAGTATGCAGCTGGACATGGTCCTGAGATTGTTCCGTGTTATCTAGTACCTAGTACGCAGCTGGGGATGACCCTGAGATAGTACCATGTTATTTAGTACCTACTACACAGCTGGGGATGATCCTGAGATACTACAATGTTCTCTAGTACACAGCTGGGGATGACCCTGAGATAGTACAGTGTTATCTAGTACACAGCTGGGGATGACCCTGAGATAGTACCGTGTTATCTAGTACATAGCTGGGGATGACCCTGAGATAGTACTGTTATCTAGTACGCAGCTGGGGATGATCCTGAGATAGTACAGTGTTATCTAGTACCCAGTACACAGCTGGGGATGATCCTGACATAGTACCGTGTTATCTAGTACACAGCTGTAGATGATCCTGAGATACTACTGTGTTATGTAGTGCACAGCTGGTGATGACCCTGAGATTGTACCGTGTTATCTAGTACGCAGCTGGGGAGATCCTGAGATAGTTCCGTTTTATTTAGTACCCAGTACACAGCTGGGGATGACGATGAGATAGTACCGTGTTATTTAGTACCTAGTACGCAGCTGGGGATGATCCTGAGATAGTACCGTGTTATTTAGTACCTAGTACGCAGCTGGGGATGATCCTGAGATAGTACTGTGTTATCTAGTAGCCAGTACACAGCTGGGGATGATCCTGAGATACTACCATGTTCTCTAGTACACGGCTGGGGATGATCCTGAGATACTACTGTGTTATCTAGTACACAGCTGGGGATGACCCTGAGATTGTACCGTGTTAATTAGTACACAGCTGGGGATGACCCTGAGATAGTACCGTGATATCCAGTACGCAGCTGGGGAGATCCTGAGATAGTTCCGTGTTATCTAGTGCACAGCTGGGGATGACCCTGAGATAGTACCGTGTTATCTAGTACGCAGCTGGGGAGATCCTGAGATAGTTCCGTGTTATTTAGTACCCAGTACACAGCTGGGGATGACCCTGAGATAGTATCGTGTTATTTAGTACCTAGTACGCAGCTGGGGATGATCCTGAGATAGTACCGTGTTATTTAGTACCTAGTACGCAGCTGGGGATGATCCTGAGATAGTACTGTGTTATCTAGAAGCCAGTACACAGCTGGGGATGATCCTGAGATACTACCATGTTCTCTAGTACACGGCTGGGGATGATCCTGAGATACTACTGTGTTATCTAGTACACAGCTGGGGATGACCCTGAGATTGTACCGTGTTATCTAGTACACAGCTGGGGATGACCCTGAGATAGTACCGTGATATCCAGTACGCAGCTGGGGAGATCCTGAGATAGTTCCGTGTTATCTAGTACGCAGCTGGGGAGATCCTGAGATAGTTCCGTGTTATTTAGTACCCAGTACACAGCTGGGGATGACCCTGAGATAGTACCGTGTTATTTAGTACCTAGTACGCAGCTGGGGATGATCCTGAGATAGTACTGTGTTATCTAGTAGCCAGTACACAGCTGGGGATGATCCTGAGATACTACCATGTTCTCTAGTACACGGCTGGGGATGATCCTGAGATACTACTGTGTTAGCTAGTACACAGCTGGGGATGACCCTGAGATTGTACCGTGTTATCTAGTACACAGCTGGGGATGACCCTGAGATAGTACCGTGATATCCAGTACGCAGCTGGGGATGGTCCTGAGATAGTTCCGTGTTATCTAGTGCACAGCTGGGGATGACCCTGAGATAGTACCGTGTTATCTAGTACGCAGCTGGGGAGATCCTGAGATAGTTCCGTGTTATTTAGTACCCAGTACACAGCTGGGGGTGACCCTGAGATAGTACCGTGTTATTTAGTACCTAGTACGCAGCTGGGGATGATCCTGAGATAGTACTGTGTTATCTAGTAGCCAGTACACAGCTGGGGATGATCCTGAGATACTACCATGTTCTCTAGTACACGGCTGGGGATGATCCTGAGATACTATTGTGTTATCTAGTACACAGCTGGGGATGATCCTGAGATAGTACAGTGTTATCTAGTAACTAATACACAGCTGGGGATGATCCTGAGATAGTACCTTGTTATCCAGTACGCAGCTGGGGATGATCCTGTGATAGTACAGTGTTACCGAGTACGCAGCTGGGGATGATCTTGAGATAGTACCGTGTTATCTAATACCTAGTACACAGCTGGGGATGATCCTGAGATTGTACCGTGTTATCTAGTACCCAGTACACAGCTGGGGATGATCCTGAGATACTACCATGTTCTCTAGTACACGGCTGGGGATGATCCTGAGATTGTACCGTGTTATCTAGTACACAGCTGGGGATGACCCTGAGATAGTACTGTGTTATCTAGTACACATCTGTAGATGACCCTGAGATAGTACCGTGTTATCTAGTACACAGCTGGGGATGAACCTGAGATAGTACAGTGTTATCTAGTACCTAATACACAGCTGGGGATGATCCTGAGATTGTACCGTGTTATCTAGTACCCAGTACACAGCTGGGGATGATCCAGAGATAGTACCGTGTTATCTAGTCTGCAGCTGGGGATGACCCTGAGATAGTACCGTGTTATCTAGTTCACAGCTGGGGATGATCTTGAGATAGTACCGTGTTATTTAGAACCTAGTACGTAGCTGGGGATGATCCTGAGATAGTACTGTGTTATCTAGTAGCCAGTACACAGCTGGGGATGATCCTGAGATACTACCATGTTCTCTAGTACACGGCTGGGGATGATCCTGAGATACTACTGTGTTATCTAGTACACAGCTGGGGATGACCCTGAGATTGTACCGTGTTAATTAGTACACAGCTGGGGATGACCCTGAGATAGTACCGTGATATCCAGTACGCAGCTGGGGATGGTCCTGAGATAGTTCCGTGTTATCTAGTGCACAGCTGGGGATGACCCTGAGATAGTACCGTGTTATCTAGTACGCAGCTGGGGAGATCCTGAGATAGTTCCGTGTTATTTAGTACCCAGTACACAGCTGGGGATGACGCTGAGATAGTATCGTGTTATTTAGTACCTAGTACGCAGCTGGGGATGATCCTGAGATAGTATCGTGTTATTTAGTACCTAGTACGCAGCTGGGGATGATCCTGAGATAGTACCATGTTCTCTAGTACACGGCTGGGGATGATCCTGAGTTACTATTGTGTTATCTAGTACCTAGTACGCAGCTGGGGATGATCCTGAGATAGTACTGTGTTATCTAGTAGCCAGTACACAGCTGGGGATGATCCTGAGATACTACCATGTTCTCTAGTACACGGCTGCGGATGATGTGAGATACTACTGTGTTATCTAGTACACAGCTGGGGATGACCCTGAGATAGTACCGTGTTATCGAGTATGCAGCTGGGGATGATCCTGAGATAGTACTGTGTTATCTAGTACACAGCTGTAGATGACCCTGAGATAGTACCGTGTTATCTAGTACACAGCTGGGGATGATCCTGAGATAGTACCGTGGTATCCAGTACGCAGCTGGAGATGGTCCTGAGATAGTTCCGTGTTATCTAGTACCTGGTACGCAGCTGGGGATGACCCTGAGATAGTACCGTGTTATTTAGTACCTACTACACAGCTGGGGATGATCCTGAGATACTACCATGTTCTCTAGTACACAGCTGGGGATGATCCTGAGATAGTACAGTGTTATCTAGTACATAGTACACAGCTGGGGATGACCCTGACATAGTACCGTGTTATGTAGTACACAGCTTTAGATGATCCTGAGATAGTACCATGTTATCTAGTACACAGCTGGGGATGACCCTGAGATAGTACAGTGTTATCTAGTACCTAATACACAGCTGGGGATGATCCTGAGATAGTACAGTGTTATCTAGTGCCTAGTACGCAGCTGGGGATCATCCTGAGATATTACCGTTTCATTTAGTACCTAGTACGCAGCTGGGGATGATCCTGAGATAGTACTGTGTTATCTAGTAGCCAGTACACAGCTGGGGATGATCCTGAGATACTACCATGTTCTCTAGTACACGGCTGGGGATGATCCTGAGATACTATTGTGTTATCTAGTACACAGCTGGGGATGACCCTGAGATAGTACCGTGTTATCGAGTACGCAGCTGGGGATGATCCTGAGATAGTTCCGTGTTATCTAGTACACAGCTGTAGATGACCCTGAGATAGTACCGTGTTATCTAGTACACAGCTGGGGATGATCCTGAGATAGTACCGTGGTATCCAGTATGCAGCTGGACATGGTCCTGAGATTGTTCCGTGTTATCTAGTACCTAGTACGCAGCTGGGGATGACCCTGAGATAGTACCATGTTATTTAGTACCTACTACACAGCTGGGGATGATCCTGAGATACTACAATGTTCTCTAGTACACAGCTGGGGATGACCCTGAGATAGTACAGTGTTATCTAGTACACAGCTGGGGATGACCCTGAGATAGTACCGTGTTATCTAGTACATAGCTGGGGATGACCCTGAGATAGTACTGTTATCTAGTACGCAGCTGGGGATGATCCTGAGATAGTACAGTGTTATCTAGTACCCAGTACACAGCTGGGGATGATCCTGACATAGTACCGTGTTATCTAGTACACAGCTGTAGATGATCCTGAGATACTACTGTGTTATGTAGTGCACAGCTGGTGATGACCCTGAGATTGTACCGTGTTATCTAGTACGCAGCTGGGGAGATCCTGAGATAGTTCCGTGTTATTTAGTACCCAGTACACAGCTGGGGATGACGATGAGATAGTACCGTGTTATTTAGTACCTAGTACGCAGCTGGGGATGATCCTGAGATAGTACCGTGTTATTTAGTACCTAGTACGCAGCTGGGGATGATCCTGAGATAGTACTGTGTTATCTAGTAGCCAGTACACAGCTGGGGATGATCCTGAGATACTACCATGTTCTCTAGTACACGGCTGGGGATGATCCTGAGATACTACTGTGTTATCTAGTACACAGCTGGGGATGACCCTGAGATTGTACCGTGTTAATTAGTACACAGCTGGGGATGACCCTGAGATAGTACCGTGATATCCAGTACGCAGCTGGGGAGATCCTGAGATAGTTCCGTGTTATCTAGTGCACAGCTGGGGATGACCCTGAGATAGTACCGTGTTATCTAGTACGCAGCTGGGGAGATCCTGAGATAGTTCCGTGTTATTTAGTACCCAGTACACAGCTGGGGATGACCCTGAGATAGTATCGTGTTATTTAGTACCTAGTACGCAGCTGGGGATGATCCTGAGATAGTACCGTGTTATTTAGTACCTAGTACGCAGCTGGGGATGATCCTGAGATAGTACTGTGTTATCTAGAAGCCAGTACACAGCTGGGGATGATCCTGAGATACTACCATGTTCTCTAGTACACGGCTGGGGATGATCCTGAGATACTACTGTGTTATCTAGTACACAGCTGGGGATGACCCTGAGATTGTACCGTGTTATCTAGTACACAGCTGGGGATGACCCTGAGATAGTACCGTGATATCCAGTACGCAGCTGGGGAGATCCTGAGATAGTTCCGTGTTATCTAGTACGCAGCTGGGGAGATCCTGAGATAGTTCCGTGTTATTTAGTACCCAGTACACAGCTGGGGATGACCCTGAGATAGTATCGTGTTATTTAGTACCTAGTACGCAGCTGGGGATGATCCTGAGATAGTACCGTGTTATTTAGTACCTAGTACGCAGCTGGGGATGATCCTGAGATAGTACTGTGTTATCTAGTAGCCAGTACACAGCTGGGGATGATCCTGAGATACTACAATGTTCTCTAGTACACGGCTGGGGATGATCCTGAGATACTATTGTGTTATCTAGTACACAGCTGGGGATGACCCTGAGATAGTACCGTGATATCGAGTACGCAGCTGGGGATGATCCTGAGATAGTACTGTGTTATCTAGTACACAGCTGTAGATGACCCTGAGATAGTACCGTGTTATCTAGTACACAGCTGGGGATGATCCTGAGATAGTACCGTGGTATCCAGTATGCAGCTGGAGATGGTCCTGAGATAGTTCCGTGTTATCTAGTACACAGCTGGGGATGACCCTGAGATAGTACTGTGTTATCTAGTACCCAGTACACAGCTGGGGATGATCCTGACATAGTACCGTGTTATCTAGTACACAGCTGTAGATGATCCTGAGATACTACTGTGTTATCTAGTACACAGCTGTAGATGATCCTGAGATTGTACCGTGTTATCTAGTACACAGCTGGGGAGGAACCTGAGATAGTACCGTGTTATCTAGTACACAGCTGTAGATGATCCTAAGATAGTAGAGTGTTATCTAGTACCTAGTACGCAGCTGGGGATAGTCCTGAGATAGTTCCGTGTTATCTAGTACCTAGTACACAGCTGGGGATTACCCTGAGATAGTACAGTGTTATCTAGTACACAGCTGTAGATGATCCTGAGATAATACCGTGTTATGTAGTGCACAGCTGGTGATGACCCTGAGATTGTACAGTGTTATCTAGTACGCAGCTGGGGAGATCCTGAGATAGTTCCGTGTTATTTAGTACCCAGTACACAGCTGGGGATGACCATGAGATAGTACCGTGTTATTTAGTACCTAGTACGCAGCTGGGGATGATCCTGAGATAGTACCGTGTTATTTAGTACCTAGTACGCAGCTGGGGATGATCCTGAGATAGTACTGTGTTATCTAGTAGCCAGTACACAGCTGGGGATGATCCTGAGATACTACCATGTTCTCTAGTACACGGCTGGGGATGATCCTGAGATACTACTGTGTTATCTAGTACACAGCTGGGGATGACCCTGAGATTGTACCGTGTTATCTAGTACACAGCTGGGGATGACCCTGAGATAGTACCGTGATATCCAGTACGCAGCTGGGGATGGTCCTGAGATAGTTCCGTGTTATCTAGTGCACAGCTGGGGATGACCCTGAGATAGTACCGTGTTATCTAGTACGCAGCTGGGGAGATCCTGAGATAGTTCCGTGTTATTTAGTACCCAGTACACAGCTGGGGGTGACCCTGAGATAGTACCGTGTAATTTAGTACCTAGTACGCAGCTGGGGATGATCCTGAGATAGTACTGTGTTATCTAGTAGCCAGTACACAGCTGGGGATGATCCTGAGATACTACCATGTTCTCTAGTACACGGCTGGGGATGATCCTGAGATACTATTGTGTTATCTAGTACACAGCTGGGGATGATCCTGAGATAGTACAGTGTTATCTAGTAACTAATACACAGCTGGGGATGATCCTGAGATAGTAACTTGTTATCCAGTACGCAGCTGGGGATGATCCTGTGATAGTACAGTGTTACCGAGTACGCAGCTGGGGATGATCTTGAGATAGTACCGTGTTATCTAATACCTAGTACACAGCTGGGGATGATCCTGAGATTGTACCGTGTTATCTAGTACCCAGTACACAGCTGGGGATGATCCTGAGATACTACCATGTTCTCTAGTACACGGCTGGGGATGATCCTGAGATTGTACCGTGTTATCTAGTACACAGCTGGGGATGACCCTGAGATAGTACTGTGTTATCTAATACACATCTGTAGATGACCCTGAGATAGTACCGTGTTATCTAGTACACAGCTGGGGATGAACCTGAGATAGTACAGTGTTATCTAGTACCTAATACACAGCTGGGGATGATCCTGAGATTGTACCGTGTTATCTAGTACCCAGTACACAGCTGGGGATGATCCAGAGATAGTACCGTGTTATCTAGTCTGCAGCTGGGGATGACCCTGAGATAGTACCGTGTTATCTAGTTCACAGCTGGGGATGATCTTGAGATAGTACCGTGTTATTTAGAACCTAGTACGTAGCTGGGGATGATCCTGAGATAGTACTGTGTTATCTAGTAGCCAGTACACAGCTGGGGATGATCCTGAGATACTACCATGTTCTCTAGTACACGGCTGGGGATGATCCTGAGATTGTACCGTGTTATCTAGTACACAGCTGGGGATGACCCTGAGATAGTACCGTGATATCCAGTACGCAGCTGGGGATGGTCCTGAGACAGTTCCGTGTTATCTAGTGCACAGCTGGGGATGACCCTGAGATAGTACCGTGTTATCTAGTACGCAGCTGGGGAGATCCTGAGATAGTTCCGTGTTATTTAGTACCCAGTGCACAGCTGGGGATGACCCTGAGATAGTATCGTGTTATTTAGTACCTAGTACGCAGCGGGGGATGATCCTGAGATAATACCGTGTTATTTAGTACCTAGTACGCAGCTGGGGATGATCCTGAGATAGTATGTGCTATCTAGTAGCCAGTACACAGCTGGGGATGATCCTGAGATACTACCATGTTCTCTAGTACACGGCTGCGGATGATGTGAGATACTACTGTGTTATCTAGTACACAGCTGGGGATGACCCTGAGATAGTACCGTGTTATCGAGTACGCAGCTGGGGATGATCCTGAGATAGTACTGTGTTATCTAGTACACAGCTGTAGATGACCCTGAGATAGTACCGTGTTATCTAGTACACAGCTGGGGATGATCCTGAGATAGTACCGTGGTATCCAGTACGCAGCTGGAGATGGTCCTGAGATAGTACAGTGTTATCTAGTACCTAATACACAGCTGGGGATGATCCTGAGATAGTACAGTGTTATCTAGTGCCTAGTACGCAGCTGGGGATGATCCTGAGATATTACCGTTTCATTTAGTACCTAGTACGCAGCTGGGGATGATCCTGAGATAGTACTGTGTTATCTAGTAGCCAGTACACAGCTGGGGATGATCCTGAGATACTACCATGTTCTCTAGTACACGGCTGGGGATGATCCTGAGATACTATTGTGTTATCTAGTACACAGCTGGGGATGACCCTGAGATAGTACCGTGTTATCGAGTACGCAGCTGGGGATGATCCTGAGATAGTTCCGTGTTATCTAGTACACAGCTGTAGATGACCCTGAGATAGTACCGTGTTATCTAGTACACAGCTGGGGATGATCCTGAGATAGTACCGTGGTATCCAGTATGCAGCTGGACATGGTCCTGAGATTGTTCCGTGTTATCTAGTACCTAGTACGCAGCTGGGGATGACCCTGAGATAGTACCATGTTATTTAGTACCTACTACACAGCTGGGGATGATCCTGAGATACTACAATGTTCTCTAGTACACAGCTGGGGATGACCCTGAGATAGTACAGTGTTATCTAGTACACAGCTGGGGATGACCCTGAGATAGTACCGTGTTATCTAGTACATAGCTGGGGATGACCCTGAGATAGTACTGTTATCTAGTACGCAGCTGGGGATGATCCTGAGATAGTACAGTGTTATCTAGTACCCAGTACACAGCTGGGGATGATCCTGACATAGTACCGTGTTATCTAGTACACAGCTGTAGATGATCCTGAGATACTACTGTGTTATGTAGTGCACAGCTGGTGATGACCCTGAGATTGTACCGTGTTATCTAGTACGCAGCTGGGGAGATCCTGAGATAGTTCCGTGTTATTTAGTACCCAGTACACAGCTGGGGATGACGATGAGATAGTACCGTGTTATTTAGTACCTAGTACGCAGCTGGGGATGATCCTGAGATAGTACCGTGTTATTTAGTACCTAGTACGCAGCTGGGGATGATCCTGAGATAGTACTGTGTTATCTAGTAGCCAGTACACAGCTGGGGATGATCCTGAGATAGTACCGTGTTATCGAGTACGCAGCTGGGGATGATCCTGAGATAGTACTGTGTTATCTAGTACACAGCTGTAGATGATCCTGAGATACTACTGTGTTATCTAGTACACAGCTGTAGATGATCCTGAGATTGTACCGTGTTATCTAGTACACAGCTGGGGAGGAACCTGAGATAGTACCGTGTTATCTAGTACACAGCTGTAGATGATCCTAAGATAGTAGAGTGTTATCTAGTACCTAGTACGCAGCTGGGGATAGTCCTGAGATAGTTCCGTGTTATCTAGTACCTAGTACACAGCTGGGGATTACCCTGAGATAGTACAGTGTTATCTAGTACACAGCTGTAGATGATCCTGAGATAATACCGTGTTATGTAGTGCACAGCTGGTGATGACCCTGAGATTGTACAGTGTTATCTAGTACGCAGCTGGGGAGATCCTGAGATAGTTCCGTGTTATTTAGTACCCAGTACACAGCTGGGGATGACCATGAGATAGTACCGTGTTATTTAGTACCTAGTACGCAGCTGGGGATGATCCTGAGATAGTACCGTGTTATTTAGTACCTAGTACGCAGCTGGGGATGATCCTGAGATAGTACTGTGTTATCTAGTAGCCAGTACACAGCTGGGGATGATCCTGAGATACTACCATGTTCTCTAGTACACGGCTGGGGATGATCCTGAGATACTACTGTGTTATCTAGTACACAGCTGGGGATGACCCTGAGATTGTACCGTGTTATCTAGTACACAGCTGGGGATGACCCTGAGATAGTACCGTGATATCCAGTACGCAGCTGGGGATGGTCCTGAGATAGTTCCGTGTTATCTAGTGCACAGCTGGGGATGACCCTGAGATAGTACCGTGTTATCTAGTACGCAGCTGGGGAGATCCTGAGATAGTTCCGTGTTATTTAGTACCCAGTACACAGCTGGGGGTGACCCTGAGATAGTACCGTGTTATTTAGTACCTAGTACGCAGCTGGGGATGATCCTGAGATAGTACTGTGTTATCTAGTAGCCAGTACACAGCTGGGGATGATCCTGAGATACTACCATGTTCTCTAGTACACGGCTGGGGATGATCCTGAGATACTATTGTGTTATCTAGTACACAGCTGGGGATGATCCTGAGATAGTACAGTGTTATCTAGTAACTAATACACAGCTGGGGATGATCCTGAGATAGTACCTTGTTATCCAGTACGCAGCTGGGGATGATCCTGTGATAGTACAGTGTTACCGAGTACGCAGCTGGGGATGATCTTGAGATAGTACCGTGTTATCTAATACCTAGTACACAGCTGGGGATGATCCTGAGATTGTACCGTGTTATCTAGTACCCAGTACACAGCTGGGGATGATCCTGAGATACTACCATGTTCTCTAGTACACGGCTGGGGATGATCCTGAGATTGTACCGTGTTATCTAGTACACAGCTGGGGATGACCCTGAGATAGTACTGTGTTATCTAGTACACATCTGTAGATGACCCTGAGATAGTACCGTGTTATCTAGTACACAGCTGGGGATGAACCTGAGATAGTACAGTGTTATCTAGTACCTAATACACAGCTGGGGATGATCCTGAGATTGTACCGTGTTATCTAGTACCCAGTACACAGCTGGGGATGATCCAGAGATAGTACCGTGTTATCTAGTCTGCAGCTGGGGATGACCCTGAGATAGTACCGTGTTATCTAGTTCACAGCTGGGGATGATCTTGAGATAGTACCGTGTTATTTAGAACCTAGTACGTAGCTGGGGATGATCCTGAGATAGTACTGTGTTATCTAGTAGCCAGTACACAGCTGGGGATGATCCTGAGATACTACCATGTTCTCTAGTACACGGCTGGGGATGATCCTGAGATACTACTGTGTTATCTAGTACACAGCTGGGGATGACCCTGAGATTGTACCGTGTTAATTAGTACACAGCTGGGGATGACCCTGAGATAGTACCGTGATATCCAGTACGCAGCTGGGGATGGTCCTGAGATAGTTCCGTGTTATCTAGTGCACAGCTGGGGATGACCCTGAGATAGTACCGTGTTATCTAGTACGCAGCTGGGGAGATCCTGAGATAGTTCCGTGTTATTTAGTACCCAGTACACAGCTGGGGATGACGCTGAGATAGTATCGTGTTATTTAGTACCTAGTACGCAGCTGGGGATGATCCTGAGATAGTATCGTGTTATTTAGTACCTAGTACGCAGCTGGGGATGATCCTGAGATAGTACCATGTTCTCTAGTACACGGCTGGGGATGATCCTGAGTTACTATTGTGTTATCTAGTACCTAGTACGCAGCTGGGGATGATCCTGAGATAGTACTGTGCTATCTAGTAGCCAGTACACAGCTGGGGATGATCCTGAGATACTACCATGTTCTCTAGTACACGGCTGCGGATGATGTGAGATACTACTGTGTTATCTAGTACACAGCTGGGGATGACCCTGAGATAGTACCGTGTTATCGAGTACGCAGCTGGGGATGATCCTGAGATAGTACTGTGTTATCTAGTACACAGCTGTAGATGACCCTGAGATAGTACCGTGTTATCTAGTACACAGCTGGGGATGATCCTGAGATAGTACCGTGGTATCCACTACGCAGCTGGAGATGGTCCTGAGATAGTTCCGTGTTATCTAGTACCTGGTACGCAGCTGGGGATGACCCTGAGATAGTACCGTGTTATTTAGTACCTACTACACAGCTGGGGATGATCCTGAGATACTACCATGTTCTCTAGTACACAGCTGGGGATGATCCTGAGATAGTACAGTGTTATCTAGTACATAGTACACAGCTGGGGATGACCCTGACATAGTACCGTGTTATGTAGTACACAGCTTTAGATGATCCTGAGATAGTACCATGTTATCTAGTACACAGCTGGGGATGACCCTGAGATAGTACAGTGTTATCTAGTACCTAATACACAGCTGGGGATGATCCTGTGATAGTACAGTGTTATCGAGTGCCTAGTACGCAGCTGGGGATCATCCTGAGATATTACCGTTTCATTTAGTACCTAGTACGCAGCTGGGGATGATCCTGAGATAGTACTGTGTTATCTAGTAGCCAGTACACAGCTGGGGATGATCCTGAGATACTACCATGTTCTCTAGTACACGGCTGGGGATGATCCTGAGATACTATTGTGTTATCTAGTACACAGCTGGGGATGACCCTGAGATAGTACCGTGTTATCGAGTACGCAGCTGGGGATGATCCTGAGATAGTTCCGTGTTATCTAGTACACAGCTGTAGATGACCCTGAGATAGTACCGTGTTATCTAGTACACAGCTGGGGATGATCCTGAGATAGTACCGTGGTATCCAGTATGCAGCTGGACATGGTCCTGAGATTGTTCCGTGTTATCTAGTACCTAGTACGCAGCTGGGGATGACCCTGAGATAGTACCATGTTATTTAGTACCTACTACACAGTTGGGGATGATCCTGAGATACTACAATGTTCTCTAGTTACCAGCTGGGGATGACCCTGAGATAGTACAGTGTTATCTAGTACACAGCTGGGGATGACCCTGAGATAGTACCGTGTTATCTAGTACATAGCTGGGGATGACCCTGAGATAGTACTGTTATCTAGTACGCAGCTGGGGATGATCCTGAGATAGTACAGTGTTATCTAGTACCCAGTACACAGCTGGGGATGATCCTGACATAGTACCGTGTTATCTAGTACACAGCTGTAGATGATCCTGAGATACTACTGTGTTATGTAGTGCACAGCTGGTGATGACCCTGAGATTGTACCGTGTTATCTAGTACGCAGCTGGGGAGATCCTGAGATAGTTCCGTTTTATTTAGTACCCAGTACACAGCTGGGGATGACGATGAGATAGTACCGTGTTATTTAGTACCTAGTACGCAGCTGGGGATGATCCTGAGATAGTACCGTGTTATTTAGTACCTAGTACGCAGCTGGGGATGATCCTGAGATAGTACTGTGTTATCTAGTAGCCAGTACACAGCTGGGGATGATCCTGAGATACTACCATGTTCTCTAGTACACGGCTGGGGATGATCCTGAGATACTACTGTGTTATCTAGTACACAGCTGGGGATGACCCTGAGATTGTACCGTGTTAATTAGTACACAGCTGGGGATGACCCTGCGATAGTACCGTGATATCCAGTACGCAGCTGGGGAGATCCTGAGATAGTTCCGTGTTATCTAGTGCACAGCTGGGGATGACCCTGAGATAGTACCGTGTTATCTAGTACGCAGCTGGGGAGATCCTGAGATAGTTCCGTGTTATTTAGTACCCAGTACACAGCTGGGGATGACCCTGAGATAGTACCGTGTTATTTAGTACCTAGTACGCAGCTGGGGATGATCCTGAGATAGTAGTGTGTTATCTAGAAGCCAGTACACAGCTGGGGATGATCCTGAGATACTACCATGTTCTCTAGTACACGGCTGGGGATGATCCTGAGATACTACTGTGTTATCTAGTACACAGCTGGGGATGACCCTGAGATTGTACCGTGTTATCTAGTACACAGCTGGGGATGACCCTGAGATAGTACCGTGATATCCAGTACGCAGCTGGGGAGATCCTGAGATAGTTCCGTGTTATCTAGTACGCAGCTGGGGAGATCCTGAGATAGTTCCGTGTTATTTAGTACCCAGTACACAGCTGGGGATGACCCTGAGATAGTATCGTGTTATTTAGTACCTAGTACGCAGCTGGGGATGATCCTGAGATAGTACCGTGTTATTTAGTACCTAGTACGCAGCTGGGGATGATCCTGAGATAGTACTGTGTTATCTAGTAGCCAGTACATAGCTGGGGATGATCCTGAGATACTACAATGTTCTCTAGTACACGGCTGGGGATGATCCTGAGATACTATTGTGTTATCTAGTACACAGCTGGGGATGACCCTGAGATAGTACCGTGATATCGAGTACGCAGCTGGGGATGATCCTGAGATAGTACTGTGTTATCTAGTACACAGCTGTAGATGACCCTGAGATAGTACCGTGTTATCTAGTACACAGCTGGGGATGATCCTGAGATAGTACCGTGGTATCCAGTATGCAGCTGGAGATGGTCCTGAGATAGTTCCGTGTTATCTAGTACACAGCTGGGGATGACCCTGAGATAGTACTGTGTTATCTAGTACCCAGTACACAGCTGGGGATGATCCTGACATAGTACCGTGTTATCTAGTACACAGCTGTAGATGATCCTGAGATACTACTGTGTTATCTAGTACACAGCTGTAGATGATCCTGAGATTGTACCGTGTTATCTAGTACACAGCTGGGGAGGAACCTGAGATAGTACCGTGTTATCTAGTACACAGCTGTAGATGATCCTAAGATAGTAGAGTGTTATCTAGTACCTAGTACGCAGCTGGGGATAGTCCTGAGATAGTTCCGTGTTATCTAGTACCTAGTACACAGCTGGGGATTACCCTGAGATAGTACAGTGTTATCTAGTACACAGCTGTAGATGATCCTGAGATAATACCGTGTTATGTAGTGCACAGCTGGTGATGACCCTGAGATTGTACAGTGTTATCTAGTACGCAGCTGGGGAGATCCTGAGATAGTTCCGTGTTATTTAGTACCCAGTACACAGCTGGGGATGACCATGAGATAGTACCGTGTTATTTAGTACCTAGTACGCAGCTGGGGATGATCCTGAGATAGTACCGTGTTATTTAGTACCTAGTACGCAGCTGGGGATGATCCTGAGATAGTACTGTGTTATCTAGTAGCCAGTACACAGCTGGGGATGATCCTGAGATACTACCATGTTCTCTAGTACACAGCTGGGGATGACCCTGAGATTGTACCGTGTTATCTAGTACACAGCTGGGGATGACCCTGAGATAGTACCGTGATATCCAGTACGCAGCTGGGGATGGTCCTGAGATAGTTCCGTGTTATCTAGTGCACAGCTGGGGATGACCCTGAGATAGTACCGTGTTATCTAGTACGCAGCTGGGGAGATCCTGAGATAGTTCCGTGTTATTTAGTACCCAGTACACAGCTGGGGGTGACCCTGAGATAGTACCGTGTAATTTAGTACCTAGTACGCAGCTGGGGATGATCCTGAGATAGTACTGTGTTATCTAGTAGCCAGTACACAGCTGGGGATGATCCTGAGATACTACCATGTTCTCTAGTACACGGCTGGGGATGATCCTGAGATACTATTGTGTTATCTAGTACACAGCTGGGGATGATCCTGAGATAGTACAGTGTTATCTAGTAACTAATACACAGCTGGGGATGATCCTGAGATAGTACCTTGTTATCCAGTACGCAGCTGGGGATGATCCTGTGATAGTACAGTGTTACCGAGTACGCAGCTGGGGATGATCTTGAGATAGTACCGTGTTATCTAATACCTAGTACACAGCTGGGGATGATCCTGAGATTGTACCGTGTTATCTAGTACCCAGTACACAGCTGGGGATGATCCTGAGATACTACCATGTTCTCTAGTACACGGCTGGGGATGATCCTGAGATTGTACCGTGTTATCTAGTACACAGCTGGGGATGACCCTGAGATAGTACTGTGTTATCTAATACACATCTGTAGATGACCCTGAGATAGTACCGTGTTATCTAGTATACAGCTGGGGATGAACCTGAGATAGTACAGTGTTATCTAGTACCTAATACACAGCTGGGGATGATCCTGAGATTGTACCGTGTTATCTAGTACCCAGTACACAGCTGGGGATGATCCAGAGATAGTACCGTGTTATCTAGTCTGCAGCTGGGGATGACCCTGAGATAGTACCGTGTTATCTAGTTCACAGCTGGGGATGATCTTGAGATAGTACCGTGTTATTTAGAACCTAGTACGTAGCTGGGGATGATCCTGAGATAGTACTGTGTTATCTAGTAGCCAGTACACAGCTGGGGATGATCCTGAGATACTACCATGTTCTCTAGTACACGGCTGGGGATGATCCTGAGATTGTACCGTGTTATCTAGTACACAGCTGGGGATGACCCTGAGATAGTACCGTGATATCCAGTACGCAGCTGGGGATGGTCCTGAGACAGTTCCGTGTTATCTAGTGCACAGCTGGGGATGACCCTGAGATAGTACCGTGTTATCTAGTACGCAGCTGGGGAGATCCTGAGATAGTTCCGTGTTATTTAGTACCCAGTGCACAGCTGGGGATGACCCTGAGATAGTATCGTGTTATTTAGTACCTAGTACGCAGCGGGGGATGATCCTGAGATAATACCGTGTTATTTAGTACCTAGTACGCAGCTGGGGATGATCCTGAGATAGTATGTGCTATCTAGTAGCCAGTACACAGCTGGGGATGATCCTGAGATACTACCATGTTCTCTAGTACACGGCTGCGGATGATGTGAGATACTACTGTGTTATCTAGTACACAGCTGGGGATGACCCTGAGATAGTACCGTGTTATCGAGTACGCAGCTGGGGATGATCCTGAGATAGTACTGTGTTATCTAGTACACAGCTGTAGATGACCCTGAGATAGTACCGTGTTATCTAGTACACAGCTGGGGATGATCCTGAGATAGTACCGTGGTATCCAGTACGCAGCTGGAGATGGTCCTGAGATAGTACAGTGTTATCTAGTACCTAATACACAGCTGGGGATGATCCTGAGATAGTACAGTGTTATCTAGTGCCTAGTACGCAGCTGGGGATGATCCTGAGATATTACCGTTTCATTTAGTACCTAGTACGCAGCTGGGGATGATCCTGAGATAGTACTGTGTTATCTAGTAGCCAGTACACAGCTGGGGATGATCCTGAGATACTACCATGTTCTCTAGTACACGGCTGGGGATGATCCTGAGATACTACTGTGTTATCTAGTACACAGCTGGGGATGATCCTGAGATAGTACCGTGTTATTTAGTACCTAGTACGCAGCTGGGGATGATCCTGAGATAGTACTGTGTTATCTAGTAGCCAGTACACAGCTGGGGATGATCCTGAGATACTACCATGTTCTCTAGTACACGGCTGGGGATGATCCTGAGATACTACTGTGTTATCTAGTACACAGCTGGGGATGACCCTGAGATTATACCGTGTTATCTAGTACACAGCTGGGGATGACCCTGAGATAGTACCGTGATATCCAGTACGCAGCTGGGGATGGTCCTGAGATAGTTCCGTGTTATCTAGTGCACAGCTGGGGATGACCCTGAGATAGTACCGTGTTATCTAGTACGCAGCTGGGGAGATCCTGAGATAGTTCCGTGTTATTTAGTACCCAGTACACAGCTGGGGGTGACCCTGAGATAGTACCGTGTTATTTAGTACCTAGTACGCAGCTGGGGATGATCCTGAGATAGTACTGTGTTATCCAGTAGCCAGTACACAGCTGGGGATGATCCTGAGATACAACCATGTTCTCTAGTACACGGCTGGGGATGATCCTGAGATACTATTGTGTTATCTAGTACACAGCTGGGGATGATCCTGAGATAGTACAGTGTTATCTAGTAACTAATACACAGCTGGGGATGATCCTGAGATAGTACCTTGTTATCCAGTACGCAGCTGGGGATGATCCTGTGATAGTACAGTGTTACCGAGTACGCAGCTGGGGATGATCTTGAGATAGTACCGTGTTATCTAATACCTAGTACACAGCTGGGGATGATCCTGAGATTGTACCGTGTTATCTAGTACCCAGTACACAGCTGGGGATGATCCTGAGATACTACCATGTTCTCTAGTACACGGCTGGGGATGATCCTGAGATTGTACCGTGTTATCTAGTACACAGCTGGGGATGACCCTGAGATAGTACTGTGTTATCTAATACACATCTGTAGATGACCCTGAGATAGTACCGTGTTATCTAGTACACAGCTGGGGATGAACCTGAGATAGTACAGTGTTATCTAGTACCTAATACACAGCTGGGGATGATCCTGAGATTGTACCGTGTTATCTAGTACCCAGTACACAGCTGGGGATGATCCAGAGATAGTACCGTGTTATCTAGTCTGCAGCTGGGGATGACCCTGAGATAGTACCGTGTTATCTAGTTCACAGCTGGGGATGATCTTGAGATAGTACCGTGTTATTTAGAACCTAGTACGTAGCTGGGGATGATCCTGAGATAGTACTGTGTTATCTAGTAGCCAGTACACAGCTGGGGATGATCCTGAGATACTACCATGTTCTCTAGTACACGGCTGGGGATGATCCTGAGATACTACTGTGTTATCTAGTACACAGCTGGGGATGACCCTGAGATTGTACCGTGTTAATTAGTACACAGCTGGGGATGACCCTGAGATAGTACCGTGATATCCAGTACGCAGCTGGGGATGGTCCTGAGATAGTTCCGTGTTATCTAGTGCACAGCTGGGGATGACCCTGAGATAGTACCGTGTTATCTATTACGCAGCTGGGGAGATCCTGAGATAGTTCCGTGTTATTTAGTACCCAGTACACAGCTGGGGATGACGCTGAGATAGTATCGTGTTATTTAGTACCTAGTACGCAGCTGGGGATGATCCTGAGATAGTATCGTGTTATTTAGTACCTAGTACGCAGCTGGGGATGATCCTGAGATAGTACCATGTTCTCTAGTACACGGCTGGGGATGATCCTGAGTTACTATTGTGTTATCTAGTACCTAGTACGCAGCTGGGGATGATCCTGAGATAGTACTGTGCTATCTAGTAGCCAGTACACAGCTGGGGATGATCCTGAGATACTACCATGTTCTCTAGTACACGGCTGCGGATGATGTGAGATACTACTGTGTTATCTAGTACACAGCTGGGGATGACCCTGAGATAGTACCGTGTTATCGAGTACGCAGCTGGGGATGATCCTGAGATATTACTGTGTTATCTAGTACACAGCTGTAGATGACCCTGAGATAGTACCGTGTTATCTAGTACACAGCTGGGGATGATCCTGAGATAGTACCGTGGTATCCAGTACGCAGCTGGAGATGGTCCTGAGATAGTTCCGTGTTATCTAGTACCTGGTACGCAGCTGGGGATGACCCTGAGATAGTACCGTGTTATTTAGTACCTACTACACAGCTGGGGATGATCCTGAGATACTACCATGTTCTCTAGTACACAGCTGGGGATGATCCTGAGATAGTACAGTGTTATCTAGTACATAGTACACAGCTGGGGATGACCCTGACATAGTACCGTGTTATGTAGTACACAGCTTTAGATGATCCTGAGATAGTACCATGTTATCTAGTACACAGCTGGGGATGACCCTGAGATAGTACAGTGTTATCTAGTACCTAATACACAGCTGGGGATGATCCTGAGATAGTACAGTGTTATCTAGTGCCTAGTACGCAGCTGGGGATCATCCTGAGATATTACCGTTTCATTTAGTACCTAGTACGCAGCTGGGGATGATCCTGAGATAGTACTGTGTTATCTAGTAGCCAGTACACAGCTGGGGATGATCCTGAGATACTACCATGTTCTCTAGTACACGGCTGGGGATGATCCTGAGATACTATTGTGTTATCTAGTACACAGCTGGGGATGACCCTGAGATAGTACCGTGTTATCGAGTACGCAGCTGGGGATGATCCTGAGATAGTTCCGTGTTATCTAGTACACAGCTGTAGATGACCCTGAGATAGTACCGTGTTATCTAGTACACAGCTGGGGATGATCCTGAGATAGTACCGTGGTATCCAGTATGCAGCTGGACATGGTCCTGAGATTGTTCCGTGTTATCTAGTACCTAGTACGCAGCTGGGGATGACCCTGAGATAGTACCATGTTATTTAGTACCTACTACACAGCTGGGGATGATCCTGAGATACTACAATGTTCTCTAGTACACAGCTGGGGATGACCCTGAGATAGTACAGTGTTATCTAGTACACAGCTGGGGATGACCCTGAGATAGTACCGTGTTATCTAGTACATAGCTGGGGATGACCCTGAGATAGTACTGTTATCTAGTACGCAGCTGGGGATGATCCTGAGATAGTACAGTGTTATCTAGTACCCAGTACACAGCTGGGGATGATCCTGACATAGTACCGTGTTATCTAGTACACAGCTGTAGATGATCCTGAGATACTACTGTGTTATGTAGTGCACAGCTGGTGATGACCCTGAGATTGTACCGTGTTATCTAGTACGCAGCTGGGGAGATCCTGAGATAGTTCCGTTTTATTTAGTACCCAGTACACAGCTGGGGATGACGATGAGATAGTACCGTGTTATTTAGTACCTAGTACGCAGCTGGGGATGATCCTGAGATAGTACCGTGTTATTTAGTACCTAGTACGCAGCTGGGGATGATCCTGAGATAGTACTGTGTTATCTAGTAGCCAGTACACAGCTGGGGATGATCCTGAGATACTACCATGTTCTCTAGTACACGGCTGGGGATGATCCTGAGATACTACTGTGTTATCTAGTACACAGCTGGGGATGACCCTGAGATTGTACCGTGTTAATTAGTACACAGCTGGGGATAACCCTGAGATAGTACCGTGATATCCAGTACGCAGCTGGGGAGATCCTGAGATAGTTCCGTGTTATCTAGTGCACAGCTGGGGATGACCCTGAGATAGTACCGTGTTATCTAGTACGCAGCTGGGGAGATCCTGAGATAGTTCCGTGTTATTTAGTACCCAGTACACAGCTGGGGATGACCCTGAGATAGTATCGTGTTATTTAGTACCTAGTACGCAGCTGGGGATGATCCTGAGATAGTACCGTGTTATTTAGTACCTAGTACGCAGCTGGGGATGATCCTGAGATAGTACTGTGTTATCTAGAAGCCAGTACACAGCTGGGGATGATCCTGAGATACTACCATGTTCTCTAGTACACGGCTGGGGATGATCCTGAGATACTACTGTGTTATCTAGTACACAGCTGGGGATGACCCTGAGATTGTACCGTGTTATCTAGTACACAGCTGGGGATGACCCTGAGATAGTACCGTGATATCCAGTACGCAGCTGGGGAGATCCTGAGATAGTTCCGTGTTATCTAGTACGCAGCTGGGGAGATCCTGAGATAGTTCCGTGTTATTTAGTACCCAGTACACAGCTGGGGATGACCCTGAGATAGTATCGTGTTATTTAGTACCTAGTACGCAGCTGGGGATGATCCTGAGATAGTACCGTGTTATTTAGTACCTAGTACGCAGCTGGGGATGATCCTGAGATAGTACTGTGTTATCTAGTAGCCAGTACACAGCTGGGGATGATCCTGAGATACTACAATGTTCTCTAGTACACGGCTGGGGATGATCCTGAGATACTATTGTGTTATCTAGTACACAGCTGGGGATGACCCTGAGATAGTACCGTGATATCGAGTACGCAGCTGGGGATGATCCTGAGATAGTACTGTGTTATCTAGTACACAGCTGTAGATGACCCTGAGATAGTACCGTGTTATCTAGTACACAGCTGGGGATGATCCTGAGATAGTACCGTGGTATCCAGTATGCAGCTGGAGATGGTCCTGAGATAGTTCCGTGTTATCTAGTACACAGCTGGGGATGACCCTGAGATAGTACTGTGTTATCTAGTACCCAGTACACAGCTGGGGATGATCCTGACATAGTACCGTGTTATCTAGTACACAGCTGTAGATGATCCTGAGATACTACTGTGTTATCTAGTACACAGCTGTAGATGATCCTGAGATTGTACCGTGTTATCTAGTACACAGCTGGGGAGGAACCTGAGATAGTACCGTGTTATCTAGTACACAGCTGTAGATGATCCTAAGATAGTAGAGTGTTATCTAGTACCTAGTACGCAGCTGGGGATAGTCCTGAGATAGTTCCGTGTTATCTAGTACCTAGTACACAGCTGGGGATTACCCTGAGATAGTACAGTGTTATCTAGTACACAGCTGTAGATGATCCTGAGATAATACCGTGTTATGTAGTGCACAGCTGGTGATGACCCTGAGATTGTACAGTGTTATCTAGTACGCAGCTGGGGAGATCCTGAGATAGTTCCGTGTTATTTAGTACCCAGTACACAGCTGGGGATGACCATGAGATAGTACCGTGTTATTTAGTACCTAGTACGCAGCTGGGGATGATCCTGAGATAGTACCGTGTTATTTAGTACCTAGTACGCAGCTGGGGATGATCCTGAGATAGTACTGTGTTATCTAGTAGCCAGTACACAGCTGGGGATGATCCTGAGATACTACCATGTTCTCTAGTACACGGCTGGGGATGATCCTGAGATACTACTGTGTTATCTAGTACACAGCTGGGGATGACCCTGAGATTGTACCGTGTTATCTAGTACACAGCTGGGGATGACCCTGAGATAGTACCGTGATATCCAGTACGCAGCTGGGGATGGTCCTGAGATAGTTCCGTGTTATCTAGTGCACAGCTGGGGATGACCCTGAGATAGTACCGTGTTATCTAGTACGCAGCTGGGGAGATCCTGAGATAGTTCCGTGTTATTTAGTACCCAGTACACAGCTGGGGGTGACCCTGAGATAGTACCGTGTAATTTAGTACCTAGTACGCAGCTGGGGATGATCCTGAGATAGTACTGTGTTATCTAGTAGCCAGTACACAGCTGGGGATGATCCTGAGATACTACCATGTTCTCTAGTACACGGCTGGGGATGATCCTGAGATACTATTGTGTTATCTAGTACACAGCTGGGGATGATCCTGAGATAGTACAGTGTTATCTAGTAACTAATACACAGCTGGGGATGATCCTGAGATAGTACCTTGTTATCCAGTACGCAGCTGGGGATGATCCTGTGATAGTACAGTGTTACCGAGTACGCAGCTGGGGATGATCTTGAGATAGTACCGTGTTATCTAATACCTAGTACACAGCTGGGGATGATCCTGAGATTGTACCGTGTTATCTAGTACCCAGTACACAGCTGGGGATGATCCTGAGATACTACCATGTTCTCTAGTACACGGCTGGGGATGATCCTGAGATTGTACCGTGTTATCTAGTACACAGCTGGGGATGACCCTGAGATAGTACTGTGTTATCTAGTACACATCTGTAGATGACCCTGAGATAGTACCGTGTTATCTAGTACACAGCTGGGGATGAACCTGAGATAGTACAGTGTTATCTAGTACCTAATACACAGCTGCGGATGATCCTGAGATTGTACCGTGTTATCTAGTACCCAGTACACAGCTGGGGATGATCCAGAGATAGTACCGTGTTATCTAGTCTGCAGCTGGGGATGACCCTGAGATAGTACCGTGTTATCTAGTTCACAGCTGGGGATGATCTTGAGATAGTACCGTGTTATTTAGAACCTAGTACGTAGCTGGGGATGATCCTGAGATAGTACTGTGTTATCTAGTAGCCAGTACACAGCTGGGGATGATCCTGAGATACTACCATGTTCTCTAGTACACGGCTGGGGATGATCCTGAGATTGTACCGTGTTATCTAGTACACAGCTGGGGATGACCCTGAGATAGTACCGTGATATCCAGTACGCAGCTGGGGATGGTCCTGAGACAGTTCCATGTTATCTAGTGCACAGCTGGGGATGACCCTGAGATAGTACCGTGTTATCTAATACGCAGCTGGGGAGATCCTGAGATAGTTCCGTGTTATTTAGTACCCAGTGCACAGCTGGGGATGACCCTGAGATAGTATCGTGTTATTTAGTACCTAGTACGCAGCGGGGGATGATCCTGAGATAATACCGTGTTATTTAGTACCTAGTACGCAGCTGGGGATGATCCTGAGATAGTATGTGCTATCTAGTAGCCAGTACACAGCTGGGGATGATCCTGAGATACTACCATGTTCTCTAGTACACGGCTGCGGATGATGTGAGATACTACTGTGTTATCTAGTACACAGCTGGGGATGACCCTGAGATAGTACCGTGTTATCGAGTACGCAGCTGGGGATGATCCTGAGATAGTACTGTGTTATCTAGTACACAGCTGTAGATGACCCTGAGATAGTACCGTGTTATCTAGTACACAGCTGGGGATGATCCTGAGATAGTACCGTGGTATCCAGTACGCAGCTGGAGATGGTCCTGAGATAGTACAGTGTTATCTAGTACCTAATACACAGCTGGGGATGATCCTGAGATAGTACAGTGTTATCTAGTGCCTAGTACGCAGCTGGGGATGATCCTGAGATATTACCGTTTCATTTAGTACCTAGTACGCAGCTGGGGATGATCCTGAGATAGTACTGTGTTATCTAGTAGCCAGTACACAGCTGGGGATGATCCTGAGATACTACCATGTTCTCTAGTACACGGCTGGGGATGATCCTGAGATACTATTGTGTTATCTAGTACACAGCTGGGGATGACCCTGAGATAGTACCGTGTTATCGAGTACGCAGCTGGGGATGATCCTGAGATAGTTCCGTGTTATCTAGTACACAGCTGTAGATGACCCTGAGATAGTACCGTGTTATCTAGTACACAGCTGGGGATGATCCTGAGATAGTACCGTGGTATCCAGTATGCAGCTGGACATGGTCCTGAGATTGTTCCGTGTTATCTAGTACCTAGTACGCAGCTGGGGATGACCCTGAGATAGTACCATGTTATTTAGTACCTACTACACAGCTGGGGATGATCCTGAGATACTACAATGTTCTCTAGTACACAGCTGGGGATGACCCTGAGATAGTACAGTGTTATCTAGTACACAGCTGGGGATGACCCTGAGATAGTACCGTGTTATCTAGTACATAGCTGGGGATGACCCTGAGATAGTACTGTTATCTAGTACGCAGCTGGGGATGATCCTGAGATAGTACAGTGTTATCTAGTACCCAGTACACAGCTGGGGATGATCCTGACATAGTACCGTGTTATCTAGTACACAGCTGTAGATGATCCTGAGATACTACTGTGTTATGTAGTGCACAGCTGGTGATGACCCTGAGATTGTACCGTGTTATCTAGTACGCAGCTGGGGAGATCCTGAGATAGTTCCGTGTTATTTAGTACCCAGTACACAGCTGGGGATGACGATGAGATAGTACCGTGTTATTTAGTACCTAGTACGCAGCTGGGGATGATCCTGAGATAGTACCGTGTTATTTAGTACCTAGTACGCAGCTGGGGATGATCCTGAGATAGTACTGTGTTATCTAGTAGCCAGTACACAGCTGGGGATGATCCTGAGATAGTACCGTGTTATCGAGTACGCAGCTGGGGATGATCCTGAGATAGTACTGTGTTATCTAGTACACAGCTGTAGATGACCCTGAGATAGTACCGTGTTATCTAGTACACAGCTGGGGATGACCCTGAGATAGTACAGTGTTATCTAGTACACAGCTGGGGATGACCCTGAGATAGTACCGTGTTATCTAGTACACAGCTGGGGATGACCCTGAGATAGTACCGTGTTATCTAGTACACAGCTGGGGATGACCCTGAGATAGTACTGTGTTATCTAGTACCCAGTACACAGCTGGGGATGATCCTGACATACTACCGTGTTATCTAGTACACAGCTGTAGATGATCCTGAGATACTACTGTGTTATCTAGTACACAGCTGTAGATGATCCTGAGATTGTACCGTGTTATCTAGTACACAGCTGGGGAGGAACCTGAGATAGTACCGTGTTATCTAGTACACAGCTGTAGATGATCCTAAGATAGTAGAGTGTTATCTAGTACCTAGTACGCAGCTGGGGATGGTCCTGAGATAGTTCCGTGTTATCTAGTACCTAGTACACAGATGGGGATTACCCTGAGATAGTACAGTGTTATCTAGTACACAGCTGTAGATGATCCTGAGATAATACCGTGTTATGTAGTGCACAGCTGGTGATGACCCTGAGATTGTACAGTGTTATCTAGTACGCAGCTGGGGAGATCCTGAGATAGTTCTTTGTTATTTAGTACCCAGTACACAGCTGGGGATGACCATGAGATAGTACCGTGTTATTTAGTACCTAGTACGCAGCTGGGGATGATCCTGAGATAGTACCGTGTTATTTAGTACCTAGTACGCAGCTGGGGATGATCCTGAGATAGTACTGTGTTATCTAGTAGCCAGTACACAGCTGGGGATGATCCTGAGATACTACCATGTTCTCTAGTACACGGCTGGGGATGATCCTGAGATACTACTGTGTTATCTAGTACACAGCTGGGGATGACCCTGAGATTGTACCGTGTTATCTAGTACACAGCTGGGGATGACCCTGAGATAGTACCGTGATATCCAGTACGCAGCTGGGGATGGTCCTGAGATAGTTCCGTGTTATCTAGTGCACAGCTGGGGATGACCCTGAGATAGTACCGTGTTATCTAGTACGCAGCTGGGGAGATCCTGAGATAGTTCCGTGTTATTTAGTACCCAGTACACAGCTGGGGGTGACCCTGAGATAGTACCGTGTTATTTAGTACCTAGTACGCAGCTGGGGATGATCCTGAGATAGTACTGTGTTATCTAGTAGCCAGTACACAGCTGGGGATGATCCTGAGATACTACCATGTTCTCTAGTACACGGCTGGGGATGATCCTGAGATACTATTGTGTTATCTAGTACACAGCTGGGGATGACCCTGAGATAGTACCGTGTTATCGAGTACGCAGCTGGGGATGATCCTGAGATAGTACTGTGTTATCTAGTACACAGCTGTAGATGACACTGAGATAGTACCGTGTTATCTAGTACACAGCTGGGGATGACCCTGAGATAGTACCGTGTTATCTAGTACACAGCTGGGGATGACCCTGAGATAGTACTGTGTTATCTAGTACCCAGTACACAGCTGGGGATGATCCTGACATACTACCGTGTTATCTAGTACACAGCTGTAGATGATCCTGAGATACTACTGTGTTATCTAGTACACAGCTGTAGATGATCCTGAGATTGTACCGTGTTATCTAGTACACAGCTGGGGAGGAACCTGAGATAGTACCGTGTTATCTAGTACACAGCTGTAGATGATCCTAAGATAGTAGAGTGTTATCTAGTACCTAGTACGCAGCTGGGGATGGTCCTGAGATAGTTCCGTGTTATCTAGTACCTAGTACACAGATGGGGATTACCCTGAGATAGTACAGTGTTATCTAGTACACAGCTGTAGATGATCCTGAGATAATACCGTGTTATGTAGTGCACAGCTGGTGATGACCCTGAGATTGTACAGTGTTATCTAGTACGCAGCTGGGGAGATCCTGAGATAGTTCTTTGTTATTTAGTACCCAGTACACAGCTGGGGATGACCATGAGATAGTACCGTGTTATTTAGTACCTAGTACGCAGCTGGGGATGATCCTGAGATAGTACCGTGTTATTTAGTACCTAGTACGCAGCTGGGGATGATCCTGAGATAGTACTGTGTTATCTAGTAGCCAGTACACAGCTGGGGATGATCCTGAGATACTACCATGTTCTCTAGTACACGGCTGGGGATGATCCTGAGATACTACTGTGTTATCTAGTACACAGCTGGGGATGACCCTGAGATTGTACCGTGTTATCTAGTACACAGCTGGGGATGACCCTGAGATAGTACCGTGATATCCAGTACGCAGCTGGGGATGGTCCTGAGATAGTTCCGTGTTATCTAGTGCACAGCTGGGGATGACCCTGAGATAGTACCGTGTTATCTAGTACGCAGCTGGGGAGATCCTGAGATAGTTCCGTGTTATTTAGTACCCAGTACACAGCTGGGGGTGACCCTGAGATAGTACCGTGTTATTTAGTACCTAGTACGCAGCTGGGGATGATCCTGAGATAGTACTGTGTTATCTAGTAGCCAGTACACAGCTGGGGATGATCCTGAGATACTACCATGTTCTCTAGTACACGGCTGGGGATGATCCTGAGATACTATTGTGTTATCTAGTACACAGCTGGGGATGACCCTGAGATAGTACCGTGTTATCGAGTACGCAGCTGGGGATGATCCTGAGATAGTACTGTGTTATCTAGTACACAGCTGTAGATGACACTGAGATAGTACCGTGTTATCTAGTACACAGCTGGGGATGATCCTGAGATAGTACCGTGGTATCCAGTACGCAGCTGGAGATGGTCCTGAGATAGTACAGTGTTATCTAGTACCTAATACACAGCTGGGGATGATCCTGAGATAGTACAGTGTTATCTAGTGCCTAGTACGCAGCTGGGGATGATCCTGAGATATTACCGTTTCATTTAGTACCTAGTACGCAGCTGGGGATGATCCTGAGATAGTACTGTGTTATCTAGTAGCCAGTACACAGCTGGGGATGATCCTGAGATACTACCATGTTCTCTAGTACACGGCTGGGGATGATCCTGAGATACTATTGTGTTATCTAGTACACAGCTGGGGATGACCCTGAGATAGTACCGTGTTATCGAGTACGCAGCTGGGGATGATCCTGAGATAGTTCCGTGTTATCTAGTACACAGCTGTAGATGACCCTGAGATAGTACCGTGTTATCTAGTACACAGCTGGGGATGATCCTGAGATAGTACCGTGGTATCCAGTATGCAGCTGGACATGGTCCTGAGATTGTTCCGTGTTATCTAGTACCTAGTACGCAGCTGGGGATGACCCTGAGATAGTACCATGTTATTTAGTACCTACTACACAGCTGGGGATGATCCTGAGATACTACAATGTTCTCTAGTACACAGCTGGGGATGACCCTGAGATAGTACAGTGTTATCTAGTACACAGCTGGGGATGACCCTGAGATAGTACCGTGTTATCTAGTACATAGCTGGGGATGACCCTGAGATAGTACTGTTATCTAGTACGCAGCTGGGGATGATCCTGAGATAGTACAGTGTTATCTAGTACCCAGTACACAGCTGGGGATGATCCTGACATAGTACCGTGTTATCTAGTACACAGCTGTAGATGATCCTGAGATACTACTGTGTTATGTAGTGCACAGCTGGTGATGACCCTGAGATTGTACCGTGTTATCTAGTACGCAGCTGGGGAGATCCTGAGATAGTTCCGTGTTATTTAGTACCCAGTACACAGCTGGGGATGACGATGAGATAGTACCGTGTTATTTAGTACCTAGTACGCAGCTGGGGATGATCCTGAGATAGTACCGTGTTATTTAGTACCTAGTACGCAGCTGGGGATGATCCTGAGATAGTACTGTGTTATCTAGTAGCCAGTACACAGCTGGGGATGATCCTGAGATAGTACCGTGTTATCGAGTACGCAGCTGGGGATGATCCTGAGATAGTACTGTGTTATCTAGTACACAGCTGTAGATGACCCTGAGATAGTACCGTGTTATCTAGTACACAGCTGGGGATGACCCTGAGATAGTACAGTGTTATCTAGTACACAGCTGGGGATGACCCTGAGATAGTACCGTGTTATCTAGTACACAGCTGGGGATGACCCTGAGATAGTACCGTGTTATCTAGTACACAGCTGGGGATGACCCTGAGATAGTACTGTGTTATCTAGTACCCAGTACACAGCTGGGGATGATCCTGACATACTACCGTGTTATCTAGTACACAGCTGTAGATGATCCTGAGATACTACTGTGTTATCTAGTACACAGCTGTAGATGATCCTGAGATTGTACCGTGTTATCTAGTACACAGCTGGGGAGGAACCTGAGATAGTACCGTGTTATCTAGTACACAGCTGTAGATGATCCTAAGATAGTAGAGTGTTATCTAGTACCTAGTACGCAGCTGGGGATGGTCCTGAGATAGTTCCGTGTTATCTAGTACCTAGTACACAGATGGGGATTACCCTGAGATAGTACAGTGTTATCTAGTACACAGCTGTAGATGATCCTGAGATAATACCGTGTTATGTAGTGCACAGCTGGTGATGACCCTGAGATTGTACAGTGTTATCTAGTACGCAGCTGGGGAGATCCTGAGATAGTTCTTTGTTATTTAGTACCCAGTACACAGCTGGGGATGACCATGAGATAGTACCGTGTTATTTAGTACCTAGTACGCAGCTGGGGATGATCCTGAGATAGTACCGTGTTATTTAGTACCTAGTACGCAGCTGGGGATGATCCTGAGATAGTACTGTGTTATCTAGTAGCCAGTACACAGCTGGGGATGATCCTGAGATACTACCATGTTCTCTAGTACACGGCTGGGGATGATCCTGAGATACTACTGTGTTATCTAGTACACAGCTGGGGATGACCCTGAGATTGTACCGTGTTATCTAGTACACAGCTGGGGATGACCCTGAGATAGTACCGTGATATCCAGTACGCAGCTGGGGATGGTCCTGAGATAGTTCCGTGTTATCTAGTGCACAGCTGGGGATGACCCTGAGATAGTACCGTGTTATCTAGTACGCAGCTGGGGAGATCCTGAGATAGTTCCGTGTTATTTAGTACCCAGTACACAGCTGGGGGTGACCCTGAGATAGTACCGTGTTATTTAGTACCTAGTACGCAGCTGGGGATGATCCTGAGATAGTACTGTGTTATCTAGTAGCCAGTACACAGCTGGGGATGATCCTGAGATACTACCATGTTCTCTAGTACACGGCTGGGGATGATCCTGAGATACTATTGTGTTATCTAGTACACAGCTGGGGATGACCCTGAGATAGTACCGTGTTATCGAGTACGCAGCTGGGGATGATCCTGAGATAGTACTGTGTTATCTAGTACACAGCTGTAGATGACACTGAGATAGTACCGTGTTATCTAGTACACAGCTGGGGATGACCCTGAGATAGTACCGTGTTATCTAGTACACAGCTGGGGATGACCCTGAGATAGTACTGTGTTATCTAGTACCCAGTACACAGCTGGGGATGATCCTGACATACTACCGTGTTATCTAGTACACAGCTGTAGATGATCCTGAGATACTACTGTGTTATCTAGTACACAGCTGTAGATGATCCTGAGATTGTACCGTGTTATCTAGTACACAGCTGGGGAGGAACCTGAGATAGTACCGTGTTATCTAGTACACAGCTGTAGATGATCCTAAGATAGTAGAGTGTTATCTAGTACCTAGTACGCAGCTGGGGATGGTCCTGAGATAGTTCCGTGTTATCTAGTACCTAGTACACAGATGGGGATTACCCTGAGATAGTACAGTGTTATCTAGTACACAGCTGTAGATGATCCTGAGATAATACCGTGTTATGTAGTGCACAGCTGGTGATGACCCTGAGATTGTACAGTGTTATCTAGTACGCAGCTGGGGAGATCCTGAGATAGTTCTTTGTTATTTAGTACCCAGTACACAGCTGGGGATGACCATGAGATAGTACCGTGTTATTTAGTACCTAGTACGCAGCTGGGGATGATCCTGAGATAGTACCGTGTTATTTAGTACCTAGTACGCAGCTGGGGATGATCCTGAGATAGTACTGTGTTATCTAGTAGCCAGTACACAGCTGGGGATGATCCTGAGATACTACCATGTTCTCTAGTACACGGCTGGGGATGATCCTGAGATACTACTGTGTTATCTAGTACACAGCTGGGGATGACCCTGAGATTGTACCGTGTTATCTAGTACACAGCTGGGGATGACCCTGAGATAGTACCGTGATATCCAGTACGCAGCTGGGGATGGTCCTGAGATAGTTCCGTGTTATCTAGTGCACAGCTGGGGATGACCCTGAGATAGTACCGTGTTATCTAGTACGCAGCTGGGGAGATCCTGAGATAGTTCCGTGTTATTTAGTACCCAGTACACAGCTGGGGGTGACCCTGAGATAGTACCGTGTTATTTAGTACCTAGTACGCAGCTGGGGATGATCCTGAGATAGTACTGTGTTATCTAGTAGCCAGTACACAGCTGGGGATGATCCTGAGATACTACCATGTTCTCTAGTACACGGCTGGGGATGATCCTGAGATACTATTGTGTTATCTAGTACACAGCTGGGGATGACCCTGAGATAGTACCGTGTTATCGAGTACGCAGCTGGGGATGATCCTGAGATAGTACTGTGTTATCTAGTACACAGCTGTAGATGACACTGAGATAGTACCGTGTTATCTAGTACACAGCTGGGGATGATCCTGAGATAGTACCGTGGTATCCAGTATGCAGCTGGAGATGGTCCTGAGATAGTTCCGTGTTATCTAGTACCTAGTACGCAGCTGGGATTACCCTGAGATAGTACCGTGTTATTTAGTACCTACTACACAGCTGGGGATGATCCTGAGATACTACCATGTTCTCTAGTACACAGCTGGGGATGATCTTGAGATAGTACAGTGTTATCTAGTAGCCAGTACACAGCTGGGGATGATCCTGAGATAGTACCGTGTTATCTAGTACACAGCTGGGGATGACCCTGAGATAGTACAGTGTTATCTAGTACGCAGCTGGGGAGATCCTGAGATAGTTCCGTGTTATTTAGTACCCAGTACACAGCTGGGGATGACCAAGAGATAGTACCGTGTTATTTAGTACCTAGTACGCAGCTGGGGATGATCCTGAGATAGTACCGTGTTATTTAGTACCTAGTACGCAGCTGGGGATGATCCTGAGATAGTACTGTGTTATCTAGTAGCCAGTACACAGCTGGGGATGATCCTGAGATACTACCATGTTCTCTAGTACACGGCTGGGGATGATCCTGAGATACTACTGTGTTATCTAGTACACAGCTGGGGATGACCCTGAGATTGTACCGTGTTATCTAGTACACAGCTGGGGATGACCCTGAGATAGTACCGTGATATCCAGTACGCAGCTGGGGATGGTCCTGAGACAGTTCCGTGTTATCTAGTGCACAGCTGGGGATGACCCTGAGATAGTACCGTGTTATCTAGTACGCAGCTGGGGAGATCCTGAGATAGTTCCGTGTTATTTAGTACCCAGTGCACAGCTGGGGATGACCCTGAGATAGTATCGTGTTATTTAGTACCTAGTACGCAGCGGGGGATGATCCTGAGATAATACCGTGTTATTTAGTACCTAGTACGCAGCTGGGGATGATCCTGAGATAGTATGTGCTATCTAGTAGCCAGTACACAGCTGGGGATGATCCTGAGATACTACCATGTTCTCTAGTACACGGCTGCGGATGATGTGAGATACTACTGTGTTATCTAGTACACAGCTGGGGATGACCTTGAGATAGTACCGTGTTATCGAGTACGCAGCTGGGGATGATCCTGAGATAGTACTGTGTTATCTAGTACACAGCTGTAGATGACCCTGAGATAGTACCGTGTTATCTAGTACACAGCTGGGGATGATCCTGAGATAGTACCGTGGTATCCAGTACGCAGCTGGAGATGGTCCTGAGATAGTTCCGTGTTATCTAGTACCTGGTACGCAGCTGGGGATGACCCTGAGATAGTACCGTGTTATTTAGTACCTACTACACAGCTGGGGATGATCCTGAGATACTACCATGTTCTCTAGTACACAGCTGGGAATGATCCTGAGATAGTACAGTGTTATCTAGTACACAGTACACAGCTGGGGATGATCCTGACATAGTACCGTGTTATGTAGTACACAGCTTTAGATGATCCTGAGATAGTACCATGTTATCTAGTACACAGCTGGGGATGACCCTGAGATAGTACAGTGTTATCTAGTACCTAATACACAGCTGGGGATGATCCTGAGATAGTACAGTGTTATCTAGTGCCTAGTACGCAGCTGGGGATGATCCTGAGATATTACCGTTTCATTTAGTACCTAGTACGCAGCTGGGGATGATCCTGAGATAGTACTGTGTTATCTAGTAGCCAGTACACAACTGGGGATGATCCTGAGATAGTACCGTGATATCCAGTACGCAGCTGGGGATGGTCAAAACTAACAAAAGCACCGGTGTGACAGCGATGACACACTCAAGTGAGTTTAGATAACGAGTAAGAACATATATAATCTCGTCTATTTTGATGTACTAATGCTGCGTGTGACTGTGAATTAATATTTTCATATAATCTCTCTCCAGCGCATGTTCTCTAGTACACGGCTGGGGATGATCCTGAGATACTATTGTGTTATCTAGTACACAGCTGGGGATGACCCTGAGATAGTACCGTGTTATCGAGTACGCAGCTGGGGATGATCCTGAGATAGTTCCGTGTTATCTAGTACACAGCTGTAGATGACCCTGAGATAGTACCGTGTTATCTAGTACACAGCTGGGGATGATCCTGAGATAGTACCGTGGTATCCAGTATGCAGCTGGACATGGTCCTGAGATTGTTCCGTGTTATCTAGTACCTAGTACGCAGCTGGGATTACCCTGAGATAGTACCGTGTTATTTAGTACCTACTACACAGCTGGGGATGATCCTGAGATACTACCATGTTCTCTAGTACACAGCTGGGGATGATCTTGAGATAGTACAGTGTTATCTAGTAGCCAGTACACAGCTGGGGATGATCCTGAGATAGTACCGTGTTATCTAGTACACAGCTGGGGATGATCCTGAGATAGTACAGTGTTATCTAGTACGCAGCTGGGGAGATCCTGAGATAGTTCCGTGTTATTTAGTACCCAGTACACAGCTGGGGATGACCAAGAGATAGTACCGTGTTATTTAGTACCTAGTACGCAGCTGGGGATGATCCTGAGATAGTACCGTGTTATTTAGTACCTAGTACGCAGCTGGGGATGATCCTGAGATAGTACTGTGTTATCTAGTAGCCAGTACACAGCTGGGGATGATCCTGAGATACTACCATGTTCTCTAGTACACGGCTGGGGATGATCCTGAGATACTACTGTGTTATCTAGTACACAGCTGGGGATGACCCTGAGATTGTACCGTGTTATCTAGTACACAGCTGGGGATGACCCTGAGATAGTACCGTGATATCCAGTACGCAGCTGGGGATGGTCCTGAGACAGTTCCGTGTTATCTAGTGCACAGCTGGGGATGACCCTGAGATAGTACCGTGTTATCTAGTACGCAGCTGGGGAGATCCTGAGATAGTTCCGTGTTATTTAGTACCCAGTGCACAGCTGGGGATGACCCTGAGATAGTATCGTGTTATTTAGTACCTAGTACGCAGCGGGGGATGATCCTGAGATAATACCGTGTTATTTAGTACCTAGTACGCAGCTGGGGATGATCCTGAGATAGTATGTGCTATCTAGTAGCCAGTACACAGCTGGGGATGATCCTGAGATACTACCATGTTCTCTAGTACACGGCTGCGGATGATGTGAGATACTACTGTGTTATCTAGTACACAGCTGGGGATGACCTTGAGATAGTACCGTGTTATCGAGTACGCAGCTGGGGATGATCCTGAGATAGTACTGTGTTATCTAGTACACAGCTGTAGATGACCCTGAGATAGTACCGTGTTATCTAGTACACAGCTGGGGATGATCCTGAGATAGTACCGTGGTATCCAGTACGCAGCTGGAGATGGTCCTGAGATAGTTCCGTGTTATCTAGTACCTGGTACGCAGCTGGGGATGACCCTGAGATAGTACCGTGTTATTTAGTACCTACTACACAGCTGGGGATGATCCTGAGATACTACCATGTTCTCTAGTACACAGCTGGGGATGATCCTGAGATAGTACAGTGTTATCTAGTACACAGTACACAGCTGGGGATGATCCTGACATAGTACCGTGTTATGTAGTACACAGCTTTAGATGATCCTGAGATAGTACCATGTTATCTAGTACACAGCTGGGGATGACCCTGAGATAGTACAGTGTTATCTAGTACCTAATACACAGCTGGGGATGATCCTGAGATAGTACAGTGTTATCTAGTGCCTAGTACGCAGCTGGGGATGATCCTGAGATATTACCGTTTCATTTAGTACCTAGTACGCAGCTGGGGATGATCCTGAGATAGTACTGTGTTATCTAGTAGCCAGTACACAACTGGGGATGATCCTGAGATACTACCATGTTCTCTAGTACACGGCTGGGGATGATCCTGAGATACTATTGTGTTATCTAGTACACAGCTGGGGATGACCCTGAGATAGTACCGTGTTATCGAGTACGCAGCTGGGGATGATCCTGAGATAGTTCCGTGTTATCTAGTACACAGCTGTAGATGACCCTGAGATAGTACCGTGTTATCTAGTACACAGCTGGGGATGATCCTGAGATAGTACCGTGGTATCCAGTATGCAGCTGGACATGGTCCTGAGATTGTTCCGTGTTATCTAGTACCTAGTACGCAGCTGGGGATGACCCTGAGATAGTACCATGTTATTTAGTACCTACTACACAGCTGGGGATGATCCTGAGATACTACAATGTTCTCTAGTACACAGCTGGGGATGACCCTGAGATAGTACAGTGTTATCTAGTACACAGCTGGGGATGACCCTGAGATAGTACCGTGTTATCTAGTACATAGCTGGGGATGACCCTGAGATAGTACTGTTATCTAGTACGCAGCTGGGGATGATCCTGAGATAGTACAGTGTTATCTAGTACCCAGTACACAGCTGGGGATGATCCTGACATAGTACCGTGTTATCTAGTACACAGCTGTAGATGATCCTGAGATACTACTGTGTTATGTAGTGCACAGCTGGTGATGACCCTGAGATTGTACCGTGTTATCTAGTACGCAGCTGGGGAGATCCTGAGATAGTTCCGTGTTATTTAGTACCCAGTACACAGCTGGGGATGACGATGAGATAGTACCGTGTTATTTAGTACCTAGTACGCAGCTGGGGATGATCCTGAGATAGTACTGTGTTATCTAGTACCTAGTACACAGCTGGGGATTACCCTGAGATAGTACAGTGTTATCTAGTACACAGCTGTAGATGATCCTAAGATAGTAGAGTGTTATCTAGTACCTAGTACGCAGCTGGGGATGGTCCTGAGATAGTTCCTTGTTATCTAGTACCTAGTACACAGCTGGGGATTACCCTGAGATAGTACAGTGTTATCTAGTACACAGCTGTAGATGATCCTGAGATAATACCGTGTTATGTAGTGCACAGCTGGTGATGACCCTGAGATTGTACAGTGTTATCTAGTACGCAGCTGGGGAGATCCTGAGATAGTTCCGTGTTATTTAGTACCCAGTACACAGCTGGGGATGACCATGAGATAGTACCGTGTTATTTAGTACCTAGTACGCAGCTGGGGATGATCCTGAGATAGTACCGTGTTATTTAGTACCTAGTACGCAGCTGGGGATGATCCTGAGATAGTACTGTGTTATCTAGTAGCCAGTACACAGCTGGGGATGATCCTGAGATACTACCATGTTCTCTAGTACACGGCTGGGGATGATCCTGAGATACTACTGTGTTATCTAGTACACAGCTGGGGATGACCCTGAGATTGTACCGTGTTATCTAGTACACAGCTGGGGATGATCCTGAGATAGTACCGTGGTATCCAGTATGCAGCTGGACATGGTCCTGAGATTGTTCCGTGTTATCTAGTACCTAGTACGCAGCTGGGGATGACCCTGAGATAGTACCATGTTATTTAGTACCTACTACACAGCTGGGGATGATCCTGAGATACTACAATGTTCTCTAGTACACAGCTGGGGATGACCCTGAGATAGTACAGTGTTATCTAGTACACAGCTGGGGATGACCCTGAGATAGTACCGTGTTATCTAGTACATAGCTGGGGATGACCCTGAGATAGTACTGTCTAGTACGCAGCTGGGGATGATCCTGAGATAGTACAGTGTTATCTAGTACCCAGTACACAGCTGGGGATGATCCTGACATAGTACCGTGTTATCTAGTACACAGCTGTAGATGATCCTGAGATACTACTGTGTTATGTAGTGCACAGCTGGTGATGACCCTGAGATTGTACCGTGTTATCTAGTACGCAGCTGGGGAGATCCTGAGATAGTTCCGTGTTATTTAGTACCCAGTACACAGCTGGGGATGACGATGAGATAGTACCGTGTTATTTAGTACCTAGTACGCAGCTGGGGATGATCCTGAGATAGTACCGTGTTATTTAGTACCTAGTACGCAGCTGGGGATGATCCTGAGATAGTACTGTGTTATCTAGTAGCCAGTACACAGCTGGGGATGATCCTGAGATAGTACCGTGTTATCGAGTACGCAGCTGGGGATGATCCTGAGATAGTACTGTGTTATCTAGTACACAGCTGTAGATGACCCTGAGATAGTACCGTGTTATCTAGTACACAGCTGGGGATGACCCTGAGATAGTACAGTGTTATCTAGTACACAGCTGGGGATGACCCTGAGATAGTACCGTGTTATCTAGTACACAGCTGGGGATGACCCTGAGATAGTACCGTGTTATCTAGTACACAGCTGGGGATGACCCTGAGATAGTACTGTGTTATCTAGTACCCAGTACACAGCTGGGGATGATCCTGACATACTACCGTGTTATCTAGTACACAGCTGTAGATGATCCTGAGATACTACTGTGTTATCTAGTACACAGCTGTAGATGATCCTGAGATTGTACCGTGTTATCTAGTACACAGCTGGGGAGGAACCTGAGATAGTACCGTGTTATCTAGTACACAGCTGTAGATGATCCTAAGATAGTAGAGTGTTATCTAGTACCTAGTACGCAGCTGGGGATGGTCCTGAGATAGTTCCGTGTTATCTAGTACCTAGTACACAGATGGGGATTACCCTGAGATAGTACAGTGTTATCTAGTACACAGCTGTAGATGATCCTGAGATAATACCGTGTTATGTAGTGCACAGCTGGTGATGACCCTGAGATTGTACAGTGTTATCTAGTACGCAGCTGGGGAGATCCTGAGATAGTTCTTTGTTATTTAGTACCCAGTACACAGCTGGGGATGACCATGAGATAGTACCGTGTTATTTAGTACCTAGTACGCAGCTGGGGATGATCCTGAGATAGTACCGTGTTATTTAGTACCTAGTACGCAGCTGGGGATGATCCTGAGATAGTACTGTGTTATCTAGTAGCCAGTACACAGCTGGGGATGATCCTGAGATACTACCATGTTCTCTAGTACACGGCTGGGGATGATCCTGAGATACTACTGTGTTATCTAGTACACAGCTGGGGATGACCCTGAGATTGTACCGTGTTATCTAGTACACAGCTGGGGATGACCCTGAGATAGTACCGTGATATCCAGTACGCAGCTGGGGATGGTCCTGAGATAGTTCCGTGTTATCTAGTGCACAGCTGGGGATGACCCTGAGATAGTACCGTGTTATCTAGTACGCAGCTGGGGAGATCCTGAGATAGTTCCGTGTTATTTAGTACCCAGTACACAGCTGGGGGTGACCCTGAGATAGTACCGTGTTATTTAGTACCTAGTACGCAGCTGGGGATGATCCTGAGATAGTACTGTGTTATCTAGTACACAGCTGTAGATGACACTGAGATAGTACCGTGTTATCTAGTACACAGCTGGGGATGATCCTGAGATAGTACCGTGGTATCCAGTATGCAGCTGGAGATGGTCCTGAGATAGTTCCGTGTTATCTAGTACCTAGTACGCAGCTGGGATTACCCTGAGATAGTACCGTGTTATTTAGTACCTACTACACAGCTGGGGATGATCCTGAGATACTACCATGTTCTCTAGTACATAGCTGGGGATGATCTTGAGATAGTACAGTGTTATCTAGTAGCCAGTACACAGCTTGGGATGATCCTGAGATAGTACCGTGTTATCTAGTACACAGCTGGGGATGACCCTGAGATAGTACAGTGTTATCTAGTACGCAGCTGGGGAGATCCTGAGATAGTTCCGTGTTATTTAGTACCCAGTACACAGCTGGGGATGACCAAGAGATAGTACCGTGTTATTTAGTACCTAGTACGCAGCTGGGGATGATCCTGAGATAGTACCGTGTTATTTAGTACCTAGTACGCAGCTGGGGATGATCCTGAGATAGTACTGTGTTATCTAGTAGCCAGTACACAGCTGGGGATGATCCTGAGATACTACCATGTTCTCTAGTACACGGCTGGGGATGATCCTGAGATACTACTGTGTTATCTAGTACACAGCTGGGGATGACCCTGAGATTGTACCGTGTTATCTAGTACACAGCTTGGGATGACCCTGAGATAGTACCGTGATATCCAGTACGCAGCTGGGGATGGTCCTGAGACAGTTCCGTGTTATCTAGTGCACAGCTGGGGATGACCCTGAGATAGTACCGTGTTATCTAGTACGCAGCTGGGGAGATCCTGAGATAGTTCCGTGTTATTTAGTACCCAGTGCACAGCTGGGGATGACCCTGAGATAGTATCGTGTTATTTAGTACCTAGTACGCAGCGGGGGATGATCCTGAGATAATACCGTGTTATTTAGTACCTAGTACGCAGCTGGGGATGATCCTGAGATAGTATGTGCTATCTAGTAGCCAGTACACAGCTGGGGATGATCCTGAGATACTACCATGTTCTCTAGTACACGGCTGCGGATGATGTGAGATACTACTGTGTTATCTAGTACACAGCTGGGGATGACCTTGAGATAGTACCGTGTTATCGAGTACGCAGCTGGGGATGATCCTGAGATAGTACTGTGTTATCTAGTACACAGCTGTAGATGACCCTGAGATAGTACCGTGTTATCTAGTACACAGCTGGGGATGATCCTGAGATAGTACCGTGGTATCCAGTACGCAGCTGGAGATGGTCCTGAGATAGTTCCGTGTTATCTAGTACCTGGTACGCAGCTGGGGATGACCCTGAGATAGTACCGTGTTATTTAGTACCTACTACACAGCTGGGGATGATCCTGAGATACTACCATGTTCTCTAGTACACAGCTGGGGATGATCCTGAGATAGTACAGTGTTATCTAGTACACAGTACACAGCTGGGGATGATCCTGACATAGTACCGTGTTATGTAGTACACAGCTTTAGATGATCCTGAGATAGTACCATGTTATCTAGTACACAGCTGGGGATGACCCTGAGATAGTACAGTGTTATCTAGTACCTAATACACAGCTGGGGATGATCCTGAGATAGTACAGTGTTATCTAGTGCCTAGTACGCAGCTGGGGATGATCCTGAGATATTACCGTTTCATTTAGTACCTAGTACGCAGCTGGGGATGATCCTGAGATAGTACTGTGTTATCTAGTAGCCAGTACACAACTGGGGATGATCCTGAGATACTACCATGTTCTCTAGTACACGGCTGGGGATGATCCTGAGATACTATTGTGTTATCTAGTACACAGCTGGGGATGACCCTGAGATAGTACCGTGTTATCGAGTACGCAGCTGGGGATGATCCTGAGATAGTTCCGTGTTATCTAGTACACAGCTGTAGATGACCCTGAGATAGTACCGTGTTATCTAGTACACAGCTGGGGATGATCCTGAGATAGTACCGTGGTATCCAGTATGCAGCTGGACATGGTCCTGAGATTGTTCCGTGTTATCTAGTACCTAGTACGCAGCTGGGATTACCCTGAGATAGTACCGTGTTATTTAGTACCTACTACACAGCTGGGGATGATCCTGAGATACTACCATGTTCTCTAGTACACAGCTGGGGATGATCTTGAGATAGTACAGTGTTATCTAGTAGCCAGTACACAGCTGGGGATGATCCTGAGATAGTACCGTGTTATCTAGTACACAGCTGGGGATGACCCTGAGATAGTACAGTGTTATCTAGTACGCAGCTGGGGAGATCCTGAGATAGTTCCGTGTTATTTAGTACCCAGTACACAGCTGGGGATGACCAAGAGATAGTACCGTGTTATTTAGTACCTAGTACGCAGCTGGGGATGATCCTGAGATAGTACCGTGTTATTTAGTACCTAGTACGCAGCTGGGGATGATCCTGAGATAGTACTGTGTTATCTAGTAGCCAGTACACAGCTGGGGATGATCCTGAGATACTACCATGTTCTCTAGTACACGGCTGGGGATGATCCTGAGATACTACTGTGTTATCTAGTACACAGCTGGGGATGACCCTGAGATTGTACCGTGTTATCTAGTACACAGCTGGGGATGACCCTGAGATAGTACCGTGATATCCAGTACGCAGCTGGGGATGGTCCTGAGACAGTTCCGTGTTATCTAGTGCACAGCTGGGGATGACCCTGAGATAGTACCGTGTTATCTAGTACGCAGCTGGGGAGATCCTGAGATAGTTCCGTGTTATTTAGTACCCAGTGCACAGCTGGGGATGACCCTGAGATAGTATCGTGTTATTTAGTACCTAGTACGCAGCGGGGGATGATCCTGAGATAATACCGTGTTATTTAGTACCTAGTACGCAGCTGGGGATGATCCTGAGATAGTATGTGCTATCTAGTAGCCAGTACACAGCTGGGGATGATCCTGAGATACTACCATGTTCTCTAGTACACGGCTGCGGATGATGTGAGATACTACTGTGTTATCTAGTACACAGCTGGGGATGACCTTGAGATAGTACCGTGTTATCGAGTACGCAGCTGGGGATGATCCTGAGATAGTACTGTGTTATCTAGTACACAGCTGTAGATGACCCTGAGATAGTACCGTGTTATCTAGTACACAGCTGGGGATGATCCTGAGATAGTACCGTGGTATCCAGTACGCAGCTGGAGATGGTCCTGAGATAGTTCCGTGTTATCTAGTACCTGGTACGCAGCTGGGGATGACCCTGAGATAGTACCGTGTTATTTAGTACCTACTACACAGCTGGGGATGATCCTGAGATACTACCATGTTCTCTAGTACACAGCTGGGGATGATCCTGAGATAGTACAGTGTTATCTAGTACACAGTACACAGCTGGGGATGATCCTGACATAGTACCGTGTTATGTAGTACACAGCTTTAGATGATCCTGAGATAGTACCATGTTATCTAGTACACAGCTGGGGATGACCCTGAGATAGTACAGTGTTATCTAGTACCTAATACACAGCTGGGGATGATCCTGAGATAGTACAGTGTTATCTAGTGCCTAGTACGCAGCTGGGGATGATCCTGAGATATTACCGTTTCATTTAGTACCTAGTACGCAGCTGGGGATGATCCTGAGATAGTACTGTGTTATCTAGTAGCCAGTACACAACTGGGGATGATCCTGAGATACTACCATGTTCTCTAGTACACGGCTGGGGATGATCCTGAGATACTATTGTGTTATCTAGTACACAGCTGGGGATGACCCTGAGATAGTACCGTGTTATCGAGTACGCAGCTGGGGATGATCCTGAGATAGTTCCGTGTTATCTAGTACACAGCTGTAGATGACCCTGAGATAGTACCGTGTTATCTAGTACACAGCTGGGGATGATCCTGAGATAGTACCGTGGTATCCAGTATGCAGCTGGACATGGTCCTGAGATTGTTCCGTGTTATCTAGTACCTAGTACGCAGCTGGGGATGACCCTGAGATAGTACCATGTTATTTAGTACCTACTACACAGCTGGGGATGATCCTGAGATACTACAATGTTCTCTAGTACACAGCTGGGGATGACCCTGAGATAGTACAGTGTTATCTAGTACACAGCTGGGGATGACCCTGAGATAGTACCGTGTTATCTAGTACATAGCTGGGGATGACCCTGAGATAGTACTGTTATCTAGTACGCAGCTGGGGATGATCCTGAGATAGTACAGTGTTATCTAGTACCCAGTACACAGCTGGGGATGATCCTGACATAGTACCGTGTTATCTAGTACACAGCTGTAGATGATCCTGAGATACTACTGTGTTATGTAGTGCACAGCTGGTGATGACCCTGAGATTGTACCGTGTTATCTAGTACGCAGCTGGGGAGATCCTGAGATAGTTCCGTGTTATTTAGTACCCAGTACACAGCTGGGGATGACGATGAGATAGTACCGTGTTATTTAGTACCTAGTACGCAGCTGGGGATGATCCTGAGATAGTACTGTGTTATCTAGTACCTAGTACACAGCTGGGGATTACCCTGAGATAGTACAGTGTTATCTAGTACACAGCTGTAGATGATCCTAAGATAGTAGAGTGTTATCTAGTACCTAGTACGCAGCTGGGGATGGTCCTGAGATAGTTCCTTGTTATCTAGTACCTAGTACACAGCTGGGGATTACCCTGAGATAGTACAGTGTTATCTAGTACACAGCTGTAGATGATCCTGAGATAATACCGTGTTATGTAGTGCACAGCTGGTGATGACCCTGAGATTGTACAGTGTTATCTAGTACGCAGCTGGGGAGATCCTGAGATAGTTCCGTGTTATTTAGTACCCAGTACACAGCTGGGGATGACCATGAGATAGTACCGTGTTATTTAGTACCTAGTACGCAGCTGGGGATGATCCTGAGATAGTACCGTGTTATTTAGTACCTAGTACGCAGCTGGGGATGATCCTGAGATAGTACTGTGTTATCTAGTAGCCAGTACACAGCTGGGGATGATCCTGAGATACTACCATGTTCTCTAGTACACGGCTGGGGATGATCCTGAGATACTACTGTGTTATCTAGTACACAGCTGGGGATGACCCTGAGATTGTACCGTGTTATCTAGTACACAGCTGGGGATGATCCTGAGATAGTACCGTGGTATCCAGTATGCAGCTGGACATGGTCCTGAGATTGTTCCGTGTTATCTAGTACCTAGTACGCAGCTGGGGATGACCCTGAGATAGTACCATGTTATTTAGTACCTACTACACAGCTGGGGATGATCCTGAGATACTACAATGTTCTCTAGTACACAGCTGGGGATGACCCTGAGATAGTACAGTGTTATCTAGTACACAGCTGGGGATGACCCTGAGATAGTACCGTGTTATCTAGTACATAGCTGGGGATGACCCTGAGATAGTACTGTTATCTAGTACGCAGCTGGGGATGATCCTGAGATAGTACAGTGTTATCTAGTACCCAGTACACAGCTGGGGATGATCCTGACATAGTACCGTGTTATCTAGTACACAGCTGTAGATGATCCTGAGATACTACTGTGTTATGTAGTGCACAGCTGGTGATGACCCTGAGATTGTACCGTGTTATCTAGTACGCAGCTGGGGAGATCCTGAGATAGTTCCGTGTTATTTAGTACCCAGTACACAGCTGGGGATGACGATGAGATAGTACCGTGTTATTTAGTACCTAGTACGCAGCTGGGGATGATCCTGAGATAGTACCGTGTTATTTAGTACCTAGTACGCAGCTGGGGATGATCCTGAGATAGTACTGTGTTATCTAGTAGCCAGTACACAGCTGGGGATGATCCTGAGATAGTACCGTGTTATCGAGTACGCAGCTGGGGATGATCCTGAGATAGTACTGTGTTATCTAGTACACAGCTGTAGATGACCCTGAGATAGTACCGTGTTATCTAGTACACAGCTGGGGATGACCCTGAGATAGTACAGTGTTATCTAGTACACAGCTGGGGATGACCCTGAGATAGTACCGTGTTATCTAGTACACAGCTGGGGATGACCCTGAGATAGTACCGTGTTATCTAGTACACAGCTGGGGATGACCCTGAGATAGTACTGTGTTATCTAGTACCCAGTACACAGCTGGGGATGATCCTGACATACTACCGTGTTATCTAGTACACAGCTGTAGATGATCCTGAGATACTACTGTGTTATCTAGTACACAGCTGTAGATGATCCTGAGATTGTACCGTGTTATCTAGTACACAGCTGGGGAGGAACCTGAGATAGTACCGTGTTATCTAGTACACAGCTGTAGATGATCCTAAGATAGTAGAGTGTTATCTAGTACCTAGTACGCAGCTGGGGATGGTCCTGAGATAGTTCCGTGTTATCTAGTACCTAGTACACAGATGGGGATTACCCTGAGATAGTACAGTGTTATCTAGTACACAGCTGTAGATGATCCTGAGATAATACCGTGTTATGTAGTGCACAGCTGGTGATGACCCTGAGATTGTACAGTGTTATCTAGTACGCAGCTGGGGAGATCCTGAGATAGTTCTTTGTTATTTAGTACCCAGTACACAGCTGGGGATGACCATGAGATAGTACCGTGTTATTTAGTACCTAGTACGCAGCTGGGGATGATCCTGAGATAGTACCGTGTTATTTAGTACCTAGTACGCAGCTGGGGATGATCCTGAGATAGTACTGTGTTATCTAGTAGCCAGTACACAGCTGGGGATGATCCTGAGATACTACCATGTTCTCTAGTACACGGCTGGGGATGATCCTGAGATACTACTGTGTTATCTAGTACACAGCTGGGGATGACCCTGAGATTGTACCGTGTTATCTAGTACACAGCTGGGGATGACCCTGAGATAGTACCGTGATATCCAGTACGCAGCTGGGGATGGTCCTGAGATAGTTCCGTGTTATCTAGTGCACAGCTGGGGATGACCCTGAGATAGTACCGTGTTATCTAGTACGCAGCTGGGGAGATCCTGAGATAGTTCCGTGTTATTTAGTACCCAGTACACAGCTGGGGGTGACCCTGAGATAGTACCGTGTTATTTAGTACCTAGTACGCAGCTGGGGATGATCCTGAGATAGTACTGTGTTATCTAGTACACAGCTGTAGATGACACTGAGATAGTACCGTGTTATCTAGTACACAGCTGGGGATGATCCTGAGATAGTACCGTGGTATCCAGTATGCAGCTGGAGATGGTCCTGAGATAGTTCCGTGTTATCTAGTACCTAGTACGCAGCTGGGATTACCCTGAGATAGTACCGTGTTATTTAGTACCTACTACACAGCTGGGGATGATCCTGAGATACTACCATGTTCTCTAGTACATAGCTGGGGATGATCTTGAGATAGTACAGTGTTATCTAGTAGCCAGTACACAGCTTGGGATGATCCTGAGATAGTACCGTGTTATCTAGTACACAGCTGGGGATGACCCTGAGATAGTACAGTGTTATCTAGTACGCAGCTGGGGAGATCCTGAGATAGTTCCGTGTTATTTAGTACCCAGTACACAGCTGGGGATGACCAAGAGATAGTACCGTGTTATTTAGTACCTAGTACGCAGCTGGGGATGATCCTGAGATAGTACCGTGTTATTTAGTACCTAGTACGCAGCTGGGGATGATCCTGAGATAGTACTGTGTTATCTAGTAGCCAGTACACAGCTGGGGATGATCCTGAGATACTACCATGTTCTCTAGTACACGGCTGGGGATGATCCTGAGATACTACTGTGTTATCTAGTACACAGCTGGGGATGACCCTGAGATTGTACCGTGTTATCTAGTACACAGCTGGGGATGACCCTGAGATAGTACCGTGATATCCAGTACGCAGCTGGGGATGGTCCTGAGACAGTTCCGTGTTATCTAGTGCACAGCTGGGGATGACCCTGAGATAGTACCGTGTTATCTAGTACGCAGCTGGGGAGATCCTGAGATAGTTCCGTGTTATTTAGTACCCAGTGCACAGCTGGGGATGACCCTGAGATAGTATCGTGTTATTTAGTACCTAGTACGCAGCGGGGGATGATCCTGAGATAATACCGTGTTATTTAGTACCTAGTACGCAGCTGGGGATGATCCTGAGATAGTATGTGCTATCTAGTAGCCAGTACACAGCTGGGGATGATCCTGAGATACTACCATGTTCTCTAGTACACGGCTGCGGATGATGTGAGATACTACTGTGTTATCTAGTACACAGCTGGGGATGACCTTGAGATAGTACCGTGTTATCGAGTACGCAGCTGGGGATGATCCTGAGATAGTACTGTGTTATCTAGTACACAGCTGTAGATGACCCTGAGATAGTACCGTGTTATCTAGTACACAGCTGGGGATGATCCTGAGATAGTACCGTGGTATCCAGTACGCAGCTGGAGATGGTCCTGAGATAGTTCCGTGTTATCTAGTACCTGGTACGCAGCTGGGGATGACCCTGAGATAGTACCGTGTTATTTAGTACCTACTACACAGCTGGGGATGATCCTGAGATACTACCATGTTCTCTAGTACACAGCTGGGGATGATCCTGAGATAGTACAGTGTTATCTAGTACACAGTACACAGCTGGGGATGATCCTGACATAGTACCGTGTTATGTAGTACACAGCTTTAGATGATCCTGAGATAGTACCATGTTATCTAGTACACAGCTGGGGATGACCCTGAGATAGTACAGTGTTATCTAGTACCTAATACACAGCTGGGGATGATCCTGAGATAGTACAGTGTTATCTAGTGCCTAGTACGCAGCTGGGGATGATCCTGAGATATTACCGTTTCATTTAGTACCTAGTACGCAGCTGGGGATGATCCTGAGATAGTACTGTGTTATCTAGTAGCCAGTACACAACTGGGGATGATCCTGAGATACTACCATGTTCTCTAGTACACGGCTGGGGATGATCCTGAGATACTATTGTGTTATCTAGTACACAGCTGGGGATGACCCTGAGATAGTACCGTGTTATCGAGTACGCAGCTGGGGATGATCCTGAGATAGTTCCGTGTTATCTAGTACACAGCTGTAGATGACCCTGAGATAGTACCGTGTTATCTAGTACACAGCTGGGGATGATCCTGAGATAGTACCGTGGTATCCAGTATGCAGCTGGACATGGTCCTGAGATTGTTCCGTGTTATCTAGTACCTAGTACGCAGCTGGGATTACCCTGAGATAGTACCGTGTTATTTAGTACCTACTACACAGCTGGGGATGATCCTGAGATACTACCATGTTCTCTAGTACACAGCTGGGGATGATCTTGAGATAGTACAGTGTTATCTAGTAGCCAGTACACAGCTGGGGATGATCCTGAGATAGTACCGTGTTATCTAGTACACAGCTGGGGATGACCCTGAGATAGTACAGTGTTATCTAGTACGCAGCTGGGGAGATCCTGAGATAGTTCCGTGTTATTTAGTACCCAGTACACAGCTGGGGATGACCAAGAGATAGTACCGTGTTATTTAGTACCTAGTACGCAGCTGGGGATGATCCTGAGATAGTACCGTGTTATTTAGTACCTAGTACGCAGCTGGGGATGATCCTGAGATAGTACTGTGTTATCTAGTAGCCAGTACACAGCTGGGGATGATCCTGAGATACTACCATGTTCTCTAGTACACGGCTGGGGATGATCCTGAGATACTACTGTGTTATCTAGTACACAGCTGGGGATGACCCTGAGATTGTACCGTGTTATCTAGTACACAGCTGGGGATGACCCTGAGATAGTACCGTGATATCCAGTACGCAGCTGGGGATGGTCCTGAGACAGTTCCGTGTTATCTAGTGCACAGCTGGGGATGACCCTGAGATAGTACCGTGTTATCTAGTACGCAGCTGGGGAGATCCTGAGATAGTTCCGTGTTATTTAGTACCCAGTGCACAGCTGGGGATGACCCTGAGATAGTATCGTGTTATTTAGTACCTAGTACGCAGCGGGGGATGATCCTGAGATAATACCGTGTTATTTAGTACCTAGTACGCAGCTGGGGATGATCCTGAGATAGTATGTGCTATCTAGTAGCCAGTACACAGCTGGGGATGATCCTGAGATACTACCATGTTCTCTAGTACACGGCTGCGGATGATGTGAGATACTACTGTGTTATCTAGTACACAGCTGGGGATGACCTTGAGATAGTACCGTGTTATCGAGTACGCAGCTGGGGATGATCCTGAGATAGTACTGTGTTATCTAGTACACAGCTGTAGATGACCCTGAGATAGTACCGTGTTATCTAGTACACAGCTGGGGATGATCCTGAGATAGTACCGTGGTATCCAGTACGCAGCTGGAGATGGTCCTGAGATAGTTCCGTGTTATCTAGTACCTGGTACGCAGCTGGGGATGACCCTGAGATAGTACCGTGTTATTTAGTACCTACTACACAGCTGGGGATGATCCTGAGATACTACCATGTTCTCTAGTACACAGCTGGGGATGATCCTGAGATAGTACAGTGTTATCTAGTACACAGTACACAGCTGGGGATGATCCTGACATAGTACCGTGTTATGTAGTACACAGCTTTAGATGATCCTGAGATAGTACCATGTTATCTAGTACACAGCTGGGGATGACCCTGAGATAGTACAGTGTTATCTAGTACCTAATACACAGCTGGGGATGATCCTGAGATATTACCGTTTCATTTAGTACCTAGTACGCAGCTGGGGATGATCCTGAGATAGTACTGTGTTATCTAGTAGCCAGTACACAACTGGGGATGATCCTGAGATACTACCATGTTCTCTAGTACACGGCTGGGGATGATCCTGAGATACTATTGTGTTATCTAGTACACAGCTGGGGATGACCCTGAGATAGTACCGTGTTATCGAGTACGCAGCTGGGGATGATCCTGAGATAGTTCCGTGTTATCTAGTACACAGCTGTAGATGACCCTGAGATAGTACCGTGTTATCTAGTACACAGCTGGGGATGATCCTGAGATAGTACCGTGGTATCCAGTATGCAGCTGGACATGGTCCTGAGATTGTTCCGTGTTATCTAGTACCTAGTACGCAGCTGGGGATGACCCTGAGATAGTACCATGTTATTTAGTACCTACTACACAGCTGGGGATGATCCTGAGATACTACAATGTTCTCTAGTACACAGCTGGGGATGACCCTGAGATAGTACAGTGTTATCTAGTACACAGCTGGGGATGACCCTGAGATAGTACCGTGTTATCTAGTACATAGCTGGGGATGACCCTGAGATAGTACTGTTATCTAGTACGCAGCTGGGGATGATCCTGAGATAGTACAGTGTTATCTAGTACCCAGTACACAGCTGGGGATGATCCTGACATAGTACCGTGTTATCTAGTACACAGCTGTAGATGATCCTGAGATACTACTGTGTTATGTAGTGCACAGCTGGTGATGACCCTGAGATTGTACCGTGTTATCTAGTACGCAGCTGGGGAGATCCTGAGATAGTTCCGTGTTATTTAGTACCCAGTACACAGCTGGGGATGACGATGAGATAGTACCGTGTTATTTAGTACCTAGTACGCAGCTGGGGATGATCCTGAGATAGTACTGTGTTATCTAGTACCTAGTACACAGCTGGGGATTACCCTGAGATAGTACAGTGTTATCTAGTACACAGCTGTAGATGATCCTAAGATAGTAGAGTGTTATCTAGTACCTAGTACGCAGCTGGGGATGGTCCTGAGATAGTTCCGTGTTATCTAGTACCTAGTACACAGCTGGGGATTACCCTGAGATAGTACAGTGTTATCTAGTACACAGCTGTAGATGATCCTGAGATAATACCGTGTTATGTAGTGCACAGCTGGTGATGACCCTGAGATTGTACAGTGTTATCTAGTACGCAGCTGGGGAGATCCTGAGATAGTTCCGTGTTATTTAGTACCCAGTACACAGCTGGGGATGACCATGAGATAGTACCGTGTTATTTAGTACCTAGTACGCAGCTGGGGATGATCCTGAGATAGTACCGTGTTATTTAGTACCTAGTACGCAGCTGGGGATGATCCTGAGATAGTACTGTGTTATCTAGTAGCCAGTACACAGCTGGGGATGATCCTGAGATACTACCATGTTCTCTAGTACACGGCTGGGGATGATCCTGAGATACTACTGTGTTATCTAGTACACAGCTGGGGATGACCCTGAGATTGTACCGTGTTATCTAGTACACAGCTGGGGATGACCCTGAGATAGTACCGTGATATCCAGTACGCAGCTGGGGATGGTCCTGAGATAGTTCCGTGTTATCTAGTACGCAGCTGGGGAGATCCTGAGATAGTTCCGTGTTATTTAGTACCCAGTAAACAGCTGGGGATGATCCTGAGATAGTACAGTGTTATCTAGTGCCTAGTACGCAGCTGGGGATGATCCTGAGATAGTACTGTGTTATCTAGTAGCCAGTACACAGCTGGGGATGATCCTGAGATACTACCATGTTCTCTAGTACACGGCTGGGGATGATCCTGAGATACTACTGTGTTATCTAGTACACAGCTGGGGATGACCCTGAGATTGTACCGTGTTATCTAGTACACAGCTGGGGATGACCCTGAGATAGTACCGTGATATCCAGTACGCAGCTGGGGAGATCCTGAGATAGTTCCGTGTTATCTAGTGCACAGCTGGGGATGACCCTGATATAGTACCGTGTTATCTAGTACGCAGCTGGGGAGATCCTGGATAGTTCCGTGTTATTTTGTACCCAGTACACAGCTGGGGATGACCCTGAGATAGTATCGTGTTATTTAGTACCTAGTACGCAGCTGGGGATGATCCTGAGATAGTACTGTGTTATCTAGTAGCCAGTACACAGCTGGGGATGATCCTGAGATACTACCATGTTCTCTAGTACACGGCTGGGGATGATCCTGCGATACTATTGTGTTATCTAGTACACAGCTGGGGATGACCCTGAGATAGTACCGTGTTATCGAGTACGCAGCTGGGGATGATCCTGAGATAGTACTGTGTTATCTAGTACACAGCTGGGGATGACCCTGAGATTGTACCGTGTTATCTAGTACACAGCTGGGGATGACCCTGAGATAGTTCCGTGTTATTTAGTACCCAGTACACAGCTGGGGGTGACCCTGAGATAGTACCGTGTTATTTAGTACCTAGTACGCAGCTGGGGATGATCCTGAGATAGTACCGTGGTATCCAGTATGCAGCTGGAGATGGTCCTGAGATAGTTCCGTGTTATCGAGTACCTAGTACGCAGCTGGGGATGACCCTGAGATAGTACCGTGTTATTTAGTACCTACTACACAGCTGGGGATGATCCTGAGATAATACCATGTTCTCTAGTACACAGCTGGGGATAATCCTGAGATAGTACAGTGTTATCTAGTAGCCAGAACACAGCTGGGGATGATCCTGAGATACTACCATGTTCTCTAGTACACGGCTGGGGATGATCCTGAGATACTATTGTGTTATCTAGTACACAGCTGGGGATGACCCTGAGATAGTACCGTGTTATCGAGTACGCAGCTGGGGATGATCCTGAGATAGTACCGTGTTATCTAGTACACAGCTGGGGATGACCCTGAGATAGTACTGTGTTATCTAGTACCCAGTACACAGCTGGGGATGATCCTGACTTAGTATCGTGTTATCTAGTACACCGCTGTAGATGATCCTGAGATACTACTGTGTTATCTAGTACACAGCTTTAGATGATCCTGAGATTGTACCGTGTTATCTAATACACAGCTGGGGAGGAACCTGAGATAGTACCGTGTTATCTAGTACACAGCTGTAGATGATCCTAAGATAGTAGAGTGTTATCTAGTACCTAGTACGCAGCTGGGGATGGTCCTGAGATAGTTCTGTGTTATCTAGTACCTAGTACACAGCTGGGGATTACCCTGAGATAGTACAGTGTTATCTAGTACACAGCTGTAGATGATCCTGAGATTGTACAGTGTTATCTAGTACGCAGCTGGGGAGATCCTGAGATAGTTCCGTGTTATTTAGTACCCAGTACACAGCTGGGGATGACCATGAGATAGTACCGTGTTATTTAGTACCTAGTACGCAGCTGGGGATGATCCAGAGATAGTACCGTGTTATTTAGTACCTAGTACGCAGCTGGGGATGATCCTGAGATAGTACTGTGTTATCTAGTAGCCAGTACACAGCTGGGGATGATCCTGAGATACTACCATGTTCTCTAGTACACGGCTGGGGATGATCCTGAGATACTACTGTGTTATCTAGTACACAGCTGGGGATGACCCTGAAATTGTACCGTGTTATCTAGTACACAGCTTGGGATGACCCTGAGATAGTACCGTGATATCCATAACGCAGCTGGGGATGGTCCTGAGATAGTTCCGTGTTATCTAGTGCACAGCTGGGGATGACCCTGAGATAGTACCGTGTTATCTAGTACGCAGCTGGGGAGATCCTGAGATAGTTCCGTGTTATTTAGTACCCAGTACACAGCTGGGGGTGACCCTGAGATAGTACCGTGTTATTTAGTACCTAGTACGCAGCTGGGGATGATCCTGAGATAGTACTGTGTTATCTAGTAGCCAGTACACAGCTGGGGATGATCCTGAGATACTACCATGTTCTTAGTACACGGCTGGGGATGATCCTGAGATACTATTGTGTTATCTAGTACACAGCTGGGGATGACCCTGAGATAGTACCGTGTTATCGAGTACGCAGCTGGGGATGATCCTGAGATAGTACCGTTTCATTTAGTACCTAGTACGCAGCTGGGGATGATCCTGAGATAGTACTGTGTTATCTAGTAGCCAGTACACAGCTGGGGATGATCCTGAGATACTACCATGTTCTCTAGTACACGGCTGGGGATGATCCTGAGATACTATTGTGTTATCTAGTACACAGCTGGGGATGACCCTGAGATAGTACCGTGTTATCGAGTACGCAGCTGGGGATGATCCTGAGATAGTACTGTGTTATCTAGTACACAGCTGTAGATGACCCTGAGATAGTACCGTGTTATCTAGTACACAGCTGGGGATGATCCTGAGATAGTACCGTGGTATCCAGTATGCAGCTGGAGATGGTCCTGAGATAGTTCCGTGTTATCTAGTACCTAGTACGCAGCTGGGGATGACCCTGAGATAGTACCGTGTTATTTAGTACCTACTACACAGCTGGGGATGACCCTGAGATAGTACAGTGTTATCTAGTACACAGCTGGGGATGACCCTGAGATAGTACCGTGTTATCTAGTACACAGCTGGGGATGACCCTGAGATAGTACTGTTATCTAGTACGCAGCTGGGGATGATCCTGAGATAGTACAGTGTTATCTAGTACCCAGTACACAGCTGGGGATGATCCTGACATAGTACCGTGTTATCTAGTACACAGCTGTAGATGATCCTGAGATTCTACCGTGTTATTTAGTACCCAGTACACACTGGGGATGACCATGAGATAGTACCGTGTTATTTAGTACCTTGTACGCAGCTGGGGATGATCCAGAGATAGTACCGTGTTATTTAGTACCTAGTACGCAGCTGGGGATGATCCTGAGATAGTACTGTGTTATCTAGTAGCCAGTACACAGCTGGGGATGATCCTGAGATACTACCATGTTCTCTAGTACACGGCTGGGGATGATCCTGAGATACTACTGTGTTATCTAGTACACAGCTGGGGATGACCCTGAGATTGTACCGTGTTATCTAGTGCACAGCTGGGGATGACCCTGAGATAGTACCGTGTTATCTAGTACGCAGCTGGGGATGGTCCTGAGATAGTTCCGTGTTATCTAGTGCACAGCTGGGGATGACCCTGAGATAGTACCGTGTTATCTAGTACGCAGCTGGGGAGATCGTGAGAACTTTCCGTGTTATTTAGTACCCAGTACACAGCTGGGGGTGACCCTGAGATAGTACCGTGTTATTTAGTACCTAGTACGCAGCTGGGGATGATCCTGAGATAGTACTGTGTTATCTAGTAGCCAGTACACAGCTGGGGATGATCCTGAGATACTACCATGTTCTTAGTACACGGCTGGGGATGATCCTGAGATACTATTGTGTTATCTAGTACACAGCTGGGGATGACCTTGAGATAGTACCGTGTTATCGAGTACGCAGCTGGGGATGATCCTGAGATAGTACCGTTTCATTTAGTACCTAGTACGCAGCTGGGGATGATCCTGAGATAGTACTGTGTTATCTAGTAGCCAGTACACAGCTGGGGATGATCCTGAGATACTACCATGTTCTCTAGTACACGGCTGGGGATGATCCTGAGATACTATTGTGTTATCTAGTACACAGCTGGGGATGACCCTGAGATAGTACCGTGATATCCAGTACGCAGCTGGGGATGGTCCTGAGACAGTTCCGTGTTATCTAGTGCACAGCTGGGGATGACCCTGAGATAGTACCGTGATATCCAGTACGCAGCTGGGGATGGTCCTGAGACAGTTCCGTGTTATCTAGTGCACAGCTGGGGATGACCCTGAGATAGTACCGTGTTATCTAGTACGCAGCTGGGGAGATCCTGAGATAGTTCCGTGTTATTTAGTACCCAGTGCACAGCTGGGGATGACCCTGAGATAGTATCGTGTTATTTAGTACCTAGTACGCAGCGGGGGATGATCCTGAGATAATACCGTGTTATTTAGTACCTAGTACGCAGCTGGGGATGATCCTGAGATAGTATGTGCTATCTAGTAGCCAGTACACAGCTGGGGATGATCCTGAGATACTACCATGTTCTCTAGTACACGGCTGCGGATGATGTGAGATACTACTGTGTTATCTAGTACACAGCTGGGGATGACCTTGAGATAGTACCGTGTTATCGAGTACGCAGCTGGGGATGATCCTGAGATAGTACTGTGTTATCTAGTACACAGCTGTAGATGACCCTGAGATAGTACCGTGTTATCTAGTACACAGCTGGGGATGATCCTGAGATAGTACCGTGGTATCCAGTACGCAGCTGGAGATGGTCCTGAGATAGTTCCGTGTTATCTAGTACCTGGTACGCAGCTGGGGATGACCCTGAGATAGTACCGTGTTATTTAGTACCTACTACACAGCTGGGGATGATCCTGAGATACTACCATGTTCTCTAGTACACAGCTGGGGATGATCCTGAGATAGTACAGTGTTATCTAGTACACAGTACACAGCTGGGGATGATCCTGACATAGTACCGTGTTATGTAGTACACAGCTTTAGATGATCCTGAGATAGTACCATGTTATCTAGTACACAGCTGGGGATGACCCTGAGATAGTACAGTGTTATCTAGTACCTAATACACAGCTGGGGATGATCCTGAGATAGTACAGTGTTATCTAGTGCCTAGTACGCAGCTGGGGATGATCCTGAGATATTACCGTTTCATTTAGTACCTAGTACGCAGCTGGGGATGATCCTGAGATAGTACTGTGTTATCTAGTAGCCAGTACACAACTGGGGATGATCCTGAGATACTACCATGTTCTCTAGTACACGGCTGGGGATGATCCTGAGATACTATTGTGTTATCTAGTACACAGCTGGGGATGACCCTGAGATAGTACCGTGTTATCGAGTACGCAGCTGGGGATGATCCTGAGATAGTTCCGTGTTATCTAGTACACAGCTGTAGATGACCCTGAGATAGTACCGTGTTATCTAGTACACAGCTGGGGATGATCCTGAGATAGTACCGTGGTATCCAGTATGCAGCTGGACATGGTCCTGAGATTGTTCCGTGTTATCTAGTACCTAGTACGCAGCTGGGATTACCCTGAGATAGTACCGTGTTATTTAGTACCTACTACACAGCTGGGGATGATCCTGAGATACTACCATGTTCTCTAGTACACAGCTGGGGATGATCTTGAGATAGTACAGTGTTATCTAGTAGCCAGTACACAGCTGGGGATGATCCTGAGATAGTACCGTGTTATCTAGTACACAGCTGGGGATGACCCTGAGATAGTACAGTGTTATCTAGTACGCAGCTGGGGAGATCCTGAGATAGTTCCGTGTTATTTAGTACCCAGTACACAGCTGGGGATGACCAAGAGATAGTACCGTGTTATTTAGTACCTAGTACGCAGCTGGGGATGATCCTGAGATAGTACCGTGTTATTTAGTACCTAGTACGCAGCTGGGGATGATCCTGAGATAGTACTGTGTTATCTAGTAGCCAGTACACAGCTGGGGATGATCCTGAGATACTACCATGTTCTCTAGTACACGGCTGGGGATGATCCTGAGATACTACTGTGTTATCTAGTACACAGCTGGGGATGACCCTGAGATTGTACCGTGTTATCTAGTACACAGCTGGGGATGACCCTGAGATAGTACCGTGATATCCAGTACGCAGCTGGGGATGGTCCTGAGACAGTTCCGTGTTATCTAGTGCACAGCTGGGGATGACCCTGAGATAGTACCGTGTTATCTAGTACGCAGCTGGGGAGATCCTGAGATAGTTCCGTGTTATTTAGTACCCAGTGCACAGCTGGGGATGACCCTGAGATAGTATCGTGTTATTTAGTACCTAGTACGCAGCGGGGGATGATCCTGAGATAATACCGTGTTATTTAGTACCTAGTACGCAGCTGGGGATGATCCTGAGATAGTATGTGCTATCTAGTAGCCAGTACACAGCTGGGGATGATCCTGAGATACTACCATGTTCTCTAGTACACGGCTGCGGATGATGTGAGATACTACTGTGTTATCTAGTACACAGCTGGGGATGACCTTGAGATAGTACCGTGTTATCGAGTACGCAGCTGGGGATGATCCTGAGATAGTACTGTGTTATCTAGTACACAGCTGTAGATGACCCTGAGATAGTACCGTGTTATCTAGTACACAGCTGGGGATGATCCTGAGATAGTACCGTGGTATCCAGTACGCAGCTGGAGATGGTCCTGAGATAGTTCCGTGTTATCTAGTACCTGGTACGCAGCTGGGGATGACCCTGAGATAGTACCGTGTTATTTAGTACCTACTACACAGCTGGGGATGATCCTGAGATACTACCATGTTCTCTAGTACACAGCTGGGGATGATCCTGAGATAGTACAGTGTTATCTAGTACACAGTACACAGCTGGGGATGATCCTGACATAGTACCGTGTTATGTAGTACACAGCTTTAGATGATCCTGAGATAGTACCATGTTATCTAGTACACAGCTGGGGATGACCCTGAGATAGTACAGTGTTATCTAGTACCTAATACACAGCTGGGGATGATCCTGAGATAGTACAGTGTTATCTAGTGCCTAGTACGCAGCTGGGGATGATCCTGAGATATTACCGTTTCATTTAGTACCTAGTACGCAGCTGGGGATGATCCTGAGATAGTACTGTGTTATCTAGTAGCCAGTACACAACTGGGGATGATCCTGAGATACTACCATGTTCTCTAGTACACGGCTGGGGATGATCCTGAGATACTATTGTGTTATCTAGTACACAGCTGGGGATGACCCTGAGATAGTACCGTGTTATCGAGTACGCAGCTGGGGATGATCCTGAGATAGTTCCGTGTTATCTAGTACACAGCTGTAGATGACCCTGAGATAGTACCGTGTTATCTAGTACACAGCTGGGGATGATCCTGAGATAGTACCGTGGTATCCAGTATGCAGCTGGACATGGTCCTGAGATTGTTCCGTGTTATCTAGTACCTAGTACGCAGCTGGGGATGACCCTGAGATAGTACCATGTTATTTAGTACCTACTACACAGCTGGGGATGATCCTGAGATACTACAATGTTCTCTAGTACACAGCTGGGGATGACCCTGAGATAGTACAGTGTTATCTAGTACACAGCTGGGGATGACCCTGAGATAGTACCGTGTTATCTAGTACATAGCTGGGGATGACCCTGAGATAGTACTGTTATCTAGTACGCAGCTGGGGATGATCCTGAGATAGTACAGTGTTATCTAGTACCCAGTACACAGCTGGGGATGATCCTGACATAGTACCGTGTTATCTAGTACACAGCTGTAGATGATCCTGAGATACTACTGTGTTATGTAGTGCACAGCTGGTGATGACCCTGAGATTGTACCGTGTTATCTAGTACGCAGCTGGGGAGATCCTGAGATAGTTCCGTGTTATTTAGTACCCAGTACACAGCTGGGGATGACGATGAGATAGTACCGTGTTATTTAGTACCTAGTACGCAGCTGGGGATGATCCTGAGATAGTACTGTGTTATCTAGTACCTAGTACACAGCTGGGGATTACCCTGAGATAGTACAGTGTTATCTAGTACACAGCTGTAGATGATCCTAAGATAGTAGAGTGTTATCTAGTACCTAGTACGCAGCTGGGGATGGTCCTGAGATAGTTCCGTGTTATCTAGTACCTAGTACACAGCTGGGGATTACCCTGAGATAGTACAGTGTTATCTAGTACACAGCTGTAGATGATCCTGAGATAATACCGTGTTATGTAGTGCACAGCTGGTGATGACCCTGAGATTGTACAGTGTTATCTAGTACGCAGCTGGGGAGATCCTGAGATAGTTCCGTGTTATTTAGTACCCAGTACACAGCTGGGGATGACCATGAGATAGTACCGTGTTATTTAGTACCTAGTACGCAGCTGGGGATGATCCTGAGATAGTACCGTGTTATTTAGTACCTAGTACGCAGCTGGGGATGATCCTGAGATAGTACTGTGTTATCTAGTAGCCAGTACACAGCTGGGGATGATCCTGAGATACTACCATGTTCTCTAGTACACGGCTGGGGATGATCCTGAGATACTACTGTGTTATCTAGTACACAGCTGGGGATGACCCTGAGATTGTACCGTGTTATCTAGTACACAGCTGGGGATGATCCTGAGATAGTACCGTGGTATCCAGTATGCAGCTGGACATGGTCCTGAGATTGTTCCGTGTTATCTAGTACCTAGTACGCAGCTGGGGATGACCCTGAGATAGTACCATGTTATTTAGTACCTACTACACAGCTGGGGATGATCCTGAGATACTACAATGTTCTCTAGTACACAGCTGGGGATGACCCTGAGATAGTACAGTGTTATCTAGTACACAGCTGGGGATGACCCTGAGATAGTACCGTGTTATCTAGTACATAGCTGGGGATGACCCTGAGATAGTACTGTTATCTAGTACGCAGCTGGGGATGATCCTGAGATAGTACAGTGTTATCTAGTACCCAGTACACAGCTGGGGATGATCCTGACATAGTACCGTGTTATCTAGTACACAGCTGTAGATGATCCTGAGATACTACTGTGTTATGTAGTGCACAGCTGGTGATGACCCTGAGATTGTACCGTGTTATCTAGTACGCAGCTGGGGAGATCCTGAGATAGTTCCGTGTTATTTAGTACCCAGTACACAGCTGGGGATGACGATGAGATAGTACCGTGTTATTTAGTACCTAGTACGCAGCTGGGGATGATCCTGAGATAGTACCGTGTTATTTAGTACCTAGTACGCAGCTGGGGATGATCCTGAGATAGTAATGTGTTATCTAGTAGCCAGTACACAGCTGGGGATGATCCTGAGATAGTACCGTGTTATCGAGTACGCAGCTGGGGATGATCCTGAGATAGTACTGTGTTATCTAGTACACAGCTGTAGATGACCCTGAGATAGTACCGTGTTATCTAGTACACAGCTGGGGATGACCCTGAGATAGTACAGTGTTATCTAGTACACAGCTGGGGATGACCCTGAGATAGTACCGTGTTATCTAGTACACAGCTGGGGATGACCCTGAGATAGTACCGTGTTATCTAGTACACAGCTGGGGATGACCCTGAGATAGTACTGTGTTATCTAGTACCCAGTACACAGCTGGGGATGATCCTGACATACTACCGTGTTATCTAGTACACAGCTGTAGATGATCCTGAGATACTACTGTGTTATCTAGTACACAGCTGTAGATGATCCTGAGATTGTACCGTGTTATCTAGTACACAGCTGGGGAGGAACCTGAGATAGTACCGTGTTATCTAGTACACAGCTGTAGATGATCCTAAGATAGTAGAGTGTTATCTAGTACCTAGTACGCAGCTGGGGATGGTCCTGAGATAGTTCCGTGTTATCTAGTACCTAGTACACAGATGGGGATTACCCTGAGATAGTACAGTGTTATCTAGTACACAGCTGTAGATGATCCTGAGATAATACCGTGTTATGTAGTGCACAGCTGGTGATGACCCTGAGATTGTACAGTGTTATCTAGTACGCAGCTGGGGAGATCCTGAGATAGTTCTTTGTTATTTAGTACCCAGTACACAGCTGGGGATGACCATGAGATAGTACCGTGTTATTTAGTACCTAGTACGCAGCTGGGGATGATCCTGAGATAGTACCGTGTTATTTAGTACCTAGTACGCAGCTGGGGATGATCCTGAGATAGTACTGTGTTATCTAGTAGCCAGTACACAGCTGGGGATGATCCTGAGATACTACCATGTTCTCTAGTACACGGCTGGGGATGATCCTGAGATACTACTGTGTTATCTAGTACACAGCTGGGGATGACCCTGAGATTGTACCGTGTTATCTAGTACACAGCTGGGGATGACCCTGAGATAGTACCGTGATATCCAGTACGCAGCTGGGGATGGTCCTGAGATAGTTCCGTGTTATCTAGTGCACAGCTGGGGATGACCCTGAGATAGTACCGTGTTATCTAGTACGCAGCTGGGGAGATCCTGAGATAGTTCCGTGTTATTTAGTACCCAGTACACAGCTGGGGGTGACCCTGAGATAGTACCGTGTTATTTAGTACCTAGTACGCAGCTGGGGATGATCCTGAGATAGTACTGTGTTATCTAGTAGCCAGTACACAGCTGGGGATGATCCTGAGATACTACCATGTTCTCTAGTACACGGCTGGGGATGATCCTGAGATACTATTGTGTTATCTAGTACACAGCTGGGGATGACCCTGAGATAGTACCGTGTTATCGAGTACGCAGCTGGGGATGATCCTGAGATAGTACTGTGTTATCTAGTACACAGCTGTAGATGACACTGAGATAGTACCGTGTTATCTAGTACACAGCTGGGGATGATCCTGAGATAGTACCGTGGTATCCAGTATGCAGCTGGAGATGGTCCTGAGATAGTTCCGTGTTATCTAGTACCTAGTACGCAGCTGGGATTACCCTGAGATAGTACCGTGTTATTTAGTACCTACTACACAGCTGGGGATGATCCTGAGATACTACCATGTTCTCTAGTACACAGCTGGGGATGATCTTGAGATAGTACAGTGTTATCTAGTAGCCAGTACACAGCTGGGGATGATCCTGAGATAGTACCGTGTTATCTAGTACACAGCTGGGGATGACCCTGAGATAGTACAGTGTTATCTAGTACGCAGCTGGGGAGATCCTGAGATAGTTCCGTGTTATTTAGTACCCAGTACACAGCTGGGGATGACCAAGAGATAGTACCGTGTTATTTAGTACCTAGTACGCAGCTGGGGATGATCCTGAGATAGTACCGTGTTATTTAGTACCTAGTACGCAGCTGGGGATGATCCTGAGATAGTACTGTGTTATCTAGTAGCCAGTACACAGCTGGGGATGATCCTGAGATACTACCATGTTCTCTAGTACACGGCTGGGGATGATCCTGAGATACTACTGTGTTATCTAGTACACAGCTGGGGATGACCCTGAGATTGTACCGTGTTATCTAGTACACAGCTGGGGATGACCCTGAGATAGTACCGTGATATCCAGTACGCAGCTGGGGATGGTCCTGAGACAGTTCCGTGTTATCTAGTGCACAGCTGGGGATGACCCTGAGATAGTACCGTGTTATCTAGTACGCAGCTGGGGAGATCCTGAGATAGTTCCGTGTTATTTAGTACCCAGTGCACAGCTGGGGATGACCCTGAGATAGTATCGTGTTATTTAGTACCTAGTACGCAGCGGGGGATGATCCTGAGATAATACCGTGTTATTTAGTACCTAGTACGCAGCTGGGGATGATCCTGAGATAGTATGTGCTATCTAGTAGCCAGTACACAGCTGGGGATGATCCTGAGATACTACCATGTTCTCTAGTACACGGCTGCGGATGATGTGAGATACTACTGTGTTATCTAGTACACAGCTGGGGATGACCTTGAGATAGTACCGTGTTATCGAGTACGCAGCTGGGGATGATCCTGAGATAGTACTGTGTTATCTAGTACACAGCTGTAGATGACCCTGAGATAGTACCGTGTTATCTAGTACACAGCTGGGGATGATCCTGAGATAGTACCGTGGTATCCAGTACGCAGCTGGAGATGGTCCTGAGATAGTTCCGTGTTATCTAGTACCTGGTACGCAGCTGGGGATGACCCTGAGATAGTACCGTGTTATTTAGTACCTACTACACAGCTGGGGATGATCCTGAGATACTACCATGTTCTCTAGTACACAGCTGGGGATGATCCTGAGATAGTACAGTGTTATCTAGTACACAGTACACAGCTGGGGATGATCCTGACATAGTACCGTGTTATGTAGTACACAGCTTTAGATGATCCTGAGATAGTACCATGTTATCTAGTACACAGCTGGGGATGACCCTGAGATAGTACAGTGTTATCTAGTACCTAATACACAGCTGGGGATGATCCTGAGATAGTACAGTGTTATCTAGTGCCTAGTACGCAGCTGGGGATGATCCTGAGATATTACCGTTTCATTTAGTACCTAGTACGCAGCTGGGGATGATCCTGAGATAGTACTGTGTTATCTAGTAGCCAGTACACAACTGGGGATGATCCTGAGATACTACCATGTTCTCTAGTACACGGCTGGGGATGATCCTGAGATACTATTGTGTTATCTAGTACACAGCTGGGGATGACCCTGAGATAGTACCGTGTTATCGAGTACGCAGCTGGGGATGATCCTGAGATAGTTCCGTGTTATCTAGTACACAGCTGTAGATGACCCTGAGATAGTACCGTGTTATCTAGTACACAGCTGGGGATGATCCTGAGATAGTACCGTGGTATCCAGTATGCAGCTGGACATGGTCCTGAGATTGTTCCGTGTTATCTAGTACCTAGTACGCAGCTGGGATTACCCTGAGATAGTACCGTGTTATTTAGTACCTACTACACAGCTGGGGATGATCCTGAGATACTACCATGTTCTCTAGTACACAGCTGGGGATGATCTTGAGATAGTACAGTGTTATCTAGTAGCCAGTACACAGCTGGGGATGATCCTGAGATAGTACCGTGTTATCTAGTACACAGCTGGGGATGACCCTGAGATAGTACAGTGTTATCTAGTACGCAGCTGGGGAGATCCTGAGATAGTTCCGTGTTATTTAGTACCCAGTACACAGCTGGGGATGACCAAGAGATAGTACCGTGTTATTTAGTACCTAGTACGCAGCTGGGGATGATCCTGAGATAGTACCGTGTTATTTAGTACCTAGTACGCAGCTGGGGATGATCCTGAGATAGTACTGTGTTATCTAGTAGCCAGTACACAGCTGGGGATGATCCTGAGATACTACCATGTTCTCTAGTACACGGCTGGGGATGATCCTGAGATACTACTGTGTTATCTAGTACACAGCTGGGGATGACCCTGAGATTGTACCGTGTTATCTAGTACACAGCTGGGGATGACCCTGAGATAGTACCGTGATATCCAGTACGCAGCTGGGGATGGTCCTGAGACAGTTCCGTGTTATCTAGTGCACAGCTGGGGATGACCCTGAGATAGTACCGTGTTATCTAGTACGCAGCTGGGGAGATCCTGAGATAGTTCCGTGTTATTTAGTACCCAGTGCACAGCTGGGGATGACCCTGAGATAGTATCGTGTTATTTAGTACCTAGTACGCAGCGGGGGATGATCCTGAGATAATACCGTGTTATTTAGTACCTAGTACGCAGCTGGGGATGATCCTGAGATAGTATGTGCTATCTAGTAGCCAGTACACAGCTGGGGATGATCCTGAGATACTACCATGTTCTCTAGTACACGGCTGCGGATGATGTGAGATACTACTGTGTTATCTAGTACACAGCTGGGGATGACCTTGAGATAGTACCGTGTTATCGAGTACGCAGCTGGGGATGATCCTGAGATAGTACTGTGTTATCTAGTACACAGCTGTAGATGACCCTGAGATAGTACCGTGTTATCTAGTACACAGCTGGGGATGATCCTGAGATAGTACCGTGGTATCCAGTACGCAGCTGGAGATGGTCCTGAGATAGTTCCGTGTTATCTAGTACCTGGTACGCAGCTGGGGATGACCCTGAGATAGTACCGTGTTATTTAGTACCTACTACACAGCTGGGGATGATCCTGAGATACTACCATGTTCTCTAGTACACAGCTGGGGATGATCCTGAGATAGTACAGTGTTATCTAGTACACAGTACACAGCTGGGGATGATCCTGACATAGTACCGTGTTATGTAGTACACAGCTTTAGATGATCCTGAGATAGTACCATGTTATCTAGTACACAGCTGGGGATGACCCTGAGATAGTACAGTGTTATCTAGTACCTAATACACAGCTGGGGATGATCCTGAGATAGTACAGTGTTATCTAGTGCCTAGTACGCAGCTGGGGATGATCCTGAGATATTACCGTTTCATTTAGTACCTAGTACGCAGCTGGGGATGATCCTGAGATAGTACTGTGTTATCTAGTAGCCAGTACACAACTGGGGATGATCCTGAGATACTACCATGTTCTCTAGTACACGGCTGGGGATGATCCTGAGATACTATTGTGTTATCTAGTACACAGCTGGGGATGACCCTGAGATAGTACCGTGTTATCGAGTACGCAGCTGGGGATGATCCTGAGATAGTTCCGTGTTATCTAGTACACAGCTGTAGATGACCCTGAGATAGTACCGTGTTATCTAGTACACAGCTGGGGATGATCCTGAGATAGTACCGTGGTATCCAGTATGCAGCTGGACATGGTCCTGAGATTGTTCCGTGTTATCTAGTACCTAGTACGCAGCTGGGGATGACCCTGAGATAGTACCATGTTATTTAGTACCTACTACACAGCTGGGGATGATCCTGAGATACTACAATGTTCTCTAGTACACAGCTGGGGATGACCCTGAGATAGTACAGTGTTATCTAGTACACAGCTGGGGATGACCCTGAGATAGTACCGTGTTATCTAGTACATAGCTGGGGATGACCCTGAGATAGTACTGTTATCTAGTACGCAGCTGGGGATGATCCTGAGATAGTACAGTGTTATCTAGTACCCAGTACACAGCTGGGGATGATCCTGACATAGTACCGTGTTATCTAGTACACAGCTGTAGATGATCCTGAGATACTACTGTGTTATGTAGTGCACAGCTGGTGATGACCCTGAGATTGTACCGTGTTATCTAGTACGCAGCTGGGGAGATCCTGAGATAGTTCCGTGTTATTTAGTACCCAGTACACAGCTGGGGATGACGATGAGATAGTACCGTGTTATTTAGTACCTAGTACGCAGCTGGGGATGATCCTGAGATAGTACTGTGTTATCTAGTACCTAGTACACAGCTGGGGATTACCCTGAGATAGTACAGTGTTATCTAGTACACAGCTGTAGATGATCCTAAGATAGTAGAGTGTTATCTAGTACCTAGTACGCAGCTGGGGATGGTCCTGAGATAGTTCCGTGTTATCTAGTACCTAGTACACAGCTGGGGATTACCCTGAGATAGTACAGTGTTATCTAGTACACAGCTGTAGATGATCCTGAGATAATACCGTGTTATGTAGTGCACAGCTGGTGATGACCCTGAGATTGTACAGTGTTATCTAGTACGCAGCTGGGGAGATCCTGAGATAGTTCCGTGTTATTTAGTACCCAGTACACAGCTGGGGATGACCATGAGATAGTACCGTGTTATTTAGTACCTAGTACGCAGCTGGGGATGATCCTGAGATAGTACCGTGTTATTTAGTACCTAGTACGCAGCTGGGGATGATCCTGAGATAGTACTGTGTTATCTAGTAGCCAGTACACAGCTGGGGATGATCCTGAGATACTACCATGTTCTCTAGTACACGGCTGGGGATGATCCTGAGATACTACTGTGTTATCTAGTACACAGCTGGGGATGACCCTGAGATTGTACCGTGTTATCTAGTACACAGCTGGGGATGACCCTGAGATAGTACCGTGATATCCAGTACGCAGCTGGGGATGGTCCTGAGATAGTTCCGTGTTATCTAGTACGCAGCTGGGGAGATCCTGAGATAGTTCCGTGTTATTTAGTACCCAGTACACAGCTGGGGATGATCCTGAGATAGTACAGTGTTATCTAGTGCCTAGTACGCAGCTGGGGATGATCCTGAGATAGTACTGTGTTATCTAGTAGCCAGTACACAGCTGGGGATGATCCTGAGATACTACCATGTTCTCTAGTACACGGCTGGGGATGATCCTGAGATACTACTGTGTTATCTAGTACACAGCTGGGGATGACCCTGAGATTGTACCGTGTTATCTAGTACACAGCTGGGGATGACCCTGAGATAGTACCGTGATATCCAGTACGCAGCTGGGGAGATCCTGAGATAGTTCCGTGTTATCTAGTGCACAGCTGGGGATGACCCTGATATAGTACCGTGTTATCTAGTACGCAGCTGGGGAGATCCTGGATAGTTCCGTGTTATTTTGTACCCAGTACACAGCTGGGGATGACCCTGAGATAGTATCGTGTTATTTAGTACCTAGTACGCAGCTGGGGATGATCCTGAGATAGTACTGTGTTATCTAGTAGCCAGTACACAGCTGGGGATGATCCTGAGATACTACCATGTTCTCTAGTACACGGCTGGGGATGATCCTGCGATACTATTGTGTTATCTAGTACACAGCTGGGGATGACCCTGAGATAGTACCGTGTTATCGAGTACGCAGCTGGGGATGATCCTGAGATAGTACTGTGTTATCTAGTACACAGCTGGGGATGACCCTGAGATTGTACCGTGTTATCTAGTACACAGCTGGGGATGACCCTGAGATAGTTCCGTGTTATTTAGTACCCAGTACACAGCTGGGGGTGACCCTGAGATAGTACCGTGTTATTTAGTACCTAGTACGCAGCTGGGGATGATCCTGAGATAGTACCGTGGTATCCAGTATGCAGCTGGAGATGGTCCTGAGATAGTTCCGTGTTATCGAGTACCTAGTACGCAGCTGGGGATGACCCTGAGATAGTACCGTGTTATTTAGTACCTACTACACAGCTGGGGATGATCCTGAGATAATACCATGTTCTCTAGTACACAGCTGGGGATAATCCTGAGATAGTACAGTGTTATCTAGTAGCCAGAACACAGCTGGGGATGATCCTGAGATACTACCATGTTCTCTAGTACACGGCTGGGGATGATCCTGAGATACTATTGTGTTATCTAGTACACAGCTGGGGATGACCCTGAGATAGTACCGTGTTATCGAGTACGCAGCTGGGGATGATCCTGAGATAGTACCGTGTTATCTAGTACACAGCTGGGGATGACCCTGAGATAGTACTGTGTTATCTAGTACCCAGTACACAGCTGGGGATGATCCTGACTTAGTATCGTGTTATCTAGTACACCGCTGTAGATGATCCTGAGATACTACTGTGTTATCTAGTACACAGCTTTAGATGATCCTGAGATTGTACCGTGTTATCTAATACACAGCTGGGGAGGAACCTGAGATAGTACCGTGTTATCTAGTACACAGCTGTAGATGATCCTAAGATAGTAGAGTGTTATCTAGTACCTAGTACGCAGCTGGGGATGGTCCTGAGATAGTTCTGTGTTATCTAGTACCTAGTACACAGCTGGGGATTACCCTGAGATAGTACAGTGTTATCTAGTACACAGCTGTAGATGATCCTGAGATTGTACAGTGTTATCTAGTACGCAGCTGGGGAGATCCTGAGATAGTTCCGTGTTATTTAGTACCCAGTACACAGCTGGGGATGACCATGAGATAGTACCGTGTTATTTAGTACCTAGTACGCAGCTGGGGATGATCCAGAGATAGTACCGTGTTATTTAGTACCTAGTACGCAGCTGGGGATGATCCTGAGATAGTACTGTGTTATCTAGTAGCCAGTACACAGCTGGGGATGATCCTGAGATACTACCATGTTCTCTAGTACACGGCTGGGGATGATCCTGAGATACTACTGTGTTATCTAGTACACAGCTGGGGATGACCCTGAAATTGTACCGTGTTATCTAGTACACAGCTTGGGATGACCCTGAGATAGTACCGTGATATCCATAACGCAGCTGGGGATGGTCCTGAGATAGTTCCGTGTTATCTAGTGCACAGCTGGGGATGACCCTGAGATAGTACCGTGTTATCTAGTACGCAGCTGGGGAGATCCTGAGATAGTTCCGTGTTATTTAGTACCCAGTACACAGCTGGGGGTGACCCTGAGATAGTACCGTGTTATTTAGTACCTAGTACGCAGCTGGGGATGATCCTGAGATAGTACTGTGTTATCTAGTAGCCAGTACACAGCTGGGGATGATCCTGAGATACTACCATGTTCTTAGTACACGGCTGGGGATGATCCTGAGATACTATTGTGTTATCTAGTACACAGCTGGGGATGACCCTGAGATAGTACCGTGTTATCGAGTACGCAGCTGGGGATGATCCTGAGATAGTACCGTTTCATTTAGTACCTAGTACGCAGCTGGGGATGATCCTGAGATAGTACTGTGTTATCTAGTAGCCAGTACACAGCTGGGGATGATCCTGAGATACTACCATGTTCTCTAGTACACGGCTGGGGATGATCCTGAGATACTATTGTGTTATCTAGTACACAGCTGGGGATGACCCTGAGATAGTACCGTGTTATCGAGTACGCAGCTGGGGATGATCCTGAGATAGTACTGTGTTATCTAGTACACAGCTGTAGATGACCCTGAGATAGTACCGTGTTATCTAGTACACAGCTGGGGATGATCCTGAGATAGTACCGTGGTATCCAGTATGCAGCTGGAGATGGTCCTGAGATAGTTCCGTGTTATCTAGTACCTAGTACGCAGCTGGGGATGACCCTGAGATAGTACCGTGTTATTTAGTACCTACTACACAGCTGGGGATGACCCTGAGATAGTACAGTGTTATCTAGTACACAGCTGGGGATGACCCTGAGATAGTACCGTGTTATCTAGTACACAGCTGGGGATGACCCTGAGATAGTACTGTTATCTAGTACGCAGCTGGGGATGATCCTGAGATAGTACAGTGTTATCTAGTACCCAGTACACAGCTGGGGATGATCCTGACATAGTACCGTGTTATCTAGTACACAGCTGTAGATGATCCTGAGATTCTACCGTGTTATTTAGTACCCAGTACACACTGGGGATGACCATGAGATAGTACCGTGTTATTTAGTACCTTGTACGCAGCTGGGGATGATCCAGAGATAGTACCGTGTTATTTAGTACCTAGTACGCAGCTGGGGATGATCCTGAGATAGTACTGTGTTATCTAGTAGCCAGTACACAGCTGGGGATGATCCTGAGATACTACCATGTTCTCTAGTACACGGCTGGGGATGATCCTGAGATACTACTGTGTTATCTAGTACACAGCTGGGGATGACCCTGAGATTGTACCGTGTTATCTAGTGCACAGCTGGGGATGACCCTGAGATAGTACCGTGTTATCTAGTACGCAGCTGGGGATGGTCCTGAGATAGTTCCGTGTTATCTAGTGCACAGCTGGGGATGACCCTGAGATAGTACCGTGTTATCTAGTACGCAGCTGGGGAGATCCTGAGAACTTTCCGTGTTATTTAGTACCCAGTACACAGCTGGGGGTGACCCTGAGATAGTACCGTGTTATTTAGTACCTAGTACGCAGCTGGGGATGATCCTGAGATAGTACTGTGTTATCTAGTAGCCAGTACACAGCTGGGGATGATCCTGAGATACTACCATGTTCTTAGTACACGGCTGGGGATGATCCTGAGATACTATTGTGTTATCTAGTACACAGCTGGGGATGACCCTGAGATAGTACCGTGTTATCGAGTACGCAGCTGGGGATGATCCTGAGATAGTACCGTTTCATTTAGTACCTAGTACGCAGCTGGGGATGATCCTGAGATAGTACTGTGTTATCTAGTAGCCAGTACACAGCTGGGGATGATCCTGAGATACTACCATGTTCTCTAGTACACGGCTGGGGATGATCCTGAGATACTATTGTGTTATCTAGTACACAGCTGGGGATGACCCTGAGATAGTACCGTGTTATCGAGTACGCAGCTGGGGATGATCCTGAGATAGTACTGTGTTATCTAGTACACAGCTGTAGATGACCCTGAGATAGTACCGTGTTATCTAGTACACAGCTGGGGATGAACCTGAGATAGTACCGTGGTATCCAGTATGCAGCTGGAGATGGTCCTGAGATAGTTCCGTGTTATCTAGTACCTAGTACGCAGCTGGGGCTGAGATAGTACCGTGTTATTTAGTACCTACTACACAGCTGGGGATGATCCTGAGATACTACCATGTTCTCTAGTACACAGCTGGGGATGACCCTGAGATAGTACTGTTATCTAGTACGCAGCTGGGGATGATCCTGAGATAGTACAGTGTTATCTAGTACCCAGTACACAGCTGGGGATGATCCTGACATAGTACCGTGTTATCTAGTACACAGCTGTAGATGATCCTGAGATTCTACCGTGTTATCTAGTACACAGCTGGGGAGGAACCTGAGATAGTACCGTGTTATCTAGTACACAGCTGTAGATGATCCTAAGATAGTAGAGTGTTATCTAGTACCTAGTACGCAGCTGGGGATGGTCCTGAGATAGTTCCGTGTTATCTAGTACCTAGTACACAGCTGGGGATTACCCTGAGATAGTACAGTGTTATCTAGTACACAGCTGTAGATGATCCTGAGATAATACCGTGTTATGTAGTGCACAGCTGGTGATGACCCTGAGATTGTACCGTGTTATCTAGTACGCAGCTGGGGAGATCCTGAGATAGTTCCGTGTTATTTAGTACCCAGTACACAGCTGGGGATGACCATGAGATAGTACCGTGTTATTTAGTACCTAGTACGCAGCTGGGGATGATCCTGAGATAGTACCGTGTTATTTAGTACCTAGTACGCAGCTGGGGATGATCCTGAGATAGTACTGTGTTATCTAGTAGCCAGTACACAGCTGGGGATGATCCTGAGATACTACCATGTTCTCTAGTACACGGCTGGGGATGATCCTGAGATACTACTGTGTTATCTAGTACACAGCTGGGGATGACCCTGAGATTGTACCGTGTTAATTAGTACACAGCTGGGGATGACCCTGAGATAGTACCGTGATATCCAGTACGCAGCTGGGGATGGTCCTGAGATAGTTCCGTGTTATCTAGTGCACAGCTGGGGATGACCCTGAGATAGTACCGTGTTATCTAGTACGCAGCTGGGGAGATCCTGAGATAGTTCTGCGTTATTTAGTACCCAGTACACAGCTGGGGATGACCCTGAGATAGTATCGTGTTATTTAGTACCTAGTACGCAGCTGGGGATGATCCTGAGATAGTACCGTGTTATTTAGTACCTAGTACGCAGGTGGGGATGATCCTGAGATAGTACTGTGTTATCTAGTAGCCAGTACACAGCTGGGGATGATCCTGAGATACTACCATGTTCTCTAGTACACGGCTGGGGATGATCCTGAGATACTATTGTGTTATCTAGTCCACAGCTGGGGATGACCCTGAGATAGTACCGTGTTATCGAGTACGCAGCTAGGGATGATCCTGAGATAGTACTGTGTTATCTAGTACACAGCTGTAGATGACCCTGAGATAGTTCCGTGTTATCTAGTACACAGCTGTAGATGACCCTGAGATAGTACCGTGTTATCTAGTACACTGCTGGGGATGATCCTGAGATAGTACCGTGGTATCCAGTACGCAGCTGGAGATGGTCCTGAGATAGTTCCGTGTTATCTAGTACCTGGTACGCAGCTGGGGATGACCCTGAGATAGTACCGTGTTATTTAGTACCTACTACACAGCTGGGGATGATCCTGAGATACTACCATGTTCTCTAGTACACAGCTGGGGATGATCCTGAGATAGTACAGTGTTATCTAGTAGCCAGTACACAGCTGGGGATGATCCTGAGATACTACCATGTTCTCTAGTACACGGCTTGGGATGATCCTGAGATACTATTGTGTTATCTAGTACACAGCTGGGGATGACCCTGAGATAGTACCGTGTTATCGAGTACGCAGCTGGGGATGATCCTGAGATAGTACCGTGTTATCTAGTACACAGCTGGGGATGACCCTGAGATAGTACAGTGTTATCTAGTACACAGCTGGGGATGACCCTGAGATAGTACTGTGTTATCTAGTACCCAGTACACAGCTGGGGATGATCCTGACATAGTACCGTGTTATCTAGTACACAGCTGTAGATGATCCTGAGATACTACTGTGTTATCTAGTACACAGCTGTAGATGATCCTGAGATTGTACCGTGTTATCTAGTACACAGCTGGGGAGGAACCTGAGATAGTACAGTGTTATCTAGTACGCAGCTGTAGATGATCCTAAGATAGTAGAGTGTTATCTAGTACCTAGTACGCAGCTGGGGATGGTCCTGAGATAGTTCCGTGTTATCTAGTACCTAATACACAGCTGGGGATTACCCTGAGATAGTACAGTGTTATCTAGTACACAGCTGTAGATGATCCTGAGATAATACCGTGTTATGTAGTGCACAGCTGGTGATGACCCTGAGATTGTACAGTGTTATCTAGTACGCAGCTGGGGAGATCCTTAGATAGTTCCGTGTTATTTAGTACCCAGAACACAGCTGGGGATGACCATGAGATAGTACCGTGTTATTTAGTACCTAGTACGCAGCTGGGGATGATCCTGAGATAGTACCGTGTTATTTAGTACCTAGTACGCAGCTGGGGATGATCCTGAGATAGTACTGTGTTATCTAATAGCCAGTACACAGCTGGGGATGATCCTGAGATACTACCATGTTCTCTAGTACACGGCTGGGGATGATCCTGAGATACTACTGTGTTATCTAGTACACAGCTGGGGATGACCCTGAGATTATACCGTGTTATCTAGTACACAGCTGGGGATGACCCTGAGATAGTACCGTGATATCCAGTACGCAGCTGGGGATGGTCCTGAGATAGTTCCGTGTTATCTAGTGCACAGCTGGGGATGACCCTGAGATAGTACCGTGTTATCTAGTACGCAGCTGGGGAGATCCTGAGATAGTTCCGTGTTATTTAGTACCCAGTACACAGCTGGGGGTGACCCTGAGATAGTACTGTGTTATCTAGTAGCCAGTACACGGCTGGGGATGATCCTGAGATACTATTGTGTTATCTAGTACACAGCTGGGGATGACCCTGAGATAGTACCTTGTTATCGAGTACACAGCTGGGGATGATCCTGAGATAGTACTGTGTTATCTAGTACACAGCTGTAGATGACGCTGAGATAGTACCGTGTTATCTAGTACACAGCTGGGGATGATCCTGAGATAGTACCGTGGTATCCAGTATGCAGCTGGAGATGGTCCTGAGATAGTTCCGTGTTATCTAGTACCTAGTACGCAGCTGGGGATGACCCTGAGATAGTACCGTGTTATTTAGTACCTACTACACAGCTGGGGATGATCCTGAGATACTACCATGTTCTCTAGTACACAGCTGGGGATGATCCTGAGATAGTACAGTGTTATCTAGTACACAGTACACAGCTGGGGATGATCCTGAGATAGTACCGTGTTATCTAGTACACAGCTGGGGATGACCCTGAGATAGTACAGTGTTATCTAGTACCTAATACACAGCTGGGGATGATCCTGAGATAGTACAGTGTTATCTAGTGCCTAGTACGCAGCTGGGGATGATCCTGAGATATTATCGTTTCATTTAGTGCCTAGTACGCAGCTGGGGATGATCCTGAGATAGTACTGTGTTATCTAGTAGCGAGTACACAGCTGGGGATGATCCTGAGATACTACCATGTTCTCTAGTACACAGCTGGGGATTTTCCTGAGATAGTACCGTGTTATCTAGTACGCAGCTGGGGATGATCCTGAAATAGTACCGTGTTATCTAGTACCCAGTACACAGCTGGGGATGATCCTGAGATAGTACAGTGTTATCTAGTAACTAATACACAGCTGGGGATGATCCTGAGATAGTACCTTGTTACCCAGTACGCAGCTGGGGATGATCCTGTGATAGTACAGTGTTACCGAGTACGCAGCTGGGGATGATCTTGAGATAGTACCGTGTTATCTAATACCTAGTACACAGCTGGGGATGATCCTGAGATTGTACCGTGTTATCTAGTACCCAGTACACAGCTGGGGATGATCCTGAGATACTACCATGTTCTCTAGTACACGGCTGGGGATGATCCTGAGATTGTACCGTGTTATCTAGTACACAGCTGGGGATGACCCTGAGATAGTACCGTGTTATCTAGTACACATCTGTAGATGACCCTGAGATAGTACCGTGTTATCTAGTACACAGCTGGGGATGACCCTGAGATAGTACAGTGTTATCTAGTACCTAATACACAGCTGGGGATGATCCTGAGTTTGTACCGTGTTATCTAGTACCCAGTACACAGCTGGGGATGATCCTGAGATAGTACCGTGTTATCTAGTCTGCAGCTGGGGATGACCCTGAGATAGTACCGTGTTATCTAGTACACAGCTGGGGATGATCTTGAGATAGTACCGTGTTATTTAGAACCTAGTACGTAGCTGGGGATGATCCTGAGATAGTACTGTGTTATCTAGTAGCCAGTACACAGCTGGGGATGATCCTGAGATACTACCATGTTCTCTAGTACACGGCTGGGGATGATCCTGAGATTGTACCGTGTTATCTAGTACACAGCTGGGGATGACCCTGAGATAGTACCGTGATATCCAGTACGCAGCTGGGGATGGTCCTGAGATAGTTCCGTGTTATCTAGTGCACAGCTGGGGATGACCCTGAGATAGTACCGTGTTATCTAGTACGCAGCTGGGGAGATCCTGAGATACTTCCGTGTTATTTAGTACCCAGTGCACAGCTGGGGATGACCCTGAGATAGTATCGTGTTATTTAGTACCTAGTACGCAGCGGGGGATGATCCTGAGATAATACCGTGTTATTTAGTACCTAGTACGCAGCTGGGGATGATCCTGAGATAGTACTGTGCTATCTAGTAGCCAGTACACAGCTGGGGATGATCCTGAGATACTACCATGTTCTCTAGTACACGGCTGCGGATGATGTGAGATACTACTGTGTTATCTAGTACACAGCTGGGGATGACCCTGAGATAGTACCGTGTTATCGAGTACGCAGCTGGGGATGATCCTGAGATAGTACTGTGTTATCTAGTACACAGCTGTAGATGACCCTGAGATAGTACCGTGTTATCTAGTACACAGCTGGGGATGATCCTGAGATAGTACCGTGGTATCCAGTACGCAGCTGGAGATGGTCCTGAGATAGTTCCGTGTTATCTAGTAGCCAGTACACAGCTGGGGATGATCCTGAGATACTACCATGTTCTCTAGTACACGGCTGCGGATGATGTGAGATACTACTGTGTTATCTAGTACACAGCTGGGGATGACCCTGAGATAGTACCGTGTTATCGAGTACGCAGCTGGGGATGATCCTGAGATAGTACTGTGTTATCTAGTACACAGCTGTAGATGACCCTGAGATAGTACCGTGTTATCTAGTACACAGCTGGGGATGATCCTGAGATAGTACCGTGGTATCCAGTACGCAGCTGGAGATGGTCCTGAGATAGTTCCGTGTTATCTAGTACCTGGTAGGCAGCTGGGGATGACCCTGAGATAGTACCGTGTTATTTAGTACCTACTACACAGCTGGCGATGATCCTGAGATACTACCATGTTCTCTAGTACACAGCTGGGGATGATCCTGAGATAGTACCGTGTTATCTAGTACCCAGTACACAGCTGGGGATGATCCTGACATAGTACCGTGTTATCTAGTACACAGCTGTAGATGATCCTGAGATACTACTGTGTTATCTAGTACACAGCTGTAGATGATCCTGAGATTGTACCGTGTTATCTAGTACACAGCTGGGGAGGAACCTGAGATAGTACAGTGTTATCTAGTACGCAGCTGTAGATGATCCTAAGATAGTAGAGTGTTATCTAGTACCTAGTACGCAGCTGGGGATGGTCCTGAGATAGTTCCGTGTTATCTAGTACCTAATACACAGCTGGGGATTACCCTGAGATAGTACAGTGTTATCTAGTACACAGCTGTAGATGATCCTGAGATAATACCGTGTTATGTAGTGCACAGCTGGTGATGACCCTGAGATTGTACAGTGTTATCTAGTACGCAGCTGGGGAGATCCTTAGATAGTTCCGTGTTATTTAGTACCCAGAACACAGCTGGGGATGACCATGAGATAGTACCGTGTTATTTAGTACCTAGTACGCAGCTGGGGATGATCCTGAGATAGTACCGTGTTATTTAGTACCTAGTACGCAGCTGGGGATGATCCTGAGATAGTACTGTGTTATCTAATAGCCAGTACACAGCTGGGGATGATCCTGAGATACTACCATGTTCTCTAGTACACGGCTGGGGATGATCCTGAGATACTACTGTGTTATCTAGTACACAGCTGGGGATGACCCTGAGATTATACCGTGTTATCTAGTACACAGCTGGGGATGACCCTGAGATAGTACCGTGATATCCAGTACGCAGCTGGGGATGGTCCTGAGATAGTTCCGTGTTATCTAGTGCACAGCTGGGGATGACCCTGAGATAGTACCGTGTTATCTAGTACGCAGCTGGGGAGATCCTGAGATAGTTCCGTGTTATTTAGTACCCAGTACACAGCTGGGGGTGACCCTGAGATAGTACTGTGTTATCTAGTAGCCAGTACACGGCTGGGGATGATCCTGAGATACTATTGTGTTATCTAGTACACAGCTGGGGATGACCCTGAGATAGTACCTTGTTATCGAGTACACAGCTGGGGATGATCCTGAGATAGTACTGTGTTATCTAGTACACAGCTGTAGATGACGCTGAGATAGTACCGTGTTATCTAGTACACAGCTGGGGATGATCCTGAGATAGTACCGTGGTATCCAGTATGCAGCTGGAGATGGTCCTGAGATAGTTCCGTGTTATCTAGTACCTAGTACGCAGCTGGGGATGACCCTGAGATAGTACCGTGTTATTTAGTACCTACTACACAGCTGGGGATGATCCTGAGATACTACCATGTTCTCTAGTACACAGCTGGGGATGATCCTGAGATAGTACAGTGTTATCTAGTACACAGTACACAGCTGGGGATGATCCTGAGATAGTACCGTGTTATCTAGTACACAGCTGGGGATGACCCTGAGATAGTACAGTGTTATCTAGTACCTAATACACAGCTGGGGATGATCCTGAGATAGTACAGTGTTATCTAGTGCCTAGTACGCAGCTGGGGATGATCCTGAGATATTATCGTTTCATTTAGTGCCTAGTACGCAGCTGGGGATGATCCTGAGATAGTACTGTGTTATCTAGTAGCGAGTACACAGCTGGGGATGATCCTGAGATACTACCATGTTCTCTAGTACACAGCTGGGGATTTTCCTGAGATAGTACCGTGTTATCTAGTACGCAGCTGGGGATGATCCTGAAATAGTACCGTGTTATCTAGTACCCAGTACACAGCTGGGGATGATCCTGAGATAGTACAGTGTTATCTAGTAACTAATACACAGCTGGGGATGATCCTGAGATAGTACCTTGTTACCCAGTACGCAGCTGGGGATGATCCTGTGATAGTACAGTGTTACCGAGTACGCAGCTGGGGATGATCTTGAGATAGTACCGTGTTATCTAATACCTAGTACACAGCTGGGGATGATCCTGAGATTGTACCGTGTTATCTAGTACCCAGTACACAGCTGGGGATGATCCTGAGATACTACCATGTTCTCTAGTACACGGCTGGGGATGATCCTGAGATTGTACCGTGTTATCTAGTACACAGCTGGGGATGACCCTGAGATAGTACCGTGTTATCTAGTACACATCTGTAGATGACCCTGAGATAGTACCGTGTTATCTAGTACACAGCTGGGGATGACCCTGAGATAGTACAGTGTTATCTAGTACCTAATACACAGCTGGGGATGATCCTGAGTTTGTACCGTGTTATCTAGTACCCAGTACACAGCTGGGGATGATCCTGAGATAGTACCGTGTTATCTAGTCTGCAGCTGGGGATGACCCTGAGATAGTACCGTGTTATCTAGTACACAGCTGGGGATGATCTTGAGATAGTACCGTGTTATTTAGAACCTAGTACGTAGCTGGGGATGATCCTGAGATAGTACTGTGTTATCTAGTAGCCAGTACACAGCTGGGGATGATCCTGAGATACTACCATGTTCTCTAGTACACGGCTGGGGATGATCCTGAGATTGTACCGTGTTATCTAGTACACAGCTGGGGATGACCCTGAGATAGTACCGTGATATCCAGTACGCAGCTGGGGATGGTCCTGAGATAGTTCCGTGTTATCTAGTGCACAGCTGGGGATGACCCTGAGATAGTACCGTGTTATCTAGTACGCAGCTGGGGAGATCCTGAGATACTTCCGTGTTATTTAGTACCCAGTGCACAGCTGGGGATGACCCTGAGATAGTATCGTGTTATTTAGTACCTAGTACGCAGCGGGGGATGATCCTGAGATAATACCGTGTTATTTAGTACCTAGTACGCAGCTGGGGATGATCCTGAGATAGTACTGTGCTATCTAGTAGCCAGTACACAGCTGGGGATGATCCTGAGATACTACCATGTTCTCTAGTACACGGCTGCGGATGATGTGAGATACTACTGTGTTATCTAGTACACAGCTGGGGATGACCCTGAGATAGTACCGTGTTATCGAGTACGCAGCTGGGGATGATCCTGAGATAGTACTGTGTTATCTAGTACACAGCTGTAGATGACCCTGAGATAGTACCGTGTTATCTAGTACACAGCTGGGGATGATCCTGAGATAGTACCGTGGTATCCAGTACGCAGCTGGAGATGGTCCTGAGATAGTTCCGTGTTATCTAGTAGCCAGTACACAGCTGGGGATGATCCTGAGATACTACCATGTTCTCTAGTACACGGCTGCGGATGATGTGAGATACTACTGTGTTATCTAGTACACAGCTGGGGATGACCCTGAGATAGTACCGTGTTATCGAGTACGCAGCTGGGGATGATCCTGAGATAGTACTGTGTTATCTAGTACACAGCTGTAGATGACCCTGAGATAGTACCGTGTTATCTAGTACACAGCTGGGGATGATCCTGAGATAGTACCGTGGTATCCAGTACGCAGCTGGAGATGGTCCTGAGATAGTTCCGTGTTATCTAGTACCTGGTAGGCAGCTGGGGATGACCCTGAGATAGTACCGTGTTATTTAGTACCTACTACACAGCTGGCGATGATCCTGAGATACTACCATGTTCTCTAGTACACAGCTGGGGATGATCCTGAGATAGTACCGTGTTATCTAGTACACTGCTGGGGATGATCCTGAGATAGTACCGTGGTATCCAGTACGCAGCTGGAGATGGTCCTGAGATAGTTCCGTGTTATCTAGTACCTGGTACGCAGCTGGGGATGACCCTGAGATAGTACCGTGTTATTTAGTACCTACTACACAGCTGGGGATGATCCTGACATACTACCATGTTCTCTAGTACACAGCTGGGGATGATCCTGAGATAGTACAGTGTTATCTAGTAGCCAGTACACAGCTGGGGATGATCCTGAGATACTACCATGTTCTCTAGTACACGGCTTGGGATGATCCTGAGATACTATTGTGTTATCTAGTACACAGCTGGGGATGACCCTGAGATAGTACCGTGTTATCGAGTACGCAGCTGGGGATGATCCTGAGATAGTACCGTGTTATCTAGTACACAGCTGGGGATGACCCTGAGATAGTACAGTGTTATCTAGTACACAGCTGGGGATGACACTGAGATAGTACCGTGTTATCTAGTACACAGCTGGGGATGACCCTGAGATAGTACTGTGTTATCTAGTACCCAGTACACAGCTGGGGATGATCCTGACATAGTACCGTGTTATCTAGTACACAGCTGTAGATGATCCTGAGATACTACTGTGTTATCTAGTACACAGCTGTAGATGATCCTGAGATTGTACCGTGTTATCTAGTACACAGCTGGGGAGGAACCTGAGATAGTACCGTGTTATCTAGTACACAGCTGTAGATGATCCTAAGATAGTAGAGTGTTATCTAGTACCTTGTACGCAGCTGGGGATGGTCCTGAGATAGTTCCGTGTTATCTAGTACCTAATACACAGCTGGGGATTACCCTGAGATAGTACAGTGTTATCTAGTACACAGCTGTAGATGATCCTGAGATAATACCGTGTTATGTAGTGCACAGCTGGTGATGACCCTGAGATTGTACAGTGTTATCTAGTACGCAGCTGGGGAGATCCTGAGATAGTTCCGTGTTATTTAGTACCCAGAACACAGCTGGGGATGATCCTGAGATAGTACCGTGTTATTTAGTACCTAGTACGCAGCTGGGGATGATCCTGAGATAGTACTGTGTTATCTAGTAGCCAGTACACAGCTGGGGATGATCCTGAGATACTACCATGTTCTCTAGTACACGGCTGGGGATGATCCTGAGATACTACTGTGTTATCTAGTACACAGCTGGGGATGACCCTGAGATTATACCGTGTTATCTAGTACACAGCTGGGGATGACCCTGAGATAGTACCGTGATATCCAGTACGCAGCTGGGGATGGTCCTGAGATAGTTCCGTGTTATCTAGTGCACAGCTGGGGATGACCCTGAGATAGTACCGTGTTATCTAGTACGCAGCTGGGGAGATCCTGAGATAGTTCCGTGTTATTTAGTACCCATTACACAGCTGGGGGTGACCCTGAGATAGTACTGTGTTATCTAGTAGCCAGTACACAGCTGGGGATGATCCTGAGATACTACCATGTTCTCTAGTACACGGCTGGGGATGATCCTGAGATACTATTGTGTTATCTAGTACACAGCTGGGGATGACCCTGAGATAGTACCGTGTTATCGAGTACACAGCTGGGAATGATCCTGAGATAGTACTGTTATATCTAGTACACAGCTGTAGATGACGCTGAGATAGTACCGTGTTATCTAGTACACAGCTGGGGATGATCCTGAGATAGTACCGTGGTATCCAGTATGCAGCTGGAGATGGTCCTGAGATAGTTCCGTGTTATCTAGTACCTAGTACGCAGCTGGGGATGACCCTGAGATAGTACCGTGTTATTTAGTACCTACAACACAGCTGGGGATGATCCTGAGATACTACCATGTTCTCTAGTACACAGCTGGGGATGATCCTGAGATAGTACAGTGTTATCTAGTACACAGTACACAGCTGGGGATGATCCTGACATAGTACCGTGTTATGTAGTACACAGCTGTAGATGATCCTGAGATAGTACCATGTTATCTAGTACACAGCTGGGGATGACCCTGAGATAGTACAGTGTTATCTAGTACCTAATATACAGCTGGGGATGATCCTGAGATAGTACAGTGTTATCTAGTGCCTAGTACACAGCTGGGGATGATCCTGAGATAGTACTGTTATATCTAGTACACAGCTGTAGATGACGCTGAGATAGTACCGTGTTATCTAGTACACAGCTGGGGATGATCCTGAGATAGTACCGTGGTATCCAGTATGCAGCTGGAGATGGTCCTGAGATAGTTCCGTGTTATCTAGTACCTAGTACGCAGCTGGGGATGACCCTGAGATAGTACCGTGTTATTTAGTACCTACTACACAGCTGGGGATGATCCTGAGATACTACCATGTTCTCTAGTACACAGCTGGGGATGATCCTGAGATAGTACAGTGTTATCTAGTACACAGTACACAGCTGGGGATGATCCTGACATAGTACCGTGTTATGTAGTACACAGCTGTAGATGATCCTGAGATAGTACCATGTTATCTAGTACACAGCTGGGGATGACCCTGAGATAGTACAGTGTTATCTAGTACCTAATATACAGCTGGGGATGATCCTGAGATAGTACAGTGTTATCTAGTGCCTAGTACACAGCTGGGGATGATCCTGAGATATTACCGTTTCATTTAGTACCTAGTACGCAGCTGGGGATGATCCTGAGATAGTACTGTGTTATCTAGTAGCGAGTACACAGCTGGGGATGATCCTGAGATACTACCATGTTCTCTAGTACACAGCTGGGGATTTTCCTGAGATAGTACCGTGTTATCTAGTACGCAGCTGGGGATGATCCTGAAATAGTACCGTGTTATCTAGTACCCAGTACACAGCTGGGGATGATCCTGAGATAGTACAGTGTTATCTAGTACACAGCTGGGGATGACCCTGAGATAGTACCGTGTTATCTAGTATACAGCTGGGGATGACCCTGAGATAGTACCGTGTTATCTAGTACACAGCTGGGGATGACCCTGAGATAGTACAGTGTTATCTAGTACCCAGTACACAGCTGGGGATGATCCTGACATAGTACCGTGTTATCTAGTACACAGCTGTAGATGATCCTGAGATACTACTGTGTTATCTAGTACACAGCTGTAGATGATCCTGAGATTGTACCGTGTTATCTAGTACACAGCTGGGGAGGAACCTGAGATAGTACCGTGTTATCTAGTACACAGCTGTAGATGATCCTAAGATAGTAGAGTGTTATCTAGTACCTTGTACGCAGCTGGGGATGGTCCTGAGATAGTTCCGTGTTATCTAGTACCTAATACACAGCTGGGGATTACCCTGAGATAGTACAGTGTTATCTAGTACACAGCTGTAGATGATCCTGAGATAATACCGTGTTATGTAGTGCACAGCTGGTGATGACCCTGAGATTGTACAGTGTTATCTAGTACGCAGCTGGGGAGATCCTGAGATAGTTCCGTGTTATTTAGTACCCAGAACACAGCTGGGGATGATCCTGAGATAGTACCGTGTTATTTAGTACCTAGTACGCAGCTGGGGATGATCCTGAGATAGTACTGTGTTATCTAGTAGCCAGTACACAGCTGGGGATGATCCTGAGATACTACCATGTTCTCTAGTACACGGCTGGGGATGATCCTGAGATACTACTGTGTTATCTAGTACACAGCTGGGGATGACCCTGAGATTATACCGTGTTATCTAGTACACAGCTGGGGATGACCCTGAGATAGTACCGTGATATCCAGTACGCAGCTGGGGATGGTCCTGAGATAGTTCCGTGTTATCTAGTGCACAGCTGGGGATGACCCTGAGATAGTACCGTGTTATCTAGTACGCAGCTGGGGAGATCCTGAGATAGTTCCGTGTTATTTAGTACCCATTACACAGCTGGGGGTGACCCTGAGATAGTACTGTGTTATCTAGTAGCCAGTACACAGCTGGGGATGATCCTGAGATACTACCATGTTCTCTAGTACACGGCTGGGGATGATCCTGAGATACTATTGTGTTATCTAGTACACAGCTGGGGATGACCCTGAGATAGTACCGTGTTATCGAGTACACAGCTGGGAATGATCCTGAGATAGTACTGTTATATCTAGTACACAGCTGTAGATGACGCTGAGATAGTACCGTGTTATCTAGTACACAGCTGGGGATGATCCTGAGATAGTACCGTGGTATCCAGTATGCAGCTGGAGATGGTCCTGAGATAGTTCCGTGTTATCTAGTACCTAGTACGCAGCTGGGGATGACCCTGAGATAGTACCGTGTTATTTAGTACCTACTACACAGCTGGGGATGATCCTGAGATACTACCATGTTCTCTACTACACAGCTGGGGATGATCCTGAGATAGTACAGTGTTATCTAGTACACAGTACACAGCTGGGGATGATCCTGACATAGTACCGTGTTATGTAGTACACAGCTGTAGATGATCCTGAGATAGTACCATGTTATCTAGTACACAGCTGGGGATGACCCTGAGATAGTACAGTGTTATCTAGTACCTAATATACAGCTGGGGATGATCCTGAGATAGTACAGTGTTATCTAGTGCCTAGTACGCAGCTGGGGATGATCCTGCGATATTACCGTTTCATTTAGTACCTAGTACGCAGCTGGGGATGATCCTGAGATAGTACTGTGTTATCTAGTAGCGAGTACACAGCTGGGGATGATCCTGAGATACTACCATGTTCTCTAGTACACAGCTGGGGATTTTCCTGAGATAGTACCGTGTTATCTAGTACGCAGCTGGGGATGATCCTGAAATAGTACCGTGTTATCTAGTACCCAGTACACAGCTGGGGATGACCCTGAGATAGTACCGTGTTATCGAGTACACAGCTGGGAATGATCCTGAGATAGTACTGTTATATCTAGTACACAGCTGTAGATGACGCTGAGATAGTACCGTGTTATCTAGTACACAGCTGGGGATGATCCTGAGATAGTACCGTGGTATCCAGTATGCAGCTGGAGATGGTCCTGAGATAGTTCCGTGTTATCTAGTACCTAGTACGCAGCTGGGGATGACCCTGAGATAGTACCGTGTTATTTAGTACCTACTACACAGCTGGGGATGATCCTGAGATACTACCATGTTCTCTACTACACAGCTGGGGATGATCCTGAGATAGTACAGTGTTATCTAGTACACAGTACACAGCTGGGGATGATCCTGACATAGTACCGTGTTATGTAGTACACAGCTGTAGATGATCCTGAGATAGTACCATGTTATCTAGTACACAGCTGGGGATGACCCTGAGATAGTACAGTGTTATCTAGTACCTAATATACAGCTGGGGATGATCCTGAGATAGTACAGTGTTATCTAGTGCCTAGTACGCAGCTGGGGATGATCCTGCGATATTACCGTTTCATTTAGTACCTAGTACGCAGCTGGGGATGATCCTGAGATAGTACTGTGTTATCTAGTAGCGAGTACACAGCTGGGGATGATCCTGAGATACTACCATGTTCTCTAGTACACAGCTGGGGATTTTCCTGAGATAGTACCGTGTTATCTAGTACGCAGCTGGGGATGATCCTGAAATAGTACCGTGTTATCTAGTACCCAGTACACAGCTGGGGATGATCCTGAGATAGTACAGTGTTATCTAGTAACTAATACACAGCTGGGGATGATCCTGAGATAGTACCTTGTTATCCAGTACGCAGCTGGGGATGATCCTGTGATAGTACAGTGTTACCGAGTACGCAGCTGGGGATGATCTTGAGATAGTACCGTGTTATCTAATACCCAGTACACAGCTGGGTATGATCCTGAGATACTACCATGTTCTCTAGTACACGGCTGGGGATGATCCTGAGATTGTACCGTGTTATCTAGTACACAGCTGGGGATGACCCTGAGATAGTACCGTGTTATCTAGTACACATCTGTAGATGACCCTGAGATAGTACCGTGTTATCTAGTACACAGCTGGGGATGACCCTGAGATAGTACAGTGTTATCTAGTACCTAATACACAGCTGGGGATGATCCTGAGATTGTACCGTGTTATCTAGTACCCAGTACACAGCTGGGGATGATCCTGAGATAGTACCGTGTTATCTAGTCTGCAGCTGGGGATGACCCTGAGATAGTACCGTGTTATCTAGTCTGCAGCTGGGGATGACCCTGAGATAGTACCGTGTTATCTAGTACGCAGCTGGGGATGATCCTGAGATAGTACCGTGTTATCTATTACCGAGTACACAGCTGGGGATGATCCTGATATAGTATTGTGTTATCTAGTAGCCAGTACACAGCTGGGGATGATCCTGAGATACTACCATGTTCTCTAGTACACGGCGGGGGATGATCCTGAGATACTACTGTGTTATCTAGTACACAGCTGGTGATGACCCTGAGATAGTACCGTGATATCGAGGACGCAGCTGTAGATGATCCTGAGATAGTACCGTGTTATCTAGTACACAGCTGGGGATGACCCTGAGATAGTACAGTGTTATCTAGTACACAGCTCGGGATGACCCTGAGATAGTACCGTGTTATCTAGTACACAGCTGGGGATGACCCTGAGATAGTAGTGTTATCTAGTACACAGCTGGGGATGATCCTGACATAGTACCGTGTTATCTAGTACACAGCTGTAGATGATCCTGAGATAATACTGTGTTATCTAGTACACAGCTGTAGATGATCCTGAGATTGTACCGTGTTATCTAGTACACAGCTGGGGAGGAACCTGAGATAATACCCTGTTATGTAGTGCACAGCTGGGGATGACCCTGAGATAGTACCGTGTTATCTAGTACGCAGCAGGGGATGATCCTGAGATAGTACCATGTTATTTAGTACCTAGTACGCAGCTGGGGATGATCCTGAGATACTACCATGTTCTCTAGTACACGGCTGGGTATTATCCTGAGATACTACTGTGTTATCTAATACACAGCTGTAGATGATCCTGAGATTGTACCGTGTTATCTAGTACACAGTTGGGGATGACCCTGAGATAGTACCGTGATATCCAGTACGCAGCTGGGGATGGTCCTGAGATAGTTCCGTGTTATTTAGTACGCAGTACACAGCTGGGGATGACCCTGAGATAGTATCGTGTTATTTAGTACCTAGTAAGCAGCTGGGGATGATCCTAAGATAGTACCGTGTTATTTAGTACCTAGTACGCAGCTGGGCATGATCCTGAGATAGTACTGTGTTATCTAGTAGCCAGTACACAGCTGGGGATGATCCTGACATAGTACCGTGTTATCTAGTACACAGCTGTAGATGATCCTGAGATACTACTGTGTTATCTAGTACACAGCTGTAGATGATCCTGAGATTGTACCATGTTATCTAGTACACAGCTGGGGAGGAACCTGAGATAGTACCGTGTTATCTAGCACACCGCTGTAGATGATCCTAAGATAGTAGAGTGTTATCTAGTACCTAGTACGCAGCTGGGGAGATCCTGAGATAGTTCCGTGTTATTTAGTACCCAGTACACAGCTGGGGATGACCCTGAGATAGTACCGTGTTATTTAGTACCTAGTACGCAGCTGGGGATGATCCTGAGATAGTACCGTGTTATTTAGTACCTAGTACGCAGCTGGGGATGATCCTGAGATAGTACTGTGTTATCTAGTACACAGCTGGGTAGTACCCTGAGATAGTACAGTGTTTTCTAGTACACAGCTGTAGATGATCCTGAGATTGTACCGTGTTATCGAGTACCCAGTATACAGCTGGGGATGATCCTGAGATAGTACAGTGTTATCTAGTACCTAGTAAGCAGCTTGGGATAATCCTGAGATAGTACCGTGTTATTTAGTACCTAGTACGGAGCTGGGGATGATCCTGAGATAGTACTGTGTTATCTAGTACACAGCTGGGGATGACCCTGAGATTGTACCGTGTTATCTAGTACACAGCTGGGGATGACCCTGAGATAGTACCGTGATATCCAGTATGCAGCTGGGGATGGTCCTGAGATAGTTCCGTGTTATCTAGTTCACAGCTGGGGATGACCCCTAGATAGTACCGTGTTATTTAGTACCTAGTACGCAGCTGGGGATGATCCTGAGATAGTACCGTGTTATTTAGTACCTAGTACGCAGCTGGGGATGATCCTGAGATAGTACTGTGTTACCTAGTAGCCAGTACACAGCTGGAGATGATCCTGAGATACTACCATGTTCTCTAGTACACGGCTGGGGATGATCCTGAGATACTATTGTGTTATCTAGTACACAGCTGGGGATGACCCTGAGATTGTACCGTGTTATCTAGTACACAGCTGGGGATCACCCTGAGATAGTACCGTGATATCCAGTATGCAGCTGGGGATGGTCCTGAGATAGTTCCGTGTTATCTAGTTCACAGCTGGGGATGACCCTGAGATAGTACCGTGTTATCTAGTACGCAGCTCGGGAGATCCTGAGATAGTTCTGTGTTATTTAGTACCCAGTACACAGCTGGGGATGACCCTGAGATAGTACCGTGTTATTTAGTACCTAGTACGCAGCTTGGGATGATCCTGAGATAGTACTGTGTTATCTAGTAGCCAGTACACAGCTGGGGATGATCCTGAGATACTACCATGTTCTCTAGAACACGGCTGGGGATGATCCTGAGATACTACTGTGTTATCTAGTACACATCTGGGGATGACCCTGAGATTGTACCGTGTTATTTAGTACCTAGTACGCAGCTGGGGATGATCCTGAGATAGTACCGTGTTATTTAGTACCTAGTACGCAGCTGGGGATGATCCTGAGATAGTACTGTGTTATCTAGTAGCCAGTACACAGCTGGGGATGATCCTGAGATACTACCATGTTCTCTAGTACACGGCTGGGGATGATCCTGAGATACTACTGTGTTATCTAGTACACAGCTGGGGATGACCCTGAGATTGTACCGTGTTATCTAGTACACAGCTGGGGATGACCCTGAGATAGTACCGTGATATCCAGTATGCAGCTGGGGATGGTCCTGAGATAGTTCCGTGTTATCTAGTTCACAGCTGGGGATGACCCTGAGATAGTACCGTGTTATTTAGTACCTAGTACGCAGCTGGGGATGATCCTGAGATAGTTCCTTGTTATTTAGTACCCACTACACAGCTTGGGATGACCCTGAGATAGTACCGTGTTATTTTGCACCTAGTACGCAGCTGGGGATGATCCTGAGATAGTACTGTGTTATTTAGTACCTAGTACGCAGCTGGGGATGATCCTGAGATAGTACTGTGTTATCTAGTAGCCAGTACACAGCTGGGGATGATCCTGAGATACTACCATGTTCTCTAGAACACGGCTGGGGATGATCCTGAGATACTACTGTGTTATCTAGTACACAGCTGGGGATGACCCTGAGATAGTACCGTGTTATCGAGTACGCAGCTGTAGATGATCCTGAGATAGTACCGTGTTATCTAGTACACAGCTGGGGATGACCCTGAGATAGTACAGTGTTATCTAGTACCTAGTACGCAGCTGGGGATTGTCCTGACATAGTACTGTGTTATCTAGAACACAGCTGGGGATGCCCCTGAGATAGTACCGTGTTATCTAGTACACAGCTGTAGATGATCCTGAGATAGTACCGTGTTATCTAGAACACAGCTGGGGATGAACCTGAGATAGTACAGAGTTATCTAGTACACAGCTGGGGATGACCCTGAGATAGTACCGTGGTATCCAGTATGCAGCTGGGGATGGTCCTGAGATAGTTCCGTGTTATCTAGTACCTAGTACACAGCTGGGGTTGATCCTGAGATAGTACCGTGTTATCTAGTACGCAGTACACAGCTGGGGATGACCCTGAGATAGTACCGTGTTATTTTGTACCTACTACACAGCTGGGGATGATCCTGAGATACTACCATGTTCTCTAGTACACAGCTGGGGATGATCCTGAGATAGTACAGTGTTATCTAGTACACAGTACACAGCTGGGGATGATCCTGACATAGTACCGTGTTATCTAGTACACAGCTGGGGATGACCCTGAGATAGTACAGTGTTATCTAGTACCTAATACACAGCTGGGGATGATCCTGAGACAGTACAGTGTTATCTAGTGCCTAGTACGCAGCTTGGGATGATCCTGAGATAGTACTGTGTTATTTAGTACCTAGTACGCAGCTGGGGATGATCCTGAGATATTACCGTTTCATTTAGTACCTAGTACGCAGCTGGGGATGATCCTGAGATAGTACCGTGTTATCTAGTACACAGCTGGGGATGACCCTGAGATAGTACAGTGTTATCTAGTACCTAGTACGCAGCTGGGGATTGTCCTGACATAGTACTGTGTTATCTAGAACACAGCTGGGGATGACCCTGAGATAGTACCGTGTTATCTAGTACACAGCTGTAGATGATCCTGAGATAGTACCGTGTTATCTAGAACACAGCTGGGGATGAACCTGAGATAGTACAGAGTTATCTAGTACACAGCTGGGGATGACCCTGAGATAGTACCGTGGTATCCAGTATGCAGCTGGGGATGGTCCTGAGATAGTTCCGTGTTATCTAGTACCTAGTACACAGCTGGGGATGATCCTGAGATAGTACCGTGTTATCTAGTACCCAGTTCACAGCTGGGGATGACCCTGAGATAGTACCGTGTTATTTTGTACCTACTACACAGCTGGGGATGATCCTGAGATACTACCATGTTCTCTAGTACACAGCTGGGGATGATCCTGAGATAGTACAGTGTTATCTAGTACACAGTACACAGATGGGGATGATCCTGACATAGTACCGTGTTATCTAGTACACAGCTGGGGATGACCCTGAGATAGTACAGTGTTATCTAGTACCTAGTACACAACTGGGGATGATCCTGAGATAGTACAGTGTTATCTAGTGCCTAGTACGCAGCTTGGGATGATCCTGAGATAGTACTGTGTTATTTAGTACCTAGTACGCAGTTGGGCTTGATCCTGAGATATTACCGTTTCATTTAGTACCTAGTACGCAGCTGGGGATGATCCTGAGATAGTACTGTGTTATCTAGTACACAGCTGGGGATTTTCCTGAGATAGTACCGTGTTATCTAGTACCCAGTACACAGCTGGGGATTATCCTGAGATAGTACCGTGTTATTTAGTACCTAGTACGCAGCTGGGGATGATCCTGAGATAGTACTGTGTTATCTAGTAGCCAGGACACAGCTGGGGATGATCCTGAGATACTACCATGTTCTCTAGAACACGGCTGGGGATGATCCTGAGATACTACTGTGTTATCTAGTACACAGCTGGGAATGACCCTGAGATTGTACCGTGTTATCTAGTACACAGCTGGGGATGACCCTGAGATAGTACCGTGATATCCAGTATGCAGCTGGGGATGGTCCTGAGATAGTTCCGTGTTATCTAGTTCACAGCTGGGGATGACCCTGAGATAGTACCGTGTTATTTAGTACCTAGTACGCAGCTGGGGATGATCCTGAGATAGTTCCTTGTTATTTAGTACCCAGTACACAGCTGGGGATGACCCTGAGATAGTACCGTGTTATTTTGCACCTAGTACGCAGCTGGGGATGATCCTGAGATAGTACTGTGTTATTTAGTACCTAGTACGCAGCTGGGGATGATCCTGAGATAGTACTGTGTTATCTAGTAGCCAGTACACAGCTGGGGATGATCCTGAGATACTACCATGTTCTCTAGAACACGGCTGGGGATGATCCTGAGATACTACTGTGTTATCTAGTACACAGCTGGGGATGACCCTGAGATAGTACCGTGTTATCGAGTACGCAGCTGTAGATGATCCTGAGATAGTACCGTGTTATCTAGTACACAGCTGGGGATGACCCTGAGATAGTACAGTGTTATCTAGTACCTAGTACGCAGCTGGGGATTGTCCTGACATAGTACTGTGTTATCTAGAACACAGCTGGGGATGACCCTGAGATAGTACCGTGTTATCTAGTACACAGCTGTAGATGATCCTGAGATAGTACCGTGTTATCTAGAACACAGCTGGGGATGAACCTAAGATAGTACAGAGTTATCTAGTACACAGCTGGGGATGACCCTGAGATAGTACCGTGGTATCCAGTATGCAGCTGGGGATGGTCCTGAGATAGTTCCGTGTTATCTAGTACCTAGTACACAGCTGGGGATGATCCTGAGATAGTACCGTGTTATCTAGTACACAGCCGGGGATGATCCTGAGATAGTACAGTGTTATCTAGTACACAGCTGGGGATGACCCTGAGATAGTACAGTGTTATCTAGTACACAGTACACAGCTAGGGATGATCCTGACATAGTACCGTGTTATCTAGTACACAGCTGGGGATGACCCTGAGATAGTACAGTGTTATCTAGTACCTAATACACAGCTGGGGATGATCCTGAGACAGTACAGTGTTATCTAGTGCCTAGTACGCAGCTTGGGATGATCCTGAGATAGTACTGTGTTATTTAGTACCTAGTACGCAGCTGGGGATGATTCTGAGATATTACCGTTTCATTTAGTACCTAGTACGCAGCTGGGGATGATCCTGAGATAGTACTGTGTTATCTAGTACACAGCTGGGGATTTTCCTGAGATAGTACCGTGTTATCTAGTACGCAGCTGGGGATGACCCTGAGATAGTACCGTGTTATCTAGGACCCAGTACACAGCTGGGGATGATCCTGAGATAGTACAGTGTTATCTAGTAACTAATACACAGCTGGGGATGATCCTGAGATAGAACCTTGTTATCCAGTACGCAGCTGGGGATGATCCTGTGATAGTACAGTGTTACCTAGTACACAGCTGGGGATGATCCTGAGATAGTATAGTGTTATCTAGTACACATCTGTAGATGACCCTGAGATAGTACCGTGTTATCTAGTACACAGCTGGGGATGACCCTGAGATAGTACAGTGTTATCTAGTACCTAATACACAGCTGGGGATGATCCAGAGATTGTACCGTGTTATCTAGTACCCAGTACACAGCTGGGGATGATCCTGAGATAGTACAGTGTTATCTAGTACCTGGTTCACAGCTGGGGATGACCCTGAGATAGTACTGTGTTATCTAGTACGCAGCTGGGGAGATCCTGAGATAGTTCCGTGTTATTTAGTACCCAGTACACAGCTGGGGATGACCCTGAGATAGTACCGTGTTATTTAGTACCTAGTACGCAGCTGGGGATGATCCTGAGATAGTACTGTGTTATCTAGTAGCCAGTACACAGCTGGGGATGATCCTGAGATACTACCATGTTCTCTAGAACACGGCTGGGGATGATCCTGAGATACTACTGTGTTATCTAGTACACAGCTGGGGATGACCCTGAGATTGTACCGTGTTATCTAGTACACAGCTGGGGATGACCCTGAGATAGTACAGTGTTATCTAGTACCTAATACACAGCTGGGGATGATCCAGAGATTGTACCGTGTTATCTAGAAACCAGTACACAGCTGGGGATGATCCTGAGATAGTACAGTGTTATCTAGTACCTAGTACACAGCTGGGGATGACCCTGAGATAGTACCGTGTTATCTAGTACGCAGCTGGCGAGATCCTGAGATAGTTCCGTGTTATTTAGTACCCAGTACACAGCTGGGGATGATCCTGAGATAGTACCGTGTTATTTAGTACCTAGTACGCAGCTGGGGATGATCCTGAGATAGTACTGTGTTATCTAGTAGCCAGTACACAGCTGGGGATGATCCTGAGATACTACCATGTTCTCTAGTACACGGCTGGGGATGATCCTGAGATACTACTGTGTTATCTAGTACACAGCTGGGGATGACCCTGAGATTGTACCGTGTTATCTAGTACACAGCTGGGGATGACCCTGAGATAGTACCGTGATATCCAGTATGCAGCTGGGGATGGTCCTGAGATAGTTCCGTGTTATCTAGTTCACAGCTTGGGATGACCCTGAGATAGTACCGTGTTATCTAGTACGCAGCTGGGGAGATCCTGAGATAGTTCTGTGTTATTTAGTACCCAGTACACAGCTGGGGATGACCCTGAGATAGTACCGTGTTATTTAGTACCTAGTACGCAGCTGGGGATGATCCTGAGATAGTACTGTGTTATCTAGTAGCCAGTACACAGCTGGGGATGATCCTGAGATACTACCATGTTCTCTAGAACACGGCTGGGGATGATCCTGAGATACTACTGTGTTATCTAGTACACAGCTGGGGATGACCCTGAGATAGTACCGTGTTATCGAGTACGTAGCTGTAGATGATCCTGAGATAGTACCGTGTTATCTAGTACACAGCTGGGGATGACCCTGAGATAGTACAGTGTTATCTAGTACCTAGTACGCAGCTGGGGATGGTCCTGACATAGTACTGTGTTATCTAGAACACAGCTGGGGATGACCCTGAGATAGTACCGTGTTATCTAGTACACAGCTGTAGATGATCCTGAGATAGTACCGTGTTATCTAGAACACAGCAGGGGATGACCCTGAGATAGTAACGTGGTATCCAGTATGCAGCTGGGGATGGTCCTGAGATAGTTCCGTGTTATCTAGTACCTAGTACGCAGGTGGGGATGATCCTGAGATAGTACCGTGTTATCTAGTACCCAGTACACAGCTGGGGATGACCCTGAGATAGTACCGTGTTATTTTGTACCTACTACACAGCTGGGGATGATCCTGAGATACTACCATGTTCTCTAGTACACAGCTGGGGATGATCCTGAGATAGTACAGTGTTATCTAGTACACAGTACACAGCTGGGGATGATCCTGACATAGTACCGTGTTATCTAGTACACAGCTGGGGATGACCCTGAGATAGTACCGTGTTATCTAGAACACAGCTGGGGATGACCCTGAGATAGTACCGTGTTATCTAGTACACAGCTGTAGATGATCCTGAGATAGTACCGTGTTATCTAGAACACAGCAGGGGATGACCCTGAGATAGTAACGTGGTATCCAGTATGCAGCTGGGGATGGTCCTGAGATAGTTCCGTGTTATCTAGTACCTAGTACGCAGGTGGGGATGATCCTGAGATAGTACCGTGTTATCTAGTACCCAGTACACAGCTGGGGATGACCCTGAGATAGTACCGTGTTATTTTGTACCTACTACACAGCTGGGGATGATCCTGAGATACTACCATGTTCTCTAGTACACAGCTGGGGATGATCCTGAGATAGTACAGTGTTATCTAGTACACAGTACACAGCTGGGGATGATCCTGACATAGTACCGTGTTATCTAGAACACAGCTGGGGATGAACCTGAGATAGTACAGAGTTATCTAGTGCCTACTACGCAGCTTGGGATGATCCTGAGATAGTACCGTGTTATTTAGTACCTAGTACGCAGCTGGGGATGATCCTGAGATATTACCGTTTCATTTAGTACCTAGTACGCAGCTGGGGATGATCCTGAGATAGTACTGTGTTATCTAGTAGCCAGTACACAGCTGGGGATGATCCTGAGATACTACCAGTTCTCTAGTACACAGCTGGGGATGATCCGGAGATACTACCATGTTCCCTAGTACACAGCTGGGGATTTTCCTGAGATAGTACCGTGTTATCTAGTACGCAGCTGGGGATGACCCTGAGATAGTACCGTGTTATCTAGTACCCAGTACACAGCTGGGGATGATCCTGAGATAGTACAGTGTTATCTAGTAACTAATACACAGCTGGGGATGATCCTTAGATAGTACCTTGTTATCCAGTACGCAGCTGGGGATGATCCTGTGATAGTACAGTGTTACCTAGTACGCAGCTGGGGATGATCTTGAGATAGTACCGTGTTATCTAATACCTAGTACACAGCTGGGGATGATCCTGAGATAGTACCGTGTTATCTAGTACACATCTGTAGATGACCCTGAGATAGTACCGTGTTATCTAGTACACAGCTGGGGATGACCCTGAGATAGTACAGTGTTATCTAGTACCTAATACACAGCTGGGGATGATCCTGAGATTGTACCGTGTTATCTAGTACCCAGTACACAGCTGGGGATGATCCTGAGATAGTACAGTGTTATCTAGTACATAGTACACAGCTGGGGATGATCCTGAGATAGTACCGTGTTATCTAGTCTGCAGCTGGGGATGACCCTGAGATAGTACCGTGTTATCTAGTACACAGCTGGGGATGATCCTGAGATAGTACCGTGTTATCTAGTACACAGTACACAGCTGGGGATGACCCTGAGATAGTACCGTGTTATTTTGTACCTACTACACAGCTGGGGATGATCCTGAGATACTACCATGTTCTCTAGTACACAGCTGGGGATGATCCTGAGATAGTACAGTGTTATCTAGTACACAGTACACAGCTGGGGATGATCCTGACATAGTACCGTGTTATGTAGTACACAGCTGTAGATGATCCTGAGATAGTACCGTGTTATCTAGTACACAGCTGGGGATGACCCTGAGATAGTACAGTGTTATCTAGTACCTAATACACAGCTGGGGATGATCCTGAGATAGTACAGTGTTATCTCGTGCCTAGTACGCAGCTTGGGATGATCCTGAGATAGTACCGTGTTATTTAGTACCTAGTACGCAGCTGGGGATGATCCTGAGATATTACCGTTTCATTTAGTACCTAGTACGCAGCTGGGGATGATCCTGAGATAGTACTGTGTTATCTAGTAGCCAGTACACAGCTGGGGATGATCCTGAGATACTACCAGCACTCTAGTACACAGCTGGGGATGATCCGGAGATACTACCATGTTCTCTAGTACACAGCTGGGGATTTTCCTGAGATAGTACCGTGTTATCTAGTACACAGCTGGGGATGATCCTGAGATAGTACAGTGTTATCTAGTAACTAATACACAGCTGGGGATGATCCTGAGATAGTACGTTGTTATCCAGTACGCAGCTGGGGATGATCCTGTGATAGTACATTGTTACCTAGTACGCAGCTGGGGATGATCTTGAGATAGTACCGTGTTATCTAATACCTAGTACACAGCTGGGGATGATCCTGAGATAGTACCGTGTTATCTAGTACACATCTGTAGATGACCCTGAGATAGTACCGTGTTATCTAGTACACAGCTGGGGATGACCCTGAGATAGTACAGTGTTATCTAGTACCTAATACACAGCTGGGGATGATCCTGAGATTGTACCGTGTTATCCAGTACGCAGCTGGGGATGATCCTGTGATAGTACAGTGTTACCTAGTACGCAGCTGGGGATGATCTTGAGATAGTACCGTGTTATCTAATACCTAGTACACAGCTGGGGATGATCCTGAGATAGTACCGTGTTATCTAGTACACATCTGTAGATGACCCTGAGATAGTACCGTGTTATCTAGTACACAGCTGGGGATGACCCTGAGATAGTACAGTGTTATCTAGTACCTAATACACAGCTGGGGATGATCCTGAGATTGTAACGTGTTATATAGTACCCAGTACACAGCTGGGGATGATCCTGAGATAGTACAGTGTTATCTAGTACCTAGTACACAGCTGGGGATGATCCTGAGATAGTACCGTGTTATCTAGTCTGCAGCTGGGGATGACCCTGAGATAGTACCGTGTTATCTAGTACACAGCTGGGGATGATCCTAAGATAGTACTGTGTTATCTAGTAGCCAGTACACAGCTGGGGATGATCCTGAGATACTACCATGTTCTCTAGAACACGGCTGGGGATGAACCTGAGATACTACTGTGTTATCTAGTACACAGCTGGGGATGACCCTGAGATAGTACCGTGTTATCGAGTACGTAGCTGTAGATGATCCTGAGATAGTACCGTGTTATCTAGTACACAGCTGGGGATGACCCTGAGATAGTACAGTGTTATCTAGTACCTAGTACGCAGCTGGGGATGGTCCTGACATAGTACTGTGTTATCTAGAACACAGCTGGGGATGACCCTGAGATCGTACCGTGTTATTTTGTACCTACTACACAGCTGGGGATGATCCTGAGATACTACCATGTTCTCTAGTACACAGCTGGGGATGATCCTGAGATAGTACAGTGTTATCTAGTACACAGTACACAGCTGGGGATGATCCTGACATAGTACCGTGTTATGTAGTACACAGCTGTAGATGATCCTGAGATAGTACCGTGTTATCTAGTACACAGCTGGGGATGACCCTGAGATAGTACAGTGTTATCTAGTACCTAATACACAGCTGGGGATGATCCTGAGATAGTACAGTGTTATCTAGTGCCTAGTACGCAGCTTGGGATGATCCTGAGATAGTACTGTGTTATTTAGTACCTAGTACGCAGCTGGGGATGATCCTGGAATATTAATGTGTTATCTAGTAGCCAGTACACAGCTGGGGATGATCCTGAGATAATACCTTGTTATCCAGTACGCAGCTGGGGATGATCCTGTGATAGTACAGTGTTACCTAGTACGCAGCTGGGGATGATCTTGAGATAGTACCGTGTTATCTAATACCTAGTACACAGCTGGGGATGATCCTGAGATAGTACCGTGTTATCTAGTACACATCTGTAGATGACCCTGAGATAGTACCGTGTTATCTAGTACACAGCTGGGGATGACCCTGAGATAGTACAGTGTTATCTAGTACCTAATACACAGCTGGGGATGATCCTGAGATTGTACCGTTTTATCTAGTACCCAGTACACAGCTGGGGAGGATCCTGAGATAGTACAGTGTTATCTAGTACCTAGTACACAGCTGGGGATGATCCTGAGATAGTACCGTGTTATCTAGTCTGCAGCTGGGGATGACCATGAGATAGTACCGTGTTCTCTAGTACACAGCTGGGGATGATCCTGAGATAGTACTGTGTTATCTAGTAGCCAGTACACAGCTGGGGATGATCCAGAGATACTACCATGTTCTCTAGAACACGGCTGGGGATGATCCTGAGATACTACTGTGTTATCTAGTACACAGCTGGGGATGACCCTGAGATAGTACCGTGTTATCGATTACGTAGCTGTAGATGATCCTGAGATAGTACCGTGTTATCTAGTACACAGCTGGGGATGACCCTGAGATAGTACAGTGTTATCTAGTACCTAGTACGCAGCTGGGGATGGTCCTGACATAGTACTGTGTTATCTAGAACACAGCTGGGGATGACCCTGAGATAGTACCGTGTTATCTAGTACACAGCTGTAGATGATCCTGAGATAGTACCGTGTTATCTAGAACACAGCTGGGGATGAACCTGAGATAGTACAGAGTTATCTAGTGCCTAGTACGCAGCTTGGGATGATCCTGAGATAGTACCGTGTTATTTAGTACCTAGTACGCAGCTGGGGATGATCCTGAGATATTACCGTTTCATTTAGTACCTAGTACGCAGCTGGGGATGATCCTGAGATAGTACTGTTTTATCTAGTAGCCAGTACACAGCTGGGGATGATCCTGAGATACTACCAGTTCTCTAGTACACAGCTGGGGATGATCCGGAGATACTACCATGTTCTCTAGTACACAGCTGGGGATTTTACTGAGATAGTACCGTGTTATCTAGTACGCAGCTGGGGATGACCCAGAGATAGTACCGTGTTATCTAGTACCCAGTACACAGCTGGGGATGATCCTGAGATAGTACAGTGTTATCTAGTAACTAATACACAGCTGGGGATGATCCTGAGATAGAACCTTGTTATCCAGTACGCAGCTGGGGATGATCCTGTGATAGTACAGTGTTACCTAGTACGCAGCTGGGGATGATCTTGAGATAGTACCGTGTTATCTAGTACACATCTGTAGATGACCCTGAGATAGTACCGTGTTATCTAGTACACAGCTGGGGATGACCCTGACATAGTACAGTGTTATCTAGTACCTAATACACAGATGGGGATGATCCTGAGATTGTACCGTCTTATCTAGTACCCAGTACACAGCTGGGGATGATCCTGAGATAGTACAGTGTTATCTAGTACCTAGTACACAGCTGGGGATGATCCTGAGATAGTACCGTGTTATCTAGTCTGCAGCTGGGGATGACCCTGAGATAGTACCGTGTTATCTAGTACACAGCTGGGGATGATCCTGAGATAGTACCGTGTTATCTAGTACACAGTACACTGCTGGGGATGACCCTGAGATAGTACTGTGTTATTTTGTACCTACTACACAGCTGGGGATGATCCTGAGATACTACCATGTTCTCTAGTACACATCTGGGGATGATCCTGAGATAGTACAGTGTTATCTACTACACAGTACACAGCTGGGGATGATCCTGACATAGTACCGTGTTATGTAGTACACAGCTGTAGATGATCCTGAGATAGTACCGTGTTATCTAGTACACAGCTGGGGATGACCCTGAGATAGTACAGTGTTATCTAGTACCTAATACACAGCTGGGGATGATCCTGAGATAGTACAGTGTTATCTAGTGCCTAGTACGCAGCTTGGGATGATCCTGAGATAGTACCGTGTTATTTAGTACCTAGTACGCAGCTGGGGATGATCCTGAGATATTACTGTGTTATCTAGTAGCCAGTACACAGCTGGGGATGATCCTGAGATACTACCATGTTCTGTAGTACACAGCTGGGGATGATCCTGAGATACTACTGTGTTATCTAGAACACAGCTGGGGATGACCCTGAGATTGTACCATGTTATCTAGTACACAGCTGGGGATGACCCTGAGATAGTACCGTGATATCCAGTATGCAGCTGGGGATGGTCCTGAGATAGTTCCGTGTTATATAGTTCACAGCTGGGGATGACCCTGAGATAGTACCGTGTTATCTAGTACACATCTGTAGATGACCCTGAGATAGTACTGTGTTATCTAGTACACAGCTGGGGATGACCCTGAGATAGTACAGTGTTATCTAGTACCTAATACACAGCTGGGGATGATCCTGAGATTGTACCGTGTTATCCAGTACGCAGCTGGGGATGATCCTGTGATAGTACAGTGTTACCTAGTACGCAGCTGGGGATGATCTTGAGATAGTACCGTGTTATCTAATACCTAGTACACAGCTGGGGATGATCCTGAGATAGTACCGTGTTATCTAGTACACATCTGTAGATGACCCTGAGATAGTACCGTGTTATCTAGTACACAGCTGGGGATGACCCTGATATAGTACAGTGTTATCTAGTACCTAATACACAGCTGGGGATGATCCTGAGATTGTAACGTGTTATCTAGTACCCAGTACACAGCTGGGGATGATCCTGAGATAGTACAGTGTTATCTAGTACCTAGTACACAGCTGGGGATGATCCTGAGATAGTACCGTGTTATCTAGTCTGCAGCTGGGGATGACCCTGAGATAGTACCGTGTTATCTAGTACACAGCTGGGGATGATCCTGAGATAGTACCGTGTTATCTAGTACACAGTACACTGCTGGGGATGACCCTGAGATAGTACTGTGTTATTTTGTACCTACTACACAGCTGGGGATGATCCTGAGATACTACCATGTTCTCTAGTACACATCTGGGGATGATCCTGAGATAGTACAGTGTTATCTACTACACAGTACACAGCTGGGGATGATCCTGACATAGTACCGTGTTATGTAGTACACAGCTGTAGATGATCCTGAGATAGTACCGTGTTATCTAGTACACAGCTGGGGATGACCCTGAGATAGTACAGTGTTATCTAGTACCTAATACACAGCTGGGGATGATCCTGAGATAGTACAGTGTTATCTAGTGCCTAGTACGCAGCTTGGGATGATCCTGAGATAGTACCGTGTTATTTAGTACCTAGTACGCAGCTGGGGATGATCCTGAGATATTACTGTGTTATCTAGTAGCCAGTACACAGCTGGGGATGATCCTGAGATACTACCATGTTCTGTAGTACACAGCTGGGGATGATCCTGAGATACTACTGTGTTATCTAGAACACAGCTGGGGATGACCCTGAGATTGTACCATGTTATCTAGTACACAGCTGGGGATGACCCTGAGATAGTACCGTGATATCCAGTATGCAGCTGGGGATGGTCCTGAGATAGTTCCGTGTTATATAGTTCACAGCTGGGGATGACCCTGAGATAGTACCGTGTTATCTAGTACACATCTGTAGATGACCCTGAGATAGTACTGTGTTATCTAGTACACAGCTGGGGATGACCCTGAGATAGTACAGTGTTATCTAGTACCTAATACACAGCTGGGGATGATCCTGAGATTGTACCGTGTTATCCAGTACGCAGCTGGGGATGATCCTGTGATAGTACAGTGTTACCTAGTACGCAGCTGGGGATGATCTTGAGATAGTACCGTGTTATCTAATACCTAGTACACAGCTGGGGATGATCCTGAGATAGTACCGTGTTATCTAGTACACATCTGTAGATGACCCTGAGATAGTACCGTGTTATCTAGTACACAGCTGGGGATGACCCTGATATAGTACAGTGTTATCTAGTACCTAATACACAGCTGGGGATGATCCTGAGATTGTAACGTGTTATCTAGTACCCAGTACACAGCTGGGGATGATCCTGAGATAGTACAGTGTTATCTAGTACCTAGTACACAGCTGGGGATGATCCTGAGATAGTACCGTGTTATCTAGTCTGCAGCTGGGGATGACCCTGAGATAGTACCGTGTTATCTAGTACACAGCTGGGGATGATCCTGAGATAGTACTGTGTTTTCTAGTAGCCAGTACACAGCTGGGGATGATCCTGAGATACTACCATGTTCTCTAGAACACGGCTGGGGATGAACCTGAGATAGTACCGTGTTATCTAGTACACAGCTGGGGATGACCCTGAGATAGTACAGTGTTATCTAGTACCTAGTACGCAGCTGGGGATGGTCCTGACATAGTTCTGTGTTATCTAGAACACAGCTGGGGATGATCCTGAGATAGTACCGTGTTATCTAGTACACAGCTGGGGATGACCCTGAGATAGTACAGTGTTATCTAGTACCTAGTACGCAGCTGGGGATGGTCCTGACATAGTACTGTGTTATCTAGTGCACAGCTGTAGATGATCCTGAGATAGTACCGTGTTATCTAGAACACACCTGGGGATGAACCTGAGATAGTACAGAGTTATCTAGTACACAGCTGGGGATGACCCTGAGATAGTACCGTGGTATCCAGTATGCAGCTGGGGATGGTCCTGAGATAGTTCCGTGTTATCAAGTACCTAGTACGCAGCTGGGGATGATCCTGAGATAGTACCGTGTTATTTTGTACCTACTACACAGCTGGGGATGATCCTGAGATAGTACAGTGTTATCTAGTAACTAATACACAGCTGGGGATGATCCTGAGATAGTACCTTGTTATCCAGTACGCAGCTGGGGATGATCCTGTGATAGTACAGTGTTACCCAGTACGCAGCTGGGGATGATCTTGAGATAGTACCGTGTTATCTAGTACACATCTGTAGATGACCCTGAGATAGTACCGTGTTATCTAGTACACAGCTGGGGATGACCCTGAGATAGTACAGTGTTATCTAGTACACAGCTGGGGATGATCCTGAGATAGTACTGTGTTTTCTAGTAGCCAGTACACAGCTGGGGATGATCCTGAGATTGTACCGTGTTATCTAGTACCCAGTACACAGCTGGGGATGATCCTGAGATAGTACCGTGTTATCTAGTACCTAGTACACAGCTGGGGATGATCCTGAGATAGTACCGTGTTATCTAGTCTGCAGCTGGGGATGACCCTGAGATAGTACCGTGTTATCTAGTACACAGCTGGGGATGATCCTGAGATAGTACCGTGTTATCTAGTACACAGTACACAGCTGGGGATGACCCTGAGATAGTACCGTGTTATTTTGTACCTACTACACAGCTGGGGATGATCCTGAGATACTACCATGTTCTCTAGTACACAGCTGGGGATGATCCTGAGATAGTACAGTGTTCTCTAGTACACAGTACACAGCTGGGGATGATCCTGACATAGTACTGTGTTATGTAGTACACAGCTGTAGATGATCCTGAGATAGTACCGTGTTACCTAGTACACAGCTGGGGATGACCCTGAGATAGTACAGTGTTATCTAGTACCTAATACACAGCTGGGGATGATCCTGAGATAGTACAGTGTTATCTAGTGCCTAGTACGCAGCTTGGGATGATCCTGAGATAGTACTGTGTTATTTAGTACCTAGTACGCTGCTGGGGATGATCCTGAGATATTACTATGTTATCTAGTAGCCAGTACACAGCTGGGGATGATCCTGAGATACTACCATGTTCTCTAGTACACGGCTGGGGATGATCCTGAGATACTACTGTGTTATCTAGTACACAGCTGGGGATGACCCTGAGATTGTACCGTGTTATCTAGTACACAGCTGGGGATGACCCTGAGATAGTACCGTGATATCCAGTATGCAGCTGGGGATGGTCCTGAGATAGTTCCGTGTTATCTAGTTCACAGCTGGGGATGACCCTGAGATAGTACCGTGTTATCTAGTACGCAGCTGGGTAGATCCTGAGATAGTTCCGTGTTATTTAGTACCCAGTACACAGCTGGGGATGACCCTGAGATAGTACAGTGTCATTTAGCACCTAGTACGCAGCTGGGGATGATCCTGAGATAGTACCGTGTTATTTAGTACCTAGTACGCAGCTGGGGATGATCCTGAGATAGTACTGTGTTATCTAGTAGCCAGTACACAGCTGGGGATGATCCTGAGATACTACCGTGTTCTCTAGAACACGGCTGGGGATGATCCTGAGATACTACTGTGTTATCTAGTACACAGCTGGGGATGACCCTGAGATAGTACCGTGTTATCGAGTTCGCAGCTGTTTATGATCCTGAGATAGTACCGTGTTATATAGTACACAGCTGGGGATGACCCTGAGATAGTACAGTGTTATCTAGTACCTAGTACGCAGCTGGGGATGGTCCTGACATAGTACTGTGTTATCTAGAACACAGCTGGGGATGACCCTGAGATAGTACCGTGTTATCTAGTACACAGCTGTAGATGATCCTGAGATAGTACCGTGTTATCTAGAACACAGCTGGGGATGAACCTGAGATAGTACAGATTTATCTAGTACACAGCTGAGGATGACCCAGAGATAGTACCGTGGTATCCAGTATGCAGCTGGGGATGGTCCTGAGATAGTTCCGTGTTATCTAGTACCTAGTACGCAGCTGGGGATGATCCTGAGATAGTACCGTGTTATCTAGTACCGAGTACACAGCTGGGGATGACCCTGAGATAGTACCGTGTTATTTTGTACCTACTACACAGCTGGGGATGATCCTGAGATACTACCATGTTCTCTAGTACACAGCTGGGGATGATCCTGAGATAGTACAGTGTTATCTAGTACACAGTACACAGCTGGGGATGATCCTGACATAGTACCGTGTTATGTAGTACACAGCTGTAGATGATCCTGAGATAGTACCGTGTTATCTAGTACACAGCTGGGGATGACCCTGAGATAGTACAGTGTTATCTAGTACCTAATACACAGCTGGGGATGATCCTGAGATAGTACAGTGTTATCTAGTGCCTAGTACGCAGCTTGGGATGATCCTGAGATAGTACCGTGTTATTTAGTACCTAGTACGCAGCTGGGGATGATCCTGAGATTGTACCGTGTTATCTAGTAGCCAGTACACAGCTGGGGATGATCCTGAGATAATACCTTGTTATCCAGTACGCAGCTGGGGATGATCCTGTGATAGTACAGTGTTACCTAGTACGCAGCTGGGGATGATCTTGAGATAGTACCGTCTTATGTAATACCTAGTACACAGCTGGGGATGATCCTGAGATGGTACCGTGTTATCTAGCACACATCTGTAGATGACCCTGAGATAGTACCGTGTTATCTAGTACACAGCTGGGGATGACCCTGAGATAGTACAGTGTTATCTAGTACCTAATACACAGCTGGGGATGATCCTGAGATTGTACCGTGTTATCTAGTACCCAGTACACAGCTGGGGATGATCCTGAGATACTACCATGTTCTCTAGAACACGGCTGGGGATGATCCTGAGATACTACTGTGTTATCTAGTACACATCTGGGGATGACCCTGAGATTGTACCGTGTTATCTAGTACACAGCTGGGGATGACCCTGAGATAGTACAGTGTTATCTAGTACCTAATACACAGCTGGGGATGATCCAGAGATTGTACCGTGTTATCGAGTACCCAGTACACAGCTGGGGATGATCCTGAGATAGTACAGTGTTATCTAGTACCTAGTACACAGCTGGGGATGATCCTGAGATAGTACCGTGTTATCTAGTCTGCAGCTGGGGATGACCATGAGATAGTACCGTGTTATCTAGTACACAGTTGGGGATGTTCCTGAGATAGTACTGTGTTATCTAGTAGCCAGTACACAGCTTAGGATGATCCTGAGATACTACCATGTTCTCTAGAACACGGCTGGGGATGATCCTGAGATAGTACTGTGTTATCTAGTACACAGCTGGGGATGACCCTGAGATAGTACCGTGTTATCGATTACGTAGCTGTAGATGATCCTGAGATAGTACCGTGTTTTCTAGTACACAGCTGGGGATGACCCTGAGATAGTACAGTGTTATCTAGTACCTAGTACGCAGCTGGGGATGGTCCTGACATAGTACTGTGTTATCTAGAACACAGCTGTAGATGATCCTGAGATAGTACCGTGTTATTTAGTACCTAGTACGCAGCTGGGGATGATCCTGAGATATTACCGTTTCATTTAGTACCTAGTACGCAGCTGGGGATGATCCTGAGATAGTACTGTGTTATCTAGTAGCCAGTACACAGCTGGGGATGATCCTGAGATACTACCAGTTCTCTAGTACACAGCTGGGGATGATCCGGAGATACTACCATGTTCTATAGTACACAGCTGGGGATTTTCCTGAGATAGTACCGTGTTATCTAGTACCCAGTACACAGCTGGGGATGATCCTGAGATAGTACAGTGTTATCTAGTAACTAATACACAGCTGGGGATGATCCTGAGATAGTACCTTGTTATCCAGTAAGCAGCTGGGGATGATCCTGTGATAGTACAGTGTTACCTAGTATGCAGCTGGGGATGATCTTGAGATAGTACCGTGTTATCTAATACCTAGTACACAGCTGGGGATGATCCTGAGATAGTACCGTGTTATCTAGTACACATCTGTAGATGACCCTGAGATAGTACCGTGTTATCTAGTACACAGCTGGGGATGACCCTGAGATAGTACAGTGTTATCTAGTACCTAATACACAGCTGGGGATGATCCTGAGATAGTACAGTGTTATCAAGTAACTAATACACAGCTGGGGATGATCCTGAGATAGTACCTTGTTATCCAGTACGCAGCTGGGGATGATCCTGTGATAGTACATTGTTACCTAGTATGCAGCTGGGGATGATCTTGAGATAGTACCGTGTTATCTAATACCTAGTACACAGCTGGGGATGATCCTGAGATAGTACCGTGTTATCTAGTACACATCTGTAGATGACCCTGAGATAGTACCGTGTTATCTAGTACACAGCTGGGGATGACCCTGAGATAGTACAGTGTTATCTAGTACCTAATACACAGCTGGGGATGATCCTGAGATTGTACCGTGTTATCTAGTACCCAGTACACAGCTGGGGATGATCCTGAGATAGTACAGTGTTATCTAGTACCTAGTACACAGCTGGGGATGATCCTGAGATAGTACCGTGTTATCTAGTCTGCAGCTGGGGATGACCCTCAGATAGTACCGTGTTATCTACTACACAGCTGGGGATGATCCTGAGATAGTACCGTGTTATCTAGTACACAGTACACAGCTGGGGATGACCCTGAGATAGTACCGTGTTATTTTGTACCTACTACACAGCTGGGGATGATCCTGAGATACTACCATGTTCTCTAGTACACAGCTGGGGATGATCCTGAGATAGTACAGTGTTATCCAGTACACAGTACACAGCTGGGGATGATCCTGACATAGTACCGTGTTATGTAGTACACAGCTGTAGATGATCCTGAGATAGTACCGTGTTATCTAGTACACAGCTGGGGTTGACCCTGAGACAGTACAGTGTTATCTAGTACCTAATACACAGCTGGGGATGATCCTGAGATAGTACAGTGTTATTTAGTACCTAGTACGCAGCTGGGGATGATCCTGAGATATTACTGTGTTATCTAGTAGCCAGTACACAGCTGGGGATGATCCTGAGATACTACCATGTTCTGTAGTACACGGCTGGGGATGATCCTGAGATACTACTGTGTTATCTAGTACACAGCTGGGGATGACCCTGAGATTGTACCGTGTTATCTAGTACACAGCTGGGGATGACCCTGAGATAGTACCGTGATATCCAGTATGCAGCTGGGGATGGTCCTGAGATAGTTCCGTGTTATCTAGTTCACAGCTGGGGATGACCCTGAGATAGTACCGTGTTATCTAGTACACATCTGTAGATGACCCTGAGATAGTACCGTGTTATCTAGTACACAGCTGGGGATGACCCTGAGATAGTACAGTGTTATCTAGTACCTAATACACAGCTGGGGATGATCCTGAGATTGTACCGTGTTATCCAGTACGCAGCTGGGGATGATCCTGTGATAGTACAGTGTTACCTAGTAAGCAGCTGGGGATGATCTTGAGATAGTACCGTGTTATATAATACCTAGTACACAGCTGGGGATGATCCTGAGATAGTACCGTGTTATCTAGTACACATCTGTAGATGACCCTGAGATAGTACCGTGTTATCTAGTACACAGCTGGGGATGACCCTGAGATAGAACAGTGTTATCTAGTACCTAATACACAGCTGGGGATGATCCTGAGATTGTAACGTGTTATCTAGTACCCAGTACACAGCTGGGGATGATCCTGAGATAGTACAGTGTTATCTAGTACCTAGTACACAGCTGGGGATGATCCTGAGATAGTACCGTGTTATCTAGTCTGCAGCTGGGGATGACCCTGAGATAGTACCGTGTTATCTAGTACACAGCTGGGGATGATCCTGAGATAGTACTGTGTTATCTAGTAGCCAGTACACAGCTGGGGATGATCCTGAGATACTACCATGTTCTCTAGAACACGGCTGGGGATGAACCTGAGATACTACTGTGTTATCTAGTACACAGCTGGGGATGACCCTGAGATAGTACCGTGTTATCGAGTACGTAGCTGTAGATGATCCTGAGATAGTACCGTGTTATCTAGTACACAGCTGGGGATGACCCTGAGATAGTACAGTGTTATCTAGTACCTAGTACGCAGCTGCGGATGGTCCTGACATAGTACTGTGTTATCTAGAACACAGCTGGGGATGACCCTGAGATAGTACCGTGTTATCTAGTACACAGCTGTAGATGATCCTGAGATAGTACCGTGTTATCTAGAACACAGCTGGGGATGAACCTGAGATAGTACAGAGTTATCTAGTACACAGCTGGGGATGACCCTGAGATAGTACCGTGGTATCCAGTATGCAGCTGGGGATGGTCCTGAGATAGTTCCGTGTTCTCAAGTACCTAGTACGCAGCTGGGGATGATCCTGAGATAGTACCGTGTTATCTAGTACCGAGTACACAGCTGGGGATGACCCTGAGATAGTACCGTGTTATTCTGTACCTACTACACAGCTGGGGATGATCCTGATACTACCATGTTCTCTAGTACACAGCTGGGGATGATCCTGAGATAGTACAGTGTTATCTAGTACACAGTACACAGCTGGGGATGATCCTGACATAGTACCGTGTTATGTAGTACACAGCTTTAGATGATCCTGAGATAGTACCGTGTTATCTAGTACACAGCTGGGGATGACCCTGAGATAGTACAGTGTTATCTAGTACCTAATACACAGCTGGGGATGATCCTGAGATAGTACAGTGTTATCTTGTGCCTAGTACGCAGCTTGGGATGATCCTGAGATAGTACCGTGTTATTTAGTACCTAGTACGTAGCTGGGGATGATCCTGAGATATTAATGTGTTATCTAGTAGCCAGTACACAGCTGGGGATGATCCTGAGATAATACCTTGTTATCCAGTACGCAGCTGGGGATGATCCTGTGATAGTACAGTGTTACCTAGTACGCAGCTGGGGATGATCTTGAGATAGTACCGTGTTATCTAATACCTAGTACACAGCTGGGGATGATCCTGAGATAGTACCGTGTTATCTAGTACACATCTGTAGATGACCCTGAGATAGTACCGTGTTATCTAGTACACAGCTGGGGATGACCCTGAGATAGTACATTGTTATCTAGTACCTAATACACAGCTGGGGATGATCCTGAGATTGTACCGTGTTATCTAGTACACAGCTGGGTATGACCCTGAGATAGTACAGTGTTATCTAGTACCTAGTACGCAGCTGGGGATGGTCCTGACATAGTACTGTGTTATCTAGAACACAGCTGGGGATGACCCTGAGATAGTACCGTGTTATCTAGTACACAGCTGTAGATGATCCTGAGATAGTACCGTGTTATCTAGAACACAGCTGGGGATGAACCTGAGATAGTACAGAGTTATCTAGTGCCTAGTACGCAGCTTGGGATGATCCTGAGATTGTACCGTGTTATTTAGTACCTAGTACGCAGCTGGGGATGATCCTGAGATATTACCGTTTCATTTAGTACCTAGTACGCAGCTGGGGATGATCCTGAGATAGTACTGTGTTATCTACTAGCCAGTACACAGCTGGGGATGATCCTGAGATACTACCAGTTCTCTAGTACACAGCTGGGGATGATCCGGAGATACTACCATGTTCTCTAGTACACAGCTGGGGATTTTCCTGAGATAGTACCGTGTTATCTAGTACGCAGCTGGGGATGACCCAGAGATAGTACCGTGTTATCTAGTACCCAGTACACAGCTGGGGATGATCCTGAGATAGTACAGTGTTATCTAGTAACTAATACACAGCTGGGGATGATCCTGAGATAGTACCTTGTTATCCAGTACGCAGCTGGGGATGATCCTGTGATAATACAGTGTTACCTAGTACGCAGCTGGGGATGATCTTGAGATAGTACCGTGTTATCTAATACCTAGTACACAGCTGGGGATGATCCTGAGATAGTACCGTGTTATCTAGTACACATCTGTAGATGACCCTGAGATAGTACCGTGTTATCTAGTACACAGCTGGGGATGACCCTGAGATAGTACAGTGTTATCTAGTACCTAATACACAGCTGGGGATGATCCTGAGATTGTACCGTGTTATCTAGTACCCAGTACACAGCTGGGGATGATCCTGAGATAGTACAGTGTTATCTAGTACCTAGTACACAGCTGGGGATGATCCTGAGATAGTACCGTGTTATCTAGTCTGCAGCTGGGGATGACCCTGAGATAGTACCGTGTTATCTAGTACACAGCTGGGGATGATCCTGAGATAGTACCGTGTTATCTAGTACACAGTACACAGCTGGGGATGACCCTGAGATAGTACCGTGTTATTTTGTACCTACTACACAGCTGGGGATGATCCTGAGATACTACCATGTTCTCTAGTACACAGCTGGGGATGATCCTGAGATAGTACAGTGTTATCTAGTACACAGTACACAGCTGGGGATGATCCTGATATAGTACCGTGTTATGTAGTACACAGCTGTAGATGATCCTGAGATAGTACCGTGTTATCTTGTACACAGCTGGGGATGAACCTGAGATAGTACAGTGTTATCTAGTACCTAATACACAGCTGGGGATGATCCTGAGATAGTACAGTGTTATCTAGTGCCTAGTGCGCAGCTTGGGATGATCCTGAGATAGTACCGTGTTATTTAGTACCTAGTACGCAGCTGGGGATGATCCTGAGATATTAATGTGTTATCTAGTAGCCAGTACAAAGCTGGGGATGATCCTGAGATAATACCTTGTTATCCAGTACGCAGCTGGGGATGATCCTGTGATAGTACAGTGTTACCTAGTACGCAGCTGGGGATGATCTTGAGATAGTACCGTGTTATCTAATACCTAGTACACAGCTGGGGATGATCCTGAGATAGTACCGTGTTATCTAGTACACATCTGTAGATGACCCTGAGATAGTACCGTGTTATCTAGTACACAGCTGGGGATGACCCTCAGATAGTACAGTGTTATCTAGTACCTAATACACAGCTGGGGATGATCCTGAGATTGTACCGTGTTATCTAGTACCCAGTACACAGCTGGGGAGGATCCTGAGATAGTACAGTGTTATCTAGTACCTAGTACACAGCTGGGGATGATCCTGAGATAGTACCGTGTTATCTAGTCTGCAGCTGGGGATGACCATGAGATAGTACCGTGTTATCTAGTACACAGCTGGGGATGATCCTGAGATAGTACTGTGTTATCTAGTAGCCAGTACACAGCTGGGGATGATCCTGAGATACTACCATGTTCTCTAGAACACGGCTGGGGATGATCCTGAGATACTACTGTGTTATCTAGTACACAGCTGGGGATGACCCTGAGATAGTACCGTGTTATCGATTACGTAGCTGTAGATGATCCTGAGATAGTACCGTGTTATCTAGTACACAGCTGGGGATGACCCTGAGATAGTACAGTGTTATCTAGTACCTAGTACGCAGCTGGGGATGGTCCTGACATAGTACTGTGTTATCTAAAACACAGCTGGGGATGACCCTGAGATAGTACCGTGTTATCTAGTACACAGCTGTAGATGATCCTGAGATAGTACCGTGTTATTTAGTACCTAGTACGCAGCTGGGGATGATCCTGAGATAGTACTGTGTTATCTAGTAGCCAGTACACAGCTGGGGATGATCCTGACATAGTACCATGTTATGTAGTACACAGCTGTAGATGATCCTGAGATAGTACCGTGTTATCTAGAACACAGCTGGGGATGAACCTGAGATAGTACAGAGTTATCTAGTGCCTAGTACGCAGCTTGGGATGACCCTGAGATAGTACCGTGTCATTTAGCACCTAGTACGCAGCTGGTTATGATCCTGAGATAGTACCGTGTTATTTAGTACCTAGTTCGCAGCTGGGGATGATCCTGAGATAGTACTGTGTTATCTAGTAGCCAGTACACAGCTGGGGATGATCCTGAGATACTACCATGTTCTCTAGAACACGGCTGGGGATGATCCTGAGATACTACTGTGTTATCTAGTACACAGCTGGGGATGACCCTGAGATAGTACCGTGTTATCGAGTTCGCAGCTGTAGATGATCCTCAGATAGTACCGTGTTATATAGTACACAGCTGGGGATGACCCTGAGATAGTACAGTGTTATCTAGTACCTAGTACGCAGCTGGGGATGGTCCTGACATAGTACTGTGTTATCTAGAACACAGCTGGGGATGACCCTGAGATAGTACCGTGTTATCTAGTACACAGCTGTAGATGATCCTGAGATAGTACCGTGTTATCTAGAACACAGCTGGGGATGAACCTGAGATAGTACAGAGTTATCTAGTACACAGCTGGGGATGACCCTGAGATAGAACCGTGGTATCCAGTATGCAGCTGGGGATGGTCCTGAGATAGTTCCGTGTTATCTAGTACCTAGTACGCAGCTGGGGATGATCCTGAGATAGTTCCATGTTATCTAGTACCTAGTACGCAGCTGGGGATGACCCTGAGATAGTACCGTGTTATTTTGTACGTACTACACAGCTGGGGATGATCCTGAGATACTACCATGTTCTCTAGTACACAGCTGGGGATGATCCTGAGATAGTACAGTGTTATCTAGTACACAGTACACAGCTGGGGATGATCCTGACATAGTACCGTGTTATGTAGTACACAGCTGTAGATGATCCTGAGATAGTACCGTGTTATCTAGTACACAGCTGGGGATGACCCTGAGATAGTACAGTGTTATCTAGTACCTAATACACAGCTGGGGATGATCCTGAGATAGTACAGTGTTATCTAGTGCCTAGTACGCAGCTTGGGATGATCCTGAGATAGTACCGTGTTATTTAGTACCTAGTACGCAGCTGGGGATGATCCTGAGATATTACTGTGTTATCTAGTAGCCAGTACACAGCTGGGGATGATCCTGAGATAATACCTTGTTATCCAGTACGCAGCTGGGGATGATCCTGTGATAGTACAGTGTTACCGAGTACGCAGCTGGGGATGACCCTGAGATAGTACAGTGTTATCTAGTACCTAGTACACAGCTGGGGATGATCCTGAGATAGTACCGTGTTATCTAGTACACATCTGTAGATGACCCTGAGATAGTACCGTGTTATCTAGTACACAGCTGGGGATGACCCTGAGATAGTACAGTGTTATCTAGTACCTAATACACAGCTGGGGATGATCCTGAGATTGTACCGTGTTATCTAGTACCCAGTACACAGCTGGGGATGATCCTGAGATAGTACAGTGTTATCTAGTACCTAGTACACAGCTGGGGATTATCCTGAGATAGTACCGTGTTATCTAGTCTGCAGCTGGGGATGACCATGAGATAGTACCGTGTTATCTAGTACACAGTTGGGGATGATCCTGAGATAGTACTGTGTTATCTAGTAGCCAGTACACAGCTGGGGATGATCCTGAGATACTACCATGTTCTCTAGAACACGGCTGGGGATGATCCTGAGATAGTACTGTGTTATCTAGTACACAGCTGGGGATGACCCTGAGATAGTACCGTGTTATCGATTACGTAGCTGTAGATGATCCTGAGATAGTACCGTGTTATCTAGTACACAGCTGGGAATGACCCTGAGATAGTACAGTGTTATCTAGTACCTAGTACGCAGCTGGGGATGGTCCTGACATAGTACTGTGTTATCTAGAACACAGCTGGGGATGACCCTGAGATAGTACCGTGTTATCTAGTACACAGCTGTAGATGATCCTGAGATAGTACCGTGTTATCTAGAACACAGCTGGGGATGAACCTGAGATAGTACAGAGTTATCTAGTGCCTACTACGCAGCTTGGGATGATCCTGAGATAGTACCGTGTTATTTAGTACCTAGTACGCAGCTGGGGATGATCCTGAGATATTACCGTTTCATTTAGTATCTAGTACGCAGCTGGGGATGATCCTGAGATAGTACTGTGTTATCTAGTAGCCAGTACACAGCTGGGGATGATCCTGAGATACTACCAGTTCTCTAGTACACAGCTGGGGATGATCCGGAGATACTGCCATGTTCTCTAGTACACAGCTGGGGATTTTCCTGAGATAGTACCGTGTTATCTAGTACGCAGCTGGGGATGACCCTGAGATAGTACCGTGTTATCTAGTACCCAGTACACAGCTGGGGATGATCCTGAGATAGTACAGTGTTATCTAGTAACTAATACAAAGCTGGGGATGATCCTGAGATAGTACCTTGTTATCCAGTACGCAGCTGGGGATGATCCTGTGATAGTACAGTGTTACCTAGTACGCAGCTGGGGATGATCTTGAGATAGTACCGTGTTATCTAATACCTAGTACACAGCTGGGGATGATCCTGAGATAGTACCGTGTTATCTAGTACACATCTGTAGATGACCCTGAGATAGTTCCGTGTTATCTAGTACACAGCTGGGGATGACCCTGAGATAGTACAGTGTTATCTAGTACCTAATACACAGCTGGGGATGATCCTGAGATTGTACCGTGTTATCTAGTACCCATTACACAGCTGGGGATGATCCTGAGATAGTACAGTGTTATCTAGTACCTATTACACAGCTGGGGATGATCCTGAGATAGTACTGTGTTATCTAGTCTGCAGCTGGTGATGACCCTGAGATAGTACCGTATTATCTAGCACACAGCTGGGGATGATCCTGAGATAGTACCGTGTTATCTAGTACACAGTACACAGCTGGGGATGACCCTGAGATAGTACCGTGTTATTTTGTACCTACTACACAGCTGGGGATGATCCTGAGATACTACCATGTTCTCTAGTACACAGCTGGGGATGATCCTGAGATAGTACAGTGTTATCTAGTACACAGTACACAGCTGGGGATGATCCTGACATAGTACCGTGTTATGTAGTACACAGCTGTAGATGATCCTGAGATAGTACCGTGTTATCTAGTACACAGCTGGGGATGACCCTGAGATAGTACAGTGTTATCTAGTACCTAATACACAGCTGGGGATGATCCTGAGATAGTACAGTGTTATCTAGTGCCTAGTACGCAGCTTGGGATGATCCTGAGATAGTACCGTGTTATATAGTACCTAGTACGCAGCTGGGGATGATCCTGAGATATTACTGTGTTATCTAGTAGCCAGTACACAGCTGCGGATGATCCTGAGATACTACCATGTTCTCTAGTACACGGCTGGGGATGATCCTGAGATACTACTGTGCTATCTAGTACACAGCTGGGGATGACCCTGAGATTGTACCGTGTTATCTAGTACACAGCTGGGGATGACCCTGAGATAGTACCGTGATATCCAGTATGCAGCTGGGGATGGTCCTGAGATAGTTCCGTGTTATCTAGTTCACAGCTGGGGATGACCCTGAGATAGTACCGTGTTATCTAGTACGCAGCTGGGGAGATCCTGAGATAGTTCCGTGTTATTTAGTACCCAGTACACAGCTGGGGATGACCCTGAGATAGTACCTTGTCATTTAGCACCTAGTACGCAGCTGGGGATGATCCTGAGATAGTACCGTGTTATTTAGTACCTAGTACGCGGCTGGGGATGATCCTGAGATAGTACTGTGTTATCTAGTAGCCAGTACACAGCTGGGGATGATCCTGAGATACTACCATGTTCTCTAGAACACGGCTGGGGATGATCCTGAGATACTACTGTGTTATCTAGTACACAGCTGGGGATGACCCTGAGATAGTACCGTGTTATCGAGTTCGCAGCTGTAGATGATCCTGAGATAGTACCGTGTTATATAGTACACAGCTGGGGATGACCCTGAGATAGTACAGTGTTATCTAGTACCTAGTACGCAGCTGGGGATGGTCCTGACATAGTACTGTGTTATCTAGAACACAGCTGGGGATGACCCTGAGATAGTACCGTGTTATCTAGTACACAGCTGTAGATGATCCTGAGATAGTACCGTGTTATCTAGAACACAGCTGGGGATGAACCTGAGATAGTACAGAGTTATCTAGTACACAGCTGGGGATGACCCTGAGATAGTACCGTGGTATCCAGTATGCAGCTGGGGATGGTCCTGAGATAGTTCCGTGTTATCTAGGACCTAGTACGCAGCTGGGGATGATCCTGAGATAGTACCGTGTTATCTAGTACCGAGTACACAGCTGGGGATGACCCTGAGATAGTACCGTGTTATTTTGTACCTACTACACAGCTGGGGATGATCCTGAGATACTACCATGTTCTCTAGTACACAGCTGGGGATGATCCTGAGATAGTACAGTGTTATCTAGTACACAGTACACAGCTGGGGATGATCCTGACATAGTACCGTGTTATGTAGTACACAGCTGTAGATGATCCTGAGATAGTACCGTGTTATCTAGTACACAGCTGGGGATGACCCTGAGATAGTACAGTGTTATCTAGTACCTAATACACAGCTGGGGATGATCCTGAGATAGTACAGTGTTATCTAGTGCCTAGTACGCAGCTTGGGATGATCCTGAGATAGTACCGTGTTATTTATTACCTAGTACGCAGCTGGGGATGATCCTGAGATATTACTGTGTTATCTAGTAGCCAGTACACAGCTGGGGATGATCCTGAGATAATACCTTGTTATCCAGTACGCAGCTGGGGATGATCCTGTGATAGTACAGTGTTACCTAGTACGCAGCTGGGTATGATCTTCAGATAGTACCGTGTTATCTAATACCTAGTACACAGCTGGGGATGATCCTGAGATAGTACCGTGTTATCTAGTACACATCTGTAGATGACCCTGAGATAGTACCGTGTTATCTAGTACCCAGCTGGGGATGATCCTGAGAAAGTACAGTGTTATCTAGTAACTAATACACAGCTGGGGATGATCCTGAGATAGTACCTTGTTATCCAGTACGCAGCTGGGGATGATCCTGTGATAGTACAGTGTTACCTAGTACGCAGCTGGGGATGATCTTGAGATAGTACCGTGTTATCTAATACCTAGTACACAGCTGGGGATGATCCTGAGATAGTACCGTGTTATCTAGTACACATCTGTAGATGACCCTGAGATAGTACCGTGTTATCTAGTACACAGCTGGGGATGACCCTGAGATAGTACAGTGTTATCTAGTACCTAATACACAGCTGGGGATGATCCTGAGATTGTACCGTGTTATCTAGTACCCAGTACACAGCTGGGGATGATCCTGAGATAGTACAGTGTTATCTAGTACCTAGTACACAGCTGGGGATGATCCTGAGATAGTGCCGTGTAATCTAGTCTGCAGCTGGTGATGACCCTGAGATAGTACCGTGTTATCTAGTACACAGTACACAGCTGGGGATGACCCTGAGATAGTACCGTGTTATTTTGTACCTACTACACAGCTGGGGATGATCCTGAGATACTACCATGTTCTCTAGTACACAGCTGGGGATGATCCTGAGATAGTACAGTGTTATCTAGTACACAGTACACAGCTGGGGATGATCCTGACATAGTACCGTGTTATGTAGTACACAGCTGTAGATGATCCTGAGATAGTACCGTATTATCTAGTAAACAGCTGGGGGTGACCCTGAGATAGTACAGTGTTATCTAGTACCTAATACACAGCTGGGGATGATCCTGAGATAGTACAGTGTTATCTAGTGCCTAGTACGCAGCTTGGGATGATCCTGAGATAGTACCGTGTTATTTAGTACCTAGTACGCAGCTGGGGATGATCCTTAGATATTACTGTTTTATCTAGTAGCCAGTACACAGCTGGGGATGATCCTGAGATACTACCATGTTCTCTAGTACACGGCTGGGGATGATCCTGAGATACTACTGTGCTATCTAGTACACAGCTGGGGATGACCCTGAGATTGTACCGTGTTATCTAGTACACAGCTGGGGATGACCCTGAGATAGTACCGTGATATCCAGTATGCAGCTGGGGATGGTCCTGAGATAGTTCCGTGTTATCTAGTTCACAGCTGGGGATGACCCTGAGATAGTACCGTGTTATCTAGTACGCAGCTGGGGAGATCCTGAGATAGTTCCGTGTTATTTAGTACCCAGTACACAGCTGGGGATGACCCTGAGATAGTACCGTGTTATCGAGTTCGCAGCTTTAGATGATCCTGAGATAGTACCGTGTTATATAGTACACAGCTGGGGATGACCCTGAGATAGTACAGTGTTATCTAGTACCTAGTACGCAGCTGGGGATGGTCCTGACATAGTACTGTGTTATCTAGAACACAGCTGGGGATGACCCTGAGATAGTACCGTGTTATCTAGTACACAGCTGTAGATGATCCTGAGATAGTACCGTGTTATCTAGAACACAGCTGGGGATGAACCTGAGATAGTACAGAGTTATCTAGTACACAGCTGGGGATGACCCTGAGATAGTACCGTGGTATCCAGTATGCAGCTGGGGATGGTCCTGAGATAGTTCCGTGTTATCTAGGACCTAGTATGCAGCTGGGGATGTTCCTGAGATAGTACCGTGTTATCTAGTACCGAGTACACAGCTGGGGATGACCCTGAGATAGTACCGTGTTATTTTGTACCTACTACACAGCTGGGGATGATCCTGAGATACTACCATGTTCTCTAGTACACAGCTGGGGATGATCCTGAGATAGTACAGTGTTATCTAGTACACAGTACACAGCTGGGGATGATCCTGACATAGTACCGTGTTATGTAGTACACAGCTGTAGATGATCCTGAGATAGTACCGTGTTATCTAGTACACAGCTGGGGATGACCCTGAGATAGTACAGTGTTATCTAGTAACTAATACACAGCTGGGGATGATCCTGAGATAGTACAGTGTTATCTAGTGCCTAGTACGCAGCTTGGGATGATCCTGAGATAGTACCGTGTTATTTAGTACCTAGTACGCAGCTGGGGATGATCCTGAGATATTACTGTGTTATCTAGTAGCCAGTACACAGCTGGGGATGATCCTGAGATAATACCTTGTTATCCAGTACGCAGCTGGGGATGATCCTGTGATAGTACAGTGTTACCTAGTACGCAGCTGGGGATGATCTTCAGATAGTACCGTGTTATCTAATACCTAGTACACAGCTGGGGATGATCCTGAGATAGTACCGTGTTATCTAGTACACATCTGTAGATGACCCTAGATAGTACAGTGTTATCTAGTACACAGCTGGGGATGATCCTGAGATAGTACAGTGTTATCTAGTACCTAATACACAGCTGGGGATGATCCTGAGATTGTACAGTGTTATCTAGTGCCTAGTACGCAGCTTGGGATGATCCTGAGATAGTACCGTGTTATTTAGTACCTAGTACGCAGCTGGGGATGATCCTCAGATATTACTGTGTTATCTAGTAGCCAGTACACAGCTGGGGATGATCCTGAGATACTACCATGTTCTCTAGTACACGGCTGGGGATGATCCTGAGATACTACTGTGTTATCTAGTACACAGCTGGGGATGACCCTGAGATTGTACCGTGTAATCTAGTACACAGCTGGGGATGACCCTGAGATAGTACCGAGATATCCAGTACGCAGCTGGGGATGATCCTGTGATAGTACAGTGTTACCTAGTACGCAGCTGGGGATGATCTTGAGATAGTACCGTGTTATCTAGTACACAGCTGGGGATGACCCTGAGATAGTACAGTGTTATCTAGTACCTAATACACAGCTGGGGATGATCCTGAGATAGTACAGTGTTATCTAGTCTGCAGCTGGGGATGACCCTGAGATAGTACCGTGTTATCTAGTACACAGCTGGGGATGATCCTGAGATAGTACCGTGTTATCTAGTACACAGTACACAGCTGGGGATGACCCTGAGATAGTACCGTGTTATTTTGTACCTACTACACAGCTGGGGATGATCCTGAGATACTACCATGTTCTCTAGTACACAGCTGGGGATGATCCTGAGATAGTACAGTGTTATCTAGTACACAGTACACAGCTGGGGATCATCCTGACATAGTACCGTGTTATGTAGTACACAGCTGTAGATGATCCTGAGATAGTACCGTGTTATCTAGTACACAGCTGGGGATGACCCTGAGATAGTACAGTGTTATCTAGTACCTAATACACAGCTGGGGATGATCCTGAGATAGTACAGTGTTATCTAGTGCCTAGTACGCAGCTTGGGATGATCCTGAGATAGTACCGTGTTATTTAGTACCTAGTACGCAGCTGGGGATGATCCTGAGATATTACTGTGTTATCTAGTAGCCAGTACACAGCTGGGGATGATCCTGAGATACTACCATGTTCTCTAGTACACGGCTGGGGATGATCCTGAGATACTACTGTGTTATCTAGTACACAGCTGGGGATGACCCTGAGATTGTACCGTGGTATCTAGTACACAGCTGGGGATGACCCTGAGATAGTACCGTGATATCCAGTATGCAGCTGGGGATGGTCCTGAGATAGTTCCGTGTTATCTAGTTCACAGCTGGGGATGACCCTGAGATAGTACCGTGTTATCTAGTACGCAGCATGGGAAGATCCTGAGATAGTTCCGTGTTATATAGTACCCAGTACACAGCTGGGGATGACCCTGAGATAGTACCGTGTCATTTAGCACCTAGTACGCAGCTGGGGATGATCCTGAGATAGTACCGTGTTATTTAGTACCTAGTACGCAGCTGGGGATGATCCTGAGATAGTACTGTGTTATCTAGTAGCCAGTACACAGCTGGGGATGATCCTGAGATACTACCATGTTCTCTAGAACACGGCTGGGGATGATCCTAAGATACTACTGTGTTATCTAGTACACAGCTGGGGTTGACCCTGAGATAGTACCGTGTTATCGAGTTCGCAGCTGTAGATGATCCTGAGATAGTACCGTGTTATATAGTACACAGCTGGGGATGACCCTGAGATAGTACAGTGTTATCTAGTACCTAGTACGCAGCTGGGGATGGTCCTGACATAGTACTGTGTTATCTAGAACAAAGCTGGGGATGACCCTGAGATAGTACAGAGTTATCTAGTACACAGCTGGGGATGACCCTGAGATAGTACCGTGGTATCCAGTATGCAGCTGGGGATGGTCCTGAGATAGTTCCGTGTTATCTAGTACCTAGTACGCAGCTGGGGATGATCCTGAGATAGTACCGTGTTATCTAGTACCCTGTACACAGCTGGGGATGACCCTGAGATAGTACCATGTTATTTTGTACCTACTACACAGCTGGGGATGATCCGGAGATACTACCATGTTCTCTAGTACACAGCTGGGGATGATCCAGAGATAGTACAGTGTTATCTAGTACACAGTATACAGCTGGGGATGATCCTGACATAGTACCGTGTTATGTAGTACACAGCTGTAGATGATCCTGAGATAGTACCATGTTATCTAGTACACAGCTGGGGATGACCCTGAGATAGTACAGTGTTATCTAGTACCTAATACACAGCTGGGGATGATCCTGAGATAGTACAGTGTTATCTAGTGCCTAGTACGCAGCTTGGGATGATCCTGAGATAGTACCGTGTTATTTAGTACCTAGTACGCAGCTGGGGATGATCCTGAGATATTACCGTTTCATTTAGTACCTAGTACGCAGCTGGGGATGATCCTGAGATAGTACTGTGTTATCTAGTAGCCAGTACACAGCTGGGGATGATCCTGAGATACTACCAGTTCTCTAGTACACAGCTGGGGATGATCCTGAGATAGTACAGTGTTATCTAGTAACTAATACACAGCTGGGGATGATCCTGAGATAGTACCTTGTTATCCAGTACGCAGCCGGGGATGATCCTGTGATAGTACAGTGTTACCTAGTACGCAGCTGGGGATGATCTTGAGATAGTACCGTGTTATCTAATACCTAGTACACAGCTGGGGATGATCCTGAGATAGTACCGTTTTATCTAGTAAACATCTGTAGATGACCCTGAGATAGTACAGTGTTATCTAGTACCTAATACACAGCTGGGGATGATCCTGAGATAGTACCGTGTTATCTAGTCTGCAGCTGGGGATGACCCTGAGATAGTACCGTGTTATCTAGTACACAGCTGAGGATGATCCTGAGATAGTACCGTGTTATCTAGTACACAGCAGGGGATGACCCTGAGATTGTACCGTGTTATCTAGTATCCAGTACACAGCTGGGGATGATCTTGAGATAATACCGTGTTATCTAGTACCCAGTACCCAGCTGGGGATGATCCTGAGATAGTACAGTGTTATCTAGTACCTGGTACACAGCTGGGGATGATCCTGAGATAGTACCGTGTTATCTAGTACACAGCTGGGGATGATCCTGAGATAGTACAGTGTTATCTAGTACACAGCTGAGGATGATCCTGAGATAGTACCGTGTTATCTAGTACACAGCAGGGGATGACCCTGAGATAGTACCGTGTTATGTAGTACCTAATACACAGCTGGTGATGATCTTGAGATAATACCGTGTTATCTAGTACCCAGTACCCAGCTGGGGATGATCCTGAGATAGTACAGTGTTATCTAGTACCTGGTACACAGCTGGGGATGATTCTGAGATAGTACCGTGTTATCTAGTACACAGCTGGGGATGATCCTGAGATAGTACAGTGTTATCTAGTACACAGCTGTAGATGATCCTGAGATAGTACCGTGTTATCTAGTACACAGCTGGGGATGACCCTGAGATAGTACAGTGTTATCTAGTACCTAGTACGCAGCTGGGGATGGTCCTGACATAGTACTGTGTTATCTAGAACACAGCTGGGGATGACCCTGAGATAGTACCGTGTTATCTAGTACACAGCTGTAGATGATCCTGAGATATTACCGTGTTATCTAGAACACAGCTGGGGATGAACCTGAGATAGTACAGAGTTATCTAGTACACAGCTGGGGATGACCCTGAGATAGTACCGTGGTATCCAGTATGCAGCTGGGGATGGTCCTGAGATAGTTCCGTGTTATCTAGTACCTAGTACGCAGCTGGGGATGATCCTGAGATAGTACAGTGTTATCTAGTACCCTGTACACAGCTGGGGATGACCCTGAGATAGTACCATGTTATTTTGTACCTACTACACAGCTGGGGATGATCCGGAGATACTACCATGTTCTCTAGTACACAGCTGGGGATGATCCAGAGATAGTACAGTGTTATCTAGTACACAGTACACAGCTGGGGATGATCCTGACATAGTACCGTGTTATGTAGTACACAGCTGTAGATGATCCTGAGATAGTACCGTGTTATCTAGTACACAGCTGGGGATGACCCTGAGATAGTACAGTGTTATCTAGTGCCTAGTACGCAGCTTGGGATGATCCTGAGATAGTACCGTGTTATTTAGTACCTAGTACGCAGCTGGGGATGATCCTGAGATATTACCGTTTCATTTAGTACCTAGTACACAGCTGGGGATGATCCTGAGATACTACCAGTTCTCTAGTACACAGCTGGGGATGATCCGGAGATACTACCATGTTCTCTAGTACACAGCTGGGGATTTTCCTGAGATAGTACCGTGTTATCTAGTACGCAGCTGGGGATGACCCTGAGATATTACCGTGTTATCTAGTACCCAGTACACAGCTGGGGATGATCCTGAGATAGTACAGTGTTATCTAGTAACTAATACACAGCTGGGGATGATCCTGAGATAGTACCTTGTTATCCAGTACGCAGCCGGGGATGATCCTGTGATAGTACAGTGTTACCTAGTACGCAGCTGGGGATGATCTTGAGATAGTACCGTGTTATCTAATACCTAGTACACAGCTGGGGATGATCCTGAGATAGTACCGTTTTATCTAGTAAACATCTGTAGATGACCCTGAGATAGTACAGTGTTATCTAGTACCTAATACACAGCTGGGGATGATCCTGAGATAGTACCGTGTTATCTAGTCTGCAGCTGGGGATGACCCTGAGATAGTACCGTGTTATCTAGTACACAGCTGAGGATGATCCTGAGATAGTACCGTGTTATCTAGTACACAGCAGGGGATGACCCTGAGATAGTACAGTGTTATCTAGTACCTAGTACACAGCTGGGGATGATCCTGAGATAGTACCGTGTAATCTTGTCTGCAGCTGGGGATGACCCTGAGATAGTACCGTGTTATCTAGTACACAGCTGAGGATGATCCTGAGATAGTACCGTGTTATGTAGTACACAGCTGTAGATGATCCTGAGATAGTACCATGTTATCTAGTACACAGCTGGGGATGACCCTGAGATAGTACAGTGTTATCTAGTACCTAATACACAGCTGGGGATGATCCTGAGATAGTACAGTGTTATCTAGTGCCTAGTACGCAGCTTGGGATGATCCTGAGATAGTACCGTGTTATTTAGTACCTAGTACGCAGCTGGGGATGATCCTGAGATATTACCGTTTCATTTAGTACCTAGTACGCACCTGGGGATGATCCTGAGATAGTACTGTGTTATCTAGTAGCCAGTACACAGCTGGGGATGATCCTGAGATACTACCAGTTCTCTAGTACACAGCTGGGGATGATCCGGAGATACTACCATGTTCTCTAGTACACAGCTGGGGATTTTCCTGAGATAGTACCGTGTTATCTAGTACGCAGCTGGGGATGACCCTGAGATATTACCGTGTTATCTAGTACCCAGTACACAGCTGGGGATGATCCTGAGATAGTACAGTGTTATCTAGTAACTAATACACAGCTGGGGATGATCCTGAGATAGTACCTTGTTATCCAGTACGCAGCCGGGGATGATCCTGTGATAGTACAGTGTTACCTAGTACGCAGCTGGGGATGATCTTGAGATAGTACCGTGTTATCTAATACCTAGTACACAGCTGGGGATGATCCTGAGATAGTACCGTTTTATCTAGTAAACATCTGTAGATGACCCTGAGATAGTACAGTGTTATCTAGTACCTAATACACAGCTGGGGATGATCCTGAGATAGTACCGTGTTATCTAGTCTGCAGCTGGGGATGACCCTGAGATAGTACCGTGTTATCTAGTACACAGCTGAGGATGATCCTGAGATAGTACCGTGTTATCTAGTACACAGCAGGGGATGACCCTGAGATTGTACCGTGTTATCTAGTATCCAGTACACAGCTGGGGATGATCCTGAGATAGTACAGTGTTATCTAGTACCTAGTACACAGCTGGGGATGATCCTGAGATAGTACCGTGTTATCTTGTCTGCAGCTGGGGATGACCCTGAGATAGTACCATGTTATCTAGTACACAACTGAGGATGATCCTGAGATAGTACCGTGTTATCTAGTACACAGCAGGGGATGACCCTGAGATAGTACCGTGTTATGTAGTACCTAATACACAGCTGGTGATGATCTTGAGATAATACCGTGTTATCTAGTACCCAGTACCCAGCTGGGGATGATCCTGAGATAGTACAGTGTTATCTAGTACCTGGTACACAGCTGGGGATGATCCTGAGATAGTACCGTGTTATCTAGTACACAGCTGGGGATGATCCTGAGATAGTACAGTGTTATCTAGTACACAGCTGTAGATGATCCTGAGATAGTACCGTGTTATCTAGTACACAGCTGGGGATGACCCTGAGATAGTACAGTGTTATCTAGTACCTAGTACGCAGCTGGGGATGGTCCTGACATAGTACTGTGTTATCTAGAACACAGCTGGGGATGACCCTGAGATAGTACCGTGTTATCTAGTACACAGCTGTAGATGATCCTTAGATATTACCGTGTTATCTAGAACACAGCTGGGGATGAACCTGAGATAGTACAGAGTTATCTAGTACACAGCTGGGGATGACCCTGAGATAGTACCGTGGTATCCAGTATGCAGCTGGGGATGGTCCTGAGATAGTTCCGTGTTATCTAGTACCTAGTACGCAGCTGGGGATGATCCTGAGATAGTACCGTGTTATCTAGTACCCTGTACACAGCTGGGGATGACCCTGAGATAGTACCATGTTATTTTGTACCTACTACACAGCTGGGGATGATCCGGAGATACTACCATGTTCTCTAGTACACAGCTGGGGATGATCCAGAGATAGTACAGTGTTATCTAGTACACAGTACACAGCTGGGGATGATCCTGACATAGTACCGTGTTATGTAGTACACAGCTGTCGATGATCCTGAGATAGTACCGTGTTATCTAGTACACAGCTGGGGATGACCCTGAGATAGTACAGTGTTATCTAGTACCTAATACACAGCTGGGGATGATCCTGAGATAGTACAGTGTTATCTAGTGCCTAGTACGCAGCTTGGGATGATCCTGAGATAGTACCGTGTTATTTAGTACCTAGTACGCAGCTGGGGATGATCCTGAGATATTACCGTTTCATTTAGTACCTAGTACGCAGCTGGGGATGATCCTGAGATATTACCGTTTCATTTAGTACCTAGTACGCAGCTGGGGATGATCCTGAGATAGTACTGTGTTATCTAGTAGCCAGTACACAGCTGGGGATGATCCTGAGATACTACCAGTTCTCTAGTACACAGCTGGGGATGATCCGGAGATACTACCATGTTCTCTAGTACACAGCTGGGGATTTTCCTGAGATAGTACCGTGTTATCTAGTACGCCGCTGGGGATGACCCTGAGATATTACCGTGTTATCTAGTACCCAGTACACAGCTGGGGATGATCCTGAGATAGTACAGTGTTATCTAGTAACTAATACACAGCTGGGGATGATCCTGAGATAGTACCTTGTTATCCAGTACGCAGCCGGGGATGATCCTGTGATAGTACAGTGTTACCTAGACGCAGCTGGGGATGATCTTGAGATAGTACCGTGTTATCTAATACCTAGTACACAGCTGGGGATGATCCTGAGATAGTACCGTTTTATCTAGTAAACATCTGTAGATGACCCTGAGATAGTACAGTGTTATCTAGTACCTAATACACAGCTGGGGATGATCCTGAGATAGTACCGTGTTATCTAGTCTGCAGCTGGGGATGACCCTGAGATAGTACCGTGTTATCTAGTACACAGCTGAGGATGATCCTGAGATAGTACCGTGTTATCTAGTACACAGCAGGGGATGACCCTGAGATAGTACCGTGTTATCTAGTACACAGCTGAGGATGATCCTGAGATAGTACCGTGTTATCTAGTACACAGCAGGGGATGACCCTGAGATTGTACCGTGTTATCTAGTATCCAGTACACAGCTGGGGATGATCCTGAGATAGTACAGTGTTATCTAGTACCTAGTACACAGCTGGGGATGATCCTGAGATAGTACCGTGTTATCTTGTCTGCAGCTGGGGATGACCCTGAGATAGTACCGTGTTATCTAGTACACAGCTGAGGATGATCCTGAGATAGTACCGTGTTATCTAGTACACAGCAGGGGATGACCCTGAGATAGTACCGTGTTATGTAGTACCTAATACACAGCTGGTGATGATCTTGAGATAATACCGTGTTATCTAGTACCCAGTACCCAGCTGGGGATGATCCTGAGATAGTACAGTGTTATCTAGTACCTGGTACACAGCTGGGGATGATCCTGAGATAGTACCGTGTTATCTAGTACACAGCTGGGGATGATCCTGAGATAGTACAGTGTTATCTAGTACACAGCTGTAGATGATCCTGAGATAGTACCGTGTTATCTAGTACACAGCTGGGGATGATCCTGAGATAGTACCGTGTTATCTAGTACACATCTGTAGATGATCCTGAGATAGTACAGTGTTATCTAGTACCTGGTACACAGCTGGGGATGATCCTGAGATAGTACCGTGTTATCTAGTACACAGCTGGGGATGATCCTGAGATAGTACAGTGTTATCTAGTACACAGCTGTAGATGATCCTGAGATAGTACCGTGTTATCTAGTACACAGCTGGGGATGACCCTGAGATAGTACAGTGTTATCTAGTACCTAATACACAGCTGGGGATGATCCTGAGATAGTACAGTGTTATCTAGTGCCTAGTACGCAGCTTGGGATGATCCTGAGATAGTACCGTGTTATTTAGTACCTAGTACGCAGCTGGGGATGATCCTGAGATATTACCGTTTCATTTAGTACCTAGTACGCAGCTGGGGATGATCCTGAGATACTACCAGTTCTCTAGTACACAGCTGGGGATGATCCGGAGATACTACCATGTTCTCTAGTACACAGCTGGGGATTTTCCTGAGATAGTACCGTGTTATCTAGTACGCAGCTGGGGATGACCCTGAGATAGTACCGTGTTATCTAGTACCCAGTACACAGCTGGGGATGATCCTGAGATAGTACCGTGTTATCTAGTACACATCTGTAGATGATCCTGAGATAGTACCGTGTTATCTAATACCTAGTACACAGCTGGGGATGATCCTGAGATAGTACCGTGTTATCTAGTACACATCTGTAGATGACCCTGAGATAGTACCGTGTTATCTAGTACACAGCTGGGGATGACCCTGAGATAGTACAGTGTTATCTAGTACCTAATACACAGCTGGGGATGATCCTGAGATTGTACCGTGTTATCTAGTACCCAGGACACAGCTGGGGATGATCCTGAGATAGTACAGTGTTATCTAGTACCTAGTACACAGCTGGGGATGATCCTGAGTTAGTCCCGTGTTATCTAGTCTGCAGCTGGGGATGACCCTGAGATAGTACCGTTTTATCTAGTACACATCTGTAGATGACCCTGAGATAGTACCGTGTTATCTAGTACACAGCAGGGGATGACCCTGAGATAGTACAGTGTAATCTAGTACCTAATACACAGCTGGTGATGATCTTGAGATAGTACCGTGTTATCTAGTACCCAGTACCCAGCTGGGGATGACCCTGAGATAGTACCGTGATATCCAGTATGCAGCTGGGGATGGTCCTGAGATAGTTCCGTGTTATCTAGTTCACAGCTGGGGATGACCCTGAGATAGTACCATGTTATCTAGTACGCAGCATGGGAAGATCCTGAGATAGTTCCGTGTTATTTAGTACCCAGTACACAGCTGGGGATGACCCTGAGATAGTACCGTGTCATTTAGCACCTAGTACGCAGCTGGGGATGATCCTGAGATAGTACCGTGTTATTTAGTACCTAGTACGCAGCTGGGGATGATCCTGAGATAGTACTGTGTTATCTAGTAGCCAGTACACAGCTGGGGATGATCCTGAGATACTACCATGTTCTCTAGAACACGGCTGGGGTTGATCCTGAGATACTACTGTGTTATCGAGTACACAGCTGGGGATGACCCTGAGATAGTACCGTGTTATCGAGTTCGCAGCTGTAGGTGATCCTGAGATAGTACCGTGTTATATAGTACACAGCTGGGGATGACCCTGAGATAGTACAGTGTTATCTAGTACCTAGTACGCAGCTGGGGATGGTCCTGACATAGTACTGTGTTATCTAGAACACAGCTGGGGATGACCCTGAGATAGTACCGTGTTATCTAGTACACAGCTGTAGATGATCCTGAGATAGTACCTTGTTATCTAGAACACAGCTGGGGATGAACCTGAGATTGTACAGAGTTATCTAGTACACAGCTGGGGATGACCCTGAGATAGTACCGTGGTATCCAGTATGCAGCTGGGGATGGTCCTGAGATAGTTCCGTGTTATCTAGTACCTAGTACACAGCTGGGGATGATCCTGAGATAGTACCGTGTTATCTAGTACCCTGTACACAGCTAGGGATGACCCTGAGATAGTACCATGTTATTTTGTACCTACTACACAGCTGGGGATGATCCTGAGATACTACCATGTTCTCTAGTACACAGCTGGGGATGATCCAGAGATAGTACAGTGTTATCTAGTACACAGTACACAGCTGGGGATGATCCTGAGATATTACCGTTTCATTTAGTACCTAGTACGCAGCTGGGGATGATCCTGAGATACTACCAGTTCTCTAGTACACAGCTGGGGATGATCCGGAGATACTACCATGTTCTCTAGTACACAGCTGGGGATTTTCCTGAGATAGTACCGTGTTATCTAGTACGCAGCTGGGGATGACCCTGAGATAGTACCGTGTTATCTAGTACCCAGTACACAGCTGGGGATGATCCTGAGATAGTACCGTGTTATCTAGTACACATCTGTAGATGATCCTGAGATAGTACCGTGTTATCTAATACCTAGTACACAGCTGGGGATGATCCTGAGATAGTACCGTGTTATCTAGTACACATCTGTAGATGACCCTGAGATAGTACCGTGTTATCTAGTACACAGCTGGGGATGACCCTGAGATAGTACAGTGTTATCTAGTACCTAATACACAGCTGGGGATGATCCTGAGATTGTACCGTGTTATCTAGTACCCAGTACACAGCTGGGGATGATCCTGAGATAGTACAGTGTTATCTAGTACCTAGTACACAGCTGGGGATGATCCTGAGTTAGTCCCGTGTTATCTAGTCTGCAGCTGGGGATGACCCTTAGATAGTACCGTTTTATCTAGTACACATCTGTAGATGACCCTGAGATAGTACAGTGTAATCTAGTACCTAATACACAGCTGGTGATGATCTTGAGATAGTACCGTGTTATCTAGTACCCAGTACCCAGCTGGGGATGACCCTGAGATAGTACCGTGATATCCAGTATGCAGCTGGGGATGGTCCTGAGATAGTTCCGTGTTATCTAGTTCACAGCTGGGGATGACCCTGAGATAGTACCATGTTATCTAGTACGCAGCATGGGAAGATCCTGAGATAGTTCCGTGTTATTTAGTACCCAGTACACAGCTGGGGATGACCCTGAGATAGTACCGTGTCATTTAGCACCTAGTACGCAGCTGGGGATGATCCTGAGATAGTACCGTGTTATTTAGTACCTAGTACGCAGCTGGGGATGATCCTGAGATAGTACAGTGTTATCTAGTACCCAGTACCCAGCTGGGGATGATCCTGAGATAGTACAGTGTTATCTAGTACCTGGTACACAGCTGGGGATGATCCTGAGATAGTACCGTGTTATCTAGTACACAGCTGTAGATGATCCTGAGATAGTACCTTGTTATCTAGAACACAGCTGGGGATGAACCTGAGATTGTACAGAGTTATCTAGTACACAGCTGGGGATGACCCTGAGATAGTACCGTGGTATCCAGTATGCAGCTGGGGATGGTCCTGAGATAGTTCCGTGTTATCTAGTACCTAGTACGCAGCTGGGGATGATCCTGAGATAGTACCGTGTTATCTAGTACCCTGTACACAGCTAGGGATGACCCTGAGATAGTACCATGTTATTTTGTACCTACTACACAGCTGGGGATGATCCTGAGATACTACCATGTTCTCTAGTACACAGCTGGGGATGATCCAGAGATAGTACAGTGTTATCTAGTACACAGTACACAGCTGGGGATGATCCTGACATAGTACCGTGTTATGTAGTACACAGCTGTAGATGATCCTGAGATAGTACCGTGTTATCTAGTACACAGCTGGGGATGACCCTGAGATAGTACAGTGTTATCTAGTACCTAATACACAGCTGGGGATGATCCTGAGATAGTACAGTGTTATCTAGTGCCTAGTACGCAGCTTGGGATGATCCTGAGATAGTACCGTGTTATTTAGTACCTAGTACATAGCTGGGGATGATCCTGAGATATTACCGTTTCATTTAGTACCTAGTACGCAGCTGGGGATGATCCTGAGATAGTACTGTGTTATCTAGTAGCCAGTACACAGCTGGGGATGATCCTGAGATACTACCAGTTCTCAAGTACACAGCTGGGGATGATCCGGAGATACTACCATGTTCTCTAGTACACAGCTGGGGATTTTCCTGAGATAGTACCGTGTTATCTAGTACGCAGCTGGGGATGACCCTGAGATATTACCGTGTTATCTAGTACCCAGTACACAGCTGGGGATGATCCTGAGATAGTACAGTGTTATCTAGTAACTAATACACAGCTGGGGATGATCCTGAGATAGTACCTTGTTATCCAGTACGCAGCCGGGGATGATCCTGTGATAGTACAGTGTTAACTAGTACGCAGCTGGGGATGATCTTGAGATAGTACCGTGTTATCTAATACCTAGTACACAGCTGGGGATGATCCTGAGATAGTACCGTGTTATCTAGTAAACATCTGTAGATGACCCTGAGATAGTACAGTGTTATCTAGTACCTAATACACAGCTGGGGATGATCCTGAGATAGTACCGTGTTATCTAGTCTGCAGCTGGGGATGACCCTGAGATAGTACCGTGTTATCTAGTACACAGCTGAGGATGATCCTGAGATAGTACCGTGTTATCTAGTACACAGCAGGGGATGACCCTGAGATTGTACCGTGTTATCTAGTATCCAGTACACAGCTGGGGATGATCCTGAGATAGTACAGTGTTATCTAGTACCTAGTACACAGCTGGGGATGATCCTGAGATAGTACCGTGTTATCTTGTCTGCAGCTGGGGATGACCCTGAGAAAGTACCGTGTTATCTAGTACACAGCAGGGGATGACCCTGAGATAGTACCGTTTTATGTAGTACCTAATACACAGTTGGTGATGATCTTGAGATAATACCGTGTTATCTAGTACCCAGTACCCAGCTGGGGATGATCCTGAGATAGTACAGTGTTATCTAGTACCTGGTACACAGCTGGGGATGATCCTGAGATAGTACCGTGTTATCTAGTACACAGCTGGGGATGATCCTGAGATAGTACAGTGTTATCTAGTACACAGCTGTAGATGATCCTGAGATAGTACCGTGTTATCTAGTACACAGCTGGGGATGACCCTGAGATAGTACAGTGTTATCTAGTACCTAATACACAGCTGGGGATGATCCTGAGATAGTACAGTGTTATCTAGTGCCTAGTACGCAGCTTGGGATGATCCTGAGATAGTACCGTGTTATTTAGTACCTAGTACGCAGCTGGGGATGATCCTGAGATATTACCGTTTCATTTAGTACCTAGTACGCAGCTGGGGATGATCCTGAGATACTACCAGTTCTCTAGTACACAGCTGGGGATGATCCGGAGATACTACCATGTTCTCTAGTACACAGCTGGGGATTTTCCTGAGATAGTACCGTGTTATCTAGTACGCAGCTGGGGATGACCCTGAGATAGTACCGTGTTATCTAGTACCCAGTACACAGCTGGGGATGATCCTGAGATATTACAGTGTTATCTAGTAACTAATACACAGCTGGGGATGATCCTGAGATAGTATCTTGTTATCCAGTACGCAGCTGGGGATGATCCTGTGATAGTACAGTGTTACCTAGTACGCAGCTGGGGATGATCTTCAGATAGTACCGTGTTATCTAATACCCAGTACACAGCTGGGGATGATCCTGAGATAGTACCGTGTTATCTAGTACACATCTGTAGATGACCCTGAGATAGTACCGTGTTATCTAGTACACAGCTGGGGATGACCCTGAGATAGTACAGTGTTATCAAGTACCCAATACACAGCTGGGGATGATCCTGAGATTGTACCGTGTTATCTAGTACCCAGTACACAGCTGGGGATGATCCTGAGATAGTACAGTGTTATCTAGTAACTAATACACAGCTGGGGATGATCCTGAGATAGTATCTTGTTATCCAGTACGCAGCTGGGGATGATCCTGTGATAGTACAGTGTTACCTAGTACGCAGCTGGGGATGATCTTCAGATAGTACCGTGTTATCTAATACCTAGTACACAGCTGGGGATGATCCTGAGATAGTACCGTGTTATCTAGTACACATCTGTAGATGACCCTGAGATAGTACCGTGTTATCTAGTACACAGCTGGGGATGACCCTGAGATAGTACAGTGTTATCAAGTACCCAATACACAGCTGGGGATGATCCTGAGATTGTACCGTGTTATCTAGTACCCAGTACACAGCTGGGGATGATCCTGAGTTAGTCCCGTGTTATCTAGTCTGCAGCTGGGGATGACCCTGAGATAGTACCGTGTTATCTAGTACACATCTGTAGATGACCCTGAGATAGTACCGTGTTATCTAGTACACAGCAGGGGATGACCCTGAGATAGTACAGTGTAATCTAGTACCTAATACACAGCTGGTGATGATCTTGAGATAGTACCGTGTTATCTAGTAACCAGTACCCAGCTGGGGATGATCCTGAGATAGTACAGTGTTATCTAGTACCTGGTACACAGCTGGGGATGATCCTGAGATAGTACCGTGTTATCTAGTCTGCAGCTGGGGATGACCCTGAGATTGTACCGTGTTATCTAGTACACAGCTGGGGATGACCCTGAGATAGTACCGTGATATCCAGTACGCAGCTGGGGATGGTCCTGAGATAGTTCCGTGTTATCTAGTACCTAGTACACAGCTGGGGATTACCCTGAGATAGTACAGTGTTATCTAGTACACAGCTGTAGATGATCCTGAGTTAATACCGTGTTATCTAGAACACAGCTGGGGATGATCCTGAGATAGTACAGTGTTATCTAGTACCTGGTACACAGCTGGGGATGATCCTGAGATAGTACCGTGTTATCTAGTACACAGCTGGGGATGATCCTGAGATAGTACAGTGTTATCTAGTACACAGCTGTAGATGATCCTGAGATAGTACCGTGTTATCTAGTACACAGCTGGGGATGACCTTGAGATAGTACAGTGTTATCTAGTACCTAATACACAGCTGGGGATGATCCTGAGATAGTACCGTGTTATCTTGTCTGCAGCTGGGGATGACCCTGAGAAAGTACCGTGTTATCTAGTACACAGCAGGGGATGACCCTGAGATAGTACCGTTTTATGTAGTACCTAATACACAGTTGGTGATGATCTTGAGATAATACCGTGTTATCTAGTACCCAGTACCCAGCTGGGGATGATCCTGAGATAGTACAGTGTTATCTAGTACCTGGTACACAGCTGGGGATGATCCTGAGATAGTACCGTGTTATCTAGTACACAGCTGGGGATGATCCTGAGATAGTACAGTGTTATCTAGTACACAGCTGTAGATGATCCTGAGATAGTACCGTGTTATCTAGTACACAGCTGGGGATGACCCTGAGATAGTACAGTGTTATCTAGTGCCTAGTACGCAGCTTGGGATGATCCTGAGATAGTACCGTGTTATTTAGTACCTAGTACGCAGCTGGGGATGATCCTGAGATATTACCGTTTCATTTAGTACCTAGTACGCAGCTGGGGATGATCCTGAGATACTACCAGTTCTCTAGTACACAGCTGGGGATGATCCGGAGATACTACCATGTTCTCTAGTACACAGCTGGGGATTTTCCTGAGATAGTACCGTGTTATCTAGTACGCAGCTGGGGATGACCCTGAGATAGTACCGTGTTATCTAGTACCCAGTACACAGCTGGGGATGATCCTGAGATAGTACAGTGTTATCTAGTAACTAATACACAGCTGGGGATGATCCTGAGATAGTATCTTTTTATCCAGTACGCAGCTGGGGATGATCCTGTGATAGTACAGTGTTACCTAGTACGCAGCTGGGGATGATCTTCAGATAGTACCGTGTTATCTAATACCTACTACACAGCTGGGGATGATCCTGAGATAGTACCGTGTTATCTAGTACACATCTGTAGATGACCCTGAGATAGTACCGTGTTATCTAGTACACAGCTGGGGATGACCCTGAGATAGTACAGTGTTATCAAGTACCCAATACACAGCTGGGGATGATCCTGAGATTGTACCGTGTTATCTAGTACCCAGTACACAGCTGGGGATGATCCTGAGATAGTACAGTGTTATCTAGTCTGCAGCTGGGGATGACCCTGAGATAGTACCGTGTTATCTAGTACACATCTGTAGATGACCCTGAGATAGTACCGTGTTATCTAGTACACAGCTGGGGATGACCCTGAGATAGTACAGTGTTATCAAGTACCCAATACACAGCTGGGGATGATCCTGAGATTGTACCGTGTTATCTAGTACCTAGTACACAGCTGGGGATGATCCTGAGTTAGTCCCGTGTTATCTAGTCTGCAGCTGGGGATGACCCTGAGATAGTACCGTGTTATCTAGTACACATCTGTAGATGACCCTGAGATAGTACCGTGTTATCTAGTACACAGCAGGGGATGACCCTGAGATAGTACAGTGTAATCTAGTACCTAATACACAGCTGGTGATGATCTTGAGATAGTACCGTGTTATCTAGTACCCAGTACCCAGCTGGGGATGATCCTGAGATAGTACAGTGTTATCTAGTACCTGGTACACAGCTGGGGATGATCCTGAGATAGTACCGTATTATCTAGTCTGCAGCTGGGGATGACCCTGAGATTGTACCGTGTTATCTAGTACACAGCTGGGGATGACCCTGAGATAGTACCGTGATATCCAGTACGCAGCTGGGGATGGTCCTGAGATAGTTCCGTGTTATCTAGTACCTAGTACACAGCTGGGGATTACCCTGAGATAGTACAGTGTTATCTAGTACACAGCTGTAGATGATCCTGAGTTAATACCGTGTTATCTAGAACACAGCTGGGGATGATCCTGAGATAGTACAGTGTTATCTAGTACCTGGTACACAGCTGGGGATGATCCTGAGATAGTACCTTGTTATCTAGTACACAGCTGGGGATGATCCTGAGATAGTACAGTGTTATCTAGTACACAGCTGTAGATGATCCTGAGATAGTACCGTGTTATCTAGTACACAGCTTGGGATGACCTTGAGATAGTACAGTGTTATCTAGTACCTAATACACAGCTGGGGATGATCCTGAGATAGTACCGTGTTATCTTGTCTGCAGCTGGGGATGACCCTGAGAAAGTACCGTGTTATCTAGTACACAGCAGGGGATGACCCTGAGATAGTACTGTTTTATGTAGTACCTAATACACAGTTGGTGATGATCTTGAGATAATACCGTGTTATGTAGTACCCAGTACCCAGCTGGGGATGATCCTGAGATAGTACAGTGTTATCTAGTACCTGGTACACAGCTGGGGATGATCCTGAGATAGTACCGTGTTATCTAGTACACAGCTGGGGATGATCCTGAGATAGTACAGTGTTATCTAGTACACAGCTGTAGATGATCCTGAGATAGTACCGTGTTCTCTAGTACACAGCTGGGGATTTTCCTGAGATAGTACCGTGTTATCTAGTACGCAGCTGGGGATGACCCTGAGATATTACCGTGTTATCTAGTACCCAGTACACAGCTGGGGATGATCCTGAGATAGTACAGTGTTATCTAGTAACTAATACACAGCTGGGGATGATCCTGAGATAGTACCTTGTTATCCAGTACGCAGCCGGGGATGATCCTGTGATAGTACAGTGTTACCTAGTACGCAGCTGTGGATGATCTTGAGATAGTACCGTGTTATCTAATACCTAGTACACAGCTGGGGATGATCCTGAGATAGTACCGTTTTATCTAGTAAACATCTGTAGATGACCCTGAGATAGTACAGTGTTATCTAGTACCTAATACACAGCTGGGGATGATCCTGAGATAGTACCGTGTTATCTAGTCTGCAGCTGGGGATGACCCTGAGATAGTACCGTGTTATCTAGTACACAGCTGAGGATGATCCTGAGATAGTACCGTGTTATCTAGTACACAGCAGGGGATGACCCTGAGATTGTACCGTGTTATCTAGTATCCAGTACACAGCTGGGGATGATCCTGAGATAGTACAGTGTTATCTAGTACCTAGTACACAGCTGGGGATGATCCTGAGATAGTACCGTGTTATCTTGTCTGCAGCTGGGGATGACCCTGGGATAGTACCGTGTTATCTAGTACACAGCTGAGGATGATCCTGAGATAGTACCGTGTTATCTAGTACACAGCAGGGATTGACCCTGAGATAGTACAGTGTAATCTAGTACCTAATACACAGCTGGTGATGATCTTGAGATAGTACCGTGTTATCTAGTACCCAGTACCCAGCTGGGGATGATCCTGAGATAGTACAGTGTTATCTAGTACCTGGTACACAGCTGGGGATGATCCTGAGATAGTACCGTGTTATCTAGTCTGCAGCTGGGGATGACCCTGAGATTGTACCGTGTTATCTAGTACACAGCTGGGGATGACCCTGAGATAGTACCGTGATATCCAGTACGCAGCTGGGGATGGTCCTGAGATAGTTCCGTGTTATCAAGTACCTAGTACACAGCTGGGGATTACCCTGAGATAGTACAGTGTTATCTAGTACACAGCTGTAGATGATCCTGAGATAATACCGTGTTATCTAGAACACAGCTGGGGATGATCCTGAGATAGTACAGTGTTATCTAGTACCTGGTACACAGCTGGGGATGATCCTGAGATAGTACCGTGTTATCTAGTACACAGCTGGGGATGATCCTGAGATAGTACAGTGTTATCTAGTACACAGCTGTAGATGATCCTGAGATAGTACCGTGTTATCTAGTACACAGCTGGGGATGACCTTGAGATAGTACAGTGTTATCTAGTACCTAATACACAGCTGGGGATGATCCTGAGATAGTACCGTGTTATCTTGTCTGCAGCTGGGGATGACCCTGAGAAAGTACCGTGTTATCTAGTACACAGCAGGGGATGACCCTGAGATAGTACCGTTTTATGTAGTACCTAATACACAGTTGGTGATGATCTTGAGATAATACCGTGTTATCTAGTACCCAGTACCCAGCTGGGGATGATCCTGAGATAGTACAGTGTTATCTAGTACCTGGTACACAGCTGGGGATGATCCTGAGATAGTACCGTGTTATCTAGTACACAGCTGGGGATGATCCTGAGATAGTACAGTGTTATCTAGTACACAGCTGTAGATGATCCTGAGATAGTACCGTGTTATCTAGTACACAGCTGGGGATGACCCTGAGATAGTACAGTGTTATCTAGTGCCTAGTACGCAGCTTGGGATGATCCTGAGATAGTACCGTGTTATTTAGTACCTAGTACGCAGCTGGGGATGATCCTCAGATATTACCGTTTCATTTAGTACCTAGTACGCAGCTGGGGATGATCCTGAGATACTACCAGTTCTCTAGTACACAGCTGGGGATGATCCGGAGATACTACCATGTTCTCTAGTACACAGCTGGGGATTTTCCTGAGATAGTACCGTGTTATCTAGTACGCAGCTGGGGATGACCCTGAGATAGTACCGTGTTATCTAGTACCCAGTACACAGCTGGGGATGATCCTGAGATAGTACAGTGTTATCTAGTAACTAATACACAGCTGGGGATGATCCTGAGATAGTATCTTTTTATCCAGTACGCAGCTGGGGATGATCCTGTGATAGTACAGTGTTACCTAGTACGCAGCTGGGGATGATCTTCAGATAGTACCGTGTTATCTAATACCTAGTACACAGCTGGGGATGATCCTGAGATAGTACCGTGTTATCTAGTACACATCTGTAGATGACCCTGAGATAGTACCGTGTTATCTAGTACACAGCTGGGGATGACCCTGAGATAGTACAGTGTTATCAAGTACCCAATACACAGCTGGGGATGATCCTGAGATTGTACCGTGTTATCTAGTACCCAGTACACAGCTGGGGATGATCCTGAGATAGTACAGTGTTATCTAGTACCTAGTACACAGCTGGGGATGACCCTGAGATAGTACCGTGTTATCTAGTACACATCTGTAGATGACCCTGAGATAGTACCGTGTTATCTAGTACACAGCAGGGGATGACCCTGAGATAGTACAGTGTAATCTAGTACCTAATACACAGCTGGTGATGATCTTGAGATAGTACCGTGTTATCTAGTACCCAGTACCCAGCTGGGGATGATCCTGAGATAGTACAGTGTTATCTAGTACCTGGTACACAGCTGGGGATGATCCTGAGATAGTACCGTGTTATCTAGTCTGCAGCTGGGGATGACCCTGAGATTGTACCGTGTTATCTAGTACACAGCTGGGGATGACCCTGAGATAGTACCGTGATATCCAGTACGCAGCTGGGGATGGTCCTGAGATAGTTCCGTGTTATCTAGTACCTAGTACACAGCTGGGGATTACCCTGAGATAGTACAGTGTTATCTAGTACACAGCTGTAGATGATCCTGAGTTAATACCGTGTTATCTAGAACACAGCTGGGGATGATCCTGAGATAGTACCGTGTTATCTAGTACACAGCTGGGGATGATCCTGAGATAGTACAGTGTTATCTAGTACACAGCTGTAGATGATCCTGAGATAGTACCGTGTTATCTAGTACACAGCTTGGGATGACCTTGAGATAGTACAGTGTTATCTAGTACCTAATACACAGCTGGGGATGATCCTGAGATAGTACCGTGTTATCTTGTCTGCAGCTGGGGATGACCCTGAGAAAGTACCGTGTTATCTAGTACACAGCAGGGGATGACCCTGAGATAGTACTGTTTTATGTAGTACCTAATACACAGTTGGTGATGATCTTGAGATAATACCGTGTTATGTAGTACCCAGTACCCAGCTGGGGATGATCCTGAGATAGTACAGTGTTATCTAGTACCTGGTACACAGTTGGGGATGATCCTGAGATAGTACCGTGTTATCTAGTACACAGCTGGGGATGATCCTGAGATAGTACAGTGTTATCTAGTACACAGCTGTAGATGATCCTGAGATAGTACCGTGTTCTCTAGTACACAGCTGGGGATTTTCCTGAGATAGTACCGTGTTATCTAGTACGCAGCTGGGGATGACCCTGAGATATTACCGTGTTATCTAGTACCCAGTACACAGCTGGGGATGATCCTGAGATAGTACAGTGTTATCTAGTAACTAATACACAGCTGGGGATGATCCTGAGATAGTACCTTGTTATCCAGTACGCAGCCGGGGATGATCCTGTGATAGTACAGTGTTACCTAGTACGCAGCTGTGGATGATCTTGAGATAGTACCGTGTTATCTAATACCTAGTACACAGCTGGGGATGATCCTGAGATAGTACCGTTTTATCTAGTAAACATCTGTAGATGACCCTGAGATAGTACAGTGTTATCTAGTACCTAATACACAGCTGGGGATGATCCTGAGATAGTACCGTGTTATCTAGTCTGCAGCTGGGGATGACCCTGAGATAGTACCGTGTTATCTAGTACACAGCTGAGGATGATCCTGAGATAGTACCGTGTTATCTAGTACACAGCAGGGGATGACCCTGAGATTGTACCGTGTTATCTAGTATCCAGTACACAGCTGGGGATGATCCTGAGATAGTACAGTGTTATCTAGTACCTAGTACACAGCTGGGGATGATCCTGAGATAGTACCGTGTTATCTTGTCTGCAGCTGGGGATGACCCTGGGATAGTACCGTGTTATCTAGTACACAGCTGAGGATGATCCTGAGATAGTACCGTGTTATCTAGTACACAGCAGGGGATGACCCTGACATAGTACCGTGTTATGTAGTACCTAATACACAGCTGGTGATGATCTTGAGATAATACCGTGTTATCTAGTACCCAGTACCCAGCTGGGGATGATCCTGAGATAGTACAGTGTTATCTAGTACCTGGTACACAGCTGGGGATGATCCTGAGATAGTACCGTGTTATCTAGTACACAGCTGGGGATGATCCTGAGATAGTACAGTGTTATCTAGTACACAGCTGTAGATGACCCTGAGATAGTACCGTGTTATCTAGTACACAGCTGGGGATGATCCTGAGATAGTACCGTGGTATCCAGTATGCAGCTGGAGATGGTCCTGAGATAGTACTGTGTTATCTAGTACCTAGTACGCAGCTGGGGATGACCCTGAGATAGTACCGTGTGATTTAGTACCTACTACACAGCTGGGGATGATCCTGAGATAGTACCGTGTTATCTATTACCCAGTACACAGCTGGGGATGATCCTGAGATAGTACTGTGTTATCTAGTAGCCAGTACACAGCTGGGGATGATCCTGAGATACTACCATGTTCTCTAGTACACGGCGGGCGATGATCCTGAGATACTACTGTGTTATCTAGTACACAGCTGGGGATGACCCTGAGATAGTACCGTGATATCGAGTACGCAGCTGTAGATGATCCTGAGATAGTACCTTGTTTTCTAGTACACAGCTGGGGATGACCCTGAGATAGTACAGTGTTATCTAGTACACAGCTGGGGATGACCCTGAGATAGTTCCGTGTTATCTAGTACACAGCTGGTGATGACCCTGAGATAGTAGTGTTATCTAGTACGCAGCTGGGGATGATCCTGAGATAGTACAGTGTTATCTAGTACCCAGTACACAGCTGGGGATGATCCTGACATAGTACCGTGTTATCTAGTACACAGCTGGGGATGACCCTGAGATAGTACAGTGTTATCTAGTACCTAGTACGCAGCTGGGGATGGTCCTGAGATAGTTCCGTGTTATCTAGTACCTAGTACACAGCTGGGGATTACCCTGAGATAGTACAGTGTTATCTAGTACACAGCTGTAGATGATCCTGAGATAATACCGTGTTATGTAGTGCACAGCTGGGGATGACCCTGAGATAGTACCGTGATATCTAGTACGCAGCTGGGGAGATCCTGAGATAGTTCCGTGTTATTTAGTACCCAGTACGCATGGGGTTGATCCTGAGATAGTACCGTGTTATTTAGTACCTAGTACGCAGCTGGGGATGATCCTGAGATAGTACTGTGTGATCTAGTAGCCAGTACACAGCTGGGGATGATCCTGAGATACTACCATGTTCTCTAGTACACGGCTGGGGATGATCCTGAGATACTACTGTGTTATCTAGTACACAGCTGGGGATGACCCTGAGATTGTACCGTGTTATCTAGTACACAGCTGGGGATGACCCTGAGATAGTTCCTTGTTATTTAGTACCCAGTACACAGCTGGGGATGACCCTGAGATAGTATCGTGTTATTTAGTACCTAGTACGCAGCTGGGGATGATCCTGAGATAGTACCGTGTTATTTAATACCTAGTACACAGCTGGGGATGATCCTGAGATAGTACTGTGTTATCTAGTAGCCAGTACACAGCTGGGGATGATCCTGAGATACTACCATGTTCTCTAGTACACGGCTGGGGATGATCCTGAGATACTACTGTGTTATCTAGTACACTGCTGGGGATGACCCTGAGATAGTACCGTGCTATCGAGTACGCAGCTGGGGATGATCCTGAGATAGTACTGTGTTATCTAGTACACAGCTGTAGATGACCCTGAGATAGTACCGTGTTATCTAGTACACAGCTGGGGATGATCCTGAGATTGTACCGTGGTATCCAGTATGCAGCTGGGGATGGTCCTGAGATAGTTCCGTGTTATCTAGTACCTAGTACGCAGCTGGGGATGATCCTGAGATAGTACCGTGTTATCTACTACCCAGTTCACAGCTGGGGATGACCCTGAGATAGTACCGTGTTATTTAGTACCTACTACACAGCTGGGGATGATCCTGAGATACTACCATGTTCTCTAGTACACAGCTGTAGATGAACCTGAGATAGTAACATGTTATCTAGTACACAGCTGGGGATGACCCTGAGATAGTACAGTGTTATCTAGTACCTAATACACAGCTGGGGATGATCCTGAGATAGTACACTGTTATCTAGTGCCTAGTACGCAGCATGGGATGATCTTGAGATAGTACCGTGTTATTTAGTACCTAGTACGCAGCTGGGGATAATCCTGAGATATTACCGTTTCCTTTAGTACCTAGTACGCAGCTGGGGATGATCCTGAGATAGTACTGTGTTATCTAGTAGCCAGTACACAGCTGGGGATGATCCTGAGATACTACCAGTTCTCTAGTACACAGCTGGGGATGATCCGGAGATACTACCATGTTCTGTAGTACACAGCTGGGGATTTTCCTGAGATAGTACCGTGTTATCTAGTACGCAGCTGGAGATGACCCTGAGATAGTACCGTGTTATCTAGTACCCAGTACACAGCTGGGGATGATCCTGAGATAGAACAGTGTTATCTAGTAACTAATACACAGCTGGGGATGATCCTGAGATAGTACCTTGTTATCCAGTACGCAGCTGGGGATGATCCTGTGATAGTATAGTGTTACCTAGTACGCAGCTGTGGATGATCTTGAGATAGTACCGTGTTATCTAATACCTAGTACACAGCTGGGGATGATCCTGAGATAGTACCGTGTTATCTAGTACACATCTGATAATGACCCTGAGATAGTACCGTGTTATCTAGTACACAGCTGGGGATGACCCTGAGATAGTACAGTGTTATCTAGTACCTAATACACAGCTGGGGATGACCCTGAGAGTGTACCGTGTTATCTAGTACCCAGTACACAGATGGGGATGATCCTGAGATAGTACAGTGTTATCTAGTACCTAGTACACAGCTAGGGATGATCCTGAGATAGTACCGTGTTATCTAGTCTGCAGCTGGGGATGACCCTGAGATAGTACCGTGTTATCTAGTACACAGCTGGGGATGATCCTGAGATAGTACCGTGTTATCTAGTACACAGTTGGGGATGATCCTGAGATAGTACCGTGTTATCTAGTACACAGCTGGGGATGATCCTGAGATAGTACCGTGTTATCTAGTACACAGTTGGGGATGATCCTGAGATAGTACCGTGTTATCTAGTACACATCTGTAGATGACCCTGAGATAGTACCGTGTTATCTAGTACACAGCAGGGGATGACCCTGAGATAGTACCGTGTTATCTAGTACCCAGTACCCAGCTGGGGATGATCCTGAGATAGTACAGTGTTATCTAGTACCTGGTACACAGCTGGGGATGATCCTGAGATAGTAACGTGTTATCTAGTCTGCAGCTGGGGATGACCCTGAGATTGTACCGTGTTATCTAGTACACAGCTGGGGATGACCCTGAGATAGTACCGTGATATCCAGTACGCAGCTGCGGATGGTCCTGAGATAGTTCCGTGTTATCTGGTACCTAGTACACAGCTGGGGATTACCCTGAGATAGTACAGTTTTATCTAGTACACAGCTGTAGATGATCCTGAGATAATACCGTGTTATCTAGTGCACAGCTGGGGTTGACCCTGAGATAGTACCGTGTTATCTAGTACGCAGCTGGGGAGATCCTGAGATAGTTCCGTGTTATTTAGTACCCAGTACACAGCTGGGGATGACCCTGAGATAGTACCGTGTTATTTAGTACCTAGTACGCAGCTGGGGATGACCCTGAGATAGTACTGTGTTATTTAGCACCTAGTACACAGCTGGGGATGATCCGGAGATACTACCATGTTCTGTAGTACACAGCTGGGGATTTTCCTGAGATAGTACCGTGTTATCTAGTACGCAGCTGGGGATGACCCTGAGATAGTACCGTGTTATCTAGTACCCAGTACACAGCTGGGGATGATCCTGAGATAGTACAGTGTTATCTAGTAACTAATACACAGCTGGGGATGATCCTGAGATAGTACCTTGTTATCCGGTACGCAGCTGGTGATGATCCTGTGATAGTACAGTGTTACCTAGTACGCAGCTGGGGATGATCTTGAGATAGTACCGTGTTATCTAATACCTAGTACACAGCTGGGGATGATCCTGAGATAGTACCGTGTTATCTAGTACACATCTGATAATGACCCTCAGATAGTACCGTGTTATCTAGTACACAGCTGGGGATGACCCTGAGATAGTACAGTGTTATCTAGTACCTAATACACAGCTGGGGATGACCCTGAGATTGTACCGTGTTATCTAGTACCCAGTACACAGATGGGGATGATCCTGAGATAGTACAGTGTTATCTAGTACCTAGTACACAGCTGGGGATGATCCTGAGATAGTACCGTGTTATCTAGTCTGCAGCTGGGGATGACCCTGAGATAGTATCGTGTTATCTAGTACACAGCTGGGGATGATCCTGAGATAGTACCGTGTTATCTAGTACACAGTTGGGGATGATCCTGAGATAGTACCGTGTTATCTAGTACACATCTGTAGATGACCCTGAGATAGTACCGTGTTATCTAGTACACAGCAGGGGATGACCCTGAGATAGTACCGTGTTATCTAGTACCTAATACACAGCTGGTGATGATCTTGAGATAGTACCGTGTTATCTAGTACCCAGTGCCCAGCTGGGGATGATCCTGAGATAGTACAGTGTTATCTAGTACCTGGTACACAGCTGGGGATGATCCTGAGATAGTACCGTGTTATCTAGTCTGCAGCTGGGGATGACCCTGAGATTGTACCGTGTTATCTAGTACACAGCTGGGGATGACCCTGAGATAGTACCGTGATATCCAGTACGCAGCTGGGGATGGTCCTGAGATAGTTCCGTGTTATCTAGTACCTAGTACACAGCTGGGGATTACCCTGAGATAGTACCGTGTTATCTAGTACGCAGCTGGGGAGATCCTGAGATAGTTCCATGTTATTTAGTACCCAGTACACAGCTGGGGATGACCCTGAGATAGTACCGTGTTATTTAGTACCTAGTACGCAGCTAGGGATGATCCTGAGATAGTACCGTGTTATTTAGTACCTAATAACGCAGCTGGGGATGATCCTGAGATAGTACTGTGTTATCTAGTAGCCAGTACACAGCTGGGGATGATCCTGAGATACTACCATGTTCTCTAGTACACGGCTGGGGATGATCCTGAGATACTACTGTGTTATCTAGTACACAGCTGGGGATGACCCTGAGATTGTACCGTGTTATCTAGTACACAGCTGGGGATGACCCTGAGATAGTACCGTGATATCCAGTATGCAGCTGGGGATGGTCCTGAGATAGTTCCGTGTTATCTAGTACGCAGCTGGGGAGATCCTGAGATAGTTCCATGTTATTTAGTACCCAGTACACAGCTGGGGATGACCCTGAGATAGTACCGTGTTATTTAGCACCTAGTACGCAGCTGGGGATGATCCTGAGATAGTACCGTGTTATTTAGTACCTAGTACGCAGCTGGGGATGATCCTGAGATAGTACTGTGTTATCTAGTAGCCAGTACACAGCTGGGGATGATCCTGAGATACTACCATGTTCTCTAGTACACGGCTGGGGATGATCCTGAGATACTACTGTGTTATCTAGTACACAGCTGGGGATGACCCTGAGATAGTACCGTGTTATCGAGTACGCAGCTGTAGATGATCCTGAGATAGTACCGTGTTATCTAGTACACAGCTGGGGATGACCCTGAGATAGTACAGTGTTATCTAGTACACAGCTGGGGATGACCCTGAGATAGTACCGTGTTATCTAGTACACAGCTGGGGATGACCCTGAGATAGTACAGTGTTATCTAGTACCCAGTACACAGCTGGGGATGATCCTGAGATAGTACAGTGTTATCTAGTACCTAGTACACAGCTGGGGATGACCCTGAGAGTGTACCGTGTTATCTAGTACCCAGTACACAGATGGGGATGATCCTGAGATAGTACAGTGTTATCTAGTACCTAGTACACAGCTAGGGATGATCCTGAGATAGTACCGTGTTATCTAGTCTGCAGCTGGGGATGACCCTGAGATAGTATCGTGTTATCTAGTACACAGCTGGGGATGATCCTGAGATAGTATCGCGTTATCTAGTACACAGTTGGGGATGATCCTGAGATAGTACCGTGTTATCTAGTACACATCTGTAGATGACCCTGAGATAGTACCGTGTTATCTAGTACACAGCAGGGGATGACCCTGAGATAGTACCGTGTTATCTAGTACCTAATACACAGCTGGTGATGATCTTGAGATAGTACCGTGTTATCTAGTACCCAGTACCCAGCTGGGGATGATCCTGAGATAGTACAGTGTTATCTAGTACCTGGTACACAGCTGGGGATGATCCTGAGATAGTACCGTGTTATCTAGTCTGCAGCTGGGGATGACCCTGAGATTGTACCGTGTTATCTAGTACACAGCTGGGGATGACCCTGAGATAGTACCGTGATATCCAGTACGCAGCTGCGGATGGTCCTGAGATAGTTCCGTGTTATCTAGTACCTAGTACACAGCTGGGGATTACCCTGAGATAGTACAGTGTTATCTAGTACACAGCTGTAGATGATCCTGAGATAATACCGTGTTATCTAGTGCACAGCTGGGGATGACCCTGAGATAGTACCGTGTTATCTAGTGCACAGCTGGGGAGATCCTGAGATAGTTCCGTGTTATTTAGTACCCAGTACACAGCTGGGGATGACCCTGAGATAGTACCGTGTTATTTAGCACCTAGTACGCAGCTGGGGATGATCCTGAGATAGTACCGTGTTATTTAGTACCTAGTACGCAGCTGGGGATGATCCTGAGATAGTACTGTGTTATCTAGTAGCCAGTACACAGCTGGGGATGATCCTGAGATACTACCATGTTCTCTAGTACACGGCTGGGGATGATCCTGAGATACTACTGTGTTATCTAGTACACAGCTGGGGATGACCCTGAGATTGTACCGTGTTATCTAGTACACAGCTGGGGATGACCCTGAGATAGTACCGTGATATCCAGTATGCAGCTGGGGATGGTCCTGAGATAGTTCCGTGTTATATAGTTCACAGCTGGGGATGACCCTTAAATAGTACCGTGTTATCTAGTACGCAGCTGGGGAGATCCTGAGATAGTTCCGTGTTATTTAGTACCCAGTACACAGCTGGGGATGACCCTGAGATAGTACCGTGTTATTTAGCACCTAGTACACAGCTGGGGATGATCCGGAGATACTACCATGTTCTGTAGTACACTGCTGGGGATTTTCCTGAGATAGTACCGTGTTATCTAGTAAGCAGCTGGGGATGACCCTGAGATAGTACCGTGTTATCTAGTACCCAGTACACAGCTGGGGATGATCCTGAGATAGTACAGTGTTATCTAGTAACTAATACACAGCTGGGGATGATCCTGAGATAGTATCGTGTTATCTAGTACACAGCTGGAGATGATCCTGAGATAGTACCGTGTTATCTAGTACACAGTTGGGGATGATCCTGAGATAGTACCGTGTTATCTAGTACACATCTGTAGATGACCCTGAGATAGTACCGTGTTATCTAGTACACAGCAGGGGATGACCCTGAGATAGTACCGTGTTATCTAGTACCTAATACACAGCTGGTGATGATCTTGAGATAGTACCGTGTTATCTAGTACCCAGTACCCAGCTGGGGATGATCCTGAGATAGTACAGTGTTATCTAGTACCTGGTACACAGCTGGGGATGATCCTGAGATAGTACCGTGTTATCTAGTCTGCAGCTGGGGATGACCCTGAGATTGTACCGTGTTATCTAGTACACAGCTGGGGATGACCCTGAGATAGTACCGTGATATCCAGTACGCAGCTGGGGATGGTCCTGAGATAGTTCCGTGTTATCTAGTACCTAGTACACAGCTGGGGATTACCCTGAGATAGTACCGTGTTATCTAGTACGCAGCTGGGGAGATCCTGAGATAGTTCCGTGTTATTTAGTAACCAGTACACAGCTGGGGATGACCCTGAGATAGTACCGTGTTATTTAGCACCTAGTACGCAGCTGGGGATCTTCCTGAGATAGTACCGTGTTATTTAGTACCTAGTACGCAGCTGGGGATGATCCTGAGATAGTACTGTGTTATCTAGTAGCCAGTACACAGCTGGGGATGATCCTGAGATACTACCATGTTCTCTAGAACACGGCTGGGGATGATCCTGAGATACTACTGTGTTATCTAGTACACAGCTGGGGATGACCCTGAGATAGTACCGTGTTATCGAGTACGCAGCTGTAGATGATCCTGAGATAGTACCGTGTTATCTAGTACACAGCTGGGGATGACCCTGAGATAGTACAGTGTTATCTAGTACACAGCTGGGGATGACCCTGAGATAGTACCGTGTTATCTAGTACACAGCTGGGGATGACCCTGAGATAGTAGTGTTATCTAGTACGCAGCTGGGGATGATCCTGAGATAGTACAGTGTTATTTAGTACCCAGTACACAGCTGGGGATGATCCTGACATAGTACCGTGTTATCTAGTACACAGCTGTAGATGATCCTGAGATACTACTGTGTTATCTAGTACACAGCTGTAGATGATCCTGAGATTGTACCGTGTTATCTAGTACACAGCTGGGGAGGAACCTGAGATAGTACCGTGTTATCTAGTACACAGCTGTAGATGATCCTAAGATAGTAGAGTGTTATCTAGTACCCAATACACAGCTGGGGATGATCCTGAGATAGTACCGTGTTATCTAGGACACAGCTGTAGATGACACTGAGATAGTGCCGTGTTATCTAGTACACAGCTGTGGATGACCCTGAGATAGTACAGTGTTATCTAGTACCTAATACACAGCTGGGGATGATCTTTAGATAGTACCGTGTTATCTAGTACGCAGCTGCGGATGATCCCGAGATAGTACCGTGTTATCTAGTACCTAACACACAGCTGGGGATGATCCTGAGATAGTACCGTGTTATCTAGTACGCAGCTGGGGATGATCCTGAGATAGTACCGTGTTATCTAGTACCCAGCTGGGGATGATCCTGACATAGTACAGTGTTATCTAGTACACAGTACACAGCTGGCGATGATCCTGACATAGTACCGTTTTATGTAGTACACAGCTGTAGATGATCCTGAGATAGTACCGTGTTATCTACTACACAGCTGGGGATGACCCTGAGATAGTACCGTGTTATCTAGTACGCAGCTGGGGAGATCCTGAGATAGTTCCGTGTTATTTAGTACCCAGTACACAGCTGGGGATGACCCTGAGATAGTACCGTGTTATTTAGTACCTAGTACGCAGCTGGGGATGACCCTGAGATAGTACTGTGTTATTTAGCACCTAGTACACAGCTGGGGATGATCCGGAGATACTACCATGTTCTGTAGTACACAGCTGGGGATTTTCCTGAGATAGTACCGTGTTATCTAGTACGCAGCTGGGGATGACCCTGAGATAGTACCGTGTTATCTAGTACCCAGTACACAGCTGGGGATGATCCTGAGATAGTACAGTGTTATCTAGTAACTAATACACAGCTGGGGATGATCCTGAGATAGTACCTTGTTATCCGGTACGCAGCTGGTGATGATCCTGTGATAGTACAGTGTTACCTAGTACGCAGCTGGGGATGATCTTGAGATTGTACCGTGTTATCTAATACCTAGTACACAGCTGGGGATGATCCTGAGATAGTACCGTGTTATCTAGTACACATCTGATAATGACCCTCAGATAGTACCGTGTTATCTAGTACACAGCTGGGGATGACCCTGAGATAGTACAGTGTTATCTAGTACCTAATACACAGCTGGGGATGACCCTGAGATTGTACCGTGTTATCTAGTACCCAGTACACAGATGGGGATGATCCTGAGATAGTACAGTGTTATCTAGTACCTAGTACACAGCTGGGGATGATCCTGAGATAGTACCGTGTTATCTAGTCTGCAGCTGGGGATGACCCTGAGATAGTATCGTGTTATCTAGTACACAGCTGGGGATGATCCTGAGATAGTACCGTGTTATCTAGTACACAGTTGGGGATGATCCTGAGATAGTACCGTGTTATCTAGTACACATCTGTAGATGACCCTGAGATAGTACCGTGTTATCTAGTACACAGCAGGGGATGACCCTGAGATAGTACCGTGTTATCTAGTACCTAATACACAGCTGGTGATGATCTTGAGATAGTACCGTGTTATCTAGTACCCAGTGCCCAGCTGGGGATGATCCTGAGATAGTACAGTGTTATCTAGTACCTGGTACACAGCTGGGGATGATCCTGAGATAGTACCGTGTTATCTAGTCTGCAGCTGGGGATGACCCTGAGATTGTACCGTGTTATCTAGTACACAGCTGGGGATGACCCTGAGATAGTACCGTGATATCCAGTACGCAGCTGGGGATGGTCCTGAGATAGTTCCGTGTTATCTAGTACCTAGTACACAGCTGGGGATTACCCTGAGATAGTACCGTGTTATCTAGTACGCAGCTGGGGAGATCCTGAGATAGTTCCGTGTTATTTAGTACCCAGTACACAGCTGGGGATGACCCTGAGATAGTACCGTGTTATTTAGTACCTAGTACGCAGCTAGGGATGATCCTGAGAAAGTACCGTGTTATTTAGTACCTAATAACGCAGCTGGGGATGATCCTGAGATAGTACTGTGTTATCTAGTAGCCAGTACACAGCTGGGGATGATCCTGAGATACTACCATGTTCTCTAGTACACGGCTGGGGATGATCCTGAGATACTACTGTGTTATCTAGTACACAGCTGGGGATGACCCTGAGATTGTACCGTGTTATCTAGTACACAGCTGGGGATGACCCTGAGATAGTACCGTGATATCCAGTATGCAGCTGGGGATGGTCCTGAGATAGTTCCGTGTTATCTAGTTCTCAGCTGGGGATGACCCTTAGATAGTACCGTGTTATCTAGTACGCAGCTGGGGAGATCCTGAGATAGTTCCATGTTATTTAGTACCCAGTACACAGCTGGGGATGACCCTGAGATAGTACCGTGTTATTTAGCACCTAGTACGCAGCTGGGGATGATCCTGAGATAGTACCGTGTTATTTAGTACCTAGTACGCAGCTGGGGATTATCCTGAGATAGTACTGTGTTATCTAGTAGCCAGTACACAGCTGGGGATGATCCTGAGATACTACCATGTTCTCTAGTACACGGCTGGGGATGATCCTGAGATACTACTGTGTTATCTAGTACACAGCTGGGGATGACCCTGAGATAGTACCGTGTTATCGAGTACGCAGCTGTAGATGATCCTGAGATAGTACCGTGTTATCTAGTACACAGCTGGGGATGACCCTGAGATAGTACAGTGTTATCTAGTACACAGCTGGGGATGACCCTGAGATAGTACCGTGTTATCTAGTACACAGCTGGGGATGACCCTGAGATAGTACAGTGTTATCTAGTACCCAGTACACAGCTGGGGATGATCCTGAGATAGTACAGTGTTATCTAGTACCTAGTACACAGCTGGGGATGACCCTGAGAGTGTACCGTGTTATCTAGTACCCAGTACACAGATGGGGATGATCCTGAGATAGTACAGTGTTATCTAGTACCTAGTACACAGCTAGGGATGATCCTGAGATAGTACCGTGTTATCTAGTCTGCAGCTGGGGATGACCCTGAGATAGTATCGTGTTATCTAGTACACAGCTGGGGATGATCCTGAGATAGTATCGTGTTATCTAGTACACAGTTGGGGATGATCCTGAGATAGTACCGTGTTATCTAGTACACATCTGTAGATGACCCTGAGATAGTACCGTGTTATCTAGTACACAGCAGGGGATGACCCTGAGATAGTACCGTGTTATCTAGTACCTAATACACAGCTGGTGATGATCTTGAGATAGTACCGTGTTATCTAGTACCCAGTACCCAGCTGGGGATGATCCTGAGATAGTACAGTGTTATCTAGTACCTGGTACACAGCTGGGGATGATCCTGAGATAGTACCGTGTTATCTAGTCTGCAGCTGGGGATGACCCTGAGATTGTACCGTGTTATCTAGTACACAGCTGGGGATGACCCTGAGATAGTACCGTGATATCCAGTACGCAGCTGCGGATGGTCCTGAGATAGTTCCGTGTTATCTAGTACCTAGTACACAGCTGGGGATTACCCTGAGATAGTACAGTGTTATCTAGTACACAGCTGTAGATGATCCTGAGATAATACCGTGTTATCTAGTGCACAGCTGGGGATGACCCTGAGATAGTACCGTGTTATCTAGTGCGCAGCTGGGGAGATCCTGAGATAGTTCCGTGTTATTTAGTACCCAGTACACAGCTGGGGATGACCCTGAGATAGTACCGTGTTATTTAGCACCTAGTACGCAGCTGGGGATGATCCTGAGATAGTACCGTGTTATTTAGTACCTAGTACGCAGCTGGGGATGATCCTGAGATAGTACTGTGTTATCTAGTAGCCAGTACACAGCTGGGGATGATCCTGAGATACTACCATGTTCTCTAGTACACGGCTGGGGATGATCCTGAGATACTACTGTGTTATCTAGTACACAGCTGGGGATGACCCTGAGATTGTACCGTGTTATCTAGTACACAGCTGGGGATGACCCTGAGATAGTACCGTGATATCCAGTATGCAGCTGGGGATGGTCCTGAGATAGTTCCGTGTTATATAGTTCACAGCTGGGGATGACCCTTAAATAGTACCGTGTTATCTAGTACGCAGCTGGGGAGATCCTGAGATAGTTCCGTGTTATTTAGTACCCAGTACACAGCTGGGGATGACCCTGAGATAGTACCGTGTTATTTAGCACCTAGTACACAGCTGGGGATGATCCGGAGATACTACCATGTTCTGTAGTACACTGCTGGGGATTTTCCTGAGATAGTACCGTGTTATCTAGTAAGCAGCTGGGGATGACCCTGAGATAGTACCGTGTTATCTAGTACCCAGTACACAGCTGGGGATGATCCTGAGATAGTACAGTGTTATCTAGTAACTAATACACAGCTGGGGATGATCCTGAGATAGTATCGTGTTATCTAGTACACAGCTGGAGATGATCCTGAGATAGTACCGTGTTATCTAGTACACAGTTGGGGATGATCCTGAGATAGTACCGTGTTATCTAGTACACATCTGTAGATGACCCTGAGATAGTACCGTGTTATCTAGTACACAGCAGGGGATGACCCTGAGATAGTACCGTGTTATCTAGTACCTAATACACAGCTGGTGATGATCTTGAGATAGTACCGTGTTATCTAGTACCCAGTACCCAGCTGGGGATGATCCTGAGATAGTACAGTGTTATCTAGTACCTGGTACACAGCTGGGGATGATCCTGAGATAGTACCGTGTTATCTAGTCTGCAGCTGGGGATGACCCTGAGATTGTACCGTGTTATCTAGTACACAGCTGGGGATGACCCTGAGATAGTACCGTGATATCCAGTACGCAGCTGCGGATGGTCCTGAGATAGTTCCGTGTTATCTAGTACCTAGTACACAGCTGGGGATTACCCTGAGATAGTACAGTGTTATCTAGTACACAGCTGTAGATGATCCTGAGATAATACCGTGTTATCTAGTGCACAGCTGGGGATGACCCTGAGATAGTACCGTGTTATCTAGTGCGCAGCTGGGGAGATCCTGAGATAGTTCCGTGTTATTTAGTACCCAGTACACAGCTGGGGATGACCCTGAGATAGTACCGTGTTATTTAGCACCTAGTACGCAGCTGGGGATGATCCTGAGATAGTACCGTGTTATTTAGTACCTAGTACGCAGCTGGGGATGATCCTGAGATAGTACTGTGTTATCTAGTAGCCAGTACACAGCTGGGGATGATCCTGAGATACTACCATGTTCTCTAGTACACGGCTGGGGATGATCCTGAGATACTACTGTGTTATCTAGTACACAGCTGGGGATGACCCTGAGATTGTACCGTGTTATCTAGTACACAGCTGGGGATGACCCTGAGATAGTACCGTGATATCCAGTATGCAGCTGGGGATGGTCCTGAGATAGTTCCGTGTTATATAGTTCACAGCTGGGGATGACCCTTAAATAGTACCGTGTTATCTAGTACGCAGCTGGGGAGATCCTGAGATAGTTCCGTGTTATTTAGTACCCAGTACACAGCTGGGGATGACCCTGAGATAGTACCGTGTTATTTAGCACCTAGTACACAGCTGGGGATGATCCGGAGATACTACCATGTTCTGTAGTACACTGCTGGGGATTTTCCTGAGATAGTACCGTGTTATCTAGTAAGCAGCTGGGGATGACCCTGAGATAGTACCGTGTTATCTAGTACCCAGTACACAGCTGGGGATGATCCTGAGATAGTACAGTGTTATCTAGTAACTAATACACAGCTGGGGATGATCCTGAGATAGTATCGTGTTATCTAGTACACAGCTGGAGATGATCCTGAGATAGTACCGTGTTATCTAGTACACAGTTGGGGATGATCCTGAGATAGTACCGTGTTATCTAGTACACATCTGTAGATGACCCTGAGATAGTACCGTGTTATCTAGTACACAGCAGGGGATGACCCTGAGATAGTACCGTGTTATCTAGTACCTAATACACAGCTGGTGATGATCTTGAGATAGTACCGTGTTATCTAGTACCCAGTACCCAGCTGGGGATGATCCTGAGATAGTACAGTGTTATCTAGTACCTGGTACACAGCTGGGGATGATCCTGAGATAGTACCGTGTTATCTAGTCTGCAGCTGGGGATGACCCTGAGATTGTACCGTGTTATCTAGTACACAGCTGGGGATGACCCTGAGATAGTACCGTGATATCCAGTACGCAGCTGGGGATGGTCCTGAGATAGTTCCGTGTTATCTAGTACCTAGTACACAGCTGGGGATTACCCTGAGATAGTACCGTGTTATTTAGTACCTAGTACGAAGTTGAGGATGATCCTGAGATAGTACTGTGTTATCTAGTAGCCAGTACACAGCTGGGGATGATCCTGAGATACTACCATGTTCTCTAGTACACGGCTGGGGATGATCCTGAGATACTACTGTGTTATCTAGTACACAGCTGGGGATGACCCTGAGATTGTACCGTGTTATGTAGTACACAGCTGGGGATGACGCTGAGATAGTACCGTGATATCCAGTATGCAGCTGGGGATGGTCCTGAGATAGTTCCGTGTTATCTAGTTCAAAGCTGGGGATGACCCTTAGATAGTACCGTGTTATCTAGTACGCAGCTGGGGAGATCCTGAGATAGTTCCGTGTTATTTAGTACCCAGTACACAGCTGGGGATGACCCTGAGATAGTACCGTGTTATCTAGTTCGCAGCTGGGGATCTTCCTGAGATAGTACCGTGTTATTTAGTACCTAGTACGCAGCTGGGGATGATCCTGAGATAGTACTGTGTTATCTAGTAGCCAGTACACAGCTGGGGATGATCCTGAGATACTACCATGTTCTCTAGAACACGGCTGGGGATGAACCTGAGATACTACTGTGTTATCTAGTACACAGCTGGGGATGACCCTGAGATAGTACCGTGTTATCGAGTACGCAGCTGTAGATGATCCTGAGATAGTACCGTGTTATCTAGTACACAGCTGGGGATGACCCTGAGATAGTACAGTGTTATCTAGTACACAGCTGGGGATGACCCTGAGATAGTACCGTGTTATCTAGTACACAGCTGGGGATGACCCTGAGATAGTAGTGTTATCTAGTACGCAGCTGGGGATGATCCTGAGATAGTACAGTGTTATTTAGTACCCAGTACACAGCTGGGGATGATCCTGACATAGTACCGTGTTATCTAGTACACAGCTGTAGATGATCCTGAGATACTACTGTGTTATCTAGTACACAGCTGTAGATGATCCTGAGATTGTACCGTGTTATCTAGTACACAGCTGGGGAGGAACCTGAGATAGTACCGTGTTATCTAGTACACAGCTGTAGATGATCCTAAGATAGTAGAGTGTTATCTAGTACCCAATACACAGCTGGGGATGATCCTGAGATAGTACCGTGTTATCTAGGACACAGCTGTAGATGACACTGAGATAGTGCCGTGTTATCTAGTACACAGCTGTGGATGACCCTGAGATAGTACAGTGTTATCTAGTACCTAATACACAGCTGGGGATGATCTTTAGATAGTACCGTGTTATCTAGTACGCAGCTGCGGATGATCCTGAGATAGTACCGTGTTATCTAGTACCTAACACACAGCTGGGGATGATCCTGAGATAGTACCGTGTTATCTAGTACGCAGCTGGGGATGATCCTGAGATAGTACCGTGTTATCTAGTACCCAGTACACACCTGGGGATGACCCTGAGATAGTACCGTGTTATTTAGTACCTACTACACAGCTGGGGATGATCCTGAGATAGTACCGTGTTATTTAGTACCTAGTACGCAGCTAGGGATGATCCTGAGATAGTACCGTGTTATCTGGTAGCCAGTACACAGCTGGGGATGATCCTGAGATACTACCATATTCTCTAGTACACAGCTGGGGATGATCCTGAGATAGTACCATGTTATCTAGTACCCAGTACACAGCTGGGGATGATCCTGAGATAGTACCATGTTCTCTAGTACACAGCTGGGGATGATCCTGACATAGTACAGTGTTATCTAGTACACAGTACACAGCTGGCGATGATCCTGACATAGTACCGTTTTATGTAGTACACAGCTGTAGATGATCCTGAGATAGTACCGTGTTATCTACTACACAGCTGGGGATGACCCTGAGATAGTACAGTGTTATCTTGTACCTAATACACAGCTGGGGATGATCCTGAGATAGTACAGTGTTATCTAGTGCCTAGTACGCAGCTGAGGATGATCCTGAGATAGAACCGTGTAATCTAGTACGCAGCTGGGGATGATCCTGAGATAGTACCGTGTTATCCAGTATGCAGCTGGGGAATGTCCTGAGATAGTTCTGTGTTATCTAGTACCTAGTACGCAGCTGGGGATGATCTCGAGATAGTACTGTGTTATCTAGTACCCAGAACACAGCTGGGGATGACCCTAAGATAGTACCGTGTTATTTAGTACTTAGCACGCAGCTAGGGATGATCCTGAGATAGTACCGTGATATCTGGTAGCCAGTACACAGCTGGGGATGATCCTGAGATACTACCATGTACTCTAGTACACAGCTGGGGATGATCCTGAGATAGTACAGTGTAATCTAGTACCCAGTACACAGCTGGGGATGATCCTGACATAGTACCGTGTTATCTAGTAAACAGCTGTAGATGATCCTGAGATACTACTGTGTTATCTAGTACACAGCTGTAGATGATCCTGAGATTGTACCGTGTTATCTAGTACAGAGCTGGGGAGGAACCTGAGATAGTACCGTGTTATCTAGTACACAGCTGTAGATGATCCTAAGATAGTAGAGTGTTATCTAGTACCCAGTACACAGCTGGGGATGATCCTGAGATAGTACCGTGTTATCAAGGACACAGCTGTAGATGACACTGAGATAGTGCCGTGTTATCTAGTACACATCTGGGGATGACCCTGAGAGAGTACAGTGTTATCTAGTACCTAATACACAGCTGGGGATGTCCCTGAGATTGTACCGTGTTATCTATTACCCAGTACACAGATGGGGATGATCCTGAGATAGTACAGTGTTATCTAGTACCTAGTACACAGCTGGGGATGATCCTGAGATAGTACCGTGTTATCTAGTCTGCAGCTGGGGATGACCCTGAGATAGTATCGTGTTATCTAGTACACAGCTGGGGATGATCCTGAGATAGTACCGTGTTATCTAGTACACAGTTGGGGATGATCCTGAGATAGTACCGTGTTATCTAGTACACATCTGTAGATGACCCTGAGATAGTACCGTGTTATCTAGTACACAGCAGGGGATGACCCTGAGATAGTACCGTGATATCCAGTACGCAGCTGGGGATGGTCCTGAGATAGTTCTGTGTTTTCTAGAACCTAGTACACAGCTGGGGATTACCCTGAGATAGTACAGTGTTATCTAGTACACAGCTGTAGATGATCCTGAGATAATACCGTGTTATCTAGTGCACAGCTGGGGATGACCCTGAGATAGTACCGTGTTATCTAGAACGCAGCTGGGGAGATCCTGAGATAGTTCCGTGTTATTTAGTACCCAGTACACAGCTGGGGATGACCCTGAGATAGTACCGTGTTATTTAGTACCTAGTACGCAGCTAGGGATGATCCTGAGATAGTACCGTGTTATTTAGTACCTAGTACGCAGCTGGGGATGATCCTGAGATAGTACTGTGTTATCTAGTAGCCAGTACACAGCTGGGGATGATCCTGAGATACTACCATGTTCTCTAGTACACGGCTGGGGATGATCCTGAGATACTACTGTGTTATCTAGTACACAGCTGGGGATGACCCTGAGATTGTACCGTGTTATCTAGTACACAGCTGGGGATGACCCTGGATAGTACCGTGATATCCAGTATGCAGCTGGGGATGGTCCTGAGATAGTTCTGTGTTATCTAGTTCACAGCTGGGGATGACCCTTAGAAGGTACCGTGTTATCTAGTACGCAGCTGGGGAGATCCTGAGATAGTTCCGTGTTATTTAGTACCCAGTACACAGCTGGGGATTACCCTGAGATAGTACCGTGTTATTTAGCACCTAGTACGCAGCTGGGGATGATCCTGAGATAGTACTGTGTTATCTAGTAGCCAGTACACAGCTGGGGATGATCCTGAGATACTACCATGTTCTCTAGTACACGGCTGGGGATGATCCTGAGATACTACTGTGTTATCTAGTACACAGCTGGGGATGACCCTGAGATTGTACCGTGTTATCGAGTACGCAGCTGTAGATGATCCTGAGATAGTACCGTGTTATCTAGTACACAGCTGGGGATGACCCTGAGATAGTACAGTGTTATCTAGTACACAGCTGGGGATGACCCTGAGATAGTACCGTGTTATCTAGTACACAGCTGGGGATGACCCTGAGATAGTACCGTGATATCCAGTACGCAGCTGCGGATGGTCCTGAGATAGTTCCGTGTTATCTAGTACCTAGTACACAGCTGGGGATTACCCTGAGATAGTACAGTGTTATCTAGTACACAGCTGTAGATGATCCTGAGATAATACCGTGTTATCTAGTGCACAGCTGGGGATGACCCTGAGATAGTACCGTGTTATCTAGTGCGCAGCTGGGGAGATCCTGAGATAGTTCCGTGTTATTTAGTACCCAGTACACAGCTGGGGATGACCCTGAGATAGTACCGTGTTATTTAGCACCTAGTACGCAGCTGGGGATGATCCTGAGATAGTACCGTGTTATTTAGTACCTAGTACGCAGCTGGGGATGATCCTGAGATAGTACTGTGTTATCTAGTAGCCAGTACACAGCTGGGGATGATCCTGAGATACTACCATGTTCTCTAGTACACGGCTGGGGATGATCCTGAGATACTACTGTGTTATCTAGTACACAGCTGGGGATGACCCTGAGATTGTACCGTGTTATCTAGTACACAGCTGGGGATGACCCTGAGATAGTACCGTGATATCCAGTATGCAGCTGGGGATGGTCCTGAGATAGTTCCGTGTTATATAGTTCACAGCTGGGGATGACCCTTAAATAGTACCGTGTTATCTAGTACGCAGCTGGGGAGATCCTGAGATAGTTCCGTGTTATTTAGTACCCAGTACACAGCTGGGGATGACCCTGAGATAGTACCGTGTTGTTTAGCACCTAGTACACAGCTGGGGATGATCCGGAGATACTACCATGTTCTGTAGTACACTGCTGGGGATTTTCCTGAGATAGTACCGTGTTATCTAGTAAGCAGCTGGGGATGACCCTGAGATAGTACCGTGTTATCTAGTACCCAGTACACAGCTGGGGATGATCCTGAGATAGTACAGTGTTATCTAGTAACTAATACACAGCTGGGGATGATCCTGAGATAGTATCGTGTTATCTAGTACACAGCTGGAGATGATCCTGAGATAGTACCGTGTTATCTAGTACACAGTTGGGGATGATCCTGAGATAGTACCGTGTTATCTAGTACACATCTGTAGATGACCCTGAGATAGTACCGTGTTATCTAGTACACAGCAGGGGATGACCCTGAGATAGTACCGTGTTATCTAGTACCTAATACACAGCTGGTGATGATCTTGAGATAGTACCGTGTTATCTAGTACCCAGTACCCAGCTGGGGATGATCCTGAGATAGTACAGTGTTATCTAGTACCTGGTACACAGCTGGGGATGATCCTGAGATAGTACCGTGTTATCTAGTCTGCAGCTGGGGATGACCCTGAGATTGTACCGTGTTATCTAGTACACAGCTGGGGATGACCCTGAGATAGTACCGTGATATCCAGTACGCAGCTGGGGATGGTCCTGAGATAGTTCCGTGTTATCTAGTACCTAGTACACAGCTGGGGATTACCCTGAGATAGTACCGTGTTATCTAGTACGCAGCTGGGGAGATCCTGAGATAGTTCCGTGTTATTTAGTACCCAGTACACAGCTGGGGATGACCCTGAGATAGTACCGTGTTATTTAGTACCTAGTACGCAGCTGGGGATGATCCTGAGATAGTACCGTGTTATTTAGTACCTAGTACGAAGTTGAGGATGATCCTGAGATAGTACTGTGTTATCTAGTAGCCAGTACACAGCTGGGGATGATCCTGAGATACTACCATGTTCTCTAGTACACGGCTGGGGATGATCCTGAGATACTACTGTGTTATCTAGTACACAGCTGGGGATGACCCTGAGATTGTACCGTGTTATCTAGTACACAGCTGGGGATGACGCTGAGATAGTACCGTGATATCCAGTATGCAGCTGGGGATGGTCCTGAGATAGTTCCGTGTTATCTAGTTCAAAGCTGGGGATGACCCTTAGATAGTACCGTGTTATCTAGTACGCAGCTGGGGAGATCCTGAGATAGTTCCGTGTTATTTAGTACCCAGTACACAGCTGGGGATGACCCTGAGATAGTACCGTGTTATTTAGCACCTAGTACGCAGCTGGGGATCTTCCTGAGATAGTACCGTGTTATTTAGTACCTAGTACGCAGCTGGGGATGATCCTGAGATAGTACTGTGTTATCTAGTAGCCAGTACACAGCTGGGGATGATCCTGAGATACTACCATGTTCTCTAGAACACGGCTGGGGATGATCCTGAGATACTACTGTGTTATCTAGTACACAGCTGGGGATGACCCTGAGATAGTACCGTGTTATCGAGTACGCAGCTGTAGATGATCCTGAGATAGTACCGTGTTATCTAGTACACAGCTGGGGATGACCCTGAGATAGTACAGTGTTATCTAGTACACAGCTGGGGATGACCCTGAGATAGTACCGTGTTATCTAGTACACAGCTGGGGATGACCCTGAGATAGTAGTGTTATCTAGTACGCAGCTGGGGATGATCCTGAGATAGTACAGTGTTATTTAGTACCCAGTACACAGCTGGGGATGATCCTGACATAGTACCGTGTTATCTAGTACACAGCTGTAGATGATCCTGAGATACTACTGTGTTATCTAGTACACAGCTGTAGATGATCCTGAGATTGTACCGTGTTATCTAGTACACAGCTGGGGAGGAACCTGAGATAGTACCGTGTTATCTAGTACACAGCTGTAGATGATCCTAAGATAGTAGAGTGTTATCTAGTACCCAATACACAGCTGGGGATGATCCTGAGATAGTACCGTGTTATCTAGGACACAGCTGTAGATGACACTGAGATAGTGCCGTGTTATCTAGTACACAGCTGTGGATGACCCTGAGATAGTACAGTGTTATCTAGTACCTAATACACAGCTGGGGATGATCTTTAGATAGTACCGTGTTATCTAGTACGCAGCTGCGGATGATCCTGAGATAGTACCGTGTTATCTAGTACCTAACACACAGCTGGGGATGATCCTGAGATAGTACCGTGTTATCTAGTACGCAGCTGGGGATGATCCTGAGATAGTACCGTGTTATCTAGTACCCAGTACACACCTGGGGATGACCCTGAGATAGTACCGTGTTATTTAGTACCTACTACACAGCTGGGGATGATCCTGAGATAGTACCGTGTTATTTAGTACCTAGTACGCAGCTAGGGATGATCCTGAGATAGTACCGTGTTATCTGGTAGCCAGTACACAGCTGGGGATGATCCTGAGATACTACCATATTCTCTAGTACACAGCTGGGGATGATCCTGAGATAGTACCATGTTATCTAGTACCCAGTACACAGCTGGGGATGATCCTGAGATAGTACCATGTTCTCTAGTACACAGCTGGGGATGATCCTGACATAGTACAGTGTTATCTAGTACACAGTACACAGCTGGCGATGATCCTGACATAGTACCGTTTTATGTAGTACACAGCTGTAGATGATCCTGAGATAGTACCGTGTTATCTACTACACAGCTGGGGATGACCCTGAGATAGTACAGTGTTATCTAGTACCTAATACACAGCTGGGGATGATCCTGAGATAGTACAGTGTTATCTAGTGCCTAGTACGCAGCTGAGGATGATCCTGAGATAGAACCGTGTAATCTAGTACGCAGCTGGGGATGATCCTGAGATAGTACCGTGTTATCCAGTATGCAGCTGGGGAATGTCCTGAGATAGTTCTGTGTTATCTAGTACCTAGTACGCAGCTGGGGATGATCTCGAGATAGTACTGTGTTATCTAGTACCCAGAACACAGCTGGGGATGACCCTAAGATAGTACCGTGTTATTTAGTACTTAGCACGCAGCTAGGGATGATCCTGAGATAGTACCGTGATATCTGGTAGCCAGTACACAGCTGGGGATGATCCTGAGATACTACCATGTACTCTAGTACACAGCTGGGGATGATCCTGAGATAGTACAGTGTAATCTAGTACCCAGTACACAGCTGGGGATGATCCTGACATAGTACCGTGTTATCTAGTAAACAGCTGTAGATGATCCTGAGATACTACTGTGTTATCTAGTACACAGCTGTAGATGATCCTGAGATTGTACCGTGTTATCTAGTACAGAGCTGGGGAGGAACCTGAGATAGTACCGTGTTATCTAGTACACAGCTGTAGATGATCCTAAGATAGTAGAGTGTTATCTAGTACCCAGTACACAGCTGGGGATGATCCTGAGATAGTACCGTGTTATCAAGGACACAGCTGTAGATGACACTGAGATAGTGCCGTGTTATCTAGTACACATCTGGGGATGACCCTGAGAGAGTACAGTGTTATCTAGTACCTAATACACAGCTGGGGATGTCCCTGAGATTGTACCGTGTTATCTATTACCCAGTACACAGATGGGGATGATCCTGAGATAGTACAGTGTTATCTAGTACCTAGTACACAGCTGGGGATGATCCTGAGATAATACCGTGTTATCTAGTGCACAGCTGGGGATGACCCTGAGATAGTACCGTGTTATCTAGAACGCAGCTGGGGAGATCCTGAGATAGTTCCGTGTTATTTAGTACCCAGTACACAGCTGGGGATGACCCTGAGATAGTACCGTGTTATTTAGTACCTAGTACGCAGCTAGGGATGATCCTGAGATAGTACCGTGTTATTTAGTACCTAGTACGCAGCTGGGGATGATCCTGAGATAGTACTGTGTTATCTAGTAGCCAGTACACAGCTTGGGATGATCCTGAGATACTACCATGTTCTCTAGTACACGGCTGGGGATGATCCTGAGATACTACTGTGTTATCTAGTACACAGCTGGGGATGACCCTGAGATTGTACCGTGTTATCTAGTACACAGCTGGGGATGACCCTGGATAGTACCGTGATATCCAGTATGCAGCTGGGGATGGTCCTGAGATAGTTCTGTGTTATCTAGTTCACAGCTGGGGATGACCCTTAGAAGGTACCGTGTTATCTAGTACGCAGCTGGGGAGATCCTGAGATAGTTCCGTGTTATTTAGTACCCAGTACACAGCTGGGGATTACCCTGAGATAGTACCGTGTTATTTAGCACCTAGTACGCAGCTGGGGATGATCCTGAGATAGTACTGTGTTATCTAGTAGCCAGTACACAGCTGGGGATGATCCTGAGATACTACCATGTTCTCTAGTACACGGCTGGGGATGATCCTGAGATACTACTGTGTTATCTAGTACACAGCTGGGGATGACCCTGAGATAGTACCGTGTTATCGAGTACGCAGCTGTAGATGATCCTGAGATAGTACCGTGTTATCTAGTACACAGCTGGGGATGACCCTGAGATAGTACAGTGTTATCTAGTACACAGCTGGGGATGACCCTGAGATAGTACCGTGTTATCTAGTACACAGCTGGGGATGACCCTGAGATAGTAGTGTTATCTAGTACGCAGCTGGGGATGATCCTGAGATAGTACAGTGTTATCTAGTACCCAGTACACAGCTGGGGATGATCCTGACATAGTACCGTGTTATCTAGTACACAGCTGGGGAGGAACCTGAGATAGTACCGTGTTATCTAGGACACAGCTGTAGATGATCCTAAGATAGTAGAGTGTTATCTAGTACCCAATACACAGCTGGGGATGATCCTGAGATAGTACCGTGTTATCTAGGACACAGCTGTAGATGACACTGAGATAGTGCCGTGTTATCTAGTACACAGCTGTGGATGACCCTGAGATAGTACAGTGTTATCTAGTACCTAATACACAGCTGGGGATGATCCTGAGATAGTACCGTGTTATCTAGTACGCAGCTGGGGATGATCCTGAGATAGTACCGTGTTATCTAGTACCCAGTACACAGGTGGGGATGACCCTGAGATAGTACCGTGTTATTTAGTACCTACTACAAAGCTGGGGATGATCCTGAGATAGTACCGTGTTATTTAGTACCTAGTACGCAGCTAGGGATGATCCTGAGATAGTACCGTGTTATCTGGTAGCCAGTACACAGCTGGGGATGATCCTGAGATACTACCATGTTCTCTAGTACACAGCTGGGGATGATCCTGAGATAGTACCATGTTATCTAGTACCCAGTACACAGCTGGGGATGATCCTGAGATACTACCATGTTCTCTAGTACACAGCTGGGGATGATCCTGACATAGTACAGTGTTATCTAGTACACAGTACACAGCTGTCGATGATCCTGACATAGTACCGTGTTATGTAGTACACAGCTGTAGATGATCCTGAGATAGTACCGTGTTATCTACTACACAGCTGGGGATGACCCTGAGATAGTACAGTGTTATCTAGTGCCTAGTACGCAGCTGGGGATGATCCTGAGATAGTACCGTGTAATCTAGTACGCAGCTGGGGATGATCCTGAGATAGTACCGTGTTATCCAGTACGCAGCTGGGGATGATCCTGAGATAGTACCGTGGTATCCAGTATGCAGCTGGGGAATGTCCTGAGATAGTTCCGTGTTATCTAGTACCTAGTATGCAGCTGGGGATGATCCTGAGATAGTACCGTGTTATCTAGTACCCAGTACACAGCTGGGGATGACCCTGAGATAGTACCGTGTTATTTAGTACCTAGTACGCAGCTAGGGATGATCCTGAGATAGTACTGTGATATCTGGTAGCCAGTACACAGCTGGGGATGATCCTGAGATACTACCATGTTCTCTAGTACACAGCTGGGGATGATCCTGAGATAGTACAGTGTTATCAAGTACCCAGTACACAGCTGGGGATGATCCTGAGATACTACCATGTTCTCTAGTACACAGCTGGGGATGATCCTGAGATAGTACAGTGTTATCAAGTACCCAGTACACAGCTGGGGATTACCCTGAGATAGTACCGTGTTATTTAGCACCTAGTACGCAGCTGGGGATGATCCTGAGATAGTACTGTGTTATCTAGTAGCCAGTACACGGCTGGGGATGATCCTGAGATACTACTGTGTTATCTAGTACACAGCTGGGGATGACCCTGAGATAGTACCGTGTTATCGAGTACGCAGCTGTAGATGATCCTGAGATAGTACCGTGTTATCTAGTACACAGCTGGGGATGACCCTGAGATAGTACAGTGTTATCTAGGACACAGCTGTAGATGACACTGAGATAGTGCCGTATTATCTAGTACACATCTGGGGATGACCCTGAGAGAGTACAGTGTTATCTAGTACCTAATACACAGCTGGGGATGATCCTGAGATAGTACCGTGTTATCTAGTACACATCTGATAATGACCCTGAGATAGTACCGTGTTATCTAGTACACAGCTGGGGATGACCCTGAGATAGTACAGTGTTATCTAGTACCTAATACACAGCTGGGGATGACCCTGAGATTGTACCGTGTTATCTAGTACCCAGTACACAGATGGGGATGATCCTGAGATAGTACAGTGTTATCTAGTACCTAGTACACAGCTGGGGATGATCCTGAGATAGTACCGTGTTATCTAGTCTGCAGCTGGGGATGACCCTGAGATAGTATCGTGTTATCTAGTACACAGCTGGGGATGATCCTGAGATAGTACCGTGTTATCTAGTACACAGTTGGGGATGATCCTGAGATAGTACCGTGTTATCTAGTACACATCTGTAGATGACCCTGAGATAGTACCGTGTTATCTAGTACACAGCAGGGGATGACCCTGAGATAGTACCGTGATATCCAGTACGCAGCTGGGGATGGTCCTGAGATAGTTCCGTGTTATCTAGAACCTAGTACACAGCTGGGGATTACCCTGAGATAGTACAGTGTTATCTAGTACACAGCTGTAAATGATCCTGAGATAATACCGTGTTATCTAGTGCACAGCTGGGGATGACCCTGAGATAGTACCGTGTTATCTAGAACGCAGCTGGGGAGATCCTGAGATAGTTCCGTGTTATTTTGTACCCAGTACACAGCTGGGGATGACCCTGAGATAGTACCGTGTTATTTAGTACCTAGTACGCAGCTGGGGATGATCCTGAGATAGTACTGTGTTATCTAGTAGCCAGTACACAGCTGGGGATGATCCTGAGATACTACCATGTTCTCTAGTACACGGCTGGGGATGATCCTGAGATACTACTGTGTTATCTAGTACACAGCTGGGGATGACCCTGAGATTGTACCGTGTTATCTAGTACACAGCTGGGGATGACCCTGGATAGTACCGTGATATCCAGTATGCAGCTGGGGATGGTCCTGAGATAGTTCTGTGTTATCTAGTTCACAGCTGGGGATGACCCTTAGAAGGTACCGTGTTATCTAGTACGCAGCTGGGGAGATCCTGAGATAGTTCTGTGTTATTTAGTACCCAGTACGCAGCTGGGGATGACCCTGAGATAGTACCGTGTTATTTAGCACCTAGTACGCAGCTGGGGATGATCCTGAGATAGTACCGTGTTATTTAGTACCTAGTACGCAGGTGGGGATGATCCTGAGATAGTACTGTGTTATCTAGTAGCCAGTACACAGCTGGGGATTATCCTGAGATACTACCATGTTCTCTAGTACACGGCTGGGGATGATCCTGAGATACTACTGTGTTATCTAGTACACAGCTGGGGATGACCCTGAGATAGTACCGTGTTATCGAGTACGCAGCTGTAGATGATCCTGAGATAGTACCGTGTTATCTAGTACACAGCTGGGGATGACCCTGAGATAGTACAGTGTTATCTAGTACACAGCTGGGGATGACCCTGAGATAGTACCGTGTTATCTAGTACACAGCTGGGGATGACCCTGAGATAGTAGTGTTATCTAGTACGCAGCTGGGGATGATCCTGAGATAGTACAGTGTTATCTAGTACCCAGTACACAGCTGGGGATGATCCTGACATAGTACCGTGTTATCTAGTACACAGCTGGGGAGGAACCTGAGATAGTACCGTGTTATCTAGGACACAGCTGTAGATGATCCTAAGATAGTAGAGTGTTATCTAGTACCCAATACACAGCTGGGGATGATCCTGAGATAGTACCGTGTTATCTAGGACACAGCTGTAGATGACACTGAGATAGTGCCGTGTTATCTAGTACACAGCTGTGGATGACCCTGAGATAGTACAGTGTTATCTAGTACCTAATACACAGCTGGGGATGATCCTGAGATAGTACCGTGTTATCTAGTACGCAGCTGGGGATGATCCTGAGATAGTACCGTGTTATCTAGTACCCAGTACACAGGTGGGGATGACCCTGAGATAGTACCGTGTTATTTAGTACCTACTACAAAGCTGGGGATGATCCTGAGATAGTACCGTGTTATTTAGTACCTAGTACGCAGCTAGGGATGATCCTGAGATAGTACCGTGTTATCTGGTAGCCAGTACACAGCTGGGGATGATCCTGAGATACTACCATGTTCTCTAGTACACAGCTGGGGATGATCCTGAGATAGTACCATGTTATCTAGTACCCAGTACACAGCTGGGGATGATCCTGAGATACTACCATGTTCTCTAGTACACAGCTGGGGATGATCCTGACATAGTACAGTGTTATCTAGTACACAGTACACAGCTGTCGATGATCCTGACATAGTACCGTGTTATGTAGTACACAGCTGTAGATGATCCTGAGATAGTACCGTGTTATCTACTACACAGCTGGGGATGACCCTGAGATAGTACAGTGTTATCTAGTGCCTAGTACGCAGCTGGGGATGATCCTGAGATAGTACCGTGTAATCTAGTACGCAGCTGGGGATGATCCTGAGATAGTACCGTGTTATCCAGTACGCAGCTGGGGATGATCCTGAGATAGTACCGTGGTATCCAGTATGCAGCTGGGGAATGTCCTGAGATAGTTCCGTGTTATCTAGTACCTAGTATGCAGCTGGGGATGATCCTGAGATAGTACCGTGTTATCTAGTACCCAGTACACAGCTGGGGATGTCCCTGAGATAGTACCGTGTTATTTAGTACCTAGTACGCAGCTAGGGATGATCCTGAGATAGTACTGTGATATCTGGTAGCCAGTACACAGCTGGGGATGATCCTGAGATACTACCATGTTCTCTAGTACACAGCTGGGGATGATCCTGAGATAGTACAGTGTTATCAAGTACCCAGTACACAGCTGGGGATGATCCTGAGATACTACCATGTTCTCTAGTACACAGCTGGGGATGATCCTGAGATAGTACAGTGTTATCAAGTACCCAGTACACAGCTGGGGATGATCCTGAGATACTACCATGTTCTCTAGTACACAGCTGGGGATGATCCTGAGATAGTACCGTGTTATCTAGTACCCAGTACACAGCTGGGGATGTCCCTGAGATAGTACCGTGTTATTTAGCACCTAGTACGCAGCTGGGGATGATCCTGAGATAGTACTGTGTTATCTAGTAGCCAGTACACAGCTGGGGATGATCCTGAGATACTACCATGTTCTCTAGTACACGGCTGGGGATGATCCTGAGATACTACTGTGTTATCTAGTACACAGCTGGGGATGACCCTGAGATAGTACCGTGTTATCGAGTACGCAGCTGTAGATGATCCTGAGATAGTACCGTGTTATCTAGTACACAGCTGGGGATGACCCTGAGATAGTACAGTGTTATCTAGGACACAGCTGTAGATGACACTGAGATAGTGCCGTATTATCTAGTACACATCTGGGGATGACCCTGAGAGAGTACAGTGTTATCTAGTACCTAATACACAGCTGGGGATGATCCTGAGATAGTACCGTGTTATCTAGTACACATCTGATAATGACCCTGAGATAGTACCGTGTTATCTAGTACACAGCTGGGGATGACCCTGAGATAGTACAGTGTTATCTAGTACCTAATACACAGCTGGGGATGACCCTGAGATTGTACCGTGTTATCTAGTACCCAGTACACAGATGGGGATGATCCTGAGATAGTACAGTGTTATCTAGTACCTAGTACACAGCTGGGGATGATCCTGAGATAGTACCGTGTTATCTAGTCTGCAGCTGGGGATGACCCTGAGATAGTATCGTGTTATCTAGTACACAGCTGGGGATGATCCTGAGATAGTACCGTGTTATCTAGTACACAGTTGGGGATGATCCTGAGATAGTACCGTGTTATCTAGTACACATCTGTAGATGACCCTGAGATAGTACCGTGTTATCTAGTACACAGCAGGGGATGACCCTGAGATAGTACCGTGATATCCAGTACGCAGCTGGGGATGGTCCTGAGATAGTTCCGTGTTATCTAGAACCTAGTACACAGCTGGGGATTACCCTGAGATAGTACAGTGTTATCTAGTACACAGCTGTAGATGATCCTGAGATAATACCGTGTTATCTAGTGCACAGCTGGGGATGACCCTGAGATAGTACCGTGTTATCTAGAACGCAGCTGGGGAGATCCTGAGATAGTTCCGTGTTATTTTGTACCCAGTACACAGCTGGGGATGACCCTGAGATAGTACCGTGTTATTTAGTACCTAGTACGCAGCTGGGGATGATCCTGAGATAGTACCGTGTTATTTAGTACCTAGTACGCAGCTGGGGATGATCCTGAGATAGTACTGTGTTATCTAGTAGCCAGTACACAGCTGGGGATGATCCTGAGATACTACCATGTTCTCTAGTACACGGCTGGGGATGATCCTGAGATACTACTGTGTTATCTAGTACACAGCTGGGGATGACCCTGAGATTGTACCGTGTTATCTAGTACACAGCTGGGGATGACCCTGGATAGTACCGTGATATCCAGTATGCAGCTGGGGATGGTCCTGAGATAGTTCTGTGTTATCTAGTTCACAGCTGGGGATGACCCTTAGAAGGTACCGTGTTATCTAGTACGCAGCTGGGGAGATCCTGAGATAGTTCTGTGTTATTTAGTACCCAGTACGCAGCTGGGGATGACCCTGAGATAGTACCGTGTTATTTAGCACCTAGTACGCAGCTGGGGATGATCCTGAGATAGTACCGTGTTATTTAGTACCTAGTACGCAGGTGGGGATGATCCTGAGATAGTACTGTGTTATCTAGTAGCCAGTACACAGCTGGGGATTATCCTGAGATACTACCATGTTCTCTAGTACACGGCTGGGGATGATCCTGAGATACTACTGTGTTATCTAGTACACAGCTGGGGATGACCCTGAGATAGTACCGTGTTATCGAGTACGCAGCTGTAGATGATCCTGAGATAGTACCGTGTTATCTAGTACACAGCTGGGGATGACCCTGAGATAGTACAGTGTTATCTAGTACGCAGCTGGGGATGATCCTGAGATAGTACAGTGTTATCTAGTACCCAGTACACAGCTGGGGATGATCCTGACATAGTACCGTGTTATCTAGTACACAGCTGTAGATGATCCTGAGATACTACTGTGTTATCTAGTACACAGCTGTAGATGATCCTGAGATTGTACCATGTTATCTAGTACACAGCTGGGGAGGAACCTGAGATAGTACCGTGTTATCTAGTACACAGCTGTAGATGATCCTAAGATAGTAGAGTGTTATCTAGTACCCAATACACAGCTGGGGATGATCCTGAGATAGTACCGTGTTATCTAGGACACAGCTGTAGATGACACTGAGATAGTGCCGTGTTATCTAGTACACAGCTGGGGATGACCCTGAGATTGTACCGTGTTATCTAGTACACAGCTGGGGATGACCCTGGATAGTACCGTGATATCCAGTATGCAGCTGGGGATGGTCCTGAGATAGTTCTGTGTTATCTAGTTCACAGCTGGGGATGACCCTTAGAAGGTACCGTGTTATCTAGTACGCAGCTGGGGAGATCCTGAGATAGTTCCGTGTTATTTAGTACCCAGTACACAGCTGGGGATGACCCTGAGATAGTACCGTGTTATTTAGCACCTAGTACGCAGCTGGGGATGATCCTGAGATAGTACCGTGTTATTTAGTACCTAGTACGCAGGTGGGGATGATCCTGAGATAGTACTGTGTTATCTAGTAGCCAGTACACAGCTGGGGATGATCCTGAGATACTACCATGTTCTCTAGTACACGGCTGGGGATGATCCTGAGATACTACTGTGTTATCTAGTACACAGCTGGGGATGACCCTGAGATAGTACCGTGTTATCGAGTACGCAGCTGTAGATGATCCTGAGATAGTACCGTGTTATCTAGTACACAGCTGGGGATGACCCTGAGATAGTACAGTGTTATCTAGTACACAGCTGGGGATGACCCTGAGATAGTACCGTGTTATCTAGTACACAGCTGGGGATGACCCTGAGATAGTAGTGTTATCTAGTACTCAGCTGGGGATGATCCTGAGATAGTACAGTGTTATCTAGTACCCAGTACACAGCTGGGGATGATCCTGAGATAGTACCGTGTTATTTAGTACCTAGTACGCAGCTAGGGATGATCCTGAGATAGTACCGTGTTATCTGGTAGCCAGTACACAGCTGGGGATGATCCTGAGATACTACCATGTTCTCTAGTACACAGCTGGGGATGATCCTGACATAGTACAGTGTTATCTAGTACACAGTACACAGCTGGCGATGATCCTGACATAGTACAGTGTTATCTAGTACACAGTACACAGCTGGCGATGATCCTGACATAGTACCGTTTTATGTAGTACACAGCTGTAGATGATCCTGAGATAGTACCGTGTTATCTACTACACAGCTGGGGATGACCCTGAGATAGTACAGTGTTATCTAGTACCTAATACACAGCTGGGGATGATCCTGAGATAGTACAGTGTTATCTAGTGCCTAGTACGCAGCTGGGGATGATCCTGAGATAGTACCGTGTAATCTAGTACGCAGCTGGGGATGATCCTGAGATAGTACCGTGTTATCCAGTACGCAGCTGGGGATGATCCTGAGATAGTACCGTGGTATCCAGTATGCAGCTGGGGAATGTCCTGAGATAGTTTCGTGTTATCTAGTACCTAGTACGCAGCTGGGGATGATCCTGAGATAGTACCGTGTTATCTAGTACCCAGTACACAGCTGGGGATGACCCTGAGATAGTACCGTGTTATTTAGTACCTAGTACGCAGCTAGGGATGATCCTGAGATAGTACTGTGATATCTGGTAGCCAGTACACAGCTGGGGATGATCCTGAGATACTACCATGTTCTCTAGTACACAGCTGGGGATGATCCTGAGATAGTACAGTGTTATCAAGTACCCAGTACACAGCTGGGGATGATCCTGAGATACTACTGTGTTATCTAGTACACAGCTGGGGATGACCCTGAGATAGTACCGTGTTATCGAGTACGCAGCTGTAGATGATCCTGAGATAGTACCGTGTTATCTAGTACACAGCTGGGGATGACCCTGAGATAGTACAGTGTTATCTAGTACACAGCTGGGGATGACCCTGAGATAGTACCGTGTTATCTAGTACACAGCTGGGGATGACCCTGAGATAGTAGTGTTATCTAGTACTCAGCTGGGGATGATCCTGAGATAGTACAGTGTTATCTAGTACCCAGTACACAGCTGGGGATGATCCTGAGATAGTACCGTGTTATTTAGTACCTAGTACGCAGCTAGGGATGATCCTGAGATAGTACCGTGTTATCTGGTAGCCAGTACACAGCTGGGGATGATCCTGAGATACTACCATGTTCTCTAGTACACAGCTGGGGATGATCCTGACATAGTACAGTGTTATCTAGTACACAGTACACAGCTGGCGATGATCCTGACATAGTACAGTGTTATCTAGTACACAGTACACAGCTGGCGATGATCCTGACATAGTACCGTTTTATGTAGTACACAGCTGTAGATGATCCTGAGATAGTACCGTGTTATCTACTACACAGCTGGGGATGACCCTGAGATAGTACAGTGTTATCTAGTACCTAATACACAGCTGGGGATGATCCTGAGATAGTACAGTGTTATCTAGTGCCTAGTACGCAGCTGGGGATGATCCTGAGATAGTACCGTGTAATCTAGTACGCAGCTGGGGATGATCCTGAGATAGTACCGTGTTATCCAGTACGCAGCTGGGGATGATCCTGAGATAGTACCGTGGTATCCAGTATGCAGCTGGGGAATGTCCTGAGATAGTTTCGTGTTATCTAGTACCTAGTACGCAGCTGGGGATGATCCTGAGATAGTACCGTGTTATCTAGTACCCAGTACACAGCTGGGGATGACCCTGAGATAGTACCGTGTTATTTAGTACCTAGTACGCAGCTAGGGATGATCCTGAGATAGTACTGTGATATCTGGTAGCCAGTACACAGCTGGGGATGATCCTGAGATACTACCATGTTCTCTAGTACACAGCTGGGGATGATCCTGAGATAGTACAGTGTTATCAAGTACCCAGTACACAGCTGGGGATGATCCTGAGATACTACTGTGTTATCTAGTACACAGCTGTAGATGATCCTGAGATTGTACCGTGTTATCTAGTACAGAGCTGGGGAGGAACCTGAGATAGTACCGTGTTATCTAGTACACAGCTGTAGATGATCCTAAGATAGTAGAGTGTTATCTAGTACCCAGTACACAGCTGGGGATGATCCTGAGATAGTACCGTGTTATCTAGGACACAGCTGTAGATGACACTGAGATAGTGCCGTGTTATCTAGTACACATCTGGGGATGACCCTGAGAGAGTACAGTGTTTTCTAGTACCTAATACACAGCTGGGGATGATCCTGAGATAGTACCGTGTTATCTAGTACACATCTGATAATGACCCTGAGATAGTACCGTTTTATCTAGTACACAGCTGGGGATGACCCTGAGATAGTACAGTGTTATCTAGTACCTAAAACACAGCTGGGGATGACCCTGAGATTGTACCGTGTTATCTAGTACCCAGTACACAGATGGGGATGATCCTGAGATAGTACAGTGTTATCTAGTACCTAGTACACAGCTGGGGATGATCCTGAGATAGTACCGTGTTATCTAGTCTGCAGCTGGGGATGACCCTGAGATAGTATCGTGTTATCTAGTACACAGCTGGGGATGATCCTGAGATAGTACCGTGTTATCTAGTACACAGTTGGGGATGATCCTGAGAAAGTACCGTGTTATCTAGTACACATCTGTAGATGACCCTGAGATAGTACCGTGTTATCTAGTACACAGCAGGGGATGACCCTGAGATAGTACCGTGATATCCAGTACGCAGCTGGGGAGGAACCTGAGATAGTACCGTGTTATCTAGTACACAGCTGTGGATGACCCTGAGATAGTACAGTGTTATCTAGTACCTAATACACAGCTGGGGATGATCCTGAGATAGTACCGTGTTATCTAGTACGCAGCTGGGGATGATCCTGAGATAGTACCGTGTTATCTAGTACCCAGTACACAGGTGGGGATGACCCTGAGATAGTACCGTGTTATTTAGCAACTAGTACGCAGCTGGGGATGATCCTGAGATAGTACCGTGTTATTTAGTACCTAGTACGCAGCTGGGGATGATCCTGAGATAGTACTGTGTTATCTAGTAGCCAGTACACAGCTGGGAATGATCCTGAGATACTACCATGTTCTCTAGTACACGGCTGGGGATGACCCTGAGATTGTACCGTGTTATCTAGTACACAGCTGGGGATGACCCTTAGAAGGTACCGTGTTATCTAGTACGCAGCTGGGGAGATCCTGAGATAGTTCCGTGTTATTTAGTACCCAGTACACAGCTGGGGATTACCCTGAGATAGTACCGTGTTATTTAGCACCTAGTACGCAGCTGGGGATGATCCTGAGATAGTACTGTGTTATCTAGTAGCCAGTACACAGCTGGGGATGATCCTGAGATACTACCATGTTCTCTAGTACACGGCTGGGGATGATCCTGAGATACTACTGTGTTATCTAGTACACAGCTGGGGATGACCCTGAGATAGTACCGTGTTATCGAGTACGCAGCTGTAGATGATCCTGAGATAGTACCGTGTTATCTAGTACACAGCTGGGGATGACCCTGAGATAGTAGTGTTATCTAGTACGCAGCTGGGGATGATCCTGAGATAGTACAGTGTTATCTAGTACCCAGTACACAGCTGGGGATGATCCTGACATAGTACCGTGTTATCTAGTACACAGCTGGGGAGGAACCTGAGATAGTACCGTGTTATCTAGGACACAGCTGTAGATGATCCTAAGATAGTAGAGTGTTATCTAGTACCCAATACACAGCTGGGGATGATCCTGAGATAGTACCGTGTTATCTAGGACACAGCTGTAGATGACACTGAGATAGTGCCGTGTTATCTAGTACACAGCTGTGGATGACCCTGAGATAGTACAGTGTTATCTAGTACCTAATACACAGCTGGGGATGATCCTGAGATAGTACCGTGTTATCTAGTACGCAGCTGGGGATGATCTTGAGATAGTACCGTGTTATCTAGTACCCAGTACACAGGTGGGGATGACCCTGAGATAGTACCGTGTTATTTAGTACCTACTACAAAGCTGGGGATGATCCTGAGATAGTACCGTGTTATTTAGTACCTAGTACGCAGCTAGGGATGATCCTGAGATAGTACCGTGTTATCTGGTAGCCAGTACACAGCTGGGGATGATCCTGAGATACTACCATGTTCTCTAGTACACAGCTGGGGATGATCCTGAGATAGTACCATGTTATCTAGTACCCAGTACACAGCTGGGGATGATCCTGAGATACTACCATGTTCTCTAGTACACAGCTGGGGATGATCCTGACATAGTACAGTGTTATCTAGTACACAGTACACAGCTGTCGATGATCCTGACATAGTACCGTGTTATGTAGTACACAGCTGTAGATGATCCTGAGATAGTACCGTGTTATCTACTACACAGCTGGGGATGACCCTGAGATAGTACAGTGTTATCTAGTGCCTAGTACGCAGCTGGGGATGATCCTGAGATAGTACCGTGTAATCTAGTACGCAGCTGGGGATGATCCTGAGATAGTACCGTGTTATCCAGTACGCAGCTGGGGATGATCCTGAGATAGTACCGTGGTATCCAGTATGCAGCTGGGGAATGTCCTGAGATAGTTCCGTGTTATCTAGTACCTAGTATGCAGCTGGGGATGATCCTGAGATAGTACCGTGTTATCTAGTACCCAGTACACAGCTGGGGATGACCCTGAGATAGTACCATGTTATTTAGTACCTAGTACGCAGCTAGGGATGATCCTGAGATAGTACTGTGATATCTGGTAGCCAGTACACAGCTGGGGATGATCCTGAGATACTACCATGTTCTCTAGTACACAGCTGGGGATGATCCTGAGATAGTACAGTGTTATCAAGTACCCAGTACACAGCTGGGGATGATCCTGAGATACTACTGTGTTATCTAGTACACAGCTGCAGATGATCCTGAGATTGTACCGTGTTAACTAGTACAGAGCTGGGGAGGAACCTGAGATAGTACCGTGTTATCTAGTACACAGCTGTAGATGATCCTAAGATAGTAGAGTGTTATCTAGTACCCAGTACACAGCTGGGGATGATCCTGAGATAGTACCGTGTTATCTAGGACACAGCTGTAGATGACACTGAGATAGTGCCGTATTATCTAGTACACATCTGGGGATGACCCTGAGAGAGTACAGTGTTATCTAGTACCTAATACACAGCTGGGGATGATCCTGAGATAGTACCGTGTTATCTAGTACACATCTGATAATGACCCTGAGATAGTACCGTGTTATCTAGTACACAGCTGGGGATGACCCTGAGATAGTACAGTGTTATCTAGTACCTAATACACAGCTGGGGATGACCCTGAGATTGTACCGTGTTATCTAGTACCCAGTACACAGATGGGGATGATCCTGAGATAGTACAGTGTTATCTAGTACCTAGTACACAGCTGGGGATGATCCTGAGATAGTACCGTGTTATCTAGTCTGCAGCTGGGGATGACCCTGAGATAGTATCGTGTTATCTAGTACACAGCTGGGGATGATCCTGAGATAGTACCGTGTTATCTAGTACACAGTTGGGGATGATCCTGAGATAGTACCGTGTTATCTAGTACACATCTGTAGATGACCCTGAGATAGTACCGTGTTATCTAGTACACAGCAGGGGATGACCCTGAGATAGTACCGTGATATCCAGTACGCAGCTGGGGATGGTCCTGAGATAGTTCCGTGTTATCTAGAACCTAGTACACAGCTGGGGATTACCCTGAGATAGTACAGTGTTATCTAGTACACAGCTGTAGATGATCCTGAGATAATACCGTGTTATCTAGTGCACAGCTGGGGATGACCCTGAGATAGTACCGTGTTATCTAGAACGCAGCTGGGGAGATCCTGAGATAGTTCCGTGTTATTTTGTACCCAGTACACAGCTGGGGATGACCCTGAGATAGTACCGTGTTATTTAGTACCTAGTACGCAGCTGGGGATGATCCTGAGATAGTACCGTGTTATTTAGTACCTAGTACGCAGCTGGGGATGATCCTGAGATAGTACTGTGTTATCTAGTAGCCAGTACACAGCTGGGGATGATCCTGAGATACTACCATGTTCTCTAGTACACGGCTGGGGATGATCCTGAGATACTACTGTGTTATCTAGTACACAGCTGGGGATGACCCTGAGATTGTACCGTGTTATCTAGTACACAACTGGGGATGACCCTGGATAGTACCGTGATATCCAGTATGCAGCTGGGGATGGTCCTGAGATAGTTCTGTGTTATCTAGTTCACAGCTGGGGATGACCCTTAGAAGGTACCGTGTTATCTAGTACGCAGCTGGGGAGATCCTGAGATAGTTCTGTGTTATTTAGTACCCAGTACGCAGCTGGGGATGACCCTGAGATAGTACCGTGTTATTTAGCACCTAGTACGCAGCTGGGGATGATCCTGAGATAGTACCGTGTTATTTAGTACCTAGTACGCAGGTGGGGATGATCCTGAGATAGTACTGTGTTATCTAGTAGCCAGTACACAGCTGGGGATTATCCTGAGATACTACCATGTTCTCTAGTACACGGCTGGGGATGATCCTGAGATACTACTGTGTTATCTAGTACACAGCTGGGGATGACCCTGAGATAGTACCGTGTTATCGAGTACGCAGCTGTAGATGATCCTGAGATAGTACCGTGTTATCTAGTACACAGCTGGGGATGACCCTGAGATAGTACAGTGTTATCTAGTACACAGCTGGGGATGACCCTCAGATAGTACCGTGTTATCTAGTACACAGCTGGGGATAACCCTGAGATAGTAGTGTTATCTAGTACGCAGCTGGGGATGATCCTGAGATAGTACAGTGTTATCTAGTACCCAGTACACAGCTGGGGATGATCCTGACATAGTACCGTGTTATCTAGTACACAGCTGTAGATGATCCTGAGATACTACTGTGTTATCTAGTACACAGCTGTAGATGATCCTGAGATTGTACCATGTTATCTAGTACACAGCTGGGGAGGAACCTGAGATAGTACCGTGTTATCTAGTACACAGCTGTAGATGATCCTAAGATAGTAGAGTGTTATCTAGTACCCAATACACAGCTGGGGATGATCCTGAGATAGTACCGTGTTATCTAGGACACAGCTGTAGATGACACTGAGATAGTGCCGTGTTATCTAGTACACAGCTGGGGATGACCCTGAGATTGTACCGTGTTATCTAGTACACAGCTGGGGATGACCCTGGATAGTACCGTGATATCCAGTATGCAGCTGGGGATGGTCCTGAGATAGTTCTGTGTTATCTAGTTCACAGCTGGGGATGACCCTTAGAAGGTACCGTGTTATCTAGTACGCAGCTGGGGAGATCCTGAGATAGTTCCGTGTTATTTAGTACCCAGTACACAGCTGGGGATGACCCTGAGATAGTACCGTGTTATTTAGCACCTAGTACGCAGCTGGGGATGATCCTGAGATAGTACCGTGTTATTTAGTACCTAGTACGCAGGTGGGGATGATCCTGAGATAGTACTGTGTTATCTAGTAGCCAGTACACAGCTGGGGATGATCCTGAGATACTACCATGTTCTCTAGTACACGGCTGGGGATGATCCTGAGATACTACTGTGTTATCTAGTACACAGCTGGGGATGACCCTGAGATAGTACCGTGTTATCGAGTACGCAGCTGTAGATGATCCTGAGATAGTACCGTGTTATCTAGTACACAGCTGGGGATGACCCTGAGATAGTACAGTGTTATCTAGTACACAGCTGGGGATGACCCTGAGATAGTACCGTGTTATCTAGTACACAGCTGGGGATGACCCTGAGATAGTAGTGTTATCTAGTACTCAGCTGGGGATGATCCTGAGATAGTACAGTGTTATCTAGTACCCAGTACACAGCTGGGGATGATCCTGACATAGTACCGTGTTATCTAGTACACAGCTGTAGATGATCCTGAGATACTACTGTGTTATCTAGTACACAGCTGTAGGTGATCCTGAGATTGTACCGTGTTATCTAGTACACAGCTGGGGAGGAACCTGAGATAGTACCGTGTTATCTAGTACACAGCTGTAGATGATCCTAAGATAGTAGAGTGTTATCTAGTACCCAATACACAGCTGGGGATGATCCTGAGATAGTACCGTGTTATCTAGGACACAGCTGTAGATGACACTGAGATAGTGCCGTGTTATCTAGTACACAGCTGTGGATGACCCTGAGATAGTACAGTGTTATCTAGTACCTAATACACAGCTGGGGATGATCCTGAGATAGTACCGTGTTATCTAGTACACAGCTGGGGATGACCCTGAGATAGTAGTGTTATCTAGTACGCAGCTAGGGATGATCCTGAGATAGTACCGTGTTATCTGGTAGCCAGTACACAGCTGGGGATGATCCTGAGATACTACCATGTTCTCTAGTACACAGCTGGGGATGATCCTGACATAGTACAGTGTTATCTAGTACACAGTACACAGCTGGCGATGATCCTGACATAGTACAGTGTTATCTAGTACACAGTACACAGCTGGCGATGATCCTGACATAGTACCGTTTTATGTAGTACACAGCTGTAGATGATCCTGAGATAGTACCGTGTTATCTACTACACAGCTGGGGATGACCCTGAGATAGTACAGTGTTATCTAGTACCTAATACACAGCTGGGGATGATCCTGAGATAGTACCGTGTTATCCAGTACGCAGCTGGGGATGATCCTGAGATAGTACCGTGGTATCCAGTATGCAGCTGGGGAATGTCCTGAGATAGTTCCGTGTTATCTAGTACCTAGTACGCAGCTGGGGATGATCCTGAGATAGTACCGTGTTATCTAGTACCCAGTACACAGCTGGGGATGACCCTGAGATAGTACCGTGTTATTTAGTACCTAGTACGCAGCTAGGGATGATCCTGAGATAGTACTGTGATATCTGGTAGCCAGTACACAGCTGGGGATGATCCTGAGATACTACCATGTTCTCTACTACACAGCTGGGGATGATCCTGAGATAGTACAGTGTTATCAAGTACCCAGTACACAGCTGGGGATGATCCTGAGATACTACTGTGTTATCTAGTACACAGCTGTAGATGATCCTGAGATTGTACCGTGTTATCTAGTACAGAGCTGGGGAGGAACCTGAGATAGTACCGTGTTATCTAGTACACAGCTGTAGATGATCCTAAGATAGTAGAGTGTTATCTAGTACCCAGTACACAGCTGGGGATGATCCTGAGATAGTACCGTGTTATCTAGGACACAGCTGTAGATGACACTGAGATAGTGCCGTGTTATCTAGTACACATCTGGGGATGACCCTGAGAGAGTACAGTGTTTTCTAGTACCTAATACACAGCTGGGGATGATCCTGAGATAGTACCGTGTTATCTAGTACACATCTGATAATGACCCTGAGATAGTACCGTTTTATCTAGTACACAGCTGGGGATGACCCTGAGATAGTACAGTGTTATCTAGTACCTAAAACACAGCTGGGGATGACCCTGAGATTGTACCGTGTTATCTAGTACCCAGTACACAGATGGGGATGATCCTGAGATAGTACAGTGTTATCTAGTACCTAGTACACAGCTGGGGATGATCCTGAGATAGTACCGTGTTATCTAGTCTGCAGCTGGGGATGACCCTGAGATAGTATCGTGTTATCTAGTACACAGCTGGGGATGATCCTGAGATAGTACCGTGTTATCTAGTACACAGTTGGGGATGATCCTGAGAAAGTACCGTGTTATCTAGTACACATCTGTAGATGACCCTGAGATAGTACCGTGTTATCTAGTACACAGCAGGGGATGACCCTGAGATAGTACCGTGATATCCAGTACGCAGCTGGGGAGGAACCTGAGATAGTACCGTGTTATCTAGTACACAGCTGTGGATGACCCTGAGATAGTACAGTGTTATCTAGTACCTAATACACAGCTGGGGATGATCCTGAGATAGTACCGTGTTATCTAGTACGCAGCTGGGGATGATCCTGAGATAGTACCGTGTTATCTAGTACCCAGTACACAGGTGGGGATGACCCTGAGATAGTACCGTGTTATTTAGCAACTAGTACGCAGCTGGGGATGATCCTGAGATAGTACCGTGTTATTTAGTACCTAGTACGCAGCTGGGGATGATCCTGAGATAGTACTGTGTTATCTAGTAGCCAGTACACAGCTGGGAATGATCCTGAGATACTACCATGTTCTCTAGTACACGGCTGGGGATGATCCTGAGATACTACTGTGTTATCTAGTACACAGATCGGGATGACCCTGAGATAGTACCGTGTTATCGAGTACGCAGCTGTAGATGATCCTGAGATAGTACCGTGTTATCTAGTACACAGCTGGGGATGACCCTGAGATAGTACAGTGTTATCTAGTACACAGCTGGGGATGACCCTGAGATAGTACCGTGTTATCTAGTACACAGCTGGGGATGACCCTGAGATAGTAGTGTTATCTAGTACGCAGCTGGGGATGATCCTGAGATAGTACAGTGTTATTTAGTACCCAGTACACAGCTGGGGATGATCCTGACATAGTACCGTGTTATCTAGTACACAGCTGTAGATAATCCTGAGATACTACTGTGTTATCTAGTACACAGCTGTAGATGATCCTGAGATTGTACCGTGTTATCTAGTACAGAGCTGGGGAGGAACCTGAGATAGTACCGTGATATCTAGTACACAGCTGTAGATGATCCTAAGATAGTAGAGTGTTATCTAGTACCCAGTACACAGCTGGGGATGATCCTGAGATAGTACCGTGTTATCTAGGACACAGCTGTAGATGACACTGAGATAGTGCCGTGTTATCTAGTACACATCTGGGGATGACCCTGAGAGAGTACAGTGTTTTCTAGTACCTAATACACAGCTGGGGATGATCCTGAGATAGTACCGTGTTATCTAGTACACATCTGATAATGACCCTGAGATAGTACCGTTTTATCTAGTACACAGCTGGGGATGACCCTGAGATAGTACAGTGTTATCTAGTACCTAAAACACAGCTGGGGATGACCCTGAGATTGTACCGTGTTATCTAGTACCCAGTACACAGATGGGGATGTTCCTGAGATAGTACAGTGTTATCTAGTACCTAGTACACAGCTGGGGATGATCCTGAGATAGTACCGTGTTATCTAGTCTGCAGCTGGGGATGACCCTGAGATAGTATCGTGTTATCTAGTACACAGCTGGGGATGATCCTGAGATAGTACCGTGTTATCTAGTACACAGTTGGGGATGATCCTGAGAAAGTACCGTGTTATCTAGTACACATCTGTAGATGACCCTGAGATAGTACCGTGTTATCTAGTACACAGCAGGGGATGACCCTGAGATAGTACCGTGATATCCAGTACGCAGCTGGGGAGGAACCTGAGATAGTACCGTGTTATCTAGTACACAGCTGTGGATGACCCTGAGATAGTACAGTGTTATCTAGTACCTAATACACAGCTGGGGATGATCCTGAGATAGTACCGTGTTATCTAGTACGCAGCTGGGGATGATCCTGAGATAGTACCGTGTTATCTAGTACCCAGTACACAGGTGGGGATGACCCTGAGATAGTACCGTGTTATTTAGCAACTAGTACGCAGCTGGGGATGATCCTGAGATAGTACCGTGTTATTTAGTACCTAGTACGCAGCTGGGGATGATCCTGAGATAGTACTGTGTTATCTAGTAGCCAGTACACAGCTGGGAATGATCCTGAGATACTACCATGTTCTCTAGTACACGGCTGGGGATGATCCTGAGATACTACTGTGTTATCTAGTACACAGATCGGGATGACCCTGAGATAGTACCGTGTTATCGAGTACGCAGCTGTAGATGATCCTGAGATAGTACCGTGTTATCTAGTACACAGCTGGGGATGACCCTGAGATAGTACAGTGTTATCTAGTACACAGCTGGGGATGACCCTGAGATAGTACCGTGTTATCTAGTACACAGCTGGGGATGACCCTGAGATAGTAGTGTTATCTAGTACGCAGCTGGGGATGATCCTGAGATAGTACAGTGTTATTTAGTACCCAGTACACAGCTGGGGATGATCCTGACATAGTACCGTGTTATCTAGTACACAGCTGTAGATAATCCTGAGATACTACTGTGTTATCTAGTACACAGCTGTAGATGATCCTGAGATTGTACCGTGTTATCTAGTACAGAGCTGGGGAGGAACCTGAGATAGTACCGTGATATCTAGTACACAGCTGTAGATGATCCTAATATAGTAGAGTGTTATCTAGTACCCAGTACACAGCTGGGGATGATCCTGAGATAGTACCGTGTTATCTAGGACACAGCTGTAGATGACACTGAGATAGTGCCGTGTTATCTAGTACACATCTGGGGATGACCCTGAGAGAGTACAGTGTTATCTAGTACCTAATACACAGCTGGGGGATGATCCTGAGATAGTACCGTGTTATCTAGTACACATCTGATAATGACCCTGAGATAGTACCGTGTTATCTAGTACACAGCTGGGGATGACCCTGAGATTGTACCGTGTTATCTAGTACCCAGTACACAGACGGGGATGATCCTGAGATAGTACAGTGTTATCTAGTACCTAGTACACAGCTGGGGATGATCCTGAGATAGTACCGTGTTATCTAGTCTGCAGCTGGGGATGACCCTGAGATAGTATCGTGTTATCTAGTACACAGCTGGGGATGATCCTGAGATAGTAACGTGTTATCTAGTACACAGTTGGGGATGATCCTGAGATAGTACCGTGTTATCTATTACACATCTGTAGATGACCCTGAGATGGTACCGTGTTATCTAGTACACAGCAGGGGATGACCCTGAGATAGTACCGTGATATCCAGTACGCAGCTGGGGATGGTCCTGAGATAGTTCCGTGTTATCTAGTACCTAGTACACAGCTGGGGATTACCCTGAGATAGTACAGTGTTATCTAGTACACAGCTGTAGATGATCCTGAGATAATACCGTGTTATCTAGTGCACAGCTGGGGATGACCCTGAGATAGTACAGTGTTATCTAGAACGCAGCTGGGGAGATCCTGAGATAGTTCAGTGTTATTTAATACCCAGTACACAGCTGGGGATGACCCTGAGATAGTACCGTGTTATTTAGTACCTAGTAAGCAGCTGGGGACGATCCTGAGATAGTACCGTGTTATTTAGTACCTAGTACGCAGCTGGGGATGATCCTGAGATAGTACTGTGTTATCTAGTAGCCAGTACACAGCTGGGGATGATCCTGAGATACTACCATGTACTCTAGTACACGGCTGGGGATGATCCTGAGATACTACTGTGTTATCTAGTACACAGCTGGGGATGACCCTGAGATTGTACCGTGTTATCTAGTACACAGCTGGGGATGACCCTGAGATAGTACCGTGATATCCAGTATGCAGCTGGGGATGGTCCTGAGATAGTTCCGTGTTATCTAGTTCACAGCTGGGGATGACCCTTAGAAGGTACCGTGTTATCTAGTACGCAGCTGGGGAGATCCTGAGATAGTTCCGTGTTATTTAGTACCCAGTACACAGCTGGGGATGACCCTGAGATAGTACCGTGTTATTTAGCACCTAGTACGCAGCTGGGGATGATCCTGAGATAGTACCGTGTTATTTAGTACCTAGTACCCAGCTGGGGATGATCCTGAGATAGTACTGTGTTATCTAGTAGCCAGTACACAGCTGGGGATGATCCTGAGATACTACCATGTTCTCTAGTACACGGCTGGGGATGATCCTGAGATACTACTGTGTTATCTAGTACACAGCTGGGGATGACCCTGAGATAGTACCGTGTTATCGAGTACGCAGCTGGGGATGACCCTGAGATAGTAGTGTTATCTAGTACGCAGCTGGGGATGATCCTGAGATAGTACAGTGTTATCTAGTACCCAGTACACAGCTGGGGATGATCCTGACATAGTACCGTGTTATCTAGTACACAGCTGTAGATGATCCTGAGATACTACTGTGTTATCTAGTACACAGCTGTAGATGATCCTGAGATTGTACCGTGTTATCTAGTACACAGCTGGGGAGGAACCTGAGATAGTACCGTGTTATCTAGTACACAGCTGTAGATGATCCTAAGATAGTAGAGTGTTATCTAGTACCCAATACACAGCTGGGGATGATCCTGAGATAGTACCGTGTTATCTAGGACACAGCTGTAGATGACACTGAGATAGTGCCGTGTTATCTAGTACACAGCTGTGGATGACCCTGAGATAGTACAGTGTTATCTAGTACCTAATACACAGCTGGGGATGATCCTGAGATAGTACCGTGTTATCTAGTACGCAGCTGGGGATGATCCTGAGATAGTACCGTGTTATTTAGTACCTAGTACGCAGCTGGGGATGATCCTGAGATAGTACTGTGTTATCTAGTAGCCAGTACACAGCTGGGGATGATCCTGAGATACTACCATGTTCTCTAGTACACGGCTGGGGATGATCCTGAGATACTACTGTGTTATCTAGTACACAGCTGGGGATGACCCTGAGATTGTACCGTGTTATCTAGTACACAGCTGGGGATGACCCTGGATAGTACCGTGATATCCAGTATGCAGCTGGGGATGGTCCTGAGATAGTTCTGTGTTATCTAGTTCACAGCTGGGGATGACCCTTAGAAGGTACCGTGTTATCTAGTACGCAGCTGGGGAGATCCTGAGATAGTTCCGTGTTATTTAGTACCCAGTACACAGCTGGGGATGACCCTGAGATAGTACCGTGTTATTTAGCACCTAGTACGCAGCTGGGGATGATCCTGAGATAGTACTGTGTTATCTAGTAGCCAGTACACAGCTGGGGATGATCCTGAGATACTACCATGTTCTCTAGTATACGGCTGGGGATGATCCTGAGATACTACTGTGTTATCTAGTACACAGCTGGGGATGACCCTGAGATAGTACCGTGTTATCGAGTACGCAGCTGTAGATGATCCTGAGATAGTACCGTGTTATCTAGTACACAGCTGGGGATGACCCTGAGATAGTACAGTGTTATCTAGTACACAGCTGGGGATGACCCTGAGATAGTACCGTGTTATCTAGTACACAGCTGGGGATGACCCTGAGATAGTAGTGTTATCTAGTACGCAGCTGGGGATGATCCTGAGATAGTACAGTGTTATCTAGTACCCAGTACACAGCTGGGGATGATCCTGACATAGTACCGTGTTATCTAGTACACAGCTGTAGATGATCCTGAGATACTACTGTGTTATCTAGTACACAGCTGTAGATGATCCTGAGATTGTACCGTGTTATCTAGTACACAGCTGGGGAGGAACCTGAGATAGTACCGTGTTATCTAGTACACAGCTGTAGATGATCCTAAGATAGTAGAGTGTTATCTAGTACCCAATACACAGCTGGGGATGATCCTGAGATAGTACCGTGTTATCTAGGACACAGCTGTAGATGACACTGAGATAGTGCCGTGTTATCTAGTACACAGCTGTGGATGACCCTGAGATAGTACAGTGTTATCTAGTACCTAATACACAGCTGGGGATGATCCTGAGATAGTACCGTGTTATCTAGTACGCAGCTGGGGATGATCCTGAGATAGTACCGTGTTATCTAGTACCCAGTACACAGGTGGGGATGACCCTGAGATACTACCATGTTCTCTAGTACACAGCTGGGGATGATCCTGAGATAGTACCATGTTATCTAGTACCCAGTACACAGCTGGGGATGATCCTGAGATAGTACCGTGTTATCTACTACACAGCTGGGGATGACCCTGAGATAGTACAGTGTTATCTAGTACCTAATACACAGCTGGGGATGATCCTGAGATAGTACAGTGTTATCTAGTGCCTAGTACGCAGCTGGGGATGATCCTGAGATAGTACCGTGTAATCTAGTACGCAGCTGGGGATGATCCTGAGATAGTACCGTGTTATCCAGTACGCAGCTGGGGATGATCCTGAGATAGTACCGTGGTATCCAGTATGCAGCTGGGGAATGTCCTGAGATAGTACCGTGTTATCTAGTACCCAGTACACAGCTGGGGATGACCCTGAGATAGTACCGTGCTATTTAGTACCTAGTACGCAGCTAGGGATGATCCTGAGATAGTACTGTGATATCTGGTAGCCAGTACACAGCTGGGGATGATCCTGAGATACTACCATGTTCTCTAGTACACAGCTGGGGATGATCCTGAGATAGTACAGTGTTATCAAGTACCCAGTACACAGCTGGGGATGATCCTGAGATACTACTGTGTTATCTAGTACACAGCTGTAGATGATCCTGAGATTGTACCGTGTTATCTAGTACAGAGCTGGGGAGGAACCTGAGATAGTACCGTGTTATCTAGTACACAGCTGTAGATGATCCTAAGATAGTAGAGTGTTATCTAGTACCCAGTACACAGCTGGGGATGATCCTGAGATAGTTCCGTGTTATCTAGGACACAGCTGTAGATGACACTGAGATAGTGCCGTGTTATCTAGTACACAGCTGGGGATGACCCTGAGATAGTACAGTGTTATCTAGTACCTAATACACAGCTGGGGATGATCCTGAGATAGTACAGTGTTATTTAGTACGCAGCTGAGGATGATCCTGAGATAGTACCATGTTATCTAGTACCCAGTACACAGCTGGGGATGACCCTGAGATAGTACCGTGTTATTTAGTACACAGCTGGGGATGACCCTGAGATAGTACCGTGTTATCTAGTACACAGCTGGGGATGACCCTGAGATAGTAGTGTTATCTAGTACGCAGCTGGGGATGATCCTGAGATAGTACAGTGTTATCTAGTACCCAGTACACAGCTGGGGTTGATCCTGACATAGTACCGTGTTATCTAGTACACAGCTGTAGATGATCCTGAGATAATACCGTGTTATCTAGTGCACAGCTGGGGATGACCCTGAGATAGTACCGTGTTATCTAGAACGCAGCTGGGGAGATCCTGAGATAGTTCCGTGTTATTTAGTACCCAGTACACAGCTGGGGATGACCCTGAGATAGTACCGTGTTATTTAGTACCTAGTACGCAGCTAGGGATGATCCTGAGATAGTACCGTGTTATTTAGTACCTAGTACGCAGCTGGGGATGATCCTGAGATAGTACTGTGTTATCTAGTAGCCAGTACACAGCTTGGGATGATCCTGAGATACTACCATGTTCTCTAGTACACGGCTGGGGATGATCCTGAGATACTACTGTGTTATCTAGTACACAGCTGGGGATGACCCTGAGATTGTACCGTGTTATCTAGTACACAGCTGGGGATGACCCTGGATAGTACCGTGACATCCAGTATGCAGCTGGGGATGGTCCTGAGATAGTTCTGTGTTATCTAGTTCACAGCTGGGGATGACCCTTAGAAGGTACCGTGTTATCTAGTACGCAGCTGGGGAGATCCTGAGATAGTTCCGTGTTATTTAGTACCCAGTACACAGCTGGGGATTACCCTGAGATAGTACCGTGTTATTTAGCACCTAGTACGCAGCTGGGGATGATCCTGAGATAGTACTGTGTTATCTAGTAGCCAGTACACAGCTGGGGATGATCCTGAGATACTACCATGTTCTCTAGTACACGGCTGGGGATGATCCTGAGATACTACTGTGTTATCTAGTACACAGCTGGGGATGACCCTGAGATAGTACCGTGTTATCGAGTACGCAGCTGTAGATGATCCTGAGATAGTACCGTGTTATCTAGTACACAGCTGGGGATGACCCTGAGATAGTACAGTGTTATCTAGTACACAGCTGGGGATGACCCTGAGATAGTACCGTGTTATCTAGTACACAGCTGGGGATGACCCTGAGATAGTAGTGTTATCTAGTACGCAGCTGGGGATGATCCTGAGATAGTACAGTGTTATCTAGTACCCAGTACACAGCTGGGGATGATCCTGACATAGTACCGTGTTATCTAGTACACAGCTGGGGAGGAACCTGAGATAGTACCGTGTTATCTAGGACACAGCTGTAGATGATCCTAAGATAGTAGAGTGTTATCTAGTACCCAATACACAGCTGGGGATGATCCTGAGATAGTACCGTGTTATCTAGGACACAGCTGTAGATGACACTGAGATAGTGCCGTGTTATCTAGTACACAGCTGTGGATGACCCTGAGATAGTACAGTGTTATCTAGTACCTAATACACAGCTGGGGATGATCCTGAGATAGTACCGTGTTATCTAGTACGCAGCTGGGGATGATCCTGAGATAGTACCGTGTTATCTAGTACCCAGTACACAGGTGGGGATGACCCTGAGATAGTACCGTGTTATTTAGTACCTACTACAAAGCTGGGGATGATCCTGAGATAGTACCGTGTTATTTAGTACCTAGTACGCAGCTAGGGATGATCCTGAGATAGTACCGTGTTATCTGGTAGCCAGTACACAGCTGGGGATGATCCTGAGATACTACCATGTTCTCTAGTACACAGCTGGGGATGATCCTGAGATAGTACCATGTTATCTAGTACCCAGTACACAGCTGGGGATGATCCTGAGATACTACCATGTTCTCTAGTACACAGCTGGGGATGATCCTGACATAGTACAGTGTTATCTAGTACACAGTACACAGCTGTCGATGATCCTGACATAGTACCGTGTTATGTAGTACACAGCTGTAGATGATCCTGAGATAGTACCGTGTTATCTACTACACAGCTGGGGATGACCCTGAGATAGTACAGTGTTATCTAGTGCCTAGTACGCAGCTGGGGATGATCCTGAGATAGTACCGTGTAATCTAGTACGCAGCTGGGGATGATCCTGAGATAGTACCGTGTTATCCAGTACGCAGCTGGGGATGATCCTGAGATAGTACCGTGGTATCCAGTATGCAGCTGGGGAATGTCCTGAGATAGTTCCGTGTTATCTAGTACCTAGTATGCAGCTGGGGATGATCCTGAGATAGTACCGTGTTATCTAGTACCCAGTACACAGCTGGGGATGACCCTGAGATAGTACCGTGTTATTTAGTACCTAGTATGCAGCTAGGGATGATCCTGAGATAGTACTGTGATATCTGGTAGCCAGTACACAGCTGGGGATGATCCTGAGATACTACCATGTTCTCTAGTACACAGCTGGGGATGATCCTGAGATAGTACAGTGTTATCAAGTACCCAGTACACAGCTGGGGATGATCCTGAGATACTACCATGTTCTCTAGTACACAGCTGGGGATGATCCTGAGATAGTACAGTGTTATCAAGTACCCAGTACACAGCTGGGGATTACCCTGAGATAGTACCGTGTTATTTAGCACCTAGTACGCAGCTGGGGATGATCCTGAGATAGTACTGTGTTATCTAGTAGCCAGTACACAGCTGGGGATGATCCTGAGATACTACCATGTTCTCTAGTACACGGCTGGGGATGATCCTGAGATACTACTGTGTTATCTAGTACACAGCTGGGGATGACCCTGAGATAGTACCGTGTTATCGAGTACGCAGCTGTAGATGATCCTGAGATAGTACCGTGTTATCTAGTACACAGCTGGGGATGACCCTGAGATAGTACAGTGTTATCTAGGACACAGCTGTAGATGACACTGAGATAGTGCCGTATTATCTAGTACACATCTGGGGATGACCCTGAGAGAGTACAGTGTTATCTAGTACCTAATACACAGCTGGGGATGATCCTGAGATAGTACCGTGTTATCTAGTACACATCTGATAATGACCCTGAGATAGTACCGTGTTATCTAGTACACAGCTGGGGATGACCCTGAGATAGTACAGTGTTATCTAGTACCTAATACACAGCTGGGGATGACCCTGAGATTGTACCGTGTTATCTAGTACCCAGTACACAGATGGGGATGATCCTGAGATAGTACAGTGTTATCTAGTACCTAGTACACAGCTGGGGATGATCCTGAGATAGTACCGTGTTATCTAGTCTGCAGCTGGGGATGACCCTGAGATAGTATCGTGTTATCTAGTACACAGCTGGGGATGATCCTGAGATAGTACCGTGTTATCTAGTACACAGTTGGGGATGATCCTGAGATAGTACCGTGTTATCTAGTACACATCTGTAGATGACCCTGAGATAGTACCGTGTTATCTAGTACACAGCAGGGGATGACCCTGAGATAGTACCGTGATATCCAGTACGCAGCTGGGGATGGTCCTGAGATAGTTCCGTGTTATCTAGAACCTAGTACACAGCTGGGGATTACCCTGAGATAGTACAGTGTTATCTAGTACACAGCTGTAGATGATCCTGAGATAATACCGTGTTATCTAGTGCACAGCTGGGGATGACCCTGAGATAGTACCGTGTTATCTAGAACGCAGCTGGGGAGATCCTGAGATAGTTCCGTGTTATTTTGTACCCAGTACACAGCTGGGGATGACCCTGAGATAGTACCGTGTTATTTAGTACCTAGTACGCAGCTGGGGATGATCCTGAGATAGTACCGTGTTATTTAGTACCTAGTACGCAGCTGGGGATGATCCTGAGATAGTACTGTGTTATCTAGTAGCCAGTACACAGCTGGGGATGATCCTGAGATACTACCATGTTCTCTAGTACACGGCTGGGGATGATCCTGAGATACTACTGTGTTATCTAGTACACAGCTGGGGATGACCCTGAGATTGTACCGTGTTATCTAGTACACAGCTGGGGATGACCCTGGATAGTACCGTGATATCCAGTATGCAGCTGGGGATGGTCCTGAGATAGTTCTGTGTTATCTAGTTCACAGCTGGGGATGACCCTTAGAAGGTACCGTGTTATCTAGTACGCAGCTGGGGAGATCCTGAGATAGTTCTGTGTTATTTAGTACCCAGTACGCAGCTGGGGATGACCCTGAGATAGTACCGTGTTATTTAGCACCTAGTACGCAGCTGGGGATGATCCTGAGATAGTACCGTGTTATTTAGTACCTAGTACGCAGGTGGGGATGATCCTGAGATAGTACTGTGTTATCTAGTAGCCAGTACACAGCTGGGGATTATCCTGAGATACTACCATGTTCTCTAGTACACGGCTGGGGATGATCCTGAGATACTACTGTGTTATCTAGTACACAGCTGGGGATGACCCTGAGATAGTACCGTGTTATCGAGTACGCAGCTGTAGATGATCCTGAGATAGTACCGTGTTATCTAGTACACAGCTGGGGATGACCCTGAGATAGTACAGTGTTATCTAGTACGCAGCTGGGGATGATCCTGAGATAGTACAGTGTTATCTAGTACCCAGTACACAGCTGGGGATGATCCTGACATAGTACCGTGTTATCTAGTACACAGCTGTAGATGATCCTGAGATACTACTGTGTTATCTAGTACACAGCTGTAGATGATCCTGAGATTGTACCATGTTATCTAGTACACAGCTGGGGAGGAACCTGAGATAGTACCGTGTTATCTAGTACACAGCTGTAGATGATCCTAAGATAGTAGAGTGTTATCTAGTACCCAATACACAGCTGGGGATGATCCTGAGATAGTACCGTGTTATCTAGGACACAGCTGTAGATGACACTGAGATAGTGCCGTGTTATCTAGTACACAGCTGGGGATGACCCTGAGATTGTACCGTGTTATCTAGTACACAGCTGGGGATGACCCTGGATAGTACCGTGATATCCAGTATGCAGCTGGGGATGGTCCTGAGATAGTTCTGTGTTATCTAGTTCACAGCTGGGGATGACCCTTAGAAGGTACCGTGTTATCTAGTACGCAGCTGGGGAGATCCTGAGATAGTTCCGTGTTATTTAGTACCCAGTACACAGCTGGGGATGACCCTGAGATAGTACCGTGTTATTTAGCACCTAGTACGCAGCTGGGGATGATCCTGAGATAGTACCGTGTTATTTAGTACCTAGTACGCAGGTGGGGATGATCCTGAGATAGTACTGTGTTATCTAGTAGCCAGTACACAGCTGGGGATGATCCTGAGATACTACCATGTTCTCTAGTACACGGCTGGGGATGATCCTGAGATACTACTGTGTTATCTAGTACACAGCTGGGGATGACCCTGAGATAGTACCGTGTTATCGAGTACGCAGCTGTAGATGATCCTGAGATAGTACCGTGTTATCTAGTACACAGCTGGGGATGACCCTGAGATAGTACAGTGTTATCTAGTACACAGCTGGGGATGACCCTGAGATAGTACCGTGTTATCTAGTACACAGCTGGGGATGACCCTGAGATAGTAGTGTTATCTAGTACTCAGCTGGGGATGATCCTGAGATAGTACAGTGTTATCTAGTACCCAGTACACAGCTGGGGATGATCCTGAGATAGTACCGTGTTATTTAGTACCTAGTACGCAGCTAGGGATGATCCTGAGATAGTACCGTGTTATCTGGTAGCCAGTACACAGCTGGGGATGATCCTGAGATACTACCATGTTCTCTAGTACACAGCTGGGGATGATCCTGACATAGTACAGTGTTATCTAGTACACAGTACACAGCTGGCGATGATCCTGACATAGTACAGTGTTATCTAGTACACAGTACACAGCTGGCGATGATCCTGACATAGTACCGTTTTATGTAGTACACAGCTGTAGATGATCCTGAGATAGTACCGTGTTATCTACTACACAGCTGGGGATGACCCTGAGATAGTACAGTGTTATCTAGTACCTAATACACAGCTGGGGATGATCCTGAGATAGTACAGTGTTATCTAGTGCCTAGTACGCAGCTGGGGATGATCCTGAGATAGTACCGTGTAATCTAGTACGCAGCTGGGGATGATCCTGAGATAGTACCGTGTTATCCAGTACGCAGCTGGGGATGATCCTGAGATAGTACCGTGGTATCCAGTATGCAGCTGGGGAATGTCCTGAGATAGTTCCGTGTTATCTAGTACCTAGTACGCAGCTGGGGATGATCCTGAGATAGTACCGTGTTATCTAGTACCCAGTACACAGCTGGGGATGACCCTGAGATAGTACCGTGTTATTTAGTACCTAGTACGCAGCTAGGGATGATCCTGAGATAGTACTGTGATATCTGGTAGCCAGTACACAGCTGGGGATGATCCTGAGATACTACCATGTTCTCTAGTACACAGCTGGGGATGATCCTGAGATAGTACAGTGTTATCAAGTACCCAGTACACAGCTGGGGATGATCCTGAGATACTACTGTGTTATCTAGTACACAGCTGTAGATGATCCTGAGATTGTACCGTGTTATCTAGTACAGAGCTGGGGAGGAACCTGAGATAGTACCGTGTTATCTAGTACACAGCTGTAGATGATCCTAAGATAGTAGAGTGTTATCTAGTACCCAGTACACAGCTGGGGATGATCCTGAGATAGTACCGTGTTATCTAGGACACAGCTGTAGATGACACTGAGATAGTGCCGTGTTATCTAGTACACATCTGGGGATGACCCTGAGAGAGTACAGTGTTTTCTAGTACCTAATACACAGCTGGGGATGATCCTGAGATAGTACCGTGTTATCTAGTACACATCTGATAATGACCCTGAGATAGTACCGTTTTATCTAGTACACAGCTGGGGATGACCCTGAGATAGTACAGTGTTATCTAGTACCTAAAACACAGCTGGGGATGACCCTGAGATTGTACCGTGTTATCTAGTACCCAGTACACAGATGGGGATGATCCTGAGATAGTACAGTGTTATCTAGTACCTAGTACACAGCTGGGGATGATCCTGAGATAGTACCGTGTTATCTAGTCTGCAGCTGGGGATGACCCTGAGATAGTATCGTGTTATCTAGTACACAGCTGGGGATGATCCTGAGATAGTACCGTGTTATCTAGTACACAGTTGGGGATGATCCTGAGAAAGTACCGTGTTATCTAGTACACATCTGTAGATGACCCTGAGATAGTACCGTGTTATCTAGTACACAGCAGGGGATGACCCTGAGATAGTACCGTGATATCCAGTACGCAGCTGGGGAGGAACCTGAGATAGTACCGTGTTATCTAGTACACAGCTGTGGATGACCCTGAGATAGTACAGTGTTATCTAGTACCTAATACACAGCTGGGGATGATCCTGAGATAGTACCGTGTTATCTAGTACGCAGCTGGGGATGATCCTGAGATAGTACCGTGTTATCTAGTACCCAGTACACAGGTGGGGATGACCCTGAGATAGTACCGTGTTATTTAGCAACTAGTACGCAGCTGGGGATGATCCTGAGATAGTACCGTGTTATTTAGTACCTAGTACGCAGCTGGGGATGATCCTGAGATAGTACTGTGTTATCTAGTAGCCAGTACACAGCTGGGAATGATCCTGAGATACTACCATGTTCTCTAGTACACGGCTGGGGATGACCCTGAGATTGTACCGTGTTATCTAGTACACAGCTGGGGATGACCCTGGATAGTACCGTGATATCCAGTATGCAGCTGGGGATGGTCCTGAGATAGTTCTGTGTTATCTAGTTCACAGCTGGGGATGACCCTTAGAAGGTACCGTGTTATCTAGTACGCAGCTGGGGAGATCCTGAGATAGTTCCGTGTTATTTAGTACCCAGTACACAGCTGGGGATTACCCTGAGATAGTACCGTGTTATTTAGCACCTAGTACGCAGCTGGGGATGATCCTGAGATAGTACTGTGTTATCTAGTAGCCAGTACACAGCTGGGGATGATCCTGAGATACTACCATGTTCTCTAGTACACGGCTGGGGATGATCCTGAGATACTACTGTGTTATCTAGTACACAGCTGGGGATGACCCTGAGATACTACCGTGTTATCGAGTACGCAGCTGTAGATGATCCTGAGATAGTACCGTGTTATCTAGTACACAGCTGGGGATGACCCTGAGATAGTACAGTGTTATCTAGTACACAGCTGGGGATGACCCTGAGATAGTACCGTGTTATCTAGTACACAGCTGGGGATGACCCTGAGATAGTAGTGTTATCTAGTACGCAGCTGGGGATGATCCTGAGATAGTACAGTGTTATCTAGTACCCAGTACACAGCTGGGGATGATCCTGACATAGTACCGTGTTATCTAGTACACAGCTGGGGAGGAACCTGAGATAGTACCGTGTTATCTAGGACACAGCTGTAGATGATCCTAAGATAGTAGAGTGTTATCTAGTACCCAATACACAGCTGGGGATGATCCTGAGATAGTACCGTGTTATCTAGGACACAGCTGTAGATGACACTGAGATAGTGCCGTGTTATCTAGTACACAGCTGTGGATGACCCTGAGATAGTACAGTGTTATCTAGTACCTAATACACAGCTGGGGATGATCCTGAGATAGTACCGTGTTATCTAGTACGCAGCTGGGGATGATCCTGAGATAGTACCGTGTTATCTAGTACCCAGTACACAGGTGGGGATGACCCTGAGATAGTACCGTGTTATTTAGTACCTACTACAAAGCTGGGGATGATCCTGAGATAGTACCGTGTTATTTAGTACCTAGTACGCAGCTAGGGATGATCCTGAGATAGTACCGTGTTATCTGGTAGCCAGTACACAGCTGGGGATGATCCTGAGATACTACCATGTTCTCTAGTACACAGCTGGGGATGATCCTGAGATAGTACCATGTTATCTAGTACCCAGTACACAGCTGGGGATGATCCTGAGATACTACCATGTTCTCTAGTACACAGCTGGGGATGATCCTGACATAGTACAGTGTTATCTAGTACACAGTACACAGCTGTCGATGATCCTGACATAGTACCGTGTTATGTAGTACACAGCTGTAGATGATCCTGAGATAGTACCGTGTTATCTACTACACAGCTGGGGATGACCCTGAGATAGTACAGTGTTATCTAGTGCCTAGTACGCAGCTGGGGATGATCCTGAGATAGTACCGTGTAATCTAGTACGCAGCTGGGGATGATCCTGAGATAGTACCGTGTTATCCAGTACGCAGCTGGGGATGATCCTGAGATAGTACCGTGGTATCCAGTATGCAGCTGGGGAATGTCCTGAGATAGTTCCGTGTTATCTAGTACCTAGTATGCAGCTGGGGATGATCCTGAGATAGTACCGTGTTATCTAGTACCCAGTACACAGCTGGGGATGACCCTGAGATAGTACCATGTTATTTAGTACCTAGTACGCAGCTAGGGATGATCCTGAGATAGTACTGTGATATCTGGTAGCCAGTACACAGCTGGGGATGATCCTGAGATACTACCATGTTCTCTAGTACACAGCTGGGGATGATCCTGAGATAGTACAGTGTTATCAAGTACCCAGTACACAGCTGGGGATGATCCTGAGATACTACTGTGTTATCTAGTACACAGCTGCAGATGATCCTGAGATTGTACCGTGTTAACTAGTACAGAGCTGGGGAGGAACCTGAGATAGTACCGTGTTATCTAGTACACAGCTGTAGATGATCCTAAGATAGTAGAGTGTTATCTAGTACCCAGTACACAGCTGGGGATGATCCTGAGATAGTACCGTGTTATCTAGGACACAGCTGTAGATGACACTGAGATAGTGCCGTATTATCTAGTACACATCTGGGGATGACCCTGAGAGAGTACAGTGTTATCTAGTACCTAATACACAGCTGGGGATGATCCTGAGATAGTACCGTGTTATCTAGTACACATCTGATAATGACCCTGAGATAGTACCGTGTTATCTAGTACACAGCTGGGGATGACCCTGAGATAGTACAGTGTTATCTAGTACCTAATACACAGCTGGGGATGACCCTGAGATTGTACCGTGTTATCTAGTACCCAGTACACAGATGGGGATGATCCTGAGATAGTACAGTGTTATCTAGTACCTAGTACACAGCTGGGGATGATCCTGAGATAGTACCGTGTTATCTAGTCTGCAGCTGGGGATGACCCTGAGATAGTATCGTGTTATCTAGTACACAGCTGGGGATGATCCTGAGATAGTACCGTGTTATCTAGTACACAGTTGGGGATGATCCTGAGATAGTACCGTGTTATCTAGTACACATCTGTAGATGACCCTGAGATAGTACCGTGTTATCTAGTACACAGCAGGGGATGACCCTGAGATAGTACCGTGATATCCAGTACGCAGCTGGGGATGGTCCTGAGATAGTTCCGTGTTATCTAGAACCTAGTACACAGCTGGGGATTACCCTGAGATAGTACAGTGTTATCTAGTACACAGCTGTAGATGATCCTGAGATAATACCGTGTTATCTAGTGCACAGCTGGGGATGACCCTGAGATAGTACCGTGTTATCTAGAACGCAGCTGGGGAGATCCTGAGATAGTTCCGTGTTATTTTGAACCCAGTACACAGCTGGGGATGACCCTGAGATAGTACCGTGTTATTTAGTACCTAGTACGCAGCTGGGGATGATCCTGAGATAGTACCGTGTTATTTAGTACCTAGTACGCAGCTGGGGATGATCCTGAGATAGTACTGTGTTATCTAGTAGCCAGTACACAGCTGGGGATGATCCTGAGATACTACCATGTTCTCTAGTACACGGCTGGGGATGATCCTGAGATACTACTGTGTTATCTAGTACACAGCTGGGGATGACCCTGAGATTGTACCGTGTTATCTAGTACACAACTGGGGATGACCCTGGATAGTACCGTGATATCCAGTATGCAGCTGGGGATGGTCCTGAGATAGTTCTGTGTTATCTAGTTCACAGCTGGGGATGACCCTTAGAAGGTACCGTGTTATCTAGTACGCAGCTGGGGAGATCCTGAGATAGTTCTGTGTTATTTAGTACCCAGTACGCAGCTGGGGATGACCCTGAGATAGTACCGTGTTATTTAGCACCTAGTACGCAGCTGGGGATGATCCTGAGATAGTACCGTGTTATTTAGTACCTAGTACGCAGGTGGGGATGATCCTGAGATAGTACTGTGTTATCTAGTAGCCAGTACACAGCTGGGGATTATCCTGAGATACTACCATGTTCTCTAGTACACGGCTGGGGATGATCCTGAGATACTACTGTGTTATCTAGTACACAGCTGGGGATGACCCTGAGATAGTACCGTGTTATCGAGTACGCAGCTGTAGATGATCCTGAGATAGTACCGTGTTATCTAGTACACAGCTGGGGATGACCCTGAGATAGTACAGTGTTATCTAGTACACAGCTGGGGATGACCCTCAGATAGTACCGTGTTATCTAGTACACAGCTGGGGATAACCCTGAGATAGTAGTGTTATCTAGTACGCAGCTGGGGATGATCCTGAGATAGTACAGTGTTATCTAGTACCCAGTACACAGCTGGGGATGATCCTGACATAGTACCGTGTTATCTAGTACACAGCTGTAGATGATCCTGAGATACTACTGTGTTATCTAGTACACAGCTGTAGATGATCCTGAGATTGTACCATGTTATCTAGTACACAGCTGGGGAGGAACCTGAGATAGTACCGTGTTATCTAGTACACAGCTGTAGATGATCCTAAGATAGTAGAGTGTTATCTAGTACCCAATACACAGCTGGGGATGATCCTGAGATAGTACCGTGTTATCTAGGACACAGCTGTAGATGACACTGAGATAGTTCTGTGTTATCTAGTTCACAGCTGGGGATGACCCTGAGATTGTACCGTGTTATCTAGTACACAGCTGGGGAGATCCTGAGATAGTTCCGTGTTATTTAGTACCCAGTACACAGCTGGGGATGACCCTGAGATAGTACCGTGTTATTTAGCACCTAGTACGCAGCTGGGGATGATCCTGAGATAGTACCGTGTTATTTAGTACCTAGTACGCAGGTGGGGATGATCCTGAGATAGTACTGTGTTATCTAGTAGCCAGTACACAGCTGGGGATGATCCTGAGATACTACCATGTTCTCTAGTACACGGCTGGGGATGATCCTGAGATACTACTGTGTTATCTAGTACACAGCTGGGGATGACCCTGAGATAGTACCGTGTTATCGAGTACGCAGCTGTAGATGATCCTGAGATAGTACCGTGTTATCTAGTACACAGCTGGGGATGACCCTGAGATAGTACAGTGTTATCTAGTACACAGCTGGGGATGACCCTGAGATAGTACCGTGTTATCTAGTACACAGCTGGGGATGACCCTGAGATAGTAGTGTTATTAGTACTCAGCTGGGGATGATCCTGAGATAGTACAGTGTTATCTAGTACCCAGTACACAGCTGGGGATGATCCTGACATAGTACCGTGTTATCTAGTACACAGCTGTAGATGATCCTGAGATACTACTGTGTTATCTAGTACACAGCTGTAGGTGATCCTGAGATTGTACCGTGTTATCTAGTACACAGCTGGGGAGGAACCTGAGATAGTACCGTGTTATCTAGTACACAGCTGTAGATGATCCTAAGATAGTAGAGTGTTATCTAGTACCCAATACACAGCTGGGGATGATCCTGAGATAGTACCGTGTTATCTAGGACACAGCTGTAGATGACACTGAGATAGTGCCGTGTTATCTAGTACACAGCTGTGGATGACCCTGAGATAGTACAGTGTTATCTAGTACCTAATACACAGCTGGGGATGATCCTGAGATAGTACCGTGTTATCTAGTACACAGCTGGGGATGACCCTGAGATAGTAGTGTTATCTAGTACGCAGCTAGGGATGATCCTGAGATAGTACCGTGTTATCTGGTAGCCAGTACACAGCTGGGGATGATCCTGAGATACTACCATGTTCTCTAGTACACAGCTGGGGATGATCCTGACATAGTACAGTGTTATCTAGTACACAGTACACAGCTGGCGATGATCCTGACATAGTACAGTGTTATCTAGTACACAGTACACAGCTGGCGATGATCCTGACATAGTACCGTTTTATGTAGTACACAGCTGTAGATGATCCTGAGATAGTACCGTGTTATCTACTACACAGCTGGGGATGACCCTGAGATAGTACAGTGTTATCTAGTACCTAATACACAGCTGGGGATGATCCTGAGATAGTACAGTGTTATCTAGTGCCTAGTACGCAGCTGGGGATGATCCTGAGATAGTACCGTGTAATCTAGTACGCAGCTGGGGATGATCCTGAGATAGTACCGTGTTATCCAGTACGCAGCTGGGGATGATCCTGAGATAGTACCGTGGTATCCAGTATGCAGCTGGGGAATGTCCTGAGATAGTTCCGTGTTATCTAGTACCTAGTACGCAGCTGGGGATGATCCTGAGATAGTACCGTGTTATCTAGTACCCAGTACACAGCTGGGGATGACCCTGAGATAGTACCGTGTTATTTAGTACCTAGTACGCAGCTAGGGATGATCCTGAGATAGTACTGTGATATCTGGTAGCCAGTACACAGCTGGGGATGATCCTGAGATACTACCATGTTCTCTAGTACACAGCTGGGGATGATCCTGAGATAGTACAGTGTTATCAAGTACCCAGTACACAGCTGGGGATGATCCTGAGATACTACTGTGTTATCTAGTACACAGCTGTAGATGATCCTGAGATTGTACCGTGTTATCTAGTACAGAGCTGGGGAGGAACCTGAGATAGTACCGTGTTATCTAGTACACAGCTGTAGATGATCCTAAGATAGTAGAGTGTTATCTAGTACCCAGTACACAGCTGGGGATGATCCTGAGATAGTACCGTGTTATCTAGGACACAGCTGTAGATGACACTGAGATAGTGCCGTGTTATCTAGTACACATCTGGGGATGACCCTGAGAGAGTACAGTGTTTTCTAGTACCTAATACACAGCTGGGGATGATCCTGAGATAGTACCGTGTTATCTAGTACACATCTGATAATGACCCTGAGATAGTACCGTTTTATCTAGTACACAGCTGGGGATGACCCTGAGATAGTACAGTGTTATCTAGTACCTAAAACACAGCTGGGGATGACCCTGAGATTGTACCGTGTTATCTAGTACCCAGTACACAGATGGGGATGATCCTGAGATAGTACAGTGTTATCTAGTACCTAGTACACAGCTGGGGATGATCCTGAGATAGTACCGTGTTATCTAGTCTGCAGCTGGGGATGACCCTGAGATAGTATCGTGTTATCTAGTACACAGCTGGGGATGATCCTGAGATAGTACCGTGTTATCTAGTACACAGTTGGGGATGATCCTGAGAAAGTACCGTGTTATCTAGTACACATCTGTAGATGACCCTGAGATAGTACCGTGTTATCTAGTACACAGCAGGGGATGACCCTGAGATAGTACCGTGATATCCAGTACGCAGCTGGGGAGGAACCTGAGATAGTACCGTGTTATCTAGTACACAGCTGTGGATGACCCTGAGATAGTACAGTGTTATCTAGTACCTAATACACAGCTGGGGATGATCCTGAGATAGTACCGTGTTATCTAGTACGCAGCTGGGGATGATCCTGAGATAGTACCGTGTTATCTAGTACCCAGTACACAGGTGGGGATGACCCTGAGATAGTACCGTGTTATTTAGCAACTAGTACGCAGCTGGGGATGATCCTGAGATAGTACCGTGTTATTTAGTACCTAGTACGCAGCTGGGGATGATCCTGAGATAGTACTGTGTTATCTAGTAGCCAGTACACAGCTGGGAATGATCCTGAGATACTACCATGTTCTCTAGTACACGGCTGGGGATGATCCTGAGATACTACTGTGTTATCTAGTACACAGATCGGGATGACCCTGAGATAGTACCGTGTTATCGAGTACGCAGCTGTAGATGATCCTGAGATAGTACCGTGTTATCTAGTACACAGCTGGGGATGACCCTGAGATAGTACAGTGTTATCTAGTACACAGCTGGGGATGACCCTGAGATAGTACCGTGTTATCTAGTACACAGCTGGGGATGACCCTGAGATAGTAGTGTTATCTAGTACGCAGCTGGGGATGATCCTGAGATAGTACAGTGTTATTTAGTACCCAGTACACAGCTGGGGATGATCCTGACATAGTACCGTGTTATCTAGTACACAGCTGTAGATAATCCTGAGATACTACTGTGTTATCTAGTACACAGCTGTAGATGATCCTGAGATTGTACCGTGTTATCTAGTACAGAGCTGGGGAGGAACCTGAGATAGTACCGTGATATCTAGTACACAGCTGTAGATGATCCTAAGATAGTAGAGTGTTATCTAGTACCCAGTACACAGCTGGGGATGATCCTGAGATAGTACCGTGTTATCTAGGACACAGCTGTAGATGACACTGAGATAGTGCCGTGTTATCTAGTACACATCTGGGGATGACCCTGAGAGAGTACAGTGTTTTCTAGTACCTAATACACAGCTGGGGATGATCCTGAGATAGTACCGTGTTATCTAGTACACATCTGATAATGACCCTGAGATAGTACCGTTTTATCTAGTACACAGCTGGGGATGACCCTGAGATAGTACAGTGTTATCTAGTACCTAAAACACAGCTGGGGATGACCCTGAGATTGTACCGTGTTATCTAGTACCCAGTACACAGATGGGGATGTTCCTGAGATAGTACAGTGTTATCTAGTACCTAGTACACAGCTGGGGATGATCCTGAGATAGTACCGTGTTATCTAGTCTGCAGCTGGGGATGACCCTGAGATAGTATCGTGTTATCTAGTACACAGCTGGGGATGATCCTGAGATAGTACCGTGTTATCTAGTACACAGTTGGGGATGATCCTGAGAAAGTACCGTGTTATCTAGTACACATCTGTAGATGACCCTGAGATAGTACCGTGTTATCTAGTACACAGCAGGGGATGACCCTGAGATAGTACCGTGATATCCAGTACGCAGCTGGGGAGGAACCTGAGATAGTACCGTGTTATCTAGTACACAGCTGTGGATGACCCTGAGATAGTACAGTGTTATCTAGTACCTAATACACAGCTGGGGATGATCCTGAGATAGTACCGTGTTATCTAGTACGCAGCTGGGGATGATCCTGAGATAGTACCGTGTTATCTAGTACCCAGTACACAGGTGGGGATGACCCTGAGATAGTACCGTGTTATTTAGCAACTAGTACGCAGCTGGGGATGATCCTGAGATAGTACCGTGTTATTTAGTACCTAGTACGCAGCTGGGGATGATCCTGAGATAGTACTGTGTTATCTAGTAGCCAGTACACAGCTGGGAATGATCCTGAGATACTACCATGTTCTCTAGTACACGGCTGGGGATGATCCTGAGATACTACTGTGTTATCTAGTACACAGATCGGGATGACCCTGAGATAGTACCGTGTTATCGAGTACGCAGCTGTAGATGATCCTGAGATAGTACCGTGTTATCTAGTACACAGCTGGGGATGACCCTGAGATAGTACAGTGTTATCTAGTACACAGCTGGGGATGACCCTGAGATAGTACCGTGTTATCTAGTACACAGCTGGGGATGACCCTGAGATAGTAGTGTTATCTAGTACGCAGCTGGGGATGATCCTGAGATAGTACAGTGTTATTTAGTACCCAGTACACAGCTGGGGATGATCCTGACATAGTACCGTGTTATCTAGTACACAGCTGTAGATAATCCTGAGATACTACTGTGTTATCTAGTACACAGCTGTAGATGATCCTGAGATTGTACCGTGTTATCTAGTACAGAGCTGGGGAGGAACCTGAGATAGTACCGTGATATCTAGTACACAGCTGTAGATGATCCTAATATAGTAGAGTGTTATCTAGTACCCAGTACACAGCTGGGGATGATCCTGAGATAGTACCGTGTTATCTAGGACACAGCTGTAGATGACACTGAGATAGTGCCGTGTTATCTAGTACACATCTGGGGATGACCCTGAGAGAGTACAGTGTTATCTAGTACCTAATACACAGCTGGGGATGATCCTGAGATAGTACCGTGTTATCTAGTACACATCTGATAATGACCCTGAGATAGTACCGTGTTATCTAGTACACAGCTGGGGATGACCCTGAGATTGTACCGTGTTATCTAGTACCCAGTACACAGACGGGGATGATCCTGAGATAGTACAGTGTTATCTAGTACCTAGTACACAGCTGGGGATGATCTTGAGATAGTACCGTGTTATCTAGTCTGCAGCTGGGGATGACCCTGAGATAGTATCGTGTTATCTAGTACACAGCTGGGGATGATCCTGAGATAGTAACGTGTTATCTAGTACACAGTTGGGGATGATCCTGAGATAGTACCGTGTTATCTATTACACATCTGTAGATGACCCTGAGATGGTACCGTGTTATCTAGTACACAGCAGGGGATGACCCTGAGATAGTACCGTGATATCCAGTACGCAGCTGGGGATGGTCCTGAGATAGTTCCGTGTTATCTAGTACCTAGTACACAGCTGGGGATTACCCTGAGATAGTACAGTGTTATCTAGTACACAGCTGTAGATGATCCTGAGATAATACCGTGTTATCTAGTGCACAGCTGGGGATGACCCTGAGATAGTACAGTGTTATCTAGAACGCAGCTGGGGAGATCCTGAGATAGTTCAGTGTTATTTAATACCCAGTACACAGCTGGGGATGACCCTGAGATAGTACCGTGTTATTTAGTACCTAGTAAGCAGCTGGGGACGATCCTGAGATAGTACCGTGTTATTTAGTACCTAGTACGCAGCTGGGGATGATCCTGAGATAGTACTGTGTTATCTAGTAGCCAGTACACAGCTGGGGATGATCCTGAGATACTACCATGTACTCTAGTACACGGCTGGGGATGATCCTGAGATACTACTGTGTTATCTAGTACACAGCTGGGGATGACCCTGAGATTGTACCGTGTTATCTAGTACACAGCTGGGGATGACCCTGAGATAGTACCGTGATATCCAGTATGCAGCTGGGGATGGTCCTGAGATAGTTCCGTGTTATCTAGTTCACAGCTGGGGATGACCCTTAGAAGGTACCGTGTTATCTAGTACGCAGCTGGGGAGATCCTGAGATAGTTCCGTGTTATTTAGTACCCAGTACACAGCTGGGGATGACCCTGAGATAGTACCGTGTTATTTAGCACCTAGTACGCAGCTGGGGATGATCCTGAGATAGTACCGTGTTATTTAGTACCTAGTACCCAGCTGGGGATGATCCTGAGATAGTACTGTGTTATCTAGTAGCCAGTACACAGCTGGGGATGATCCTGAGATACTACCATGTTCTCTAGTACACGGCTGGGGATGATCCTGAGATACTACTGTGTTATCTAGTACACAGCTGGGGATGACCCTGAGATAGTACCGTGTTATCGAGTACGCAGCTGGGGATGACCCTGAGATAGTAGTGTTATCTAGTACGCAGCTGGGGATGATCCTGAGATAGTACAGTGTTATCTAGTACCCAGTACACAGCTGGGGATGATCCTGACATAGTACCGTGTTATCTAGTACACAGCTGTAGATGATCCTGAGATACTACTGTGTTATCTAGTACACAGCTGTAGATGATCCTGAGATTGTACCGTGTTATCTAGTACACAGCTGGGGAGGAACCTGAGATAGTACCGTGTTATCTAGTACACAGCTGTAGATGATCCTAAGATAGTAGAGTGTTATCTAGTACCCAATACACAGCTGGGGATGATCCTGAGATAGTACCGTGTTATCTAGGACACAGCTGTAGATGACACTGAGATAGTGCCGTGTTATCTAGTACACAGCTGTGGATGACCCTGAGATAGTACAGTGTTATCTAGTACCTAATACACAGCTGGGGATGATCCTGAGATAGTACCGTGTTATCTAGTACGCAGCTGGGGATGATCCTGAGATAGTACCGTGTTATTTAGTACCTAGTACGCAGCTGGGGATGATCCTGAGATAGTACTGTGTTATCTAGTAGCCAGTACACAGCTGGGGATGATCCTGAGATACTACCATGTTCTCTAGTACACGGCTGGGGATGATCCTGAGATACTACTGTGTTATCTAGTACACAGCTGGGGATGACCCTGAGATTGTACCGTGTTATCTAGTACACAGCTGGGGATGACCCTGGATAGTACCGTGATATCCAGTATGCAGCTGGGGATGGTCCTGAGATAGTTCTGTGTTATCTAGTTCACAGCTGGGGATGACCCTTAGAAGGTACCGTGTTATCTAGTACGCAGCTGGGGAGATCCTGAGATAGTTCCGTGTTATTTAGTACCCAGTACACAGCTGGGGATGACCCTGAGATAGTACCGTGTTATTTAGCACCTAGTACGCAGCTGGGGATGATCCTGAGATAGTACTGTGTTATCTAGTAGCCAGTACACAGCTGGGGATGATCCTGAGATACTACCATGTTCTCTAGTATACGGCTGGGGATGATCCTGAGATACTACTGTGTTATCTAGTACACAGCTGGGGATGACCCTGAGATAGTACCGTGTTATCGAGTACGCAGCTGTAGATGATCCTGAGATAGTACCGTGTTATCTAGTACACAGCTGGGGATGACCCTGAGATAGTACAGTGTTATCTAGTACACAGCTGGGGATGACCCTGAGATAGTACCGTGTTATCTAGTACACAGCTGGGGATGACCCTGAGATAGTAGTGTTATCTAGTACGCAGCTGGGGATGATCCTGAGATAGTACAGTGTTATCTAGTACCCAGTACACAGCTGGGGATGATCCTGACATAGTACCGTGTTATCTAGTACACAGCTGTAGATGATCCTGAGATACTACTGTGTTATCTAGTACACAGCTGTAGATGATCCTGAGATTGTACCGTGTTATCTAGTACACAGCTGGGGAGGAACCTGAGATAGTACCGTGTTATCTAGTACACAGCTGTAGATGATCCTAAGATAGTAGAGTGTTATCTAGTACCCAATACACAGCTGGGGATGATCCTGAGATAGTACCGTGTTATCTAGGACACAGCTGTAGATGACACTGAGATAGTGCCGTGTTATCTAGTACACAGCTGTGGATGACCCTGAGATAGTACAGTGTTATCTAGTACCTAATACACAGCTGGGGATGATCCTGAGATAGTACCGTGTTATCTAGTACGCAGCTGGGGATAATCCTGAGATAGTACCGTGTTATCTAGTACCCAGTACACAGGTGGGGATGACCCTGAGATACTACCATGTTCTCTAGTACACAGCTGGGGATGATCCTGAGATAGTACCATGTTATCTAGTACCCAGTACACAGCTGGGGATGATCCTGAGATAGTACCGTGTTATCTACTACACAGCTGGGGATGACCCTGAGATAGTACAGTGTTATCTAGTACCTAATACACAGCTGGGGATGATCCTGAGATAGTACAGTGTTATCTAGTGCCTAGTACGCAGCTGGGGATGATCCTGAGATAGTACCGTGTAATCTAGTACGCAGCTGGGGATGATCCTGAGATAGTACCGTGTTATCCAGTACGCAGCTGGGGATGATCCTGAGATAGTACCGTGGTATCCAGTATGCAGCTGGGGAATGTCCTGAGATAGTACCGTGTTATCTAGTACCCAGTACACAGCTGGGGATGACCCTGAGATAGTACCGTGCTATTTAGTACCTAGTACGCAGCTAGGGATGATCCTGAGATAGTACTGTGATATCTGGTAGCCAGTACACAGCTGGGGATGATCCTGAGATACTACCATGTTCTCTAGTACACAGCTGGGGATGATCCTGAGATAGTACAGTGTTATCAAGTACCCAGTACACAGCTGGGGATGATCCTGAGATACTACTGTGTTATCTAGTACACAGCTGTAGATGATCCTGAGATTGTACCGTGTTATCTAGTACAGAGCTGGGGAGGAACCTGAGATAGTACCGTGTTATCTAGTACACAGCTGTAGATGATCCTAAGATAGTAGAGTGTTATCTAGTACCCAGTACACAGCTGGGGATGATCCTGAGATAGTTCCGTGTTATCTAGGACACAGCTGTAGATGACACTGAGATAGTGCCGTGTTATCTAGTACACAGCTGGGGATGACCCTGAGATAGTACAGTGTTATCTAGTACCTAATACACAGCTGGGGATGATCCTGAGATAGTACAGTGTTATTTAGTACGCAGCTGAGGATGATCCTGAGATAGTACCATGTTATCTAGTACCCAGTACACAGCTGGGGATGACCCTGAGATAGTACCGTGTTATTTAGTACACAGCTGGGGATGACCCTGAGATAGTACCGTGTTATCTAGTACACAGCTGGGGATGACCCTGAGATAGTAGTGTTATCTAGTACGCAGCTGGGGATGATCCTGAGATAGTACAGTGTTATCTAGTACCCAGTACACAGCTGGGGTTGATCCTGACATAGTACCGTGTTATCTAGTACACAGCTGGGGATGACCCTGAGATAGTACAGTGTTATCTAGTACACAGCTGGGGATGACCCTGAGATAGTACCGTGTTATCTAGTACACAGCTGGGGATGACCCTGAGATAGTAGTGTTATCTAGTACGCAGCTGGGGATGACCCTGAGATAGTACCGTGTTATCTAGTACACAGCTGGGGATGATCCTGAGATAGTACCGTGTTATCTAGTACACAGTTGGGGATGATCCTGAGATAGTACCGTGTTATCTAGTACACAGCTGGGGATGATCCTGAGATAGTACCGTGTTATCTAGTACACAGTTGGGGATGATCCTGAGATAGTACCGTGTTATCTAGTACACATCTGTAGATGACCCTGAGATAGTACCGTGTTATCTAGTACACAGCAGGGGATGACCCTGAGATAGTACCGTGTTATCTAGTACCCAGTACCCAGCTGGGGATGATCCTGAGATAGTACAGTGTTATCTAGTACCTGGTACACAGCTGGGGATGATCCTGAGATAGTACCGTGTTATCTAGTCTGCAGCTGGGGATGACCCTGAGATTGTACCGTGTTATCTAGTACACAGCTGGGGATGACCCTGAGATAGTACCGTGATATCCAGTACGCAGCTGCGGATGGTCCTGAGATAGTTCCGTGTTATCTGGTACCTAGTACACAGCTGGGGATTACCCTGAGATAGTACAGTTTTATCTAGTACACAGCTGTAGATGATCCTGAGATAATACCGTGTTATCTAGTGCACAGCTGGGGTTGACCCTGAGATAGTACCGTGTTATCTAGTACGCAGCTGGGGAGATCCTGAGATAGTTCCGTGTTATTTAGTACCCAGTACACAGCTGGGGATGACCCTGAGATAGTACCGTGTTATTTAGTACCTAGTACGCAGCTGGGGATGACCCTGAGATAGTACTGTGTTATTTAGCACCTAGTACACAGCTGGGGATGATCCGGAGATACTACCATGTTCTGTAGTACACAGCTGGGGATTTTCCTGAGATAGTACCGTGTTATCTAGTACGCAGCTGGGGATGACCCTGAGATAGTACCGTGTTATCTAGTACCCAGTACACAGCTGGGGATGATCCTGAGATAGTACAGTGTTATCTAGTAACTAATACACAGCTGGGGATGATCCTGAGATAGTACCTTGTTATCCGGTACGCAGCTGGTGATGATCCTGTGATAGTACAGTGTTACCTAGTACGCAGCTGGGGATGATCTTGAGATAGTACCGTGTTATCTAATACCTAGTACACAGCTGGGGATGATCCTGAGATAGTACCGTGTTATCTAGTACACATCTGATAATGACCCTCAGATAGTACCGTGTTATCTAGTACACAGCTGGGGATGACCCTGAGATAGTACAGTGTTATCTAGTACCTAATACACAGCTGGGGATGACCCTGAGATTGTACCGTGTTATCTAGTACCCAGTACACAGATGGGGATGATCCTGAGATAGTACAGTGTTATCTAGTACCTAGTACACAGCTGGGGATGATCCTGAGATAGTACCGTGTTATCTAGTCTGCAGCTGGGGATGACCCTGAGATAGTATCGTGTTATCTAGTACACAGCTGGGGATGATCCTGAGATAGTACCGTGTTATCTAGTACACAGTTGGGGATGATCCTGAGATAGTACCGTGTTATCTAGTACACAGCAGGGGATGACCCTGAGATAGTACCGTGTTATCTAGTACCTAATACACAGCTGGTGATGATCTTGAGATAGTACCGTGTTATCTAGTACCCAGTGCCCAGCTGGGGATGATCCTGAGATAGTACAGTGTTATCTAGTACCTGGTACACAGCTGGGGATGATCCTGAGATAGTACCGTGTTATCTAGTCTGCAGCTGGGGATGACCCTGAGATTGTACCGTGTTATCTAGTACACAGCTGGGGATGACCCTGAGATAGTACCGTGATATCCAGTACGCAGCTGGGGATGGTCCTGAGATAGTTCCGTGTTATCTAGTACCTAGTACACAGCTGGGGATTACCCTGAGATAGTACCGTGTTATCTAGTACGCAGCTGGGGAGATCCTGAGATAGTTCCGTGTTATTTAGTACCCAGTACACAGCTGGGAATGACCCTGAGATAGTACCGTGTTATTTAGTACCTAGTACGCAGCTGGGGATGATCCTGAGATAGTACCGTGTTATTTAGTACCTAATAACGCAGCTGGGGATGATCCTGAGATAGTACTGTGTTATCTAGTAGCCAGTACACAGCTGGGGATGATCCTGAGATACTACCATGTTCTCTAGTACACGGCTGGGGATGATCCTGAGATACTACTGTGTTATCTAGTACACAGCTGGGGATGACCCTGAGATTGTACCGTGTTATCTAGTACACAGCTGGGGATGACCCTGAGATAGTACCGTGATATCCAGTATGCAGCTGGGGATGGTCCTGAGATAGTTCCGTGTTATCTAGTTCACAGCTGGGGATGACCCTTAGATAGTACCGTGTTATCTAGTACGCAGCTGGGGAGATCCTGAGATAGTTCCATGTTATTTAGTACCCAGTACACAGCTGGGGATGACCCTGAGATAGTACCGTGTTATTTAGCACCTAGTACGCAGCTGGGGATGATCCTGAGATAGTACCGTGTTATTTAGTACCTAGTACGCAGCTGGGGATGATCCTGAGATAGTACTGTGTTATCTAGTAGCCAGTACACAGCTGGGGATGATCCTGAGATACTACCATGTTCTCTAGTACACGGCTGGGGATGATCCTGAGATACTACTGTGTTATCTAGTACACAGCTGGGGATGACCCTGAGATAGTACCGTGTTATCGAGTACGCAGCTGTAGATGATCCTGAGATAGTACCGTGTTATCTAGTACACAGCTGGGGATGACCCTGAGATAGTACAGTGTTATCTAGTACACAGCTGGGGATGACCCTGAGATAGTACCGTGTTATCTAGTACACAGCTGGGGATGACCCTGAGATAGTACAGTGTTATCTAGTACCCAGTACACAGCTGGGGATGATCCTGAGATAGTACAGTGTTATCTAGTACCTAGTACACAGCTGGGGATGACCCTGAGAGTGTACCGTGTTATCTAGTACCCAGTACACAGATGGGGATGATCCTGAGATAGTACAGTGTTATCTAGTACCTAGTACACAGCTAGGGATGATCCTGAGATAGTACCGTGTTATCTAGTCTGCAGCTGGGGATGACCCTGAGATAGTATCGTGTTATCTAGTACACAGCTGGGGATGATCCTGAGATAGTATCGTGTTATCTAGTACACAGTTGGGGATGATCCTGAGATAGTACCGTGTTATCTAGTACACATCTGTAGATGACCCTGAGATAGTACCGTGTTATCTAGTACACAGCAGGGGATGACCCTGAGATAGTACCGTGTTATCTAGTACCTAATACACAGCTGGTGATGATCTTGAGATAGTACCGTGTTATCTAGTACCCAGTACCCAGCTGGGGATGATCCTGAGATAGTACAGTGTTATCTAGTACCTGGTACACAGCTGGGGATGATCCTGAGATAGTACCGTGTTATCTAGTCTGCAGCTGGGGATGACCCTGAGATTGTACCGTGTTATCTAGTACACAGCTGGGGATGACCCTGAGATAGTACCGTGATATCCAGTACGCAGCTGCGGATGGTCCTGAGATAGTTCCGTGTTATCTAGTACCTAGTACACAGCTGGGGATTACCCTGAGATAGTACAGTGTTATCTAGTACACAGCTGTAGATGATCCTGAGATAATACCGTGTTATCTAGTGCACAGCTGGGGATGACCCTGAGATAGTACCGTGTTATCTAGTGCGCAGCTGGGGAGATCCTGAGATAGTTCTGTGTTATTTAGTACCCAGTACACAGCTGGGGATGACCCTGAGATAGTACCGTGTTATTTAGCACCTAGTACGCAGCTGGGGATGATCCTGAGATAGTACCGTGTTATTTAGTACCTAGTACGCAGCTGGGGATGATCCTGAGATAGTACTGTGTTATCTAGTAGCCAGTACACAGCTGGGGATGATCCTGAGATACTACCATGTTCTCTAGTACACGGCTGGGGATGATCCTGAGATACTACTGTGTTATCTAGTACACAGCTGGGGATGACCCTGAGATTGTACCGTGTTATCTAGTACACAGCTGGGGATGACCCTGAGATAGTACCGTGATATCCAGTATGCAGCTGGGGATGGTCCTGAGATAGTTCCGTGTTATATAGTTCACAGCTGGGGATGACCCTTAAATAGTACCGTGTTATCTAGTACGCAGCTGGGGAGATCCTGAGATAGTTCCGTGTTATTTAGTACCCAGTACACAGCTGGGGATGACCCTGAGATAGTACCGTGTTATTTAGCACCTAGTACACAGCTGGGGATGATCCGGAGATACTACCATGTTCTGTAGTACACTGCTGGGGATTTTCCTGAGATAGTACCGTGTTATCTAGTAAGCAGCTGGGGATGACCCTGAGATAGTACCGTGTTATCTAGTACCCAGTACACAGCTGGGGATGATCCTGAGATAGTACAGTGTTATCTAGTAACTAATACACAGCTGGGGATGATCCTGAGATAGTATCGTGTTATCTAGTACACAGCTGGAGATGATCCTGAGATAGTACCGTGTTATCTAGTACACAGTTGGGGATGATCCTGAGATAGTACCGTGTTATCTAGTACACATCTGTAGATGACCCTGAGATAGTACCGTGTTATCTAGTACACAGCAGGGGATGACCCTGAGATAGTACCGTGTTATCTAGTACCTAATACACAGCTGGTGATGATCTTGAGATAGTACCGTGTTATCTAGTACCCAGTACCCAGCTGGGGATGATCCTGAGATAGTACAGTGTTATCTAGTACCTGGTACACAGCTAGGGATGATCCTGAGATAGTACCGTGTTATCTAGTCTGCAGCTGGGGATGACCCTGAGATAGTATCGTGTTATCTAGTACACAGCTGGGGATGATCCTGAGATAGTATCGTGTTATCTAGTACACAGTTGGGGATGATCCTGAGATAGTACCGTGTTATCTAGTACACATCTGTAGATGACCCTGAGATAGTACCGTGTTATCTAGTACACAGCAGGGGATGACCCTGAGATAGTACCGTGTTATCTAGTACCTAATACACAGCTGGTGATGATCTTGAGATAGTACCGTGTTATCTAGTACCCAGTACCCAGCTGGGGATGATCCTGAGATAGTACAGTGTTATCTAGTACCTGGTACACAGCTGGGGATGATCCTGAGATAGTACCGTGTTATCTAGTCTGCAGCTGGGGATGACCCTGAGATTGTACCGTGTTATCTAGTACACAGCTGGGGATGACCCTGAGATAGTACCGTGATATCCAGTACGCAGCTGCGGATGGTCCTGAGATAGTTCCGTGTTATCTAGTACCTAGTACACAGCTGGGGATTACCCTGAGATAGTACAGTGTTATCTAGTACACAGCTGTAGATGATCCTGAGATAATACCGTGTTATCTAGTGCACAGCTGGGGATGACCCTGAGATAGTACCGTGTTATCTAGTGCGCAGCTGGGGAGATCCTGAGATAGTTCCGTGTTATTTAGTACCCAGTACACAGCTGGGGATGACCCTGAGATAGTACCGTGTTATTTAGCACCTAGTACGCAGCTGGGGATGATCCTGAGATAGTACCGTGTTATTTAGTACCTAGTACGCAGCTGGGGATGATCCTGAGATAGTACTGTGTTATCTAGTAGCCAGTACACAGCTGGGGATGATCCTGAGATACTACCATGTTCTCTAGTACACGGCTGGGGATGATCCTGAGATACTACTGTGTTATCTAGTACACAGCTGGGGATGACCCTGAGATTGTACCGTGTTATCTAGTACACAGCTGGGGATGACCCTGAGATAGTACCGTGATATCCAGTATGCAGCTGGGGATGGTCCTGAGATAGTTCCGTGTTATATAGTTCACAGCTGGGGATGACCCTTAAATAGTACCGTGTTATCTAGTACGCAGCTGGGGAGATCCTGAGATAGTTCCGTGTTATTTAGTACCCAGTACACAGCTGGGGATGACCCTGAGATAGTACCGTGTTATTTAGCACCTAGTACACAGCTGGGGATGATCCGGAGATACTACCATGTTCTGTAGTACACTGCTGGGGATTTTCCTGAGATAGTACCGTGTTATCTAGTAAGCAGCTGGGGATGACCCTGAGATAGTACCGTGTTATCTAGTACCCAGTACACAGCTGGGGATGATCCTGAGATAGTACAGTGTTATCTAGTAACTAATACACAGCTGGGGATGATCCTGAGATAGTATCGTGTTATCTAGTACACGATGATCCTGAGATAGTACCGTGTTATCTAGTACACAGTTGGGGATGATCCTGAGATAGTACCGTGTTATCTAGTACACATCTGTAGATGACCCTGAGATAGTACCGTGTTATCTAGTACACAGCAGGGGATGACCCTGAGATAGTACCGTGTTATCTAGTACCTAATACACAGCTGGTGATGATCTTGAGATAGTACCGTGTTATCTAGTACCCAGTACCCAGCTGGGGATGATCCTGAGATAGTACAGTGTTATCTAGTACCTGGTACACAGCTGGGGATGATCCTGAGATAGTACCGTGTTATCTAGTCTGCAGCTGGGGATGACCCTGAGATTGTACCGTGTTATCTAGTACACAGCTGGGGATGACCCTGAGATAGTACCGTGATATCCAGTACGCAGCTGGGGATGGTCCTGAGATAGTTCCGTGTTATCTAGTACCTAGTACACAGCTGGGGATTACCCTGAGATAGTACCGTGTTATCTAGTACGCAGCTGGGGAGATCCTGAGATAGTTCCGTGTTATTTAGTACCCAGTACACAGCTGGGGATGACCCTGAGATAGTACCGTGTTATTTAGTACCTAGTACGCAGCTGGGGATGATCCTGAGATAGTACCGTGTTATTTAGTACCTAGTACGAAGTTGAGGATGATCCTGAGATAGTACTGTGTTATCTAGTAGCCAGTACACAGCTGGGGATGATCCTGAGATACTACCATGTTCTCTAGTACACGGCTGGGGATGATCCTGAGATACTACTGTGTTATCTAGTACACAGCTGGGGATGACCCTGAGATTGTACCGTGTTATCTAGTACACAGCTGGGGATGACGCTGAGATAGTACCGTGATATCCAGTATGCAGCTGGGGATGGTCCTGAGATAGTTCCGTGTTATCTAGTTCAAAGCTGGGGATGACCCTTAGATAGTACCGTGTTATCTAGTACGCAGCTGGGGAGATCCTGAGATAGTTCCGTGTTATTTAGTACCCAGTACACAGCTGGGGATGACCCTGAGATAGTACCGTGTTATTTAGCACCTAGTACGCAGCTGGGGATCTTCCTGAGATAGTACCGTGTTATTTAGTACCTAGTACGCAGCTGGGGATGATCCTGAGATAGTACTGTGTTATCTAGTAGCCAGTACACAGCTGGGGATGATCCTGAGATACTACCATGTTCTCTAGAACACGGCTGGGGATGATCCTGAGATACTACTGTGTTATCTAGTACACAGCTGGGGATGACCCTGAGATAGTACCGTGTTATCGAGTACGCAGCTGTAGATGATCCTGATATAGTACCGTGTTATCTAGTACACAGCTGGGGATGACCCTGAGATAGTACAGTGTTATCTAGTACACAGCTGGGGATGACCCTGAGATAGTACCGTGTTATCTAGTACACAGCTGGGGATGACCCTGAGATAGTAGTGTTATCTAGTACGCAGCTGGGGATGATCCTGAGATAGTACAGTGTTATTTAGTACCCAGTACACAGCTGGGGATGATCCTGACATAGTACCGTGTTATCTAGTACACAGCTGTAGATGATCCTGAGATACTACTGTGTTATCTAGTACACAGCTGTAGATGATCCTGAGATTGTACCGTGTTATCTAGTACACAGCTGGGGAGGAACCTGAGATAGTACCGTGTTATCTAGTACACAGCTGTAGATGATCCTAAGATAGTAGAGTGTTATCTAGTACCCAATACACAGCTGGGGATGATCCTGAGATAGTACCGTGTTATCTAGGACACAGCTGTAGATGACACTGAGATAGTGCCGTGTTATCTAGTACACAGCTGTGGATGACCCTGAGATAGTACAGTGTTATCTAGTACCTAATACACAGCTGGGGATGATCTTTAGATAGTACCGTGTTATCTAGTACGCAGCTGCGGATGATCCTGCGATAGTACCGTGTTATCTAGTACCTAACACACAGCTGGGGATGATCCTGAGATAGTACCGTGTTATCTAGTACGCAGCTGGGGATGATCCTGAGATAGTACCGTGTTATCTAGTACCCAGTACACACCTGGGGATGACCCTGAGATAGTACCGTGTTATTTAGTACCTACTACACAGCTGGGGATGATCCTGAGATAGTACCGTGTTATTTAGTACCTAGTACGCAGCTAGGGATGATCCTGAGATAGTACCGTGTTATCTGGTAGCCAGTACACAGCTGGGGATGATCCTGAGATACTACCATATTCTCTAGTACACAGCTGGGGATGATCCTGAGATAGTACCATGTTATCTAGTACCCAGTACACAGCTGGGGATGATCCTGAGATAGTACCATGTTCTCTAGTACACAGCTGGGGATGATCCTGACATAGTACAGTGTTATCTAGTACACAGTACACAGCTGGCGATGATCCTGACATAGTACCGTTTTATGTAGTACACAGCTGTAGATGATCCTGAGATAGTACCGTGTTATCTACTACACAGCTGGGGATGACCCTGAGATAGTACAGTGTTATCTAGTACCTAATACACAGCTGGGGATGATCCTGAGATAGTACAGTGTTATCTAGTGCCTAGTACGCAGCTGAGGATGATCCTGAGATAGAACCGTGTAATCTAGTACGCAGCTGGGGATGATCCTGAGATAGTACCGTGTTATCCAGTATGCAGCTGGGGAATGTCCTGAGATAGTTCTGTGTTATCTAGTACCTAGTACGCAGCTGGGGATGATCTCGAGATAGTACTGTGTTATCTAGTACCCAGAACACAGCTGGGGATGACCCTAAGATAGTACCGTGTTATTTAGTACTTAGCACGCAGCTAGGGATGATCCTGAGATAGTACCGTGATATCTGGTAGCCAGTACACAGCTGGGGATGATCCTGAGATACTACCATGTACTCTAGTACACAGCTGGGGATGATCCTGAGATAGTACATTGTAATCTAGTACCCAGTACACAGCTGGGGATGATCCTGACATAGTACCGTGTTATCTAGTAAACAGCTGTAGATGATCCTGAGATACTACTGTGTTATCTAGTACACAGCTGTAGATGATCCTGAGATTGTACCGTGTTATCTAGTACAGAGCTGGGGAGGAACCTGAGATAGTACCGTGTTATCTAGTACACAGCTGTAGATGATCCTAAGATAGTAGAGTGTTATCTAGTACCCAGTACACAGCTGGGGATGATCCTGAGATAGTACCGTGTTATCAAGGACACAGCTGTAGATGACACTGAGATAGTGCCGTGTTATCTAGTACACATCTGGGGATGACCCTGAGAGAGTACAGTGTTATCTAGTACCTAATACACAGCTGGGGATGTCCCTGAGATTGTACCGTGTTATCTATTACCCAGTACACAGATGGGGATGATCCTGAGATAGTACAGTGTTATCTAGTACCTAGTACACAGCTGGGGATGATCCTGAGATAGTACCGTGTTATCTAGTCTGCAGCTGGGGATGACCCTGAGATAGTATCGTGTTATCTAGTACACAGCTGGGGATGATCCTGAGATAGTACCGTGTTATCTAGTACACAGTTGGGGATGATCCTGAGATAGTAACGTGTTATCTAGTACACATCTGTAGATGACCCTGAGATAGTACCGTGTTATCTAGTACACAGCAGGGGATGACCCTGAGATAGTACCGTGATATCCAGTACGCAGCTGGGGATGGTCCTGAGATAGTTCTGTGTTATCTAGAACCTAGTACACAGCTGGGGATTACCCTGAGATAGTACAGTGTTATCTAGTACACAGCTGTAGATGATCCTGAGATAATACCGTGTTATCTAGTGCACAGCTGGGGATGACCCTGAGATAGTACCGTGTTATCTAGAACGCAGCTGGGGAGATCCTGAGATAGTTCCGTGTTATTTAGTACCCAGTACACAGCTGGGGATGACCCTGAGATAGTACCGTGTTATTTAGTACCTAGTACGCAGCTAGGGATGATCCTGAGATAGTACCGTGTTATTTAGTACCTAGTACGCAGCTGGGGATGATCCTGAGATAGTACTGTGTTATCTAGTAGCCAGTACACAGCTGGGGATGATCCTGAGATACTACCATGTTCTCTAGTACACGGCTGGGGATGATCCTGAGATACTACTGTGTTATCTAGTACACAGCTGGGGATGGTCCTGAGATAGTTCTGTGTTATCTAGTTCACAGCTGGGGATGACCCTTAGAAGGTACCGTGTTATCTAGTACGCAGCTGGGGAGATCCTGAGATAGTTCCGTGTTATTTAGTACCCAGTACACAGCTGGGGATTACCCTGAGATAGTACCGTGTTATTTAGCACCTAGTACGCAGCTGGGGATGATCCTGAGATAGTACTGTGTTATCTAGTATCCAGTACACAGCTGGGGATGATCCTGAGATACTACCATGTTCTCTAGTACACGGCTGGGGATGATCCTGAGATACTACTGTGTTATCTAGTACACAGCTGGGGATGACCCTGAGATAGTACCGTGTTATCGAGTACGCAGCTGTAGATGATCCTGAGATAGTACCGTGTTATCTAGTACACAGCTGGGGATGACCCTGAGATAGTACAGTGTTATCTAGTACACAGCTGGGGATGACCCTGAGATAGTACCGTGTTATCTAGTACACAGCTGGGGATGACCCTGAGATAGTAGTGTTATCTAGTACGCAGCTGGGGATGATCCTGAGATAGTACAGTGTTATCTAGTACCCAGTACACAGCTGGGGATGATCCTGACATAGTACCGTGTTATCTAGTACACAGCTGGGGAGGAACCTGAGATAGTACCGTGTTATCTAGGACACAGCTGTAGATGATCCTAAGATAGTAGAGTGTTATCTAGTACCCAATACACAGCTGGGGATGATCCTGAGATAGTACCGTGTTATCTAGGACACAGCTGTAGATGACACTGAGATAGTGCCGTGTTATCTAGTACACAGCTGTGGATGACCCTGAGATAGTACAGTGTTATCTAGTACCTAATACACAGCTGGGGATGATCCTGAGATAGTACCGTGTTATCTAGTACGCAGCTGGGGATGATCCTGAGATAGTACCGTGTTATCTAGTACCCAGTACACAGGTGGGGATGACCCTGAGATAGTACCGTGTTATTTAGTACCTACTACAAAGCTGGGGATGATCCTGAGATAGTACCGTGTTATTTAGTATCTAGTACGCAGCTAGGGATGATCCTGAGATAGTACCGTGTTATCTGGTAGCCAGTACACAGCTGGGGATGATCCTGAGATACTACCATGTTCTCTAGTACACAGCTGGGGATGATCCTGAGATAGTACCATGTTATCTAGTACCCAGTACACAGCTGGGGATGATCCTGAGATACTACCATGTTCTCTAGTACACAGCTGGGGATGATCCTGACATAGTACAGTGTTATCTAGTACACAGTACACAGCTGTCGATGATCCTGACATAGTACCGTGTTATGTAGTACACAGCTGTAGATGATCCTGAGATAGTACCGTGTTATCTACTACACAGCTGGGGATGACCCTGAGATAGTACAGTGTTATCTAGTGCCTAGTACGCAGCTGGGGATGATCCTGAGATAGTACCGTGTAATCTAGTACGCAGCTGGGGATGATCCTGAGATAGTACCGTGTTATCCAGTACGCAGCTGGGGATGATCCTGAGATAGTACCGTGGTATCCAGTATGCAGCTGGGGAATGTCCTGAGATAGTTCCGTGTTATCTAGTACCTAGTATGCAGCTGGGGATGATCCTGAGATAGTACCGTGTTATCTAGTACCCAGTACACAGCTGGGGATGACCCTGAGATAGTACCGTGTTATTTAGTACCTAGTACGCAGCTAGGGATGATCCTGAGATAGTACTGTGATATCTGGTAGCCAGTACACAGCTGGGGATGATCCTGAGATACTACCATGTTCTCTAGTACACAGCTGGGGATGATCCTGAGATACTACTGTGTTATCTAGTACACAGCTGCAGATGATCCTGAGATTGTACCGTGTTAACTAGTACAGAGCTGGGGAGGAACCTGAGATAGTACCGTGTTATCTAGTACACAGCTGTAGATGATCCTAAGATAGTAGAGTGTTATCTAGTACCCAGTACACAGCTGGGGATGATCCTGAGATAGTACCGTGTTATCTAGGACACAGCTGTAGATGACACTGAGATAGTGCCGTATTATCTAGTACACATCTGGGGATGACCCTGAGAGAGTACAGTGTTATCTAGTACCTAATACACAGCTGGGGATGATCCTGAGATAGTACCGTGTTATCTAGTACACATCTGATAATGACCCTGAGATAGTACCGTGTTATCTAGTACACAGCTGGGGATGACCCTGAGATAGTACAGTGTTATCTAGTACCTAATACACAGCTGGGGATGACCCTGAGATTGTACCGTGTTATCTAGTACCCAGTACACAGATGGGGATGATCCTGAGATAGTACAGTGTTATCTAGTACCTAGTATACAGCTGGGGATGATCCTGAGATAGTACCGTGTTATCTAGTCTGCAGCTGGGGATGACCCTGAGATAGTATCGTGTTATCTAGTACACAGCTGGGGATGATCCTGAGATAGTACCGTGTTATCTAGTACACAGTTGGGGATGATCCTGAGATAGTACCGTGTTATCTAGTACACATCTGTAGATGACCCTGAGATAGTACCGTGTTATCTAGTACACAGCAGGGGATGACCCTGAGATAGTACCGTGATATCCAGTACGCAGCTGGGGATGGTCCTGAGATAGTTCCGTGTTATCTAGAACCTAGTACACAGCTGGGGATTACCCTGAGATAGTACAGTGTTATCTAGTACACAGCTGTAGATGATCCTGAGATAATACCGTGTTATCTAGTGCACAGCTGGGGATGACCCTGAGATAGTACCGTGTTATCTAGAACGCAGCTGGGGAGATCCTGAGATAGTTCCGTGTTATTTTGTACCCAGTACACAGCTGGGGATGACCCTGAGATAGTACCGTGTTATTTAGTACCTAGTACGCAGCTGGGGATGATCCTGAGATAGTACCGTGTTATTTAGTACCTAGTACGCAGCTGGGGATGATCCTGAGATAGTACTGTGTTATCTAGTAGCCAGTACACAGCTGGGGATGATCCTGAGATACTACCATGTTCTCTAGTACACGGCTGGGGATGATCCTGAGATACTACTGTGTTATCTAGTACACAGCTGGGGATGACCCTGAGATTGTACCGTGTTATCTAGTACACAGCTGGGGATGACCCTGGATAGTACCGTGATATCCAGTATGCAGCTGGGGATGGTCCTGAGATAGTTCTGTGTTATCTAGTTCACAGCTGGGGATGACCCTTAGAAGGTACCGTGTTATCTAGTACGCAGCTGGGGAGATCCTGAGATAGTTCTGTGTTATTTAGTACCCAGTACGCAGCTGGGGATGACCCTGAGATAGTACCGTGTTATTTAGCACCTAGTACGCAGCTGGGGATGATCCTGAGATAGTACCGTGTTATTTAGTACCTAGTACGCAGGTGGGGATGATCCTGAGATAGTACTGTGTTATCTAGTAGCCAGTACACAGCTGGGGATTATCCTGAGATACTACCATGTTCTCTAGTACACGGCTGGGGATGATCCTGAGATACTACTGTGTTATCTAGTACACAGCTGGGGATGACCCTGAGATAGTACCGTGTTATCGAGTACGCAGCTGTAGATGATCCTGAGATAGTACCGTGTTATCTAGTACACAGCTGGGGATGACCCTGAGATAGTACAGTGTTATCTAGTACACAGCTGGGGATGACCCTCAGATAGTACCGTGTTATCTAGTACACAGCTGGGGATAACCCTGAGATAGTAGTGTTATCTAGTACGCAGCTGGGGATGATCCTGAGATAGTACAGTGTTATCTAGTACCCAGTACACAGCTGGGGATGATCCTGACATAGTACCGTGTTATCTAGTACACAGCTGTAGATGATCCTGAGATACTACTGTGTTATCTAGTACACAGCTGTAGATGATCCTGAGATTGTACCATGTTATCTAGTACACAGCTGGGGAGGAACCTGAGATAGTACCGTGTTATCTAGTACACAGCTGTAGATGATCCTAAGATAGTAGAGTGTTATCTAGTACCCAATACACAGCTGGGGATGATCCTGAGATAGTACCGTGTTATCTAGGACACAGCTGTAGATGACACTGAGATAGTGCCGTGTTATCTAGTACACAGCTGGGGATGACCCTGAGATTGTACCGTGTTATCTAGTACACAGCTGGGGATGACCCTGGATAGTACCGTGATATCCAGTATGCAGCTGGGGATGGTCCTGAGATAGTTCTGTGTTATCTAGTTCACAGCTGGGGATGACCCTTAGAAGGTACCGTGTTATCTAGTACGCAGCTGGGGAGATCCTGAGATAGTTCCGTGTTATTTAGTACCCAGTACACAGCTGGGGATGACCCTGAGATAGTACCGTGTTATTTAGCACCTAGTACGCAGCTGGGGATGATCCTGAGATAGTACCGTGTTATTTAGTACCTAGTACGCAGGTGGGGATGATCCTGAGATAGTACTGTGTTATCTAGTAGCCAGTACACAGCTGGGGATGATCCTGAGATACTACCATGTTCTCTAGTACACGGCTGGGGATGATCCTGAGATACTACTGTGTTATCTAGTACACAGCTGGGGATGACCCTGAGATAGTACCGTGTTATCGAGTACGCAGCTGTAGATGATCCTGAGATAGTACCGTGTTATCTAGTACACAGCTGGGGATGACCCTGTGATAGTACAGTGTTATCTAGTACACAGCTGGGGATGACCCTGAGATAGTACCGTGTTATCTAGTACACAGCTGGGGATGACCCTGAGATAGTAGTGTTATCTAGTACTCAGCTGGGGATGATCCTGAGATAGTACAGTGTTATCTAGTACCCAGTACACAGCTGGGGATGATCCTGACATAGTACCGTGTTATCTAGTACACAGCTGTAGATGATCCTGAGATACTACTGTGTTATCTAGTACACAGCTGTAGGTGATCCTGAGATTGTACCGTGTTATCTAGTACACAGCTGGGGAGGAACCTGAGATAGTACCGTGTTATCTAGTACACAGCTGTAGATGATCCTAAGATAGTAGAGTGTTATCTAGTACCCAATACACAGCTGGGGATGATCCTGAGATAGTACCGTGTTATCTAGGACACAGCTGTAGATGACACTGAGATAGTGCCGTGTTATCTAGTACACAGCTGTGGATGACCCTGAGATAGTACAGTGTTATCTAGTACCTAATACACAGCTGGGGATGATCCTGAGATAGTACCGTGTTATCTAGTACGCAGCTGGGGATGATCCTGAGATAGTACCGTGTTATCTAGTACCCAGTACACAGGTGGGGATGACCCTGAGATAGTACCGTGTTATTTAGTACCTACTACAAAGCTGGGGATGATCCTGAGATAGTACCGTGTTATTTAGTACCTAGTACGCAGCTAGGGATGATCCTGAGATAGTACAGTGTTATCTAGTACCCAGTACACAGCTGGGGATGACCCTGAGATAGTACCGTGTTATCGAGTACGCAGCTGTAGATGATCCTGAGATACTACTGTGTTATCTAGTACACAGCTGTAGATGATCCTGAGATTGTACCATGTTATCTAGTACACAGCTGGGGAGGAACCTGAGATAGTACCGTGTTATCTAGTACACAGCTGTAGATGATCCTAAGATAGTAGAGTGTTATCTAGTACCCAATACACAGCTGGGGATGATCCTGAGATAGTACCGTGTTATCTAGGACACAGCTGTAGATGACACTGAGATAGTGCCGTGTTATCTAGTACACAGCTGGGGATGACCCTGAGATTGTACCGTGTTATCTAGTACACAGCTGGGGATGACCCTGGATAGTACCGTGATATCCAGTATGCAGCTGGGGATGGTCCTGAGATAGTTCTGTGTTATCTAGTTCACAGCTGGGGATGACCCTTAGAAGGTACCGTGTTATCTAGTACGCAGCTGGGGAGATCCTGAGATAGTTCCGTGTTATTTAGTACCCAGTACACAGCTGGGGATGACCCTGAGATAGTACCGTGTTATTTAGCACCTAGTACGCAGCTGGGGATGATCCTGAGATAGTACCGTGTTATTTAGTACCTAGTACGCAGGTGGGGATGATCCTGAGATAGTACTGTGTTATCTAGTAGCCAGTACACAGCTGGGGATGATCCTGAGATACTACCATGTTCTCTAGTACACGGCTGGGGATGATCCTGAGATACTACTGTGTTATCTAGTACACAGCTGGGGATGACCCTGAGATAGTACCGTGTTATCGAGTACGCAGCTGTAGATGATCCTGAGATAGTACCGTGTTATCTAGTACACAGCTGGGGATGACCCTGTGATAGTACAGTGTTATCTAGTACACAGCTGGGGATGACCCTGAGATAGTACCGTGTTATCTAGTACACAGCTGGGGATGACCCTGAGATAGTAGTGTTATCTAGTACTCAGCTGGGGATGATCCTGAGATAGTACAGTGTTATCTAGTACCCAGTACACAGCTGGGGATGATCCTGACATAGTACCGTGTTATCTAGTACACAGCTGTAGATGATCCTGAGATACTACTGTGTTATCTAGTACACAGCTGTAGGTGATCCTGAGATTGTACCGTGTTATCTAGTACACAGCTGGGGAGGAACCTGAGATAGTACCGTGTTATCTAGTACACAGCTGTAGATGATCCTAAGATAGTAGAGTGTTATCTAGTACCCAATACACAGCTGGGGATGATCCTGAGATAGTACCGTGTTATCTAGGACACAGCTGTAGATGACACTGAGATAGTGCCGTGTTATCTAGTACACAGCTGTGGATGACCCTGAGATAGTACAGTGTTATCTAGTACCTAATACACAGCTGGGGATGATCCTGAGATAGTACCGTGTTATCTAGTACGCAGCTGGGGATGATCCTGAGATAGTACCGTGTTATCTAGTACCCAGTACACAGGTGGGGATGACCCTGAGATAGTACCGTGTTATTTAGTACCTACTACAAAGCTGGGGATGATCCTGAGATAGTACCGTGTTATTTAGTACCTAGTACGCAGCTAGGGATGATCCTGAGATAGTACCGTGTTATCTGGTAGCCAGTACACAGCTGGGGATGATCCTGAGATACTACCATGTTCTCTAGTACACAGCTGGGGATGATCCTGACATAGTACAGTGTTATCTAGTACACAGTACACAGCTGGCGATGATCCTGACATAGTACAGTGTTATCTAGTACACAGTACACAGCTGGCGATGATCCTGACATAGTACCGTTTTATGTAGTACACAGCTGTAGATGATCCTGAGATAGTACCGTGTTATCTACTACACAGCTGGGGATGACCCTGAGATAGTACAGTGTTATCTAGTACCTAATACACAGCTGGGGATGATCCTGAGATAGTACAGTGTTATCTAGTGCCTAGTACGCAGCTGGGGATGATCCTGAGATAGTACTGTGTAATCTAGTACGCAGCTGGGGATGATCCTGAGATAGTACCGTGTTATCCAGTACGCAGCTGGGGATGATCCTGAGATAGTACCGTGGTATCCAGTATGCAGCTGGGGAATGTCCTGAGATAGTTCCGTGTTATCTAGTACCTAGTACGCAGCTGGGGATGATCCTGAGATAGTACCGTGTTATCTAGTACCCAGTACACAGCTGGGGATGACCCTGAGATAGTACCGTGTTATTTAGTACCTAGTACGCAGCTAGGGATGATCCTGAGATAGTACTGTGATATCTGGTAGCCAGTACACAGCTGGGGATGATCCTGAGATACTACCATGTTCTCTAGTACACAGCTGGGGATGATCCTGAGATAGTACAGTGTTATCAAGTACCCAGTACACAGCTGGGGATGATCCTGAGATACTACTGTGTTATCTAGTACACAGCTGTAGATGATCCTGAGATTGTACCGTGTTATCTAGTACAGAGCTGGGGAGGAACCTGAGATAGTACCGTGTTATCTAGTACACAGCTGTAGATGATCCTAAGATAGTAGAGTGTTATCTAGTACCCAGTACACAGCTGGGGATGATCCTGAGATAGTACCGTGTTATCTAGGACACAGCTGTAGATGACACTGAGATAGTGCCGTGTTATCTAGTACACATCTGGGGATGACCCTGAGAGAGTACAGTGTTTTCTAGTACCTAATACACAGCTGGGGATGATCCTGAGATAGTACCGTGTTATCTAGTACACATCTGATAATGACCCTGAGATAGTACCGTTTTATCTAGTACACAGCTGGGGATGACCCTGAGATAGTACAGTGTTATCTAGTACCTAAAACACAGCTGGGGATGACCCTGAGATTGTACCGTGTTATCTAGTACCCAGTACACAGATGGGGATGATCCTGAGATAGTACAGTGTTATCTAGTACCTAGTACACAGCTGGGGATGATCCTGAGATAGTACCGTGTTATCTAGTCTGCAGCTGGGGATGACCCTGAGATAGTATCGTGTTATCTAGTACACAGCTGGGGATGATCCTGAGATAGTACCGTGTTATCTAGTACACAGTTGGGGATGATCCTGAGAAAGTACCGTGTTATCTAGTACACATCTGTAGATGACCCTGAGATAGTACCGTGTTATCTAGTACACAGCAGGGGATGACCCTGAGATAGTACCGTGATATCCAGTACGCAGCTGGGGAGGAACCTGAGATAGTACCGTGTTATCTAGTACACAGCTGTGGATGACCCTGAGATAGTACAGTGTTATCTAGTACCTAATACACAGCTGGGGATGATCCTGAGATAGTACCGTGTTATCTAGTACGCAGCTGGGGATGATCCTGAGATAGTACCGTGTTATCTAGTACCCAGTACACAGGTGGGGATGACCCTGAGATAGTACCGTGTTATTTAGCAACTAGTACGCAGCTGGGGATGATCCTGAGATAGTACCGTGTTATTTAGTACCTAGTACGCAGCTGGGGATGATCCTGAGATAGTACTGTGTTATCTAGTAGCCAGTACACAGCTGGGAATGATCCTGAGATACTACCATGTTCTCTAGTACACGGCTGGGGATGATCCTGAGATACTACTGTGTTATCTAGTACACAGATCGGGATGACCCTGAGATAGTACCGTGTTATCGAGTACGCAGCTGTAGATGATCCTGAGATAGTACCGTGTTATCTAGTACACAGCTGGGGATGACCCTGAGATAGTACAGTGTTATCTAGTACACAGCTGGGGATGACCCTGAGATAGTACCGTGTTATCTAGTACACAGCTGGGGATGACCCTGAGATAGTAGTGTTATCTAGTACGCAGCTGGGGATGATCCTGAGATAGTACAGTGTTATTTAGTACCCAGTACACAGCTGGGGATGATCCTGACATAGTACCGTGTTATCTAGTACACAGCTGTAGATAATCCTGAGATACTACTGTGTTATCTAGTACACAGCTGTAGATGATCCTGAGATTGTACCGTGTTATCTAGTACAGAGCTGGGGAGGAACCTGAGATAGTACCGTGATATCTAGTACACAGCTGTAGATGATCCTAATATAGTAGAGTGTTATCTAGTACCCAGTACACAGCTGGGGATGATCCTGAGATAGTACCGTGTTATCTAGGACACAGCTGTAGATGACACTGAGATAGTGCCGTGTTATCTAGTACACATCTGGGGATGACCCTGAGAGAGTACAGTGTTATCTAGTACCTAATACACAGCTGGGGATGATCCTGAGATAGTACCGTGTTATCTAGTACACATCTGATAATGACCCTGAGATAGTACCGTGTTATCTAGTACACAGCTGGGGATGACCCTGAGATTGTACCGTGTTATCTAGTACCCAGTACACAGACGGGGATGATCCTGAGATAGTACAGTGTTATCTAGTACCTAGTACACAGCTGGGGATGATCCTGAGATAGTACCGTGTTATCTAGTCTGCAGCTGGGGATGACCCTGAGATAGTATCGTGTTATCTAGTACACAGCTGGGGATGATCCTGAGATAGTAACGTGTTATCTACTACACAGTTGGGGATGATCCTGAGATAGTACCGTGTTATCTATTACACATCTGTAGATGACCCTGAGATGGTACCGTGTTATCTAGTACACAGCAGGGGATGACCCTGAGATAGTACCGTGATATCCAGTACGCAGCTGGGGATGGTCCTGAGATAGTTCCGTGTTATCTAGTACCTAGTACACAGCTGGGGATTACCCTGAGATAGTACAGTGTTATCTAGTACACAGCTGTAGATGATCCTGAGATAATACCGTGTTATCTAGTGCACAGCTGGGGATGACCCTGAGATAGTACAGTGTTATCTAGAACGCAGCTGGGGAGATCCTGAGATAGTTCAGTGTTATTTCATACCCAGTACACAGCTGGGGATGACCCTGAGATAGTACCGTGTTATTTAGTACCTAGTAAGCAGCTGGGGACGATCCTGAGATAGTACCGTGTTATTTAGTACCTAGTACGCAGCTGGGGATGATCCTGAGATAGTACTGTGTTATCTAGTAGCCAGTACACAGCTGGGGATGATCCTGAGATAGTACCATGTACTCTAGTACACGGCTGGGGATGATCCTGAGATACTACTGTGTTATCTAGTACACAGCTGGGGATGACCCTGAGATTGTACCGTGTTATCTAGTACACAGCTGGGGATGACCCTGAGATAGTACCGTGATATCCAGTATGCAGCTGGGGATGGTCCTGAGATAGTTCCGTGTTATCTAGTTCACAGCTGGGGATGACCCTTAGAAGGTACCGTGTTATCTAGTACGCAGCTGGGGAGATCCTGAGATAGTTCCGTGTTATTTAGTACCCAGTACACAGCTGGGGATGACCCTGAGATAGTACCGTGTTATTTAGCACCTAGTACGCAGCTGGGGATGATCCTGAGATAGTACCGTGTTATTTAGTACCTAGTACCCAGCTGGGGATGATCCTGAGATAGTACTGTGTTATCTAGTAGCCAGTACACAGCTGGGGATGATCCTGAGATACTACCATGTTCTCTAGTACACGGCTGGGGATGATCCTGAGATACTACTGTGTTATCTAGTACACAGCTGGGGATGACCCTGAGATAGTACCGTGTTATCGAGTACGCAGCTGGGGATGACCCTGAGATAGTAGTGTTATCTAGTACGCAGCTGGGGATGATCCTGAGATAGTACAGTGTTATTTAGTACCTAGTACGCAGCTGGCGATGATCCTGACATAGTACCGTGTTATCTAGGACACAGCTGTAGATGACACTGAGATAGTGCCGTGTTATCTAGTACACAGCTGTGGATGACCCTGAGATAGTACAGTGTTATCTAGTACCTAATACACAGCTGGGGATGATCCTGAGATAGTACCGTGTTATCTAGTACGCAGCTGGGGATGATCCTGAGATAGTACCGTGTTATCTAGTACCCAGTACACAGGTGGGGATGACCCTGAGATAGTACCGTGTTATTTAGTACCTACTACACAGCTGGGGATGATCCTGAGATAGTACCGTGTTATTTAGTACTTAGTACGCAGCTAGGGATGATTCTGAGATAGTACCGTGTTATCTGGTAGCCAGTACACAGCTGGGGATGATCCTGAGATACTACCATGTTCTCTAGTACACAGCTGGGGATGATCCTGAGATAGTACCATGTTATCTAGTACCCAGTACACAGCTGGGGATGATCCTGAGATACTACCATGTTCTCTAGTACACAGCTGGGGATGATCCTGACATAGTACCGTTTTATGTAGTACACAGCTGTAGATGATCCTGAGATAGTACTATCTACTACACAGCTGGGGATGACCCTGAGATAGTACAGTGTTATCTAGTACCTAATACACAGCTGGGGATGATCCTGAGATAGTACAGTGTTAACTAGTGTCTAGTACGCAGCTGGGGATGATCCTGAGATAGTACCGTGTAATCTAGTACGCAGCTGGGGATGATCCTGAGATAGTACCGTGTTATCCAGTACGCAGCTGGGGATGATCCTGAGATAGTACCGTGGTATCCAGTATGCAGCTGGGGAATGTCCTGAGATAGTTCCGTGTTATCTAGTACCTAGTACGCAGCTGGGGATGATCCTGAGATAGTACCGTGTTATCTAGTACCCAGTACACAGCTGGGGATGACCCTGAGATAGTACCGTGCTATTTAGTACCTAGTACGCAGCTAGGGATGATCCTGAGATAGTACTGTGATATCTGGTAGCCAGTACACAGCTGGGGATGATCCTGAGATACTACCATGTTCTCTAGTACACAGCTGGGGATGATCCTGAGATAGTACAGTGTTATCAAGTACCCAGTACACAGCTGGGGATGATCCTGAGATACTACTGTGTTATCTAGTACACAGCTGTAGATGATCCTGAGATTGTACCGTGTTATCTAGTACAGAGCTGGGGAGGAACCTGAGATAGTACCGTGTTATCTAGTACACAGCTGTAGATGATCCTAAGATAGTAGAGTGTTATCTAGTACCCAGTACACAGCTGGGGATGATCCTGAGATAGTTCCGTGTTATCTAGGACACAGCTGTAGATGACACTGAGATAGTGCCGTGTTATCTAGTACACAGCTGGGGATGACCCTGAGATAGTACAGTGTTATCTAGTACCTAATACACAGCTGGGGATGATCCTGAGATAGTACAGTGTTATTTAGTACGCAGCTGAGGATGATCCTGAGATAGTACCATGTTATCTAGTACCCAGTACACAGCTGGGGATGACCCTGAGATAGTACCGTGTTATTTAGTACACAGCTGGGGATGACCCTGAGATAGTACCGTGTTATCTAGTACACAGCTGGGGATGACCCTGAGATAGTAGTGTTATCTAGTACGCAGCTGGGGATGATCCTGAGATAGTACAGTGTTATCTAGTTATCTGTTGGGCTGTGGACGCACCGACTCTTCCCTTTTGGGCTGTGGACGTTCGGGCTCCCTCCACTCAGGCGTAGGACGTTCGGGCTCCTCCCACTCAGGCGTAGGACGTTCTGGCTCCTCCCACTCAGGCGTAGGACGTTCGGGCTCCTCCCACTCAGGCGTAGGACGTTCGGGCTCCTCCCGCTTGGGCTGTGGACGCTCAGGCTCCTCCCGCTTGGGCTGTGGAGGCAAAACCAGCAGGCATTCTTCCTCTGCTGGTGGAGACGGGGACAGCAGGCATTCTTCCTCTGCTGGTGGGACTGCTACCTGGGCTGCTGTTCCACTTCCTCCTCACCTTGGAAGGGGCAGATCGCCACCGTGATGTCCGTAGACTCCACAGGCCATGCACCAGCCTTGGTCCTCGAGGCCCCCGAGGAGGTCCTCCAGGTCCCGGCAGCCGTCTCTCCAGCCTTCCATTTTCACTTTTTTTTTTTTTTTTTTGAAACCAGTACTGTGGGTTTTTTTTTTTTTTTTTTTTTTTTTTTTAAAACACAAAACCCCCTCTCCTGGTCTGACGCTTGGAGGCGCTGTTATCCCACGATGACACCACGTGTCACAAAGACGACCAGAAGCAGGAAGGAATACAGAGACAGTGGTTGTGATGAGCTGAGTGCAATGGCTGCACTCAGCGTTTATTAACAAATAAAAGGTTTTAAACGGTACACAAAACAGGACACGGCACTATACGCCAAAGTAAAAAGACAAACAAAACGCACTAAACACAAACGGTGCTCGGAGACAAACAAACACGGTGAGTACACACACTTATCTTCACTTTTACGATCTTTAACTCTCCTCTCCCCTCTCTCTCTCTCTCTCTCTCTCTCCCGTTCTCCTCTTCCGAACACCTAACCCCGACTGCAAGAAACGTGTGTCTATTTATACTGTTGTGCTGGGATTCAATTACTAATTAATTATTCACTTGAATCCCAGCACGTGAATTAATTCTGTGCAACCCCGTGCCACACATTATATTTTAAATGCACGTGCGTGATGTGCAATCCCGTGCCTAAATACAAATATACACTTTTTAAATACACGTGAAACACAGACCCGTTTATATCCCGTGTCCCAATGACTATACACCAACATTTACACACGCAACATACAACACATAACACACAATTGCACACAGGGGCGGGGCACATTGCCACATCCCTTCACTACTCTCCCGCCAGACCTTAGACCCCTGCTTAATAAACATCCGGTTAACACCGCAATAAACACAGTGCCTATCTCATTGGCACAGTATAAATACATTACACAAATGAGGGTCTGACTGTCTATCTCACAGTGTAAATACATTACACAAATGAGGGTCTGACTGTCTCACAGTGTAAATACATTACACAAACGAGGGCCTGACTGTCTATCTCACAGTGTAAATACATTACACAAACGAGGGCCTGACTGTCTATCTCACAGTGTAAATACATTACACAAACGAGGGCGTGACTGTCTATCTCACAGTGTACATTACACAAACAAGGGTGTGACTGTCTATCTCAAAGTGTAAATACATTACACAAACGAGGGTCTGACTGTGTATTTCACAGTGTAAATACATTACACAAACGAGGGTGTGACTGTCTATCTCACAGTGTAAATACATTACACAAACGAGGGCGTGACTGTCTGTCTCACAGTGTAAATACATTACACAAACGAGGGTCTGACTGTCTGTCTCACAGTGTAAATACATTACACAAACGAGGGCGTGACTGTCTATCTCACAGTGTAAATACATTACACAAATGAGGGTCTGACTGTCTATCTCACAGTGTAAATACATTACACAAATGAGGGTCTGACTGTCTCACAGTGTAAATACATTACACAAACGAGGGCGTGACTGTCTATCTCACAGTGTAAATACATTACACAAACGAGGGCGTGACTGTCTATCTCACAGTGTAAATACATTACACAAACGAGGGCTTGACTGTCTATCTCACAGTGTACATTACACAAACAAGGGTGTGACTGTCTATCTCAAAGTGTAAATACATTACACAAACGAGGGTCTGACTGTCTATCTCACAGTGTAAATACATTACACAAACGAGGGCGTGACTGTCTGTCTCACAGTGTAAATACATTACACAAACGAGGGTCTGACTGTCTGTCTCACAGTGTAAATACATTACACAAACGAGGGCGTGACTGTCTATCTCACAGTGTAAATACATTACACAAACGAGGGCGTGACTGTCTATCTCACAGTGTAAATACATTACACAAACGAGGGCCTGACTGTGTATCTCACAGTGTAAATACATTACACAAACGAGGGCGTGACTGTCTATCTCACAGTGTAAATACATTACACAAACGAGGGCCTGACTGTCTGTCTCACAGTGTAAATACATTACACAAACGAGGGCCTGACTGTCTATCTCACAGTGTAAATACATTACACAAACGAGGGTCTGACTGTCTCACAGTGTAAATACATTACACAAACGAGGGCGTGACTGTCTATCTCACAGTGTAAATACATAACACAAACGAGGGCGTGACTGTCTATCTCACAGTGTAAATACATTACACAAACGAGGGCTTGACTGTCTATCTCACAGTGTACATTACACAAACAAGGGTGTGACTGTCTATCTCAAAGTGTAAATACATTACACAAACGAGGGTCTGACTGTGTATCTCACAGTGTAAATACATTACACAAACGAGGGTGTGACTGTCTATCTCACAGTGTAAATACATTACACAAACGAGGGCGTGACTGTCTGTCTCACAGTGTAAATACATTACACAAACGAGGGTCTGACTGTCTGTCTCACAGTGTAAATACATTACACAAACGAGGGTCTGACTGTCTGTCTCACAGTGTAAATACATTACACAAACGAGGGCGTGACTGTCTATCTCACAGTGTAAATACATTACACAAATGAGGGTCTGACTGTCTATCTCACAGTGTAAATACATTACACAAACGAGGGCCTGACTGTCTATCTCACAGTGTAAATACATAACACAAACGAGGGCGTGACTGTCTATCTCACAGTGTAAATACATTACACAAATGAGGGTCTGACTGTCTCACAGTGTAAATACATTACACAAACGAGGGCGTGACTGTCTATCTCACAGTGTAAATACATTACACAAACGAGGGCGTGACTGTCTATCTCACAGTGTAAATACATTACACAAACGAGGGCTTGACTGTCTATCTCACAGTGTACATTACACAAACAAGGGTGTGACTGTCTATCTCAAAGTGTAAATACATTACACAAACGAGGGTGTGACTGTCTATCTCACAGTGTAAATACATTACACAAACGAGGGCGTGACTGTCTGTCTCACAGTGTAAATACATTACACAAACGAGGGTCTGACTGTCTGTCTCACAGTGTAAATACATTACACAAACGAGGGCGTGACTGTCTATCTCACAGTGTAAATACATTACACAAACGAGGGCGTGACTGTCTATCTCACAGTGTAAATACATTACACAAACGAGGGCCTGACTGTGTATCTCACAGTGTAAATACATTACACAAACGAGGGCGTGACTGTCTATCTCACAGTGTAAATACATTACACAAACGAGGGCCTGACTGTCTGTCTCACAGTGTAAATACATTACACAAACGAGGGCCTGACTGTCTATCTCACAGTGTAAATACATTACACAAACGAGGGCCTGACTGTGTATCTCACAGTGTAAATACATTACACAAACGAGGGTCTGACTGTCTGTCTCACAGTGTAAATACATTACACAAACGAGGGCGTGACTGTCTATCTCACAGTGTAAATACATTACACAAACGAGGGCCTGACTGTCTGTCTCACAGTGTAAATACATTACACAAACGAGGGCCTGACTGTCTATCTCACAGTGTAAATACATTACACAAACGAGGGTCTGACTGTCTATCTCACAGTGTAAATACATTGCTGTGGTGGAGTGTCCCACCTCTATGTATTATTATTTGTATTTTTGTTAGCGGCGCGGATAAAAGCGCCGCGTCTTTTATTATTATATTTAAAAACCCCGTGAGGATGCATGGCTGATCAGCTACTGATTATTTAACTAGCTGACAGTCATGCATCCTTACCAAACGCGTGCAGACTCTGGCCGAGGGATAATAAGATAATTAACAACTAGTTAATCCCTCGGCCAGAGTATATAAACCTGCAGCTCTCTGCACTCGAGGTTGGGTGTACAGAGGAGAGTACGGGGAGCGGAGAGAGCGAGTCACATTTAAAAAAAACAATTGCTAAAATGTGCTGGATTCTCCAGCACGACACTTACTTGTTTGTTTAATTTACACTGTGACTGTCTATCTCACAGTGTAAATTATATGCACTTACTGTAAACTACACTATTTAAATATTAAGCTTGCATTGTAACCCTGTACTGCCCTGAAACACCTGTATGTCGCCTTGGATAAAGGCGTCTGCCAAATAAACTAATAATAATAATAATAATAATATGAAATGTGTTGTGAGTCAGAATCTCAAGGGGATCCCCAGCACACTTTGTCTTCCTTCTGCCTCCCCATTGTTTTTGGCCACCACTGTTTGCTACCAATATTATCTTAGGAAACATTTAACAAAGTTGTGAAATCCTACAGCTGCCCTTTGACTAAACAGCAGGAGAATGTTTGGTATGCATTTCATAGGGAGTTATAGAATGTATCGCTTGGAGATCCTGCTCCACTGCAGTCCCCCTCATAAATCAGGATCACATTACCCAAAGGAAACCTGGTCCCTTTGATAAAGCAGGATCACATTACCCAAAGGAAACCTGGTCCCTTTGATAAAGCAGGATCACATTACCCAAAGGAAACCTGGTCCCTCTGATAAAGCAGGATCACAGTGCCCAAAGGAAACCTGGTCCCTTTGATAAAGCAGGATCACATTACCCAAAGGAAACCTGGTCCCTTTGATAAAGCAGGATCACATTACCCAAAGGAAACCTGGTCCCTTTGATAAAGCAGGATCACATTACCCAAAGGAAACCTGGTCCCTCTGATAAAGCAGGATCACATTACCCAAAGGAAACCTGGTCCCTTTGATAAAGCAGGATCACATTACCCAAAGGAAACCTGGTCCCTCTGATAAAGCAGGATCACATTTAAGTGATTTAATCGTGATTACCAAAATGAAATCCAGATCACAGTAATCCTGCTCACATTTCGATGTTTTGAAAAACCCAATTGCACAATTTAATCCAGATCAAACGCGGAAATGTGATTTAAAATAATGGAATAATTCCAAAACGAGCAATTTTCACAATACAGTTTATTCAGTGTATCAAGACTTTAACTGCACTATAAAAAACGGCATTGTATTTCAATGAAAATCCTTATTTATCCTTAACTGTAGTTTAAAGATGCAGTAGCCCACAGTCATGTTCAATTGTACATTAGAATATGATCCTGGGTAAGTACATTCTTCTCGAATCTTGCCTTTTTTGTGCTCTGCTTCATCAAACACCAAACCCTGCTGGTGTGCCTCAGGTAATTAAACCTGCTCTCTCTCTGAACTGAACAGCCCTGCCCTGCTCCTCCCTGCACTCAGGTAAGTAAAGCTGCTCTGCTCCACCCTGCACTCATGTAAGTAAAGCTGCTCTGCTCCTCCCTGCACTCAGGTAAGTAAAGCTGCTCTGCTCCTCCCTGCAGTCAGGTAAGTAAAGCTGCAGGAACATTCAGTCAGCTCTGTGTCTCTGAACTGAACAGCCCTGCCCTGCTCCTATGTGCAGCGGAGGGGGGTATGAGAACCAGGGGTCAGCTCTGTTTTTTTTTTATCTCAGGGAAGCAAGACATTCTGTTTTGTATACTGATAACTAAATAATGTTAGATTCCATTTCATTTACTAACTGTTTAAACTTTAGGATTAATCACCTTAACTGTTTAAACTTTAAAATACTGGGATTTTTTAAACCTACCAAATAAAGACAACTTGAGATGGCCAGGGTGCTGTTACTGTTTTGTGATTCACAGAAACATTCACGTAGATGAGACTACATGCACAGCAACATTCACGTGGATGAGACTACATGCGCACCACATTCACGTGGATGAGACTACATGCACACCACATTCACGTGGATGAGACTACAGGCACACCACATTCACGTGGATGAGACTACAGGCACACCACATTCACGTGGATGAGACTACATGCGCACCACATTCACGTGGATGAGACTACAGGCACACCACATTCACGTGGATGAGACTACAGGCACACCACATTCACGTGGATGAGACTACATGCGCACCACATTCACGTGGATGAGACTACATGCGCACCACATTCACATGGATGAGACTACATGCGCACCACATTCACGTGGATGAGACTATATGCGCACCACATTCACGTGGATGAGACTACATGCGCACCACATTCACGTGGATGAGACTACATGCGCACCACATTCACGTGGATGAGACTACATGCGCACCACATTCACGTGGATGAGACTACATGCGCACCACATTCACATGGATGAGACTACATGCGCACCACATTCAAGGAATGCAGTCCTTTGGCATTGCTGGAGGCTGAAAGTCAGTTACAGTATCTCATCACAATAGTTTGTACCCTATTCCTGCGCTTTTCACCTTTTCTGATGAGACGACTGGCATTGAACAGCAGCTGTTACTTCTTTCCATTGGCACAGGTCAGGGAGTTCATTTAATATACTTGTGCCAACGACCACCCTTGTTTGTGTGGCTTTATAATAATTCTGCTATTTTATAAATGATTCACTCAGTTCGACAGACGCAACTCTTTTTATGACATGGAGACACAAGAGCACAGGCTTGAGCATTCTGTTTGAAAAAGAAAAACAAATTGTTAATGTTTCATACCAAACGCAGCCTGGCAATCTCATGGTCACTGCTGCACACACCTCACAGGTGTCTTCATAGTTCCGTTTCATAGGAGTAACATCTGAAAAACAAATGTTTTCTATAGATCTTTCCTTTCCTGAAAAAGGGCCCAAATTCCTAATGAATTCCAATTGAACTCCACAGGAATAGCAGAGAATGCTCAGGAATTCATAGGAATGTGCAGCCATGTGAAATGGGCCCAAGGAAAACATATGAAGCACATGTGCCTAATGTATAGAATATCATGAAACATACGTTGATGGAAGTATCTTTTAAATGCAAAATGATCATTGATATTATTAACATGAAGGCAATGTTGATAAGTACCAAAAGTCAGTTGTTTTACACAATAGCTCCTAATGTAGGAGGCTGTGTGGTCCGGTGGTTAAAAAAAAGGGCTTGTAACCTGAAGGTCCCTGGTTCAAATCCCAGGTCACTCACTGACTCATTGTATGACCTGAGCAAGTCACTTAACCTCCTTGTGCTCCATCTTTCGAGTGAGATGTTGTTATAAATGACTGCAGCTGATGCATAGTTCACACACCCTAGTCTCCTTGGATAAAGACTTCTGCTAAATAAACAAATAATGAAAAAAAATAAACATAATGTATCTGTACATGGCATTAGGGGCACAGGAGAACATAAAGACAAGGCAGTAATATCAGACTATAATGTTTTAGTTTGTATGTAGATCATATTTCTCTTACTCTGAATTGCGCTCCTGTAGTAAACTGTGCATTTTCTCTATCTTAGTACGCCCCTCTCGTTTTGGGTCTGTGTAAACGTATGAGTCCCTGGTCAATGTCTTGAATAAGATCTGCTTGCTTCTCCTTCCCAGAATCCTGCTGGAGTTCATCTGTAACTATGTGCATAATCCAGCCTGCATTGTAAACCAGGACCGACCACCAGCTCAATTCAAGAGAGGGATGTTAAATTAGATGATGTTTCAGAGCTGTGAGATGTGAAATAGTGTTCCGTCCCATCCCATATTATAATGGCCCATTGAAAAGCATTGGCTTCATACAGCAGTGAAATCAAAGCCGATTTGGGGTTTGACACTGCCTTAATTCGTGAGAAGGAAACTCAATTAGATGAAGCAAGTTGTCACAGTTCAAGTGTTCACACAGGTTTTAGGAATGAAAGATAAATGTTGCCACAGAGTTTTCAGTGGAGCTTTCCTTGTTTCTCTCACACTGCAGTGTCATTCTGCAGCATGAGAGCCCAAGTAAGTGCACAGCATGCTGGGTACCTGCAGCACAGAGCAGGCAGAACATGCAACATTTCAGATATTTTATTTGCAGTTACCTCTTAACTGTATGTGATGATTTCCGGTTTTCTGTTAGGAATGCTTACAGCAGTAATGGAACTAGAGATAGTGAAGGCACTGTAAAACATGAGAAAGCATTATAAAGCACAAAGTTTTGCAAAGTTTGGAAAATACAAAATGCATAGTCATGAAAAAATCATGGGAAACTGCATAATGACCACAGGTCAGAGGTGTGTAAGGTGTAACCTAACTTAAAGCATACAACTAAGGTATTATTATTATTTATTTCTTAGCAGACGCCCTTATCCAGGGCGACTTACAATTGTTACAAGATATCACATTATTTTTACATACAATTACCCATTTATACAGTTGGGTTTTTACTGGAGCAATCTAGGTAAAGTACCTTGCTCAAGGGTACAGCAGCAGTGTCCCCCACCTGGGACTGAACCCACAACCCTCCGGTCAAGAGTCCAGAGCCCTAACCACTACTCCACACTGCTGCCCGCATCGCATTGAGCCCTATTCCATTGCCAGACTGCTCTAGATTGAACCTTGGACGATTTTTTCTCTCCAAGAAACCATAATTCTAAGAGTGAATTCTATTAATGATATCATGCTTGGAGATGACACTGTCAGAGAGAGAGCCAAAAAGCAACTTAATTTCATAATGGGGGACGCCTTCAAGGACATCGCGCATAATATCAAAAGCAAAATGATCAGAAATGTGAAAGAAACTGTAAGTCATTAAGCAAACAATATCGCTTCATTCCAAAGGAGGAGGGTCATGTAGGGTCTGCTAACAGATCATTGCAATGCTGTTCATGCAAAACTTTGTCACGTAATATGATGTTAGAATCATGGTCGCTGAATACTGACTGAGACGCATTCTTATCAATCAAGCAGTCTCGACAGACAAAAATTGAACAGAAAGATTCCCTGAACCCCAGAAGTGTGTGCATCCCTAAGTTATCTCCTGTGACTTGAGCAACTGTACCATCAATTGGTTCTTCAGAAAAAGGAACTTTAATTCCAGTACTTTCAAGAATTTTTAAATCATCAACGTGAGGTTGTAGTATAGCATTAAATCCATACTTTTTAATATCTTGTGTATGGAACAGTGAAACAAGGTGAATATTCATTAGTGCTGAATTTACCTTTGGTGAAAGATTTACCTTGCTTGGATCCTAATGGGTTTGCACTTTCAAAGTCATCATAGTAAAGTTTTTGTAATGTATTTTTATGCCGAGAGAAAAGTGGAAAGTGGATGATTTCTATAGCAGCTGCCGTCACCAAAAATCTTTATAAACCGCGTTTTGTTCACAGGGTTGTACAATATGATTACAAATGTCTGGGTTCCTAAATATAAACTTTAAAGTTTCTAACAATGGAATATAAATACACTTGTCAGTTACAGGAACATGATCATATGCTCCTGTATCCCGGTTTCTTTTACTGTTATTATTATTATTTATTTCTTAGCAGACGCCCTTATCCAGGGCGACCTACAATCCTACAAGATATCGCATTATTTTTACATACAATTACATTCTTTTTTACACATTACTTTTACATACAATTACCCATTTATACAGTTGGGTTTTTACTAGAGCAATCTAGGTAAAGTACCTTGCTCAAGGGTACAGCAGCAGTGTCACCCCACCAGGGATTGAACCCACAACCCTCCGGTCAAGAGTCCAGAGCCCTAACCACTACTCCACACTGCTCTTACTACTAGAGGGATCTCAACAGGCTCCACTACACCCCGTTTTTCACTGAAATGTTTTTTCCATTTAGCTTTAGTATTAAAGTTTGTGAATGGATTTTCAAAGCTGTCGAAGCTTTTCTCCATCTTAGATCTAATGGTGTCATGAGAAGATAGTAAGCTCATTACATCATCTTTTATATTTGAATGCAATTCATGCACAAATTCCTCCATATTTCCAACAACAGATGTAAGTATCTCTGACCAGCAAAGTGACTTAAATGATTTTTCTTTAGAATCACTGGGAAGTTGCTACGTGACGAAGGATCTCGACCAAGAAATGTGTGCGTCTGTAATTGCAAAACTACAGGGTTGTGGTGTAGCTACTAATGTTCTAACATCTGTCATTGGAAATATGGACCCTTAAATTGAGAAGAAAATAGGAGGCATTTTTTTTACACAGAGAATTGTGAGGGTCTGGAACCAACTCCCCAGTAATGTTGTTGAAGCTGACACCCTGGGATCCTTCAAATATGGTAAAGAAGCACTCAAACAGTTAATGCTTTCCTCAATGTTGTGATGTTTGTTGTAATGAGTGGACCTCATATTTGTACCTTTAACAGATTGCAGTTTTATGACTGTGGGACTAGTTTCACAAATCCTGATCAGCAGCGCTAATCTTGAACACCCTAATATGACCTTAGGTAATGATAATGATTGTCAGGATCAGTGATACCAGCCGCTGGTGTTTGAAGTTATGGATACATTTTTAATTGGTCATGGTTCCTCTGCCAGCTCTGCTATTTGCACGATAGCAGTGTGTGTTAGAATGCAGGAGGGAATATGTTGGCCCTGTAGAGTGGCCATTGCCCCTCTGTCTGTTCTCTGTACACAACCTATCAACCCTTGGCACAGTCCATGCAAACAGAGTCTGCACGCAAGGCTGGGACTGCAGCACAAATGATTAACTTGCAGAAGCTCTCAAGGACACATTCACACACTCACTCAAACACACACACACACTATTTGCTTGCTTAATGTGGAGCTTTGCTGTAGAAAAAGCCCTTGCTGTTTGTATAGGCCGTTCAATAAAGAGTGGCTCATGGAGCTCCTCTCCCTTCACAGCTCTTTGCACGCTGCCCTTTTGTTCTCACACTGTAAGAAACTTGTTTGGCCCCGGCCTCTTCGTGTCTGAAAGTAAAAGGTGACAGAAAGATGGATAAGTGAGATAAATGTGTCTGCACGCAACGATTACATATTAAAAAAAGTTGGCTTGCAGCAAAAAGGCTGTGAGGGGCAGCTCAAAGAGCTGGTCTGCTAATCCGGTCTGTGAGCACACCAGGAAATGAGGAGGGACCTCATGTAAATACAGCTCCACCCACAATCCACTGATTGCTTGTCTGCCTGCACACTGACCCTGCAGGAAGACCAGGAAAGGCCCAGGCTGCGGGCCCAAACTGGCCTGCAGGCAAAGAGCTGGTGGAGAGGCTACAGGTTTAACACTAGAAGCACCGAGGCAGTCATTTTGGTTTTTTTTGGTTTTAAAATGTAATTTTCCCCAGTCATGTAACACATATGGGGCTGTGCGTTCGTGTACCTTCCTGTCCGTATGTATTAAATATTCTCACAAAGCATGAAACACGGGAGTGCAGAAATAAAGGAGATATATTACATTATACCTAAAAGCCCCGGGAGCAGTCACATTGACGGCCACACAGAAAACAATTGTATTTTCATTATACAGATTGGTATTCTACTTTATTATTTTTATTTACAGTCCGCAATGTGTTTAGCTGTAATTTGATTAGTCTTTACTCTCTGCCTTGGTGAATGACTGACAGTCTATTGTTTTTCAATCAGCCTTTTGAAAGGCTGGCGCCTGCTTGCCAGCTGCGCTGCTTTGGTCACTCAATTAGCATCGGGACCGTGGAGTTTTACAACGCAACAAAATATGGAATTGATGTTTTGGATCAGATGGCATGGAAGTATTCCGTGAAAGCTGGCTCCCAACGGTGGTCTGTTCAGGTGTTTTACAATGCATTGGACCTAGCAGCCATCAACTCCTGGGTACTTTACAAAGAATGCACGGAGAAGAATTTACCAAGGAGAGAATATATTTTACAGTTAGCACAGGAACTTCGCAAGAAGCATTTGGAACAGAGGGAGACTGCCAAGCGTGTACCCACAGCTGAAGCTGGCAACCCCACTGAGAGCTGCAAGAGATGCCAATGCCAGGTTGGCAAGTGCAATAAAAATAAAACTTTGGACAGCTGTGCCCTGTGGAGAAGCTCATTATCTGTGTTGATTGTGAATACCCTTTTGTCGAAAAAAAGAAAAATAAATTAGACTTCTTTATAACTTCTTGTGCTGTGCGCTTCTGTAAAATGTTTTTTTCTAAGTTTATTTATCTACGTTGTTCAGTTGCTTTTGCTCATCTGATAATAAACCGATTGCTGTTGAAAAGTTAAAAATGTATTGCTATCTTTTCAGTTTTATAAATATGTACGTTGTAACTGTTGTTTGTTCAGAGTTTATTTATTTACATTTTCTTGTTTTGATTTGTAAAATAAATGTGTGTGTGTGTGTGTATATATATATATATATATATATATATGCATGCTTTGGTTGTTCAGATGTTTATGTGACGTACTCAATAGAAAACTGTTTCTCCTTTCGTTATACTATTTACAGTGTTTTGAATATAGCCGTCAGAAAGACTCAGGGCTGCAGGGCTTCTAGGTATGAGTATATCTCTGGTCCTTCTAGTGTTAATGGGACAACTTTTTTTAAACTCACTAGGGTCTAGAATGCATCAGAATATGAGTTCAATATGAACAGTCCCAAACAGTCCCAAGAACCTGGAGCCCTCGGGTCTCCCTAGTATATTTAGAGCCCAATCAGACAGGCACTAAGCGTTTTACTGCCAACTACAGGTGAGACTGTACACCTACAAGAAGGGGCTGTAGTGTGATTTAGAGGTGTTAAGTTTTGTTTAATATCCTCATCATTTAAGGGTAGATGTAAGGATATGCGCAAAGTGATATGCATGTGCAAAACCTCCATAATGCAGTATTCTGCACCCTCTATCAAATTTGCACTTTGCCATCATTAATCCATTAAAATTATATTGAAATGCATTCAAATGAAGAAAAGAGCATGGAATTGGGCAGGATCTGGATACTAAGCGGGCGCAAACATTATAATGTGATGTAAGGATTTTACCTTGCACTTAGACAATTGCTGACCCTCCAAAAACCTTACACCTCTTCTACAAGGTGCAAACCATTGTAGAAGCGAGTAATTAAGAGCTGTGTAAAAGCACACACCTGCAGAGACCTATCATTGGCTTGAGGATGGCTGCTTTGGTACACTTCCTCATGCGGCGACACTTGGCTCTTGTTGAGGAGAGGCAGGGACACGTTCTGAGGAGAAGGGTCACTTTGGAGGATACGGTGCTAAAGCGTTATCGTCTCCCTAGACCCAATAGCTGAATTGAGGGATGAGCTAGACCCCAGCATCAATCTAGGGACCGCTATCCCTGCACATGTGAAAGTGTTGTGTTCTCTGTACTACTTAGCCTCTGGTTCCTTTCAGACCACAGTTGGAATGTCTGGAGGGATAGCCTAATCCATCTTTTCCAGAGTGCGAGGCAAATTTCTGGATGTCATGCTGAAAAGGGCAGGCCAACACATATCATTTCTTAAGGATACTAGCATAACTGATGTTGGCTGAGGCTTTTCCAAACTCAGTTTCATGTTGTGTGACCTCAGCCATAAAGTGAGTACCCATGCATTAGTGTGTGGGCAGACCTTAATTCGGACAGCTCTTAGGCTGTGTGTCGTGGCAGCCACAAGGCAATGTGGCGATCTCCTGTATCCATGGAGACACGGCGACATACCCCACACTAAAAACATACATATCAATAGGACCGATACAGAACCACCTCATAGTGGGGGAGGCGGAAAGGCTGCCGCACACCGTAATTCTGGGCCAGGACTGGCCAAACTTCAAACAATTAATTAAAAAGTCAGTCCCGACCGCACACATAACCGTGGCAGACACAACAGGGGAAACGATTGGTGAGATTTTGCCCCTGCAAGCTGACTTTCTTTCTTCCCTTTTTTGTCGTAGAAAAACAAAGAAAGAGAGACGGATCTAAAAATGGGAAGGAGCATCACTGAAACGAGGCTGGGGTCTAGTGGGAGAGAGCTCAGATGGTATCAAAAACCACTCAAAGGGAATCAGTAGGCAGTGTGACCAAGAGGGCGAGGTTACTAGGCCATCCAGGGCAGATGTTACTCCGGCCCCTCTCAATATACCGGACATGTGGGACAGAAGAGCGGACCTAGTGTGGGGCCAGAGCAACAACCCCACACTGGTGCACGCTTGGGGACAGGTCCAGTCTATTGAAGGTGAGGATGTTGAAGGTGCTGGGACGCTAGTATATCCGCACTTCATTAACAATGGTCAATTACTATATAGGGTAAACCCTGCCACGGGCACAGGACAGCCTGTAACACAATTAATGGTTCCCCCATTTTGTTGGCCCGAGGTCATGAGGCTGGTGCATGATATCCCTTTTGCGGGGCACCTTGGAGCTGATAAAACAAGGGAACACATATTGGCTCAATTTTATGGGGTAGGGCTTCATAATGAAGTGTCAAAATATGAAACCACATGCCCAGACTGCCAGCGAGTAGCGCCGTGTCGAGTGCACTCCGCCCCTTTGGTCCAACTGCCAATCATTTCCACTCCCTTTGAGCGCATTCCAATGGACATAGTGGGCCCTTTGCTACCTTCTGATTCTGGGTATATGCATATATATTAGTGGTGGTAGATTATGCAACACAATACCCAGAAGCAGTTCCATTGAGGTCCACTAGTGCAATAGCCAAGGAATTAGTGCAGATTATGTCGTGAGTTTCCCAAAAAGATACTGACTGATCATGGAACTAACTTTCAGTCTCAAACGTTACAGCAGGTGTATAAAATATTAAGAATACGTCCCATCCGGACATCTGTTTATCATCCACAAACGGACAGTTTGGTGGAACATTTTAATCAGACATAAAAGCAGATGTGAGACGGTTTGTGAACCAAGAGCAGAAACATTGGGCAACACTCCACCCCTACCTCCTTTTTGCGGTGAGAGCTGCACAGTTCGACAGGGTTCTCATCCTTTAATCTCTTGTACAGCCAACAGCCTCTCGGTATCCTCGATCTGTTGAGAGAGGGGTGGGATGAGCACAAAGGCTCGTCCAAAAATGTAGTGTAGCATTGTGCTCCTACTCGATGATCGCCTAGATCTGGTCGGTCGTTTGGCCCAGGACAATCTAAAATTGGCTCAGCACCGGCAACAGCAGCATTACAACCAAAATGCATAAACTGACCTTTCGACCAGGAGACAAGGTAATTCTGCTTCTTCCCACGTCGGAATCCAAGCAATATGCTATATGGCAGGGGCCATATGAGGTGATTCAGGCTATTTACCATGTCAATTTATTGAAGCCCTGGCAGGCAAGGGAGGCCTTATTTATAGCCACAGGCGAGGTAGAGGATGATTTTGGACCCTGTATAGAAGCCCCTAGCACTCAGAACATTCCAATAGGGGAACAGTTACTTCCAGATCAGCAGAGAGATTTGCGTAAGTTAATTGAGGAATTCAAGGATGTGTTTTCTGAAATGCCTGGCAGAACTAACCTTGTTGAATATGACATTATCATTCCCCCAGGTACCACGGTTCAAGACAGCCCTTACTGGATCCTGGAAAGTCGACGAAGTGGCATTAGCAAAGAGGTGCAGGCGATGCTCGAACTAGGGGTGATTGAGCCTTCCAGGAGAGAGTGGTGCAGTCCGATTGTGATAGTCGCCAAAGACGAAGGCACCAACCGCTTCTGCATTGATTTCCGTAAGGTAAACACTATTGCCAAGTTCGATACCTATCCCATGGTTTGGGTCGATGAGCTTCTTGACAGACTGGGAACAGCAAAGTTCATCTCGACTTTGGACTTGACGAAGGGATACTGGCAGATCGCCTTAACCCACAGCTCACGTGAGAAAATTGCATTTTCTGCTCCTGATGGTCTGTTTTATTTCATAACCATGCCTTTCACAGACTAATGGACCAGGTCTATGTCCACATCATGAGTATGCAGCGTATATTGATGATGTGGTTATCTACAGCTCCACCTGGCGAGAGCATCTGGCTAGGCCAAAACAGAAATGCAATATTTGGGGTTTATTATGGGACATGGACAGGTGAAATCCATTGCCACCAAAGTCCAGGCTTGTCCCAGGTGAGGTCTCTCTTGGGGTTGGCTGGTTATTACCGATGATTTATCCCCGAGTATGCCACAGTGGTCAACCTTCTAGTAAACCTCACTAAAAAGAGTGCAAATTCAAATCAATTAGATGGATAGGAGACTGTCAGAGGGCGTTTGATATCATTAAGCAAAAACTCTGTCAAGCCCCTACCCTTATCACACCAGATTTTGATAAGGAATTCATCCTCCATACCAGCGCTTCGGATGTTGGTCTGGGGTCAGTCTTGTCCCAGCAGGTTGATGGAGTAGAACACCCCATCCTCTATATAAGTAAAACAATGCTCCCCCGGGAGCGTAACTACTCCATCATAGAGAAGGAATGTCTGGCCATTAAATGGGCCACTCAGCCCTTCGCTACTACCTACTGGGACATTCATTAAATCTCATCACTGACCACGCCCCACTCAGGTGGTTAAGCACGATGAAGGATAGCAACACCTGGATAACTCGGTGGTATCTGGCGCTGCAACCCTTTATGTTTTTTATGACACACCGTGCAGGGAAAGATCATCAAAATGTGGATTACTTTTCCCCAGAGGGGGGTGTAATGGGTAAAGTAGATTCAGCCGAGTGTTCCTTCGGCTCCACTCTGGGCGGTGGGATATGTGACAGAGAGCAAATGAATCCTAGTCAACAATCTCCCTCCCGACCTGTGAGAGTGCTGTGTAGCAGGAACAGTGTGCCCCGGACTGGATGGTTTGACAGTTCATTCCAGGGTCAGTCGGAAGCCAGCCATCCAGGAAAGGGACGGAGTCACAATGCCGGAAGTCATCGCCCTAATGTGGTACGCGAAGTGTCAGTCATGGATTGGAGGAGACGTTATTGAACTTGCTATCGCCAGGGATGTGACTGAAGGTATGATAGGGGATGTGACGATGTAATCTTTTCCTTTTGATGTGGTTACCGAAAGGACCCGTAAAGGAGACTGTGGCAATGCGCCCGCCCCTGTGTGCATTTGTGTGTTATGTGTTGTATGTATGGTGCGTATGTTAATGTTGGTGTATAGAGATTGGTACACGGGATATAAACGGGTCTGTGTTTCACGTGTATTTAAAAAGTGTAGATTTGTATTTAGGCACGAGGAGAGCACAAATCACTTCACGTGCTGGTTAAATGTAATATGTGAGCACGGGGTTGCACAGAATTAATTCACGTGCTGGGATTCAAGTGAATAATTAATTAGTAATTGAATCCCAGCACAACAGTATATATAAAGACATGTAGCACTCAGTCGGGGTTGGGTGTTCGAGAGTGGAGAACGGGTGTGGAGAAGGAGAAACTAAATAGTGAAAGAGATCGTAAATATAAGTGTTTGTACTCACCGTGTTTGTTTGTCTCCGTGCACCGTTTGTTAAGTGTAGTATGTTTTGTTTGTCTCTTTATTTTGGCGTATAGTGCCGTGTCCTGTTTTGTGTACCGTTTAAAACCTTTTATTTGTTAATAAACGCTGAGTGCCACCATTGCACTCAGCTCATCATCACCACCGTCTCTGTCTGTGTATTCCTTTCTGGTCTGACGCCACCCACTCTGGCCGTCTTTGTGACACGTGGTGTCCTGCGTGGGATCGACAGCGCCTCCAGGACTCAGGCCAGAGCAGGAACCGCATTTTTTGGAAAAAAAAGTATATATATAAATAAATAAAATGGGATGGAAGGAGGATAAAGAGGTGAAGGACAGGGAGGAGGAGTGCCGCCTAAGGGCCAGACATCCACGGCGATCTAACAAGCCAACGCCGGGGTGCCTCCTCTGCGACCAGGATCATCTGTTCGCCAACTGTCCCTTCCGCAGTTATGAGGAGGAGCCTGAGCGTCCACAGCCCAAATGGGAGGAGCCTGAGCGTCCACAGCCCAAGTGGGAGGAGCCTGAGCGTCCACAGCCCAAGTGGGAGGAGCCTGAGCGTCCACAGCCCAAGTGGGAGGAGCCTGAGCGTCCACAGCCCAAGTGGGAGGAGCCTGAGCGTCCACAGCCCGAGTGGGAGGAGCCCGAACGTCCTACGCCCGAGTGGGAGGAGCCCGAACGTCCTACGCCTGAGTGGGGGGAGCCCGAGCGTCCACAGCCCAAGAGGGGGAGTCGGTGCGTCCACAGCCCAAAAGGGAGGAGTCGGTGTGTCCACAGCCCAAAAGGGAGGAGTCGGTGCGTCCACAGCCCAAAGAGAGGAAAGTCGGGGCTTCCATAACCCTAGGAACCAAGCTGCCAGCAGAGGAAGAATGCCTGCTGGTCCCACCTCCACCAGCAGAGGGAAAATGCCTGCTGTCCCCATCTCCACCAGTAGAGGAAGAATGCCTGCTGGTTTCCCCTTCCGAGGCAGAGCCGCACCAGTCCCCTGCAAGAGAGGCAGAGCAGCACCAGTCCCCTGAAAAAGGGGGAGACTACACACTGCTCCCACCTCCGTCGCCAGGAGACTACACGCTGCTCCCACCTTCACCGGCAGGAGCAGAGCAGCCGGAGCTGTCTCTGCCTCCGCCACCTTCACCGGCAGGAGCAGAGCAGCAGGAGCTGCCTCTGCCTCCGCCACCTCCACCGGCATGAGCAGAGCAGCAGGAGCTGCCTCTGCCTCCGCCATGTCCACCAGCAGAGGGTGAATGCCTGCTGGGTCCCTGTCGACCAGCAGAGGGTGAATGCCTGCTGGTATCACTTCCCCCACCAGCAGAGGATGAATGCCTGCTGGTATCACTTCCCCCACCAGCAGAGGATGAATGCCTGCTGGTATCACTTTCCCCACCATCCCGAGGAGAGGAGCGGGAGCTGCCTCTGCCTCCATCACCATCAGGGGGAGAGAAGCAGGAGCTGCCTCTCCCTTCACCAGAAAGACCAGGACGTGAAGCTGGCGGCCCTCCGCAGCCCTTGCATAGGCTGCTGAGGGAAGCATGGGGAAGAATCGCCTGGTCGCAGAGGCCGAGAAGAGGGCCAACACCCGCACCCCGGCTGGTCTTGACTCCCTGCCATGCTTCACCCTCGCCTGGGGCTGCCAGCCGCACCGCATCGCCTGGGGCTGCTAGTTGCTCCGCATCGCAGCAGGAAGTACTGTGGCCGGAACCCCACCAAGGGGAGCTGTTGGCCACGAAGAAGGGGGAGGAGGTCTGGAGACCACCAACCCCAGTAGCAGTTTCGCTGCCGGAGATCGTGGGGGAGGTCAGGAGACCTGCTCCCACTGCAGCAGTTTCGCTGCCGGAGATCGTGGGGGAGGTCTGGAGACCTGCTCCCACTGCAGCAGTTTCGCTGCCGGAGATCGTGGGGGAGGTCCGGAGACCTGCTCCCACTGCAGCAGTTTCGCTGCCGGAGATCGTGGGGGAGGTCCGGAGACCTGCTCCCACTGCAGCTTCTTCGCTGCCGGCAGTACTGTGGTCGGAGCCCCACCAAAGGGAGCTACCGGCTACAAAGACAGGGGGAGAGGTCAGGAGACCACTTTCCCCAGCAGCAGTTTCGCTGCAGGAGCAAACCAACAGGCTGTCAGCCGTGCCACTACCTGCAGGGGTGCTGACAGCATGGCCAGCCATGGGCCCACTGAAGCCTCCCTTCCCAGCCCGAGACTTTGTCCTGGACTGCTGGATTTTTAAGGGGGGAGGTGGCCATTGAGGCCATGTGTGCTGCGCACAAGGGGGGGTATATGTGGCAATGCGCCCGCCCCTGTGTGCATTTGTGTGTTATGTGTTGTATGTATGGTGCGTATGTTAATGTTGGTGTATAGAGATTGGTACACGGGATATAAACGGGTCTGTGTTTCACGTGTATTTAAAAAGTGTAGATTTGTATTTAGGCACGAGGAGAGCACAAATCACTTCACGTGCTGGTTAAATGTAATATGTGAGCACGGGGTTGCACAGAATTAATTCACGTGCTGGGATTCAAGTGAATAATTAATTAGTAATTGAATCCCAGCACAACAGTATATATAGAGACACGTAGCACTCAGTCGGGGTTGGGTGTTCGAGAGTGGAGAACGGGTGTGGAGAAGGAGAAACTAAATAGTGAAAGAGATCATAAATATAAGTGTTTGTACTCACCGTGTTTGTTTGTCTCCGTGCACCGTTTGTTAAGTGTAGTACGTTTTGTTTGTCTCTTTATTTTGGCGTATAGTGCCGTGTCCTGTTTTGTGTACCGTTTAAAACCTTTTATTTGTTAATAAACGCTGAGTGCCACCATTGCACTCAGCTCATCATCACCACCGTCTCTGTCTGTGTATTCCTTTCTGGTCTGACGCCACCCACTCTGGCCGTCTTTGTGACAGAGACGGAAGTAATTTATTATCGTGAGTGTTTTGTGTTTTGTTGTTCTAACTGTTTTGGCATTTCATTGTTAGACGGCTAAACAGTAACCGGGAGCTGTCGCTACAAGCCAGCACCAAACCCGGACTACACTGCACTACTGTTTCACAAACTGTTGTCTTTCACCACACCTGCACAAGAGCACTCACTATCTGGAGAAGTGACCGTGTCTGTGTTGTGTGTTAGTTATTAGTGTCTTTTTGTTTCGGGACTGAAACCCTGGTTTTGCACGGAGTGATACAAATTGTTGTGTAGCGCCCGTGCTTATTATTTAAGTGTTGTTGACACGCAACCCAGCCAAATAAAGGAGCTGTTTTATTGAACTTTCATTGTCTTGTGTGTGTTATTCCTGAGCACTGCACCAACTACACCTGCACACTGCAAGCCACCTGTCACAGTTCCCAATCGGTCACTCTGTTCTAAGGGCGTCAGGTTACTTTCTATACCCATTATTCAGAATTTTTTTTTTTTATAGCTGGCGTATCCAGTTGTCTAAAATGATATTCTCTCGTCTCTATATGGCACATTTTACTATTTTTATTTTTTAGCATTATTTGACTGTTTTTGTTTATTTTAAATACTTCTAACTATTTTATGGGTATTCTTGTTATTATTACAATTACTGTTATTACTTTATTTGTTTTTTCATTTTTTTCAGTTAAAACGCTTTGTGACGGCCCTCATTAAAGGCACTATACAAAAGATAAAGATTGATTCATTGATTGACTAAATTATAGCTGAATAATCCAGTTTTCTGCAAATCTGGAGCACCATCAATATCTGCCCTAGTCCAGTCAAACGCTCCTGCGACATTGTAGAAAGTAAATTGTTTTTTTTTATTAATTTCATGTTCAGGCAAGAAAAGCTTCTCTCCCCTGACACTACTGTGACAGGCACAGTCAAAAACAGACACAAGTCAATAATTTATTTTAATTTGTTTCCAGGTTCATTCAAACACGCAGCCCTATGCGTGTGAGACACACATGTATTCACAGCAGCGCAAGCAAAGTTTGTTTGTAGTGTGTCGAAATGAGTTCATTTTTAAATGTCTTCCAGTTTTTTGCTTAAATTGTGGGTTACATGGTTACAGGCACATACTGACATAAACTTGCGCATGGCTTTAAACCCCAAGACATTGTGTGGCTTGTGGCGTAAAGATAAAAAGAATTGTAAAATGGCTAATAAGTCATTAATTCTGGTGCAGACTTGAGGTAAATTTCATTTTCTTTATAGTAACTGAGCCACAACAACAGGAGCATTTAAATTAACTTTAAATTCATAACTTTTAAACCATCAGACTGGACATATTTAGTGTGGGTATTATAATTGATAAACTTACAAGTGTGTCTAGTTATTATTTACCACTGAGGACAAAGTGTTTGTGTGAACAGCAGTTCTGGTATTTGACCCCCCCTCCCCCTCCCCCTCCCCCCTCCCCCCTCCCTTATTTAAACAGAAGAAACTTAAAGGGCTTGAGAGCTGCTGAAAGAGCCCCAGTGCTGCCTGTCAGCTCATTGTGAGCAGCAGCTGATTCTCACCAGCATGGGTTAATTACAGACAGATAGGGATTCACGCATGAGAGCCACCACAAAAGGAGTTTGAAAAGTCTTCTCATGCTTAGCTTTGAGAGATTCAGTGAACCTTCTGATCACTGCCTCTCACATGTAAAGGGCTGTATGCGACCCACCCCCACCCCCATCCCCACCTCCACCTCCCACCCAGCAGGTGAGCACTCCTAATGCAGACCCACCCCCATCCCCATCCCCACCTCCACCTCCCACCCAGCAGGTGAACACTCCTGACTCAGACCCATCCCCTCCTCCATCTCCCACCTCTCACCCAGCAGGTGAACACTCCTAACACAGACCCATCCCCACCTCCACCTCCCACCTCTCACCCAGCAGGTGAACACTCCTAACACAGACCCATGCCCACCACCATCACCCACCTCTCAACCAGCAGGTGAACACTCCTAACACAGACCCATGCCCACCACCATCACCCACCTCTCATCCAGCAGGTGAACACTCCTAACACAGACCCATCCCCACCTCCACCTCCCACCTCTCACCCAGCAGGTGAACACTCCTAACACAGACCTATCCCCTCCTCCACCTCCCACCTCTCAACCAGCAGGTGAACACTCCTAACACAGACCTATCCCCACCTCCACCTCCCACCTCTCACCCAGCAGGTGAACACTCCTAACACAGACCCATCCCCACCTCCACCTCCCACCTCTCACCCAGTAGGTGAACACTTCTGACACAGACCCATTGCGTGACGAGCCCCAAGTCACTTCACACTCCTCCCACATCTCCTCTTGTATCACTACCTGTCTCTCAGCCATCTTCTCCTGGATGCACTCGCATCATCTCAAACTCAACCTCTCCAAATCAGACCTCCTTTTCTTCCCCCTTTTCCTCCCCCACCGCTGATCTCTCTATCTCTATTCTTGAATCGACAACCCTCTCTCCCTCCTCATCCACCAAGAACCTTTGTGTCACCCTCGACCCCTCCCTCTCCTACCTCAGCACATCTCTACTCTGGCACGCTTCTGTCACTTCTTCCTCAGCAGCATAAGCAGAATTCGCAGAATTCATCCCTTCCTCACCAACTACTCCACATAGCTCCTAGTTCAGGCCCTGGTACTGTCCAGCCTTGACTACTAGAACTCCCTCCTGGCCAGCCTCCCTGCTTCCACTATCCGTCCGCTCCAGCTCATCCAAAACTTTTACAATATTTTTATCAATATATATATTTGCAACAAACTTACCATACATTTTATATATATATATATATATATATATATATATATATATATATATATATATATATGTGTGTGTGTGTGTGTTTTGCCTTACATTTGTCATACATTTAAAAAAACATTATTTATGGATGCTGTTTAAAAATATAAAAAATATATATATTTAGCAACAAATTGGTGTAAATATTTTGGAACTGAATAAAAATACATTAACTCTAGAACCGCCAGAGTTATAGGCATACCTAGAACCGCCATGACAACCATATTAAAAACAACATAATTGTAATAATAAAAGGGCAAACAATCCGATTTAAGTCGTAGGTTTTTAAATTGAAAATAAATGTGTTTATGCAGCATATAGACATAAAAAGCATGCAAACTAACTACCATATGTGAATAAAAAAATGGACATAGTTGAAACACGGTAACAAAAATAAATAAAAGAAATGTGGTTTACAATCACAACAGCACAACATGTTCTCAAAGAAGCCAAAGTGTTCTCCTAATCACTTTCTCTTCACACGCTCTGGGCGCAGCTAATGTCTTGTTATTGTTGTATTTGTCAGCTGGCACAGAGGTGGATACCTTCAGCACTGCTTTTATATACCATTGTGGCAGAATTGACCGATGGTGTGGTGTAAAGAAATGACAACGAATCAGGTTTTCCTTAACAAGCCCCCGGTTTTATTGTACGTAAAACCAATGTCAGATGGGCACCAAAAGTCAAGGAGAATAAACAAAATAAAGGGGAGTCAGGGTACACAGCAATGTGTAACCTGACAAAATAACAATAACGAGGGGTTGCAGTCCCAAACGAGGAGAAACACAAAAATAAAGTCAATCCGTCCCTTTAATCCAGGAATGAAAACAACGGGGTAAAAATCCAGCACTTCCGGGTTCGCGCTCCTCCGACGTATTCCCGGAGCGTCCCGTTAGTGCTCTATAAAAATACACAAAAAGACACAGGGGTTAGCAGGTAATCACAACCACCTCCTTCCTTGCTCCCCGTCTCCCTCTTTAATTCCCTGTTTGTATCTCTGTATCTCTGTTTCTCTCTCTCCCTCTCACACACACTGTACCTTGCCAGAAGGAACAGAACCCCGGGCCACGCCCCCTTTTGTACGCCCCGTCCCATCCCCATTGGTCAGCGAGGGCAACCGCCGTCAGCCAATGCGTGATTGCCACTGCGCTTCCCGACCGGGTCTGTGACGTTGCGCACCGCGGCTCTGCCTGCTCCTCCTCCCCAGTGCCCTCACCGGTCGGAAGGGAGATCTAAAACAAGAATTCACTCTCTCTTTATCACATATCCCACCGCTCAGAGTGGAGCCGAAGGAACACTCGGCCAAACCTACCAACCCCATTACTCCCCCCTCCCGGGAAAAATAATCCGCATTTTGGTGATCTTTCCCCGCACGATGTACCATACGATACATGTAAGGCTGCAATGCCAAATACCACCGAGTTATCCGGGCATTGCTATCCTTCACAGTGCTTAACCATCTGAGTGGGGCGTGGTCTGTGACTAGATCAAATGAATGTCCCAGTAAGTAATATCTGAGGGAGTGAGTCGCCCATTTAATGGCCAAGCACTCCTTCTCTACAACCGAGTAATTGCGCTCCCTAGGAAGCATTTTTTTGCTGATGTAAAGAATGGGGTGCTCCACCCCGTTAACCCTCTGGGACAAGACCGCCCCCAAACCAACCTCTGACGCGTCAGTATGGAGGAGGAATCTCTTGCTAAAGTCTGGTAATATTAGCACAGGAGCCTGGCACAGTTTGCGCTTAATGGTTTCAAACGCTCCCTGACACTCTTCTGACCATTTGACTAAATTTGGCACACTTTTCTTAGTGAGGTTCACCAGAGGATCGACCACGGTGGCATACTCGGGGATAAAACGGCGGTAATAACCGGCCAATCCTAACAGTGACCTCACCTGGGATTTAGTTTTGGGGACCGCCGCGTCCACCAAAGCCTGGACTTTGGTGGCTACGGGTTTCACCTGTCCGTTTCCCATGATAAATCCTAAGTACTGAGTTTCAGATTTCGCAAACGCACATTTTTTTAGGTTGGCTGTCAGCCGGGCAGCCCTCAGAGACTGAAGGACGGCTGTAAGTCGAATTACATGCTCTCTCCAGGTGGAGCTATATATCACCACATCGTCAATATAAGCTGCTGCATACTCACGATGGGGATGTAACACCTCGTCCATCAGTCTCTGAAAGGCGGCGGGCGCACCATGTAGCCCAAACGGCATGGATTTAAAATGGAACAGACCATCCGGAGTTGAAAATGCAGTTTTTTCACATGAATCGCGGGTTAAAGGGATCTGCCAATATCCCTTCGTCAGGTCCAAAGTTGAGATAAACCGGGCCGTCCCCAGTCGGTCGAGAAGTTCGTCGATCCGAGGCATGGGGTAGGCGTCGAACTTGGCGATAGCATTGACCTTTCGAAAATCGACACAGAAGCGATTAGTGCCGTCCTTCTTGGCCACTATAACAATAGGACTGCACCACTCGCTTCTGGAAGGCTCAATGACCCCAAGTTCAAGCATCGCCCTCACCTCGTTCTGGACGCCACTCCGCCGGCTTTCTGGGATCCGGTAGGGCCTCTCCCGAACAGTGACCCCTGGCGGAGTAATAACAGCATATTTGGTAAGGTTAGTTCTGCCGGGCACGTCAGAAAACACATCCCCAAATTTCCCAATCAACTTACGCAATTCCACTTGCTGATCTGGAAGTAACTGTTTCCCCATTGAAATCTGGCTGGGGCTAGGGGTCTCTATACAGGGTCCTAAGTCATCCTCCATCTCGCCTGGGGCTATGAATGAGACCTCCCTTGCCTTCCAGGGCTTTAACAAATTGACATGATAGATTTCTGTTTTATTTCGGCGATCGGGCTGTCTAATTTCATAATTCACTAATCCTATGGCCCGTATCACCTCATATGGCCCCTGCCATTTAGCACACAGTTTCGATTCCAATGACGGAAGAAGCAGCATTACTTTATCTCCTGGCCGAAAGGTTCGAATTCGTGCATTGGTATTGTAATGCCGCTGTTGCCGATGTTGAGCCGATCTGAGATTGTCCTGAGCCAGTCGACCAATTAAATCAAGGCGATCACGCAGTAGGAGCACATGCTGCACTGCATTTTTAGAGGAGCCCTTGTGTTCTTCCCAACCTTCTCTCAACAGGTCGAGGATGCCCCGTGGCTGCCGGCCATATAATAGCTCGAAGGGGGAAAATCCCGTTGAGCTCTGAGGCACCTCTCTCACTGCGAAGAGTAGGTAAGGAAGAAGGGTAGCCCAATGTTTCTGCTCCTGACTCACAAACCGTTTCAGCATTTGCTTCAATGTTTGGTTAAAACGTTCCACCAGCCCATCCGTTTGGGGATGATAAACGGATGTCCTAATGGGACGTATTTTTAGAATTTTGTACACCTGCTGTAGCATTTTCGACAATAAGTTTGTTCCATGATCAGTCAATAATTCTTTTGGAATCCCTACCCTAGCCATAATCTGACTTAACTCTTTCGCAATTGCAGTGGCACTAGTGGACCGCAACGGAACTGCTTCCGGGTACCGCGTTGCATAATCCACCATCACTAATATGTGCGTGTACCCGGAATCAGAAGGCAGCACTGGCCCAACTATGTCCATTGCAACGCGTTCAAAGGGAGTGGAGATAATAGGCAGTGGGACCAGAGGGGCGGGGCGCACTCGACCCGGTGCTACTCTCTGACATTCTGGGCAGCTAGCTACATATTTCGCCACTTCGGTGTAGAGCCCTGCCCAGTAAAATCGAGCCAGTATTCGGTCCCTCGTCTTGTCCACGCCAAGATGTCCTGCAAAGGGGACGTCATGCGCCAGCCTCATGACCTCTGGTCGACAGGACGGGGGAACCATCAACTGTTTGACAGGCTGTCCTGTGCCCGGGGCTGGGTTTACTCTATAAAGCAAGTGCCCCTCTACCACGAAATGGGGATATACCAGCGTCCCAATGCCGTCAACATCCTTACCCTCAATAGACCGGACCTGTTCCCAAGCGTGCACCAGTGTGGGGTCGTTGTTCTGTTCCCACACTAGGTCCGCGCTTGAGGCCCACACGTCCGGGATATTGACAGGGGCTGGAGCAGTCTCTACCCTCGAGGGTCCAGTAACCTCGCCCGCCCGGTCACACTGCGTTCCGACTCCCTTCGATTGACGTTTGGGACCATCAGCACCTTCTCCCGCCAGACCCCAACCGTGTCTTATCGATGCGCCTTCACACTTTTCCTTCCGTCTCTCCTTACGTGTTTTTCTAGGACGAAAAAGTGGAGAAAACAGCTCTGTATGGAAGGGAAAAACAGTACCAATTACTTCCCTTCCCCGGGGGTCTGCCGTGTCTACACGTGTGGTCGAGGCTGCCGATATTTTCACTAAATCTTTATATTGCGGCCAGTCTCGACCCAGAATAACTGGATGAGGCAACTTTTCGGCCACCCCCACTACTAGGTGGCGCTTTATCGGGCCTACCGATAAATATACTTTTAGAGTGGGGTATGTCGATTGGAGAGATTGCCACCTGGCCTTGTGGCTGCCACGACATACCGCCAAGGAGAGCTGTTCGAATTAAAGTTTGCTCACACCCTGTGTCCACTAATGCGTGGGTGTTCACATTCCCCAATACAACATCAACCATACACGGGCCCTCCCGACCATTTCCCCATTTCCTACCTGTCTCAGACGCCAGGTGACACGCAGCCACGTCGCACTCCATGGCCGCCGGGCAGTATCTGGCAATGTGTCCCGACTGCTGGCACCTAAAACAGACGGGTGGGGCAGAGGGTAAAGGCGGTACATATTTGTCCCGCTGCTGGTATGACAGCGGGGCAGGGGGAACCATTCTACCCCAGCTGGGGGCCAACCTCTGCCTCCATTGTAAGGGGGCCGGGTGGCCCGACGGGGCCTGTGATCTGACGGCCCTGGGTCCGGGAAAAGGGTTCGACGGCGGTCCTTTGGCAGCGGAGGGAGGGGGGGCAGTCCAGCAGGGTGGTTCGAGCGGACACCAGGGAGTCCTCGTAATTTTCAGCTAACGCCACGGCCTGTTCCAGCGTCGTGGGGTTATGCCGGCGTACCCATGCCTGCGTCTCAGCCCCGACCACATGGCAGAATTGTTCCATCACAATGGCCTCCCCCATCTGAATCCCGGTTTTCTGACTGGGGTTCAGCCATTGCGCCATGTGGTCACATAATTGCTGGGCTACCACCCTGGGCCGGGTGTTGGGGGGTCGCCGGAACTCCCGGAATCTGACCCGATGAGTCTCCCTCGTGATATTGAGACGGCGGAGGATAGCCTGCTTAACCAGGTCAAACTGGGCGGCATCGTCGTCAGTCATGGCCCGGTATGCTGCTTGTGCTTCCCCGATCAAGCAGGGACCAAGTTGGCTCGCCCAGTACTCCCGGGGCCATGCTGCGGTGGTAGCCAACCGTTCAAAGGCTACAAGGTAGGCCTCCGGGTCATCCTCCACCGTCATTTTCTGGGCCCGGGCCTTCGGGGCAACCAGCATGGGGCCCGTCGCCGCTGACGTCATCCCCATCCCGACCCTCTCGATAAGAGCCGTGTATCTCTCCTCCCTCCTCCGTTCCTCAGCCTCCCTCCAGCTGTCCAACGCCTCCAGGATCGCCGACAAAGTGGTTGGGTCCATCCCACGATGACACCATGTGTGGCAGAATTGACCGATGGTGTGGTGTAAAGAAATGACAACGAGTCAGGTTTTCCTTAACAAGCCCCCGGTTTTATTGTACGTAAAACCAATGTCAGATGGGCACCAAAAGTCAAGGAGAATAAACAAAATAAAGGGGAGTCAGGGTACACAGCAATGTGTAACCTGACAAAATAACAATAACGAGGGGTTGCAGTCCCAAACGAGGAGAAACACAAAAATAAAGTCAATCCGTCCCTTTAATCCAGGAATGAAAACAACGGGGTAAAAATCCAGCACTTCCGGGTTTGCGCTCCTCCGACGTATTCCCGGAGCGTCCCGTTAGTGCTCTATAAAAATACACAAAAAGACACAGGGGTTAGCAGGTAATCACAACCACCTCCTTCCTTGCTCCCCGTCTCCCTCTTTAATTCCCTGTTTGTATCTCTGTATCTCTGTTTCTCTCTCTCCCTCTCACACACACTGTACCTTGCCAGAAGGAACAGAACCCCGGGCCACGCCCCCTTTTGTACGCCCCGTCCCATCCCCATTGGTCAGCGAGGGCAACCGCCGTCAGCCAATGCGTGATTGCCACTGCGCTTCCCGACCGGGTCTGTGACGTTGCGCACCGCGGCTCTGCCTGCTCCTCCTCCCCAGTGCCCTCACCGGTCGGAAGGGAGATCTAAAACAAGAATTCACTCTCTCTTTATCACATATCCCACCGCTCAGAGTGGAGCCGAAGGAACACTCGGCCAAACCTACCAACCCCATTACTCCCCCCTCCCGGGAAAAATAATCCGCATTTTGGTGATCTTTCCCCGCACGATGTACCATACGATACATGTAAGGCTGCAATGCCAAATACCACCGAGTTATCCGGGCATTGCTATCCTTCATAGTGCTTAACTATCTGAGTGGGGCGTGGTCTGTGACTAGATCAAATGAATGTCCCAGTAAGTAATATCTGAGGGAGTGAGTCGCCCATTTAATGGCCAAGCACTCCTTCTCTACAACCGAGTAATTGCGCTCCCTAGGAAGCATTTTTTTGCTGATGTAAAGAATGGGGTGCTCCACCCCGTTAACCCTCTGGGACAAGACCGCCCCCAAACCAACCTCTGACGCGTCAGTATGGAGGAGGAATCTCTTGCTAAAGTCTGGTAATATTAGCACAGGAGCCTGGCACAGTTTGCGCTTAATGGTCTCAAATGCTCCCTGACACTCTTCTGACCATTTGACTAAATTTGGCACACTTTTCTTAGTGAGGTTCACCAGAGGATCGACCACGGTGGCATACTCGGGGATAAAACGGCGGTAATAACCAGTGACCTCACCTGGGATTTAGTTTTGGGGACCGCCGCGTCCACCAAAGCCTGGACTTTGGTGGCTACGGGTTTCACCTGTCCGTTTCCCATGATAAATCCTAAGTACTGAGTTTCAGATTTCGCAAACGCACATTTTTTTAGGTTGGCTGTCAGCCGGGCAGCCCTCAGAGACTGAAGGACGGCTGTAAGTCGAATTACATGCTCTCTCCAGGTGGAGCTATATATCACCACATCGTCGTGACGTTGCGCACCGCGGCTCCGCCTGCTCCTCCTCCCCAGTGCCCTCACTGGTCGGAAGGGAGATCTAAAACAAGAATTCACTCTCTCTTTATCACAACCATACAGTACATAAATTATATTTTTAATTGTATTGAAACATGTACTTACTTTTTTTTATTTAATATTAATCAATATATTTATTATACAAAGCATTAGACCATAAGAAGAAAGGTTACAAACGAGAGGAGGCCATTCAGCCCATCTTGCTCTTTTTATATATGTATTTTTGTCATACAGTATATGGATATTGCCGGAGCAGACTCATGTAAATTAGTTGCTTGCAAAGGATGCTGGCGGTTGGGATTTTTGTGTGGAAACTGCGATTATTTGTTGATTATTGTAAATATTTGATTACTGTTTTTGTGATAATTGTTCAAGTTATTGATTTACATGTTTATGGTTCATTTGGGAATAGTTCTGTGATTATTAAACAGTGGGGAGGTGCCTGTGTGCATGTGTTTGTGTTCGTGAGTGATGAGACACTGCTCTTGATAATCGCTGCACAACAATATGGGAAGGCCATCTGGGTCAAAAATGCATTGTGTAGTACACATTAAAAACATTCGCTACACATACTCATTTGGACCAATCAGAGCACAGAAATGATTACGTGTACCAATTTTAATTAGCACCTGTGCTAAAAAGAAAAAAACACACACTACGTATTTCTTATGTTGGTGCATAGTTATTCACTTGTAATCGCTTCTTATGTACAATGTAATTGGCACAATAGCCAATAACCTTTGGTGTATCATTTAGACAAGAAGACATCAATTTAAAATAAGGAATATAGCAAATATGGCGGCGAAAGATTTTCTTCTGCGCTGCAAGCATACATTTTCTGAGTGCTGACGTCTCTTTGAGGTTTCCTTATTTTCAAGCATTCAAAATCCTAAAAGGTATAGACAATGTCGACCCAAGTGGACTTTTTTGACCTGAAAAAAGAAACAAGGACCAGGGGTCACAAATGGAGATTAGATAAAGGGGCATTCAGAACAGAAAATAGGAAGCACTTTTTTACATAGAGAATTGTAAGGGTCTGGAACCAACTCCCCAGTAATGTTGTTGAAGCTGACACCCGGGATCCTTCAAGAAGCTGCTTGATGAGATTCTGGGATCAATAAGCTACTAACAACCAAACGAGCAAGATGGGCTGAATGGCCTCCTCTTGTTTGTGAACTTTCTTATGTTCTTATGTTCTTATGTTCTTATGTTTGGCATTTGTTATTTTACGTGGCGTGGTCCTGGCCCGGACAGGGACATTGTTTATTATCAAGTATAATACATGTGTTAATAATTGTTATCTCTCAGTCTCACATTTACTGTCAAAATAGTAAGGGTCATCCCAATCTATTATTATTATTATTATTATTATTATTATTATTATTATTATTATTATTATTATTAATAATAATAATAATAATAATAATAATAATAATAATAATTTTCTTTTGTATAGCTCTGGGGGCGTTTCTTTATAATGTTTGCCAGAAGTCCCGCCGACTATTGAGACCCAGTGTTTATTATATTATGTAACATCAGTAACACCTTCAAATACTTCAGATGCAATCATAGAGAAGCCACTAACATACACCCTTATAGCATTAACATAACTAAATTGCAATATTCCAGCAACATCATTAAAAGGTCGTGTTAGTGGGTATATTAAGTAACAGTTTTATTTCATAATAATAATAAAAACAATAAAATCCACTAAAAAGACCACATCCAGTATGACGCACATTGTATTATTATTCAGAACTCTCTGTTTACAAAAGACCCGGCGATTACTGGAAGTTTTACGGTGACAGAAATAAATTTAAAAAAAAAAAATACAAAAAAAAAAAAACATAATACAGGAAAAGTAACGGCACATAAAAAACATTGTACAAACAGAAGTAACAATTAATTGGTAAGGCAAGTTTTAAAAAAGTATGTTTTGAGACGGCTTTTAAAAATATTTGAAGGCTCAGATTCCCTGATCACTTGAAGAGCATGGAAAATGTGAGGCGACTTTTCATTGGATCATTTAGTACACGTACAATTTTCTTTAAATTCATTGGCTCTTATTTCATTTCTAAAGAACTGATTGGCCCAAATTTGTACGTGTAGTAAAAATAGTTGGTGTAGTTAACAAAATAGAACATGTAGTGAAACATGTACTAACAGCACACGTTTTTGACCCAGATGGACTTCCATAAAATAACACCTCTGGTGTTATGGAAAGAGCTGCGTTGCTTCCGTTATTAATATACAAGGTGTTTTTAAGTGCCCTGCGTCTCTACAATATTGTTTGTTTTTATTATGTGGCATACACAAGTACATACTGTATATCAAATGTCATATTTTAAATGTATACATTTAAGTTGGATGGGGACCGTTGGTGAACAGCAATTTTCAAGTCTTGCCACAGATTCTCAATCGGATTGAGGTCTACGCTTTGACTGGCCCATTCTAAGACATTCAGGTTCTTGTTTTTAAACCACTCCAGTGTAGCTTTGGCTGTGTGTTTAGGGTCATTATCCTGCTGGAAGGTGAACCTCCGCCCCAGTCCCAGGTCTCTTGCAGGCTGAAACAGGTTTTACTCTAGAATTTCCCTGTATTTGGCTCCATCCATCTTGCCCTCAATCCTGACCAGTTTCCCCTGCCGATGAAAAGCATCCCCATAACATGATGCTGCCACCACCATACTTCACCGTGGGGATGGTGTTCTCAGGGTGATGAGCAGTGTTGGCTTTGCGCCACACATAGCGTTTTGCGCTAAGGCCAAAAAGTTCAATTTTGGTCTTATCAGACCAGAGAACCTTTTTCCACATGTTTGCTGTGTCTCCCACATGCCTTTTGGCAAAATCCAAACAGGATTTGATATGGGTTTTTTTCAGCAATGGCTTTCTTCTTGCCACTCTTCCATAAAGCCCAGCTTTGTGGAGCATCCGGGTTATAGTTGTCCCATGGACGGTTTCTCCCATCTCAGCTGTGGATCTCTCCAGCTCCTTCAGAGTTACCATTGGCCTCTTGGTTGCTTCTCTGACTAGTGCACTCCTTACCTGGTCACTGAGTTTTGGTGGACGGCCTTCTCTAGGCAGAGTCGCGGTTGTGCCATATTCTTTCCATTTTTTAATAATGGATTTAACGGTGCTCCGGGGGATGTTCAAAGTTTGGGATATTTTTTTATAACCCAACCCTGATTGGTGCTTCTCCAGAACTTTATCCCGGACTTGTTTTGATAGCTCCTCGGTCTTCATGATGCTGTTTGTTTAGATATGCTCTCTAACAAACTCTGGGGCCTTCCAGAAACAGGTGTATTTAATCTGTGTATTTTGCACACAGGTGGACTCTATTCAACTAATTATGTGACTTCTGAAGGCAATTGGTTGCAACAGAGCTTATTTAGGGGTGTCACAACAAAGGGGGTGAATACTTATGCAATCAAGACTTTTCAGTTTTTTATTTGAAAATAATTTTGAAAAATATGTAGATTTTTTTCCCCAGTTCGACATTATGGACTATTTTGTGTAGATTAGTGACAACAAATCCTAATTAAATCCATTTTAATTCCAGGTTGTAACACTACAAAATGTGGAAAAGTCCAAGGGGGGTGAATACTTATGCAAGGCACTGTATCTCATATTTTTCTTATCTAAAAAAGGGGCCAATTTTGGTGTATTAAAAATGTATAAAATATCTTGATAATATATTTTAATTATATTCTATTTCATTCAAGAATGATGTTGGGAAAATATAAGTATCATACGTTTCTTATTATATATTAAAAATTAGCTGTACCCCGCCCTCTGCTCCCCCGCTTCCAGAACCCGCTCCTTCTCCACCCTCGCCCCTCAGTGGTGGAATGACCTACCCATGGATATCAGAACTGCTCATTCCCTGACCACCTTCTGGTGCCTCCTCAAGACACACTTGTTCAGACAGCATCTGTAAACCTCACAACTCTCCACTATACTGGACTATGTGGCACCCAACTGTGTCAGTACTTGCATCCTCTTGTACTTGCACTTAACTGCTCCACACTTTGCTGTATTCTACTACTGCTCTCAATCATAATTATATTTTTTGTGCTTGATTATACTCTTTAAAGGTAACCATACTCACGCTTTTTGTATTTGCTCTTATTGGAATTCTTATCATTCTTATCCATTTATTCTACTTACTACTTAATGGAATATACCCTTATAACCAAATATTTAAGTTGAACTGCTCTTAGTCGAAATTGCTCTCAAACATAATTATTTACTGTATTTTCTATTTTTTCTCATTTGAATTTGCTCTTATTTGCTACTGATTTTATTGTATTTTATAACTGCTCTTATCTGTAATGTGATATTTTGTATTGTGATATTGTGTAATGAGATACTTTGTAATGAGATACTTTGTAACAACTGTAAGTCACCCAGGATAAGGGTGTCTGCTAAGAAATAAATAATAATAATAACAATAGACCCTGTGTGATGATTCGATACTCATGGACAATAGACCCTGTGTGATGATTCGATACTCATGGACAATAGACCCTGTGTGATGATTCGATACTCATGTATAATAGACTCTGTGTGATGATTCGATACTCATGTATAATAGACTCTGTTTGATGATTCAATAAACCTGTGGGAGCAGGTGGAGCACGGAGAAAGAAAAACACACAAAGACTTTGCTATTCAAGTAAAAGTTGCTGTTGCTTCCTGGCACAAGATCACTTCCTGTACTGTACCTCGGTTTCACTCCAATGGTCTGCCTGCAATCAGGTCATGTGACCTTCTAAACTCAGGAAGTCATTAGATACCAGGAAGAAACAGTTGAATCCAAATCTATCATGAAATAAAGCAGAAAATCAAAAGACCTTCAGTAGCAGAAAGGGGAGCTGGAGATCATGCTGCTAATGCTGATAAGAGTTAAGAAATTGGTGAATAAGTTTATTTTTGCAATGGTATAATGAACTCTAGCGACTGTGTGCAGGGTTATGTACAGGGTTAATCAATGACATCATGCACTGTATAACCATGGAGGTTGCATTTGAAGTGTTGTATTGACTCTGTTGCTCCTGCAGGTTAGGGAGACAAAATGGGAGTCATGTCACTGTGCTCAGGTGTCCTGTATGGGCCAGGCCCCTGGAGAGTTCAGGGCTAGCTTCAGTCGTCCAGGGGCCAGGAGCTCACGGACATCGTGGGTGGAAAGAGGTTGTCCACTGGCCTTCAGGCCCCCTGTATTTATTCATGTTTGTTTCTGAGATGTTTGCACCAGTATATTAAAGCTGTGAATACCCTGCTCTAAAACTGTACTATAGAGACAGCAAGATCCATATTAGTGATCTAAAGAGCGGTAAATCTTAATACAGCAACCCTAAAACTTTTTTATTGTATTGACAAAAGTTAATAAGGGGGCAATAGGTTTGCTAGCTGGGGGAGCCCTTTGGGATTGATAGCAAGTAAAAGAGCAGCAGTACTTAGATCTACCACCGAGATCATTCCAATTGGCCTCCCAAAAAATTGATTGAAGCATGAACTACAACCATTGTTTTAACTGAACACAAGACAGAGATTGTGCACCTGTTCAATATTCTATTATATGTGATCATGTGTGTTTTGTATGAGTCCACGTTGCTGTTTCTGTTCAGATCATTCTATCTGATCATGTGTGTTCTGTATGAGTCCCCGTTGCTGTTTCTGTTCAGATCATTATATCTGATCATATGTGTTCTATATGAGTCCCCGTTGCTGTTTCTGTTCAGATCATTATATCTGATCATGTGTGTTCTGTATGAGTCCCCGTTGCTGTTTCTGTTCAGACCATTCTATCTGATCATGTGTGTTCTGTATGAGTCCCCATTGCTGTTTCTGTTCAGATCATTATATCTGATCATGTGTGTTCTGTATGAGTCCCCGTTGCTGTTTCTGTTCAGATCATTACATCTGATCATATGTGTTCTGTATGAGTCCACGTTGCTGTTTCTGTTCAGATCATTCTATCTGATCATGTGTGTTCTGTATGAGTCCACGTTGCTGTTTCTGTTCAGATCATTCTATCTGATCATGTGTGTTCTGTATGAGTCCCCGTTGCTGTTTCTGTTCAGATCATTATATCTGATCATGTGTGTTCTATATGAGTCCCCGTTGCTGTTTCTGTTCAGATCATTATATCTGATCATGTGTGTTCTGTATGAGTCCACGTTGCTGTTTCTGTTCAGACCATTCTATCTGATCATGTGTGTTCTGTATGAGTCCCCATTGCTGTTTCTGTTCAGATCATTATATCTGATCATGTGTGTTCTGTATGAGTCCCCGTTGCTGTTTCTGTTCAGATCATTACATCTGATCATATGTGTTCTGTATGAGTCCACGTTGCTGTTTCTGTTCAGATCATTCTATCTGATCATGTGTGTTCTGTATGAGTCCACGTTGCTGTTTCTGTTCAGATCATTCTATCTGATCATGTGTGTTCTGTATGAGTCCACGTTGCTGTTTCTGTTCAGATCATTCTATCTGATCATGTGTGTTCTGTATGAGTCCCCGTTGCTGTTTCTGTTCAGACCATTCTATCTGATCATGTGTGTTCTGTATGAGTCCCCATTGCTGTTTCTGTTCAGATCATTATATCTGATCATGTGTGTTCTGTATGAGTCCCCGTTGCTGTTTCTGTTCAGACCATTCTATCTGATCATGTGTGTTCTGTATGAGTCCCCATTGCTGTTTCTGTTCAGATCATTATATCTGATCATGTGTGTTCTGTATGAGTCCCCGTTGCTGTTTCTGTTCAGACCATTCTATCTGATCATGTGTGTTCTGTATGAGTCCACGTTGCTGTTTCTGTTCAGATCATTCTATCTGATCATGTGTGTTCTGTATGAGTCCACGTTGCTGTTTCTGTTCAGATCATTCTATCTGATCATGTGTGTTCTGTATGAGTCCCCGTTGCTGTTTCTGTTCAGACCATTCTATCTGATCATGTGTGTTCTGTATGAGTCCCCATTGCTGTTTCTGTTCAGATCATTATATCTGATCATGTGTGTTCTGTATGAGTCCCCGTTGCTGTTTCTGTTCAGACCATTATATCTGATCATGTGTGTTCTGTATGAGTCCACGTTGCTGTTTCTGTTCAGATCATTCTATCTGATCATGTGTGTTCTGTATGAGTCCACGTTGCTGTTTCTGTTCAGATCATTCTATCTGATCATGTGTGTTCTGTATGAGTCCACGTTGCTGTTTCTGTTCAGATCATTCTATCTGATCATGTGTGTTCTGTATGAGTCCCCGTTGCTGTTTCTGTTCAGACCATTCTATCTGATCATATGTGTTCTGTATGAGTCCCCGTTGCTGTTTCTGTTCAGATCATTATATCTGATCATGTGTGTTCTGTATGAGTCCCCGTTGCTGTTTCTGTTCAGATCATTATATCTGATCATGTGTGTTCTGTATGAGTCCCCGTTGCTGTTTCTGTTCAGACCATTCTATCTGATCATGTGTGTTCTGTATGAGTCCCCATTGCTGTTTCTGTTCAGATCATTATATCTGATCATGTGTGTTCTGTATGAGTCCCCGTTGCTGTTTCTGTTCAGACCATTCTATCTGATCATGTGTGTTCTGTATGAGTCCCCGTTGCTGTTTCTGTTCAGACCATTCTATCTGATCATATGTGTTCTGTATGAGTCCCTGTTGCTGTTTCTGTGTGGGGTAAGTTGAAATAGTATAGGATAAACATGAAATGGGCAACATAATTCCATTAAAAACACATTTATTAATGGACAATGCAGAAAACAATTATTCAATACATTATAATGATTTTTTTCAATTTTCCCTGGACTGCTGTTTCTGTGTCTAGCCTACCTCCTCAGCTTTCTAGCGGTTGTTCTATCATAGTCTGTATAAGTTTAGCTAAAGATAAAATCATATTCTCCTTCAGTTTCTCGTGCATGTGTTTTAATATGCATTTCATACAATATAACATCAATGAAAAGCTTTTTTTATAAAAAGTAAAAAAATAATAACAGTAATTCAAATACAATCAATGTCTCTACTATGCATGAAAAAAATACGGAATTTAATTCAGTTTAATTCAATTTTATTTTAATAGAAGCTTTCCATGGTGAGCACTATCTCAAAGTGCTTTCCAAAGTCAGGTTACAGTAAGCATAGTAAGTATACAGTACAATAAGTAATCACAAATGTCAGGAGAACAAGTACACAATTGTAGTTATTTTTGTAGGCAAAAAATAAACCTCTGAAGGCAAAAACAGATTTTACCTTTTTATAAATAAATTACACTGTACAGAAACACATCAGTTCACTTAGTATGTGCTTTATTTGTTTGTCCACGCACAGGGTATGTGTTTATCACATGGCTATGCTACTACAACGTTTGTCAATGAAGCATGGCATCATGTGACAGGAAGTTATATGTGGTGTCTCAACTTACCCCGTGTTTCGACTAGCCCCGGTCTCCCCTACTGCTAATCAAGTCCCTTTTCAATTGCTGGATTTGCTGTTGAAAAACTCATAAACACTGAATTGCTGAGTGAGGTGTTTTTAGAAATAATCATTAGCCGTGTACAACAATAATTGTTGCACCCTCTGCCAAATTGTTAACTGTGAGTTATTAAAAAAACAAACAAACAAAAAAAAAACGCTGTTCAGGGGGGGACACAGATTACAGTTGCACACCCCTAGTGCTCATTTTGTAACCACCTCTCTTCAGAAATTGAGATTTTAGGAGTCTTTTGAGAAGGGACTGGTTGGTAAAGGGCATTAGTTGATAGGTTAGATAAGTAATGATGTAAGTATACACCACAACACCCACTTGATAGATGTTATGAAAATGTAGATAAGTATACATTTAAATGATATAGTGATATGTTTTCCACAAAGTAAACAAACGTGACTATATCGTGTCTGCTTTCTCAGAAGGGATTAAAAAGGTATTTTTGCCAGATATTTATTCATGTCAACGAGGAGGTTAAAAATACATGACAATGACACGGTCGGATTTCCATATGAAAGTGCGATATGATTCATGATACTGTACCTTCATTCATGTGTTCTTCAGCAGTTACTGTACACAACAATACATAAACATGTGTAATTACAAAACCATATAAACAATGCTTTTGACAGATGGTGTTTTGCGTATGTTTTTCAAAGTGTTGAGTGTAGATGCCCATCCCAACATCTGAAGCATCACGGTGATGATCCAATATCAAATAAGATATAGATAATGAAATCTTCGAATACATGCAGACGATTTGAATGAGCAGCCTGTGCCACAGGTGCAGTGGTACCCAGGCACGGGTGTAATTTACGTGGGGGACGGGGGGACGGGGGGGCTCAGTCCGTTCCCCCAATAATGTATGTGACGGTTACTTTAAATTATAGAGCAGACAGAGGAGAAAAGAATGTTGGTGCTCAGTGTATCAGAACGAAGAAAGTATGGGGAGGTGGGGCTGAGCACTAGCGCGAAAAGAGAGTGTGAGTCTGAGGTGATCGTCGGAGAGGAGAGGAGAGGAGAAACAAAAATTAGTGTAATGAAATAGGTGTGGCTAACACGGTTAGAAATTCGAATTTATTTTTATATTCCCTTGTACATACCCTTGTTAAATCCCCCTTGTTTTAGTGTAGATACTAGATAGTATTATTTTATTTTTGTCACGTCGTCTGGAAGACTCTCCTCTGTATCGGTTAGCACTCGGGGCGACCGGCAAGCTCCGAGTTCCGCCGATACCAACCAAAGCAACCCGGTAACTTAGAGGGAGAATAAAGAGGCTGCTGAGAGCCCTTTATTCCATATTCATTTTGTCTGTATGTGTTATTTGAGTTATCTGTTTACCTGGGTGTTAAATGTATCTCCCCTACGGAGATTAATACTACTGGCCAGTGGTAATTGTGTAAAGAAAAAAAAAAGTCCTGTCACCAAGTGTTTTTTGTCTGCCCTGTATATAGTCTATATATACTCTAATCTGCTACAGGGTTGTTTTATTATCAGGGTTGCCAGTCCACCACGTTATTTGGTATACATTTTAATTTAATTAGTATTATATATATAGAGAGAGAGATATTATTGTATCTGCCTTATTTACCGGAATATAGTCCGGCTGTGCTATTGTCCCTAGACTTCCTACTGTTTAATATTTCACCGGGTAGCTTTATTTATTTATTTATTTATTTATTTATTTATTTATTTATTTTTTTGACACAACCATTATAATTATTATAATAATATTTATATTTGAGTTTATTTGCCCCCCCTCCCCCCCTCTAAACATCGAGTAAACATTGTTTATTTCTGAAGACATCATTTTAGTATACTGTATATTTTATGTTCCTGGGGTTGTGCACGACTATATACTATCCCACACAACCATCAGGTGGAGTCACCGTGCATTTTATCAGGTTGTTAACTTTCGCTTGCCGGCAGCATTATAGTTAGCTAGCTAGCTAATGTTAACCGACTTACCATTACGTTTGTTCGCTAAATGCATGAGTTGACATGAAACTACATGAGCTACAATCCGCTGGCTAGGTACCGTTAGCTAACGTTATCAAGTTCAAATTCTGTGTTTTTAAATAGAATACTGTAACGTTAACGTTAGCTAACGACATGCCTCTTTCAACCTGTTTAGCTAGCAGGCATGGATGTTACCTATTGGTAAGTTAACGTTAGCTATCTGGCTAATATATGTTTTTAGTGAGCTAGCTATGTTCTCATAATCATAATTTCCCCGGTCTTTGTTATAGTGACTGCAATACAATGTCCACGTCTGCCAAGCGAAAAAGTCGGACATAAGGAATTTCTTTTATGGAGTGCTGAGAAAAGTAATTGCAGTCAGGTGACATTATCTAGGACTCTCATAGAAGGCAATTACCTAGCTAGTAAGCTAATTAAGTGCTTTTTGTCTTAATTTTTATATGGTGTAACTGCAGAGCCCATAATCTGTACATCTTAATGTTAGTTTGGTCACTGTCTTAATCTATGATCATGTTAACCTTTGGATGAGGTGCAGCAGGAGAGGAAAGCTAGAAACAGAGAGAGAGATGAAAATATGATCACATAGCCTATTTATTATTGAATATTACAAATGCTGTTGTAATTGTAAAGATATTCCTTTATATAGTATATGTTTAAATAAGAATGCATTTAGGGTCAATGTAGTTAATTCTATTTTTCTACGAACTTGTTTATTTATAAACATGTAGCCATGACTCACAAATTAATTGACTTTAGTAAAGTACCTGAATTAAAATTTAAAATGTAGTACCTGAATTAAAATTTGACATCATACTGTATTTTAGGAAGTGCAGATGCTGGCTATTAATGATAGCTTAAGAACAGACAGAGAGAGTGAAAGAGAGAGCAGCAGTGAGACTAGAGAGACTGAGCATTAGCAGGGGATGATCTTGAAATAAGCCCAAATCAGTCAAACTCAAAAGTGATAGTTTCCCAAAGGTTATCGAGTATACATTTTCAGGATAGATGGTTTAAAGATTACACCTGGCTCCACTACAGCCCCTCGTTGAAAGGAGTGCTCTGCTTCTATTGTTCGAAATATTTCCATGCCAAAAAATCCCCTCTCGCCAGCAAAGCAGACCCTGCTTTTGTTTTGTCTGGGTTATGCAACTGGAAAAAAGCCATTGAGAGATTTGGAAAACATAGTGAAAGTCAGTGTCACAAAGTTGCAGTGACCACACACATCCAGGAGGCAAAACCTGTTAACACCCAGCTCTCTAGTGCATTTTTAAAACAACAACAAGAAGCCAGATCTTGCCTTCTGAAGATAGTCAGCTCAGTGCAATTTTTGCATCGACAGGGTTTGGCTTTCAGAGGCCATGAAAATAAAGAGGGTAACATGCACAAGCTGTTAAAACTCAGAGCAGAGGATGATCAAACACTGTCAACATGGCAAAGCAAATAATTTCTCTGCCATTGCTACAGTACTCAGTGATTATAGATGGGACACAGGATATGTCCACTGTCGAACAAGAATCCATCTGCTTGCGCTTTGTGGATGACAACCTGCAACAATGCAAAGAGTTTGTGGGTCTTTATGAAGTATCATCAACAATGGGGGAAATAATTGCCAAAGTTGCAACTGACGTGTTACTACATCTCAATCTACCTCTCTCAGGACTGCGTGGGCGACCCTATGATGGCGCTGCAAATATGTCCGGGCACTGCTCAGGAGCACAGGGGTTTCTAAGGAAAGAGCAACCACTAGCAATGTACATCCATTGTGGTCCTCACTGTGTTCATTTGATTACTCAAGCAGCCTGCTCAGCCTCTCCAGTAGTTAGAGATTCCATGCAGTGGGTTCACGAGTTGGGGAGCTTATTCATACAGTCTGGCAAATTCAAAACAATCTTTACAGAAGTAGCAAAATCAGAAAGCGAAAATGTCACTTCTCTCAAACCTCTGTGCCCCACTAGGTGGACAGTTCGCACCCCAGTCATTCAGTCTGTCCTCAACCAATATGAGTCGGTGTTGATTGGTTTGGAGGAAATGGCCTCATCTAGTTCCTCTGATTCAAAAAGCTAATGGCCTTCTTGAAAGATTTCAGAAGGGAACTACAGTCCTTTGACTTATCCTTGCTACAGATGTGATGGGGGAGTTGGAGAGTCTGAACATCTCTTTACAGAAGAGAAGCCAAACCATAGCAGGAATGTTAGCTTCAGTGGGACATGTTAAAATCAGCCTTGAGAGGAAAAGAACAGAGGAAAACTCCACTGCATTGTATGAGAGTGCAACAGGAGTAATTCATTCCATTGGCATCCAACCAATTCAGATGCCTCACGTGAGAAAGCCTCCCAAACGCTACACAGGTTTGGCTATGCCCTATGCACCCCCCACCTCTCAGGAGTACTACAGAGTACAGTACTTCAACGTCCTAGACACTGTTAATATACAGTTCAGAGAGCGATTTGACCAGGAAGGCCTGCACAACCTACAAAAATTGGAGAAAGTTCTCCTTTTTGGAGAGGTCGACAATGTTGTGGATCAGTATTCTGAATTGCAACACAATTCCTTACAGGTGCAGTTGGCCATGTTCATGTCAAAGTACACCTACAATTCTAGCACAGAGGTAGCTAGCATTATGAGGAGCATGTTGCCGGAGGTTCGTGTGCTTTTTAGTCAAATTGAGGCCATTGTGAGGCTATTGCTGGTAGTCCCTGCCTCCTCTGTTGAGGCTGAGAGGAGCTTCAGTGCCCTGAGAAGGCTGAAGACCTGGCTTCGCACCTCAATGACCCAAATTCAACTGAACAGTGTGGCTGTATGTGCACCAAGAGAAACTGGATGAGTTGGATAGAAATGCAATCTGCCAGAGATTCATCGATGCCAACGATCATCGCAAGAATGTTTTTGGATCAATTCTGTGAATTATTTAACTCACTTAACCTCAGACAGCCAAAAGTAGTGTAGTTATTGCTTTTGTGAGAGCCATACTCCATAATGCTGTTTTATGTAAATATGTTGGTAAACAGAATAAAATCTAGCTCAGCATTATTAAGGTAAAACAGTACAAGGGGAGGAGACGATTTTAGGAAACAGTGGGACAGCTCATTTGGGAGGAGAATGTAGAGAGACTGGAAGGAGAGATTGGTATGAGTTATAGATCACAGTCATAACATTAGTGAGGTTTATTATTTTTTGGCACTCCTTCCAACCCTCCAGGTTAGTCTGTTCACTGAGTAAATAAAATGCCCCATGGCAAAGGCATTAAACTCTACCTAACATCTCCTAGTCTTTCATGCATTTGTTTATTGTTCAATTTCAATTGTAGGATATGTTTTTACATGAGTTTCCAGCCACTTTATAAACATGCACATAGATCTGAATGATGCAAACTACTGAAACACTATTTCATTTGACTATTTATTGTTACACTGATAATGTGGGATACAAATACATTATTAGTTTACCTGTACTCTTAAACGCAAAAAACATGAATATTAGACATTTCAGTTGTTCTATTGCAATGCATGCTGGGGCAGCAGTGTGGAGTAATAGTTAGGGCTCTGGACTCTTGACTGGAGGGTTGTGGGTTCAATCCCAAGTGGAGGACACTGCTGTTGTACCCTTGAGCAAGGTACTTTATCTAGATTGCTCCAGTAAAAACCCAACTGTATAAATGGGTAATTGTATGTAAAAATGATGTTTTTAAAAAATAATAATAATAATGTAATTGTATGTAAAAATAATGTGATATTGATATTGTGATATTTCAAACATCATTTACAAGTAGTGTTTTGAAACACATCCATAACATATCCATTTATCACGTTTGACACCTCACTTTTGGGGTTTCAGAACATTGAAATGGTGTATTGAAACATGTTCTTTTAATAGTATAGCAGAAGTATGATTTTATGTTTGCTTTTGTTAGTAGAGTTCCAATATGGGTTTTGCTCATAAGTCATAACACCTGGCATCTGCATATGATTGAACCTTTTTCATTACGTAATATTAATTTTCTGCTATAATAATAATTTCTTTATTACATAACTCTATAATACTAGTAATACTATTCCAGACGCATCTTTCACCCACGAGGACAGCTAGCTGGTTTCAAGAATTGTCCCCCCAAATCTTCAAAAGAAAGTTACGCCCGTGTACCCAGGCATAGGGTCTGGGGCTCAAGCACCCATGGAGAATAATAAGCGGGCATGCAACACCCACCCACGACAGTTTCTGTTTATGCTATAATGTCGATTAATGGTCTGCCGTGTTAAAAACGTTGCCCAAACCTTTAAAACAGGGCTACAATTAAAAGGTCCCGCATAGCGCAAATATATTTCTCATCACATTTCTAAAAACTGAAGGGAATGAATACTTGCTGAATATGCTTCTGAGTGCTGCAAATATTTAGGACTCCTTCTGCCTGAGTGCGCTGCACCCTATGCTGTAGAGCGCGCATTCTCCAGCCTGACAAGACAAAGAACTATCTTCGGTCATCAATGGGACAGACGAGGCTGAATCATGTTGCTGTCCTTAATGTTCATCAAGACCTTACCAGAGATCTAGATGTAAATAAGATTGCTGACAAATTAATCCAAAGGTCTAAAGTCAGACGTCTATAAATTGGGGCATTAGTGATGACCGTGTGTGTAAGTGAGTACTTTACGTTAATTATTGTATTTATTTATACTTAATCAGAGGCTGTAAATCCCAAATACACACAAAAAAAGTCGTCGCCAACCCAGGTATAGTCGTTTACTAACAATGCTTCAGAGGGCACCAGGGCGATCCTACTGTTTACAGTGCTGGCCTGGCTGTGCTATTGAAAGGAATATTTTGCCGCATTACAAAGCCTTGCATGTTATTATTATTATTATTATTATTTATTTATTAGCTAACACCCTTATCCAGGGTTACAAGATATCACATTATTTTCTACATACAATTACCTATTTATACAGTTTTTTTATTTGTTTTTTTTTCCACTGGAGCAGTCTAGGTAAAGTACCTTGCTCAAGGGTACAGCAGCAAACCCAGCCATTATTCCACAGGCTGGGTTTGCATGTCATGGGACCATGTTTAGGATACCAGTACTGCCACTTGTAGTGTGCTATTTATATTTTCTTCATCTAATATTTTCTTCATCAGTCATCAAACACATTATTAATAAGTTATTGTCGCTCAGTATTTCTTGGGTATGTTGTATTATTATTATTATTATTATTATTATTATTATTATTATTATTATTATTATTATTATTATTAATAATTAATTAATTTCTTTATTTATTAGCAGACACCCTTATCCAGGGCGACTTACAGTTGTTACAAGATATCACATTATTTTTACATACAATTACATTGTTTTTTACATATTATTTTTACATACAATTACCCATTTATACAGTTGGGTTTTTACTGGAGCAATCTAGGTAAAGTACCTTGCTCAAGGGTACAGCAGCAGTGTCCCCCATCTGGGATTGAACCCACGACCCTACGGTCAAGAGTCCAGAGCCCTAACCCAATAATAATTTCTTAATAGAGAATAAAGACATGGAGAAATACGTCCAGTCGAAACGTATTTTATTACATTTATGTTAGTATTTCTAAATGTAGTAGTGAGTGTTTACTATAGGCCCAGGTTAAATAAACCAATAAATATTGGGAAAATCTGAGTCACGTTGCATTTTTAATAACGCATTTCAGGAATAACTTACTGTAGGTCGACCATTAAAAGTTAATGACTTTTGTTTTGTTAACCAGCTCGAAGACAACCCTTGCATTTGACTCACTCAAGGCAGCCGCACGCTGTTTGCGAGTTGCGGATCGCATGTGAAGAAAGCCTCCGGTAGGAGCAGCACGCACTTCATGATGTGACCTCCGTGCTTGGAAAGGACACGCCTCCACTTGGCTTCATTCAGCGTTTCAGATCCTGCCTCTTGTGATCGAGTGTTCGCGTGACTGAGTGACCGGGCGAGCCTCGGAACTGCCCCGCACAGTGAACACCCCCGAGCACGATCTCCGATTTCTCACGCGATTCCAGCACCAGACACAGGCAGCGGGGAGAGAGCAATCTGTACAGCCTGCTGTATATCAGGGTTAAAGAAATACATTTGCATTTAAATATCTTTTCAAGGTGGAAGCATCTCTGTTAAATATAATTCACATGTTGATATTAATGACAATTTACTTCAAGATAAACAGAAAATGCTTATTGGGCGTTCTGTATAGAAAACATATTATTGTGTTCTGGAATCTTCATTTTGTTAACATTTTATACAGCAGAGAAAACATGTTTTTTGTTACAATATAAAACCAAAATAGTTAGCATATAATTATTAGGAGTTCTGTAACTGGATGTTTCGTATTGAAAAACTAAATGCGAAGCTCTCTGCCGAGGAAATGGCCACTGATTACATTGAATTAGAAATATCTGGTTTGAACGTGCAGTGAATATACCGTACAGAACCCTAACTGTGTTCAACAGAATCGTTCTTTATAGAAATCTCAATAGAAGTCAGAGTGCTCCACAGAAACACACACGCACTCATCGTTCTGTGCAGAGGAGCCGGGTATTTTCCTGCGTGTAAACTGGGACCTCGGAGCAAAAGGAAACGTATTGTTCTAAACCAGTCCAGCAGAAAACAGTAACCAGCAAGGGCGGTATAACAGCATGATCAAGGGTTCAAGATTACAGCGTGACATACACAATAAAAACGCGTTACCCTGTTTTTCTTTTCTTTTTCTTCAAATGCTTATTTATGAGGGTTTCAGTGTAGGCTAATCTGGGTAAATCAAAACCTGCATTAAACCACAAAGTATAGCTATGGTGGCGCCATAAACGTGATTGAATTCAATCCTGCTTTGTTCTATCGATTAAACTCTCCAGGCATTAATTAGCGATGCAACAGTGAATGCCATGGATTGTATTGTGGGAGCCTCAATTGAACATTCGTTAGTCGATGAATCGCCACTGTTATATCTATATTACTGCCACCTGTCTTCAGTTTTATTTGAAGACATTTGCTTCTTGCATTTGAATAATACATTTCTCAATATTATATCACGATGTGTAATAAAATGCACATGCGTGCTTGATGTTGAGATGTCACTTTGTATTGTGCTTCTTCTTTTGAATAATAAAGTGACGTCGTTGATTTCGGAGTTCATAAAAAGAAATGCCTCGTCTATAGAATGAACGTGTTCTTAGTATTACAGTACACTAGTCAGCAAGGGGGCCGCGTGGGGAAGAGCAGCTCATTCATTAACCTGTCACGTCACTTGGATATAGTGCATATACTTTGAGATTGTGTGAGAAGAACACAAAACAAAAGTCACCTGTTCTGTTGTGTCATTCTCACACATTTAGATCAATTCTCACGCATTGAGAATGGGTTACTAAAAGCATTGTGTGAAGCTATAAGACACGTACATTACAAGTGTAAGAATGCAGACTGTTGATTTGCCCATTATTGCCCCCCTCCCGTTTAAGGTTAAATAGTGTACCTGCGTTTCCCCTATTTGCCACCTTTTGCAGTCTTGTCTGTCTGCCTTGTTCCATTCTCACGCAATCCATGTTCTTCTCACGACAGGGAAACAAACGTGACCCGTGACCTCGGTTCCCTTTCACCTGTCAAACACATATTGTATCATAGCTCCAGCATCTGCAACTCGGTCCACAGCCTCTCACGCAACTCTGTCAATCTTTAACCGAGTTAACGGTGCATACACAGGGGCGTCGGCTTGATCAAATTCTATTAAAACTGGGAAAACATAACATTCACTGAACTAAAGGCCAGTACTTCTCTGTGATAATGAACACACCCTTTTCTTCAACATTTCACTACTTTACTCGGGAAATGAGATTCAATTCCTACATACATGTTTATGTTTATTGATCAAAAAGAAAAGAAAATCGAATCCATAAATAAAGAAGCTGTAGTCATTGTATGGACATTTCAAATGGAAAAGGACTGGCTCTCTACAATCAAATAAAACACAACGTATTGCATACTCTTTGAAACAATCATTTAAAAGAAATATCCAATTCCTTTAAAATGATCAGACACAGTCTAATGTAACCATCACATTTGGGTTATTTTGCTGCATTGTATGTTTTCAATGCAGATATGACACTATAAAACCAAATGCTTAGGAATTAAACATTCATATTATGCAATATACCACACATACAATATTTATTAAGTAGCCTCTGATTACTTGTGTTTTGTGGATTCATTTGAAACTTTATAATATCAATGATTTGTGGGAAAACTGTTGCAAATTCTTCTTGATTAAAAATACATTTAAAACAAACAGTGTGGTTACTTATCAACATCTTGTGTTAATTTAATGCGTATTGTGTACTGTGCATTTTCCATATGGCTACATTTCATATATATATATATATATATATATATATATATATATATATATATATATATATATATATATATATATATATATATGAAGTGTTTTACTGTTATTTCATATTTTACAATTATTACTACTTTTTAAAAATCTAAATATCACACATTCTTCAGATATTATTGTTATCTAAAAAAAAATCTAAATTAAGGATATTTAACAACATTTTCACAACGAAACGAAAAAAGTTTGAACATCGCCTCAATCAAAACAATACCTACACTTTTTATCTTTAGATTTATCCAATTTAATAATGTCATTTTATTTCTCCCTCGAATGTGGCTTTGCTATTGGTCATTTTTAAAATTATTATTATTTTAAACACAGGAAAGATAACGTTTTTATTATTTGTGCTGAATATACTCCTCGAATTTATCAACCTGTCAAAGCGCCCTGATTAAAAACACCCGGAGGCTGAATTCTCCTTCCTCGGAACATTACCTTTGCACGCTATCCTTCAGAGACAGGGTTGGGGTTGAAATGACCCTCCACACAAAGAAAAGCTAACGGCGTACGACTGATCAACTCCGCTTTACAGTGAAGAGCAAACTGTACAAAACGGGCTCACAATTCAAATTCATGAAGTTTGCACTGTCTGCAGAGAAACTGGATAACTTCAACATTTTACACTTTTTAAATGCAGCCTTTAACAGATACTGTGGAAGAAAAAAAAACACTTTTATAAATTAATCACGAATTAATGTTTTCATTAATGAATTTGGTCCAGATTTTAAGATATAACGTCTAGATTATATTAATTTCAAAGGGAAAAGACTAGTTAGTAAAATCAAATTATTTTATTTTATGAAAAAGATGACTTGGTTTTTGAAAAGTTTTATTACAATAATGCAGTATACACATTTGTCTGTTTTATAAAATGTAATTCTGAATTTAAACATTTAGTTTACAGAACATGAAAACACTGACGCAAAATGAGTATAGTTTATATGGTTTCTGTTTATTTCGACTTTGAAGTTCGTTACACTTTGTGTTTGTTTTCTTAGTAAAAATAATAAATAATATCTCTGTATTTGACATTGGAGTATTTTCTAGGCGGTGGTTTGAAAGCACTCAGAGACGATATTTAGATTTGCTCATGAACATCATAACCCAATATTAACTAATCCAATTGAAATGGCCCAGGCTGTTTCACTGACACAGTGCTTTTCCAGGAAAGCTCTTTTCCAGTTACAGCACCGGGCGGGTTTAAAACCGTGCAATTATCTGAATGCAAACACTCCCACCTCCTAATGTCTGTCAACTGCCAATTCGGAAGAAGAGACATTTCCGACATTTAAAACAGATTGTATTGAGGGATTTACATGAACATACATCATTATTATTACAAATCAAAATATTGTCCACAATCGGCTATTTGCTAGCGTTCAGTATGCAGTATATGTTTGTAAAGATTGTTTAGCCCAGTGTAATTACATTTGAAATCTGAGCTGTTTATTTCTGGTGTATAATATATACACAACTCAACTCGGTATTTCTTTATTCCTAACACATAATTGCTTTGTGCACACTTTGCATTGAATCAATGAAATGAAGCCCCGCGGTTGAAGTCGCGCAGTAGCACTCGGGAGAGCTCGAGTTTAGATTCCCGAGTTTAGTTTCCCGAGTTGGCATTCCAGAGTTTTGATTGTCGAGTTTGCATTCCCGCAGGAGCAGTGAACAGTTAAGCAGCTGAGTGTTACACAGGCCAAGTGTCTGCACCCACATAAAAAAGGGTTCTTAAATGGTTGTTTGAAGAAACAAAAAAGGTTCCCCTATGACATCGGTACAAAGAACCTTTAATGGTTCTAGATAGAACCTTTTTTCTAAGTGTGTGGGTGAAAGCTGGAAGCGCAGTACATCCAGAATCTTACACTGCTGATTAAAGACGCGTATAGGCTACTGGTAGAATTACCATTTGAAAAGGTATGATGATCAGTCGGGAAATTTTATTCAAAGAAAAAGAAAAGATCAACTTTAATTTGTAATGTTAAACTGTTAAACTAATACTTCTAACAGCGTTGCTGAACTGAACTCTTCAAATAAAATAAGGATTCTTGTCACGCGCTTTGCAGGCACGCATCCCCGCTGGCTTCAGTCAGACGCGTTCTTCTTCTCATGTGATGTACACCTTGCTGTGGAAGATAGCTTACTTACACGAGGACAATAGCTGTACTTTATCTACCTGCTATTGAAATGTACTTAATGGCGCTAATCGTGCCGATACTCTTCTGTCTCAATCGTGACTGACGTATCTAAACACTTGCTTATTTATGTAGTCTTCTGTTTGTTTATTTAATATTCTTTCTTTTATAACTTTCCATCCTTTGCCATTCTTTGCATACTTTTCTTTTGTTCTCGTTTGTTTTGTGTTGGAATAGTTGGAATAGCATCGATCTACCGCCTCTCTTTTATTGTTTTTAATTAGCCTTCCTCATGTTAAAATCGCACCGCAGGGTGTGTGTGCAATGGAAGGTGCTGTATGAGCAGCCACGTGACAGAGAGGACTGACCAATGCGGGTGCGCGGAGCTCTATAAAAGAAACGGTCTTCTCCTCATCTTCATAGTCTGGTGATTGGAAGAGTAAAGCAAGTATCAGACTGCTGAAGATAGACTTGCCTAGTCGCCGATTACAGTATACACTGTGTGACTCGACTGATCACACTGCCAAGGCTGGGATCAAACCCAACGGCTTAGCAAATTGAAAAGGTAATTATGCTTTTACTTGTATTTTAATCCGTATATTTTTGTTGTTAATTAAGCATTTATAAAAAGAGTTGAGTAGACTACAGCAGATTTTAAGGAAGAAGTACAAATACCTACATTGCAGTAGTTTGCACTGGAGACATGCAATGTAGTTGCTTATAAACTCCTACAAAAACACTGTAAAATGATATAGTGTAGATTACCAAATGCATTACGCAGTGTGCATGAAGCCATATAAAGTACGGTATTTTACAAAATATATATCAGTATTATTATTGAAATCAATATACATTCTAATGTATTAATCGGCACGGGCCTTTCACGATACTGTGCCACCAGAAGCAGTGTAGTCTACGGGCATACCTACAGTATGACTTTTTGATAGCGATAAGAGTTGGTAAAACTATGAAAATGCATTTTATAAAACTTAAAAACAAACTTAAAAATAGATCATGGAGAAATATTTTAACTACTAGATTCGTTGTATGAGAAACTACAGCTTCTGCAATTTTAGTTGAAGTCTTGACTTCTAATCTATGATTGAGCGTTTGAAGTTATGGTTAATGATTTGTAATTTACTGTTCAGCCTGCAACGTTATCAAATGCTAGAGTCGATTCGGCGCTTTATTCGTGTCAGGCGCAGGTGGTTTTAATTTGTAACTCGGTACCTGTTGAGATCCAGGTGGTTTGTGCAGTTTTTTATAGGCGCTGTTAATGTGCCAGTGTTGCAGATTGAGATCTGGAATCTCTCTCATTGACGCAACAGTCATTGTCAGCAATACTCCTCGAGCACCGCAAGGTTTTATTACAGCTAGGGGTTTGAAAGCTGCATTGTTTTACAGTGCATTAGATAGCACTTACAGGTGCTTCCGACACTCCAGTTGCCTATATGCACGATATGTGCAACAGGCTACAAAAATACAATACAAAGGAAAAATAAACTAGATGAAATCACAACTTCCTTGAGGGCTAGGGTGGCATATTCTGTGCGATCTGAATTACACCTGACCACGGTTAATTGTTGTGCAGTGTGGCGCTGTAGCGAAGTTAGGGGTCGAACATAAGTGACTGTGGCACAATGCGCGGTAAAGTGCGCAGGTCACTTACACATAGGAAATCAGAAGACCGAATATTTCTTAATTGGTTTAACGTAATTCGGTATACTGCTACCCAAAACTCTATCCAAACACAGACATGCGCGCCAGTGCGTTGCGCATTGCTGCGCGGGTTGTTCATATAGTGCCAGGTCGCTCCAGTGCGTTGCGCATTGCTGAGCGGGTTGTTCATATATTGCTAGGTCGCTCCAGTGCGTTGCATATTGCTGAGCGGGCTCCTCATATAGTGCCAGATCGCTCCAGTGCGTTGTGCATTGCTGAGCGGGTTGTTAATATAGTGCCAGATCGCGCCAGTGTGTTGCGCAATGCTGAGCGGGTTGTTCATGTAGTGCCAGGTCGCTCCAGTGCGTTGCGCATTGCTCAGCTTGTTAATAGGACATGCGTTCATAAAGTAATGTATATGCAAATTACAAGGTGTCATTGTGAATGGGGGAGTGTATATTGAAGTTATGTGCTTGTGCATACAGTGTGTAATGGAAATTGGGGGGTCTTTAAAGAATCAAGGACTGTTTTTAAACGGCAGTTGTGTGCCAGTCTTGTACAGTAATCTTGTACACTGTACAAGACTTGTAAGTTCCTGAAATATAAATATTATTGTTCAAATACTTTTTTTTCTTTATGAAATGTGTGTGTGATAGCGCTATGGCCAGTTTTTACAATTGCTGTCTCTTTAACTAGGGTTTTTTTTTTTTATCAGAGCACACAAAGGCTGTTTCTTTATTGCAAGGAAAAGTCTCCTACGTCTGCACCTTGCTAATAAATGCTGTATTTTTCTGTTTCTTTAAACAGATATCTGAGCTCTGAGATCTGTGTGCTGCATTTAAAAACCTTTGAAAGGAAAAACAATGGCGCTCATATCTCTACCCATTCTTGGTCCCATCTTGGTGTCCGAGAGCCTGGTCGCCGTGGCAACGTTGTGCGCAGTCTACCTGTTGCTGCGGCTCCTGCGCACAGAGATCCCAGCGGGTCTGCGCAGACCCCCCGGGCCCACACCCCTACCCCTGATTGGAAACGTGCTGGAGCTAGGAGGCAACCCCCACCTCAGCCTGACGAAGATGAGCCAGCGCTACGGGGACGTCCTGCAGATCCAGATTGGCACCCGGCCCGTGGTGGTGTTGAGCGGGAACGAGACGGTGCGCCAGGCTCTCATCAAGCAAGGGGACGACTTTGCTGGACGGCCTGACCTCTACAGTTTCCAGTTCATCTCTAACGGCAAGAGCTTGACCTTCAGTAATGACCATGCCGGGGTGTGGCGAGCCCGGCGCAAGCTGGCACAGAATGCCCTTCGCTCTTTCTCCACCGTTGAAAGCCCAACCAGCAGCTACTCCTGCGTGCTTGAGGAGCACATCTCCCTGGAGGCGGAATACTTGGTGAAGCGGCTCTCTGGGATCATGGAAGCTGATGGGAGTTTTGACCCTTTCCGCCACATTGTGGTCTCGGTGGCCAATGTCATCTGTGCCATGTGCTTCGGCCGGCGCTACAGCCATGACGACCAGGAGCTGGTAAATCTGGTGAACCTGAGCGCCGAGTTTGGGCGTGTGATTGCCAGCGGCAATCCTGCCGACTTCATCCCTGCTCTCCGTATCCTGCCCAACCGCAACATGCGCGCCTTCATTGGCATCAGCAACAGATTCAACACCTTCATCCAGAACATTGTGACCGACCACTACCGCTCCTTCGACAAGGTAAGGGCTGTGCATGTGAGTGGTTGTGCTGCCAGTGAAATACTCTGGTTATGCTATACTCTAGAATACTGTAGTGTTTTGAGCATGGCAGTTTCATACTGAGAACATTACCATAGTGTTGTGAGCATACCCTACTAAGAACTATTAGCAGTTAAGATTTCTACCTACTAAGTCACAGATGCAAAACCAGAATTCCATAATCACACTCAGATCTCAGTCATTTGAAATCAAGCAAGCCATGATGCTTCAAGCCCCCACTTGGCCATTAGCCATGATGTTCATCACTGTTCTGTTTCTCTCACCTCCAGAGCAACATTCGTGACATCACTGACTCACTGATTGAGCATTGCCAGGACAAGAAGGTGGACGAGAACGCCAACATTCAGATCTCTGACGAGAAAATTGTGTCCATCGTTAATGACCTTTTTGGAGCTGGTGAGTTTTTCCCTCAATTTGAATTAACGTATTATACAGCTTTATTTATTTGGTAGATGCATTTATCCAAGGTTACTTACATGTGTTACAGGGCAGTACAGGTATACAATGCAAGATTAATATTTAAGTACAGTAAGTACAAATACAATATGAAATAGGATGCAACAAGTTAGGATTACAACAGGTTATATCTACAGTGACATATTAGTAGTGCAAGGATATTGCATCAGCTGAGGATGCAGTAACGTGATGCCTAGGCCAGGCAAGTGCAGTGCATAGCAGAAGGGGTATAATCAAGAGAATTTAACCATTTGTTCAAACATGCTATTGTAATAAAATCCTTAGTAATGACTTGCCTTCGGTGTTCAATCCCCTGTGCTTTAGCACATCTCAGCACATACCAGGTTGTTGTGTGTTCCATGAGCTGACGTGGTATCCCTTGTCACTTCATTTCCAGGCTTTGATACAATCAGCACTGCTCTCTCCTGGTGCTTAATGTACTTGGTGTCCCACCCTGATATCCAGAAGAAGATCCACCAGGTATTAGGTAAGTCTGTCTAGCACCTTTTTTGCATATTTTTTTCCTGTACAAAACAGCAACACATTAAGGCCACACTGCTTCCCTCCCAGTCACTCGGCATTAACCAATAGGCCACACTGCCTCCCAGTCCCCCAGCTCTAACCCCTAGACCACACTGCCTCCCAGTCCCTCAGCTCTAACCACTAGACCACACTGCCTCTCAGTCCCTCAGCTCTAATCACTAGAGCACACTGACTCCCAGTCCCCCAGCTCTACCCACTAGACCACACTGCCTCTCAGTCCCTCAGCTCTAATCACTAGACCACACTGACTCCCAGTCCCCCAGCTCTACCCACTAGACCACACTGCCTCCATCCTAGTCCCTCGGCTCTACCCACTAGACCACACTGCCTCCCAGTCCCTGTGTTCTGCCCACTAGACCACACTGCCTCCCAGTCTCTCAGCTCTAACCACTAGGTCATCTCCATTTGCTGACCTCTTTCTCTTCCTCTGCAGATGAGCATGTGGGCAGGGAGCGTACCCCCAGGCTCTCTGATAGACCCAGCCTGCCGTATGTAGAGGCCTTCATCCTGGAGACCTTCCGCCACTCCTCCTTCCTCCCCTTCACCATCCCTCACTGGTAAGCCCCACTCTGCTAACTCTTTCAGTTCATCCCAGTTCCCCTTGGAAGACAGGGTTGTGTGCTGTGAACACATGTTCTAAAAGCGCTGGTTCTTTCCTCATTTTAGCACGACGAAGGACACGGCTCTCAATGGCTTTTACATTCCCAAGGACACGTGTATCTTCGTGAACCAGTGGCAGGTCAACCACGACCCGTAAGTTACCTTACCAAAATCTCCCATGCTTTCTTCAGTCTTTTTGCAGCAGGTACATTTCTACAATGAAACGTATTGTAACTAATTATATAAACCTCGTATCACCCAAGATCATCAAATGTGCAGCTATGGTCAAATGTTTTGCATCACCCTACAGAATTAATGTTGCTTCATGAAGTCATATTGCATATCACTTAGTAGTTTTCCATATGCTTAATGAAAAACGGACAAATTGAAAAAAATGTCAATCATGTCAATCTAACATGAAATACTGTATTATGGCTTCTGCTAGACTTTTACGATATCATTTAGTCATTTCTTTGATTGCATTATGTCAAATAAAATATCGAAATTATGTTCATATAGTTTGTTATAGATTGTGTCAGTCCTAAAATTGTAGATGATGCAAAACCTTTTCTCATAACTGTAGACCCATACAGTGCCACAGTGCTTGTTTAGCTGCTGTGCCAAGCTAAGAGAGAGGTTCTTTGGAAGTGATGCTAACCTGCACTTGGGTTATTCCTCAGGAGTCTGTGGAAGGATCCCTCCACCTTCTCTCCAGAGCGCTTCCTGAATGCAGAGGGCACTGGTATCAACAAGGCTGAGTCGGAGAAGGTCATGCTGTTCGGGTTGGGGAAGCGGCGCTGCATTGGCGAGTCTATCGGCCGCAGTGAAGTCTTCCTCTTCCTGGCTGTGCTCCTGCAGCGGCTGGAGTTTCGCAGCCTACCTGGCCAGAAGCTGGACCTCACCCCCGAGTACGGACTCACAATGAAGCACAAGCGATGCCAACTCAGCGCCTCCCTGCGCTACCGCCACGGAGCTGACTCCGAGGAGTGAGACACTGCCCTCCACGGAAACACAGCACGACGCGTGCCAGGGACACCAATCCGCTGCTCCACTCACCTCAACACTGCGGCTAGCTGCTCTGTTAAGTTTTCTGTGCCTTTTACAATTAACTTTTGAGCCTAATCAATGTTTTTTGCAACAATACCTGCTTTTAAGCAACTTTTCTCAAGGTGGGGAATGAGAGGAACCCAACAGACAGATTGTGTTTTTAAAAACATAGTTCGCCTTCAACAGAGCTACAGTGGCTAACCATTGGAAATCTAAAACTCCAAGTACAAACACTGGTAACTGGTCTAGATGGTCATGACTTTAAGTCCTGTTAGAATGTATCAGGCAATGTTATACATTTGTTGACAGGAGATTCTAATCAGTTGAGATATATGCTGTAATGTTTATCAGCTAGGCAGTTTTTCTATTACGCAATGCACAGTGGTTATTTCTACTTGCTGCTTGAGGTTTAAAGGGGGAAGTGGGGTCAATGAAAGCAAGATCAATCTGAGCCATGGACTTATCAAATCTCAAACATGTAAAAGCTGTTTTACCTGGCTTTAACTTACTTACCTTTTACCATTTTGAGCTCAGCTGGCTAGATAACCAGTATCCAATTCCAGTAGTTCACATAGAAGCATTTTTTACACTTTTCTGTTCCCCAGACATTGCTCCCTGTACTTGTAGCCAAGTTGTCTGATCCATTATGGAGAACAAGGATCCAGTTGGTTGCCAAATAGCTGAAGCAACCCTCTGGGTGAAGAGCAGTATATTATATACCCAGTGACGTTACTGTTTGAATAAGACGTGCCTTTGGATTGGGTGAGATGTGTGGGAGAGCTCACACCCAGCTAGCACATAACCCCAGCATCCTGGATACTGAGCCATTTCTTGGCAGCACTTCCTGACTGGTGATTTATTCCCAGTGCTGTGGCGATGTTAAATCAAACTCGCCATTCTACTTAATAAGCTAGGCACTACCAAGCCATGGACTGGAATTGGCTGCTTTATTTCTATGGTAAATGTGCTCCAATAATGATATAATACGATCGATTAATAAGATTGATGATAAAACTGCAAACCTCCATTTCTAAAAACAAACTCCAACACCAGTACATGAACACAACAAAACACTGTCAATACCAAACAAAGCACAATGTTCTACCCTGCAGATTTGTCACCAGAAACCCTCCATAGAATTACAGCCTTGTTATGCACAGTTGGGTGTACACTGTTTCTTATAATTATCAGTAAGAAAGTCATTTTGTAATTTAAACATACACATGAAGGATTTTGCTGAACTGATCATGAATTCAGCTTTTATTTTGTAAATGTACAAGCTGTTTGAATCTATTTGTCAGATGTATCTGTATGTAACAAGCTATTTTCACATTGTTGGTATTTTTAACAAAGTCCAAATGTATCCCGAGAGAACACTTGTTTTAATTGTGTACACGTTTAATCTCTGAGATCATAAAAAGCTATTGGATGTATAACTCCTTGTCGTCTTTTTGTTTTATTAATGCAAGTCAGTTAGTATGTGGAAACTCCATGAGCAAACCGGGGCACACAGTCCACCAGCTCGACAGGGAACAGCTTGTGCTGTGCAGTGCACAACCTGCCCCCAATATACTGACATCAGTGGCCTTGCTAAACAGGCCATCAATGAACTGGGCTTGACAACCAATTCAAACCTACCATATGTAGCACACACTTTTGTAAAACTGCAAATGGAATACCCGGCAAGTATTCTATACTATCAAAGGGCCAATGTAATGAATAACCCAGAACTTTGTGATATTAAGATATTTCTCCAAGCTGAAGATGGGCAGAACTTAAAGAGTAAGTAGTGGGGTTCCACGTGTTGCTACAACTGTGTTAAATAACGCACCTGTAATTTGTCTTTTCATTGTTAACATCCTGACAACTTTTTATACTTATATCTTTAAAGTCTGTTTCATAAGAACATAAGAAAGTTTACAAACGAGAGGAGTCCATTCGGCCCATCTTGCTCGTTTGTTTGTTAGTAGCTTATTGATCCCAGAATCTCATCAAGCAGCTTCTTGAAGGATCCCAGGGTGTCAGCTTCAACAACATTACTGGGGAGTTGGTTCCAGACCCTCACAAAGCTCTTTTCAATATGGCTGCCTAATGCACTGGGGTTTGAGATCTGTCCTCTAAATCTGCAGGAAGAGCGATTTAAAAAAATAAACGTGCTTTGGCTTTTCTGTTCTGTACCACATCATGGATCGTTATTGCTGTGTTACCTGTTTGACAATGTGGGCAATAATTCTATCGGTGCACTAGAGCGGCCATTTTGAAAAGAGCTTTGAAACAGACTTTATGTGTAAAAAGCTGTGAGGATGTTAACAATGAAAAGAAAAATGACAGGTACGTTATTTAAGCAGTTGAAACAGGTGGGGTCGTGGAACGCTATATTTTCGGGAACCCTGCTACTTACTCTAAGATTCTTTATGTGTTCCAGAATGTGGTGGACGGTGCTTTGCAAACCCAATAGTGCTAAATCTGGATTACAGGTTAATCTGGAGTGTAACCAAGTCTTCTTCAAGTGTTTATCATAGATTCCTATCCCTTATAAAAGTGTCCCATAGTGAAAGCATGATAAAGCATAGTTAAGCATTGTAAAGCCCTGTGGCAGAGTGTCCCGCCCCTATTATTATTATTTGTATTATTGTTTGCGGTGCGGATAACAGCGCCGCATATTTCTTATTATTTATATTAAAAAACCCCGTGAGGATGCATGACTGATCAGCTACTGATTATGTAACTAGCTGACAGTCATGCATCCTTGCCAAACGCGTGCAGACTCTGGCCGAGGGGTAATAAGATAATTAACAACTAGTTAACCCCTCGGCCAGAGTATAAGAACTTGCAGCTGTCCGTTCTGCGGTGGTGGAGTGTACAGAGGAGAGTACGGGGAGAGAGCGAGAGTGAGGGCGAGGGCGAGGGCGAGGGCGAGGAAAAATAACATTTAAAAAAACGACTGCTAAACAGTCTTTGTTTATTTGTTTGGCCCTCGTGCCCTTTGGTTTCTGTTTTGTGTATTTAAATCTTTTGTTTTGTTTTGTTTATTAATAAATTCAGCTGAGTGCCATAGCATTCAGCTCCACCCGCCCATCCATTGTTTTGGTTTCAGTTACTTCCTGGTCTGTGACGTCACCACACCTCACCACTGCGAGCCAGCCTGTCACAAGCCCAGAGATGTATGGTAAAGCACATTGAAAACAATGAAAACCATGCATAGTATAACCAATGGAAAATTTGTGAAAGTTTGTGACATGTTTTTTTTCATAGTTATTGAATGATGCAACCTAATCCCGTTTACCGTTTGACCTTTTCTTTACAATGCATGACACACTTGTAGCACATGATGGCCATATGAAACTGATTTTGAGTTTAACGCAAAACAAAACAGGCTTTTTAGAGTCTCAGATTGTATTTAAAAAAGAAAATTTAACCAAATCTTCTTCTTGATTCATTATTGGCTAAAAATCTAAAGTTACTTCAGCCCCTTGGCCCTGGAACTTCCAGAAGTATTTCAAACCAAGATCAGGACCTCCCTTTGGTCACTCTAACTGTACCAGACAGAGATTCCTAACACATGGTCCTTGAAATACCTTCAAAATACTGCATCTCCCACACCCCACACCATTCCACTGCAACACAGCACACAACAAATAATTGAAATACCCTCAAAATACTGTCTGTGCACCTCCCACACCCTACACCATTCCACTGCAATCTCAGCAAACACAAACTGGGTCCTTAGTTACTATTTATCTACCAATTCTGAAGAATATTCAATGTTGTTCACTGCTAATATGTAGCAACAAAATGTAGCATCAAAAGCCTTTGTGCAATTTATCAATAACTCAAAAAGTTCACTTGGCATCATAATGTCAGAAAATCAAGAAAAAGTCAATTTTCTAGATTCAGTTATTCATACAAATAAGGCATGTGGGGCTCAAGTTCCACTGCTCTACTCTTGAGTTCCACTGCTCTACTCTTGAGTTCCACTGCTCTACTCAGGAGTTCCACTGCTCTACTTATGGGTTCCACTGCTCTACTCGGGAGTTCTTCTGCTCTACTCTTGAGTTCCACTGCTCTACTCTTGAGTTCCACTGCTCTACCCAGGAATGCCACTGCTCTACTCTTGAGTTCCACTGCTCTGCTCTTGAGTTCCACTGCTCTACCCAGGAATGCCACTGCTCTACTCTTGAGTTCCACTGCTCTACTCAGGAATTCCACTGCTCTATTCTTGAGTTCCACTGCTCTACTTTTGAGTTCCACTGCTCTACTCTTGAGTTCAACTGCTCTACCCAGGAATGCCACTGCTCTGCTCTTGAGTTCCACTGCTCTACTCTTGAGTTCCACTGCTCTACCCAGGAATGCCACTGCTCTACTCTTGAGTTCCACTGCTCTACTCAGGAATGCCACTGCTCTACTCAGGAGTTCCACTGCTCTATTCTTGAGTTCCACTGCTCTACTCAGGAGTTCTTCTGCTCTACTCTTGAGTTCCACTGCTCTACTCTTGAGTTCCACTGCTCTACCCAGGAATGCCACTGCTCTGCTCTTAAGTCCCACTGCTCTACCCAGGAATGCCACTGCTCTACTCTTGAGTTCCACTGATCTACTCTTGAGTTCCACTGATCTACCCAGGAATGCCACTGCTCTACTCTTGAGTTCCACTGCTCTACTCAGGAGTTCCACTGCTCTATTCTTGAGTTCCACTGCTCTATTCTTGAGTTCCACTACTCTACTTTTGAGTTCCACTGCTCTACTCAGGAGTTCTTCTGCTCTACTCTTGAGTTCCACTGCTCTATTCTTGAGTTCCACTACTCTACTTTTGAGTTCCACTGCTCTACTCAGGAGTTCCACTGCTCTACGCTTGAGTTCCACTGCTCTATTCTTGAGTTCCACTACTCTACTTTTGAGTTCCACTGCTCTACTCAGGAGTTCTTCTGCTCTACTCTTGAGTTCCACTGCTCTATTCTTGAGTTCCACTGCTCTTATTTTGCACACACAAGACCCAGCCTGGAACCCTGTTCTACATCCTAGACTCCTCCCAAGATATGGCACACTTAAGCTAGAATTACCCCAAATTTTAAAGAAAGATATGCACAAGTAAATCACACAAATTGTGTCCAAAATATTATGCACAGTATAACTGAATTATATTGTGTGCTGTGTCTCTTTGAAATGCCAGTTAAGGTCATTTTGAAGTACACATAAGAATGTTATAAGCATTCACAGAATCCTATTAGATTTCAATATGCAGTTCATCTGATACGGATAGTGCTGTATTATGCTATTACAATGTTACTTGTCAGAAAGTATCATTTGCACCAAAAGTACATATTGTATAAATGAAGGAAGTCCTGATTTTAGTAAAAAGAACACAGCATGAACAATAGACTAGGGGTTAAAGGCACTTTAACCTACACATTTTCATGATTATGATTTCCATTACACGAGAGTAGATGTTAAAACTTCATGCTGATTTGAACTCGGCTCTCGCCAAGATAAGCACCAACTAAGACGTAGCTTTACAGTAAACTAATGTGATCCATATGTGTCTCCCTCCATTTACGTTTCCTTCCATATGATGATGTAGATATCCTTCTGTCTGGTGTTAATGGCTGAAGTGTAATGCTGGCTCCAGGGATCAGCTTATTTTGCCTCCCTGGCGCATCAGCACACACAACGGCTGCGATGCTGGCTCCGGGGATCAACCAAAGTGCGGCCTCCCCAGCGCATCAGCATGACAACCGTTTGGATTGAGCTAAGTAGGGTACATCTCTGGGGTTTTCAAGTGGGCACCTTCCATCCTCAGTGTTTCGTCGACTAGCCCACGACACCTCAAGAGGGCTCGACGGCGATTCTGGCGTCCCAGCATCACCCCCCTCCGTCCCCCACTCAACTCAGCCCAGCTTACTTACCTGTCCCCAGCCAGAATCTTTCCGTCTCAACCACAGCCAGTTGCTGCTCCTCTCTGCTGCTTCAGATAAGTTCTTCACTGTGCGACGCAACTCTTGGCCACTGAATCCGACGTCTCTGAGAAACCGGGTTGTAGAGTGTGCCACAAATCCTCGACAACCCACTTCCACTGGGTAAACCCGAACTCTCCATCCTCGCTGTTCCGCTTCAGTGGCTAGTTGAGCATACCGCAGTTTCTTCCTCTCATACGCCTCATCTACAGCATCCTCCCATGGCACTGTTAACTCTACCAGGTGAACAAGGCGTGCTGATCCAGACCACAAGACAATATCTGGTCGAAGGTTAGTGGTGGCAATCTCAGGTGGAAAAATAAGCCGTTGACCAACATCTGCCAGCATATTCCAGTCTCTAGCAGCTTCCAGTTGTCCTGGGCGAGGATTGGTTTTAACACCTTTTCTTGGTGGTTGCTCTCCTGGGCGGAGGAATGTTGTCTTTTGTGTGTAATGTTTTGATGGAACAGGTGGCAACTTATTGGTCATGTTACGCTTGTCTTCCAATGCTAAGGCCAAACATCGCAGCACCTGGTCATGGCGCCAAGTAAACCGTCCTTGGCTAAGAGCCACCTTACATCCTGTCAAAATGTGCCTTAATGTTGCAGGTGATGAACACAAAGGACATGAGGGATCCTCTCCTACCCAGAGGCTTAGGTTCTGTGGCGATGGGAGAACATCATATGTTGACCTGATGAGGAAACTGATCCTGCTCTGTTCCATTGACCATAGGTCTTGCCAGCCAATCTTGCGTTGTTCCACACTCTCCCATCTCATCCATTCTCCCTGTTTGGCCTGGGAAATGGCCTTTATACACCTCATCCTCTCCTCCTGCTTTTGCACCTCGTTGACTACCAGCTTCCTCCTTTGAGCTGGGACCGCCTTGTGCCATGTAGAGTGTTGAACTGAAACCAAGACCCCCTCTTCCATGCTAAACTTGCCCCATGATATCACCAATTCGAAGGGCAGCCTTTGCATCTTCCACAGCTTTCTTTGCCGCCCACTTTCTTCCAGTTTTCAACACAGGTGCTGCCTCCCTTACGCATTTATCGCGTGACTCTACTAATGTCATTTCCAGTCTGACCTTGGCGCACTTAAACTCCTCGGTTAGAGCAGAGACTGGTAGCTGCAGTATTCCTTTACCATAAAGTCCCACTCTGCTGAGGCAGCGTGGAACTCCCAACCATTTCCTGATGTATGAACTGATTAAAGCTTCCAGCTTCTCTACTGTTGTCAAAGAAACCTCGTACACAGTCAGTGGCCACAGCAACCTCGGCAGTAGACCAAACTGAAAGCACCAGAGTTTTAGTTTACCTGGTAGAGCGCAGCTGTCTATGCTCTTCAACCCTTCCACTGCTTGTTGTCTAACTTCTCCCACACGAACTGTGTCCTTTAGATCCCCGTCGTACCATCTCCCAAGACTCTTCACTGGCTTCTCAGACACTGTTGGTATTGCCTCACCATTAATGAAGAATGTTTTATCTACTACTTTGCCTTTAATTATAGAGATGCTCCTTGATTTAGTGGGCTTGAATTGCATTGGTGCCCATTCAATGTTACTGGTTAATTTGCCCAATAATCGATTAGTGCAGGCTACTGTTGTAGTCATGGTTGTCATGTCATCCATGTATGCTCGAATTGGTGGTAGTCGCATTCCAGAAGCCAAGCGCTCTACTCCTACTACCCATTTTGATGCCCTAATGATTACTTCCATTGCCATGGTAAAAGCCAGTGGAGAAATGGTGCATCCTGCCATTATTCCAACCTCTAGGCATTGCCATGTAGTGCTGAATTCTGAAGTTGAAAAACTGAATTGCAAATCTCCAAAATAGGCTTTCACTAAATTTGTTATTGTCATCGGTACACTGAAAAAATCAAATGCTGCCCAAAGTAGTTCATGTGGCACTGAACCATATGCATTAGCCAAATCCAGGAATGTCACATGGAGCTCCTTCCTCTCCTTTTTAGCTGATTGAATTTGTTGCCAGATCACATTGATGTGTTCTAAGCAACCTGGGAAACCTGGAATGCCCGCTTTTTGTATTGAAGTGTCAATGAAGCAGTTCTTTAATAGGTAAGCTGACAATCTCTGAGCAATAATGCTGAAGAAAATCTTGCCTTCTACGTTTAATAGGGAAATGGGACGAAACTGACTGATGCTTGTAGAATCTTTTTCTTTAGGTATAAAGACTCCACCTGCTCGGCGCCATGCTCTTGGTACAACCTGTTTTTCCCATGCCACTTTCATCAATGTCATTAATATTCTCATTCTCTATCCTGCTTTAGATAATCATTTACCTTGCTTACTGAACTATTCCAGCTAAAATGTCATTTTTCAATCTCTTCTAAACGTTGAATTCCTGAAGTTAGGTGGTTTGATCACTTGGGTGTGAATTTACTCACAGATGCACACCCCTAGTGGCCATGTATAAAACCACCCCAGAATTTTTGATGGTACAGTAATTGGAATGTCTTGTATGTATTGTAGCATGCACAGGGGTAGAGGTCAGGGCTGGTAGGTGACGCAATCAAATATGAAGACATAAGCCCGATACCAGCTCCTGAAAGGGAGCCTGGCTCTTTTGTGCAGCAGTATTGGTGCTATATACCAGCTCCTGCATTGGAGCCTGGCTCTTTTGTACAGTGGTATTGGTGCTATATACCAGCTCCTGCAAGGGAGCCCAGTTCTTTTGTACAGTGGTATTGATGCTATATACTAGCTCCTGCAAGGGAGCCTGGCTCTTTTGTACAGTGGTATTGGTGCTATATACCAGCTCCTGCAAGGGAGCCCAGTTCTTTTGATTTCTTTTGTACAGTGGTATTGATGCTATATACCAGCTCCTGCAAGGGAGCTTGGCTCTTTTGTACAGTGGTATTGGTGCTATGGTTCAAAGGAGATCCCAAGTTCGCGTCTGACCCCCGCCCGTGAGAAGCCCCTGCTTGTAGGAACCGAGGCTCACCACAGTATTATTTGTTATGCAAAAGATTTTCCAGACATATATTATTAAATGCATAAAAGTTGCTTCCCTATTACAAGTCCGATTTAGTCACAATGGGTAAGACAGGTAATACAAATTACCGCTGGTGGTGTTTCAGCAGTTTGGAATTATTGTTGTATGTCCGTTATAGATGGATAAATGAAATACTGGATAAAAGTCAGGGCCCTTGCGTGAATACCCGCGAGCCACGGCAACTCATACTGCGAGGACGGCTGGACAGTCTAATTACCTTCTCTCCTCGACAGCAGCAACACGGAGCCGAGAAGGCAAGGGAGAGGAAGTGAGGTAAGCAGCCATGAGGCCTTCAGGAAGTAGCGGACAGAGAGAGAAAGCAGGCGTTACACAAGACCAAGGCTTCGGATGTTTAAAAAGACGCTCGAAACGGCTAATTCAATAAAACCCAAACTTTCATTACGAAAAGTGAACAACAGGAGCAGGTAACCCATTTATAACCACGGATTTCAAACACCGGGTCAACAACACGGTGCGGGGAGAAGATGGAAATAAACACTGGGATTTTTTTTTTTTTTTTAATATTATATTTGTTATCACTATATATATATATATATATATATATTTAAATTACCGTTTCAGCTACAAATATGCCCTTAATGAACAACATTACAATTGGGTTCTCGGGTTGCATTTATTGCGTTGTTTTTTCATTGTTAATGTGGAATTTGTTTTTGAGAAAATGTACACAACTTAAGGACGGACAGTATTATGTAGGCCTCGCACCGGGAGTTTTGTTTGTATTAGCTTAACTAGTGAGGTGTCCTTAGCAGTGTTTTGTATTGTTTTAATGGTACAACAATAAATACATGCTGGTAGTATCGCCGCTAGTTTCTTGCTGCCAGTGACGACATTGCAGCGGGAGTGGTGCAATGTTTTTGTATGATTGTTGGATTACAAACTGAATGATGTACAGCGGACGAATTGCTTCCACTTAAGTCTGCATTCTCAGTTGTTATTTATAATTTTTACAGCATTTCTGCATTCCTTGACTGTACAGGGATATTATTACAGCAATAGTAACAGCTGGAAATAGGTTTTGATAACACGAAAATATATACTTCTGTTTACTGTGTCCAAGCTTCATACATTTCTTCAGTATGTGTGCTATACTATGAGGGGATCTGTGTTCCCGAGATAGCGGTAACCGCGTAGCCCTGTTTCTGTGGAAAATGTAACAAACATACTGAGTGTACATCCAAAAACATACAGAAAGCAATCAAACGTTGAGCTGTACTGTATTACACTGGAGTTTATGAATTATTACTTCCTGCAGATAGAGGGACGGAGGGGAGGGTTAAAGGTTAGCCAAATGCTAAACCTTAACGTTTAACTCTTGTCTAAAATATGCAAACCAAATATAGATGTGAAGCCTTAGTGTTTACGTAGTAGTAAGTGTACAGAGTAAACCAATTGTCATGTGCAGCATTTGTTCACTGTTTATCCCTATACTATTAAATGCTATGCATATCCAGTCTATACACAGATTATATTGTAGGCAGCACTCCATATAAAGTGAGGGAAGTTCATATGGCTTTTCTAATAGGTTACAAACACTCAATATGATAGTTTTAAATGTGTTTTAATACTGAAGTTAAATGTTTAGGAAAATAATTGTCAACCCCTTGTATAAAACCTGAAAGGACTCGAATTGCTGTGTATTGGGAGTCTGACTTTCATTCCTGGGTTGTCTCTTTCTGGGGTTCAGTTTGAATTGCTGTGTATTGGGAGTCTGACTTCCATTCCTGTTTTGTCTCTTTCTGGGGTTCAGTTGCTGACAGGATGGCTGCCGACTGGCTGGGGAGCCTGGTTTCTATAAACTGCGGGGAGACACTAGGAGTGTACCAGGGGAAGGTGTCGTCTGTGGACCAGGGCAGCCAGACCATCTCTCTGAGACAGCCCTTTCACAACGGAATGAAGTGCCCTGTGCCAGAAGTCACGTTCAGGTGAGGCCTCTGCTGTTATACCAACACACTGTTATACTAAGTACTGCCTACTGATCGTATATTTCCTCCAATAAACACTGCCAGGCCCACCATGCTATCTGCTTATTTTTGTAAAGAACAAATGGTGGGGGCGGAAATTGTATAGGGTTGTTCCAGCTCAAGTGAACCAAATTCCTGGGAGGTGTTCCTTCCATTTCTGGTGTGATTGAGAAAATGGTTCTGGGATAGGCTATCTGTGTGCATAATTTTAAAGATGGTTTCAAGGGTGTTAATGACGTAAAAGGGTAACCCCCGCTGGCCCACTTGAATGACCTAGATCAGCGTTTCTGCTAGGAAAAACTACTACCTGTCACAGTGACTGGTCACTAAATGTTTCACCAGTCACAACGCGTAACAAGTCTGTGCATTCTTAAAGCGATACACATGCATGAAATTCTGGAGATTAAATAGGCCAATGTGAAAAAGTTAAATTTAGCAGCAGCCTTATTTTTTGTTATTAAAAAGGACATGAAAGAACATAGTTTATAACAATTTGTTTTTAAAAGTTGAAATATTTTTTCTTATTTAACATTCATGTTTTGCTTGATAATTTCAAATTCAAATATTTGACAATAGTTCTTGGCGTATCTGAAACGACCAGTATAATGTCAGCATGAATGAAAGCATTACTCAACCAGGCACCCCCCACTGCTCTTAATATTAAAGGAGATCAAATGCTGCAGAAGTTCAGAACCTATCGGGTTCTTAAATTCATAAATCATAATTGGGTCTTCTGATATTCGGTTTTAAAAAATGAAATCTGAGTATAACCAATAAACACCAGAAAAATACTGGAAATGGTTACTCGGTTCACATTGACTTTACCCCTTTCCCATTTAAATAAATAAAAAGTAACTATTTCCCAGTGCAGCTGGGCAATGTCCCTTCTTCCTGATTTGTATCTATCATTGATTCGTTCTGTATACTTTAAACCCACCCAACTTCCGAGTTGCAGCAAATTCCTACATTTATATTGGAGACTCCGCTTGCAAGATTTAAAATGAGATTACGAGGCTTGTTCGCAAGATTTAAAGCTGTATTAGAGTTAAGATACATAGGATTTAAAACAGAATTGCAAATTGTGGCAAAATGTTAAATGCCTACACAAAAACCCCAGAAGAATGTGCCTGTGACCATAAGGATTTTGTTGTGGAAGACAGCAAAGGAAAGAAGGTACAACTTAAGTATGCAAGTACTGTTGAGTTACTATACATATTTTGACAGAAAAACACCCAAGCATTTTGGAAAATAACCGAAAACACATATTTCATACAGTATATAAAAAGTGAAAGCCCTGAAAAGAAACGATTTACGTAAAACTTGAAAATAGCCAAAAATAAGCACAGAAAAATGAAATAAAAAAAAATAAACAGAAGTGCTAATCATAATTAATATTTTGGTCTCAATTATATTTGTCTACTGAGTTCCCCAAGCTAATTAACTTGTTTATTCAATATTGCAAACTATGCGTGCTCTGCTCTGCTCACCGTGCCAGAACACTAAGCTCTAGGAAAGTAGTAAGTGAAGTCCTGCTTTCTTTAGATTTTTTTTCTTTTTAAGTGCATCAACTTAATTCATATCAAATTTAACTCGAGGGGAGCTAACTTTTAAAAAATATATATTTAGTGCGATCAGTTAGTAGTAGGGAGATTTAAATGACCACATTTCTTTCTTTTACTTTATAGCTGCGGTCATTTGGAAAAAAAAACAAAAAACTTACACAACCAGAACTACCATCAGTTCTGTCTAGAATTGACAAGCAACCAGTAGACCGTTAAAATTAAAAGTATTACTATAGTACAGCTAAATAAACAGCGAAAAAAATCTTTTCAACTTCTGAGCCATTTATTTCTGTCCACAGCCACGAACATCTTTCAAACAGTTGTTTATGCTTTGGAAGCAGTCAGCAAGAAAGCCTGAAATGTATTTCTGTCAAAACAAGCAACTGTACACACAGGTGATCATGTGAAAAGGGCACAACTCCGTATAGCTTCAGTTCTCTCCATTCCAAGTATTCCCAGGTCCATGTTTTCCACTTCTCCACATCGGGAACTACAACATAAGAGTAGGAGCTTGTAACATTCTGATAATCGAACCTCACAACACAGCTGCATTACCTGCACAATTAAAGAGTCTTGACAAACCCTTCACGTGTAAATGATGCGAGTGCCTGCGTCCAAGAGCCTTGAATATAAATTCCATTGTATTGCACTGTCTACAAATGGCACGTCCCCTCTTCCTTCCTCCAGTGCCATGGACATCAAGGAACTGAAGATCCTGGAGATCCCTGGTGGTGGAGCCCCAGCAGGGCAGACAGACTCTGGCTCCACTGCCCACAACGGGAGGAGCACCAAAGGGCCTGGCAGTGCCCCCAGCAGTGCCCCCATGGCTGTGCCTCGCAAAGGTGACCTGAGAGCACAAGAGGAGCTCCACTCGCCACAGCAGTGTTCAAAAAGCTACGGGGATCGCCACTTAGAGGCACTCGGCCTGGCCAAAGGCTTTCGCCGGCGGCACAACTCCTGTAAGTACCACTGGCCATGAGGTGGGAGGGGGGTTGGCAGCTCGGGGAGCACCTGAAATCCCTGTAAAGGTTTTTGTGTCTAAGGAGTTTGTGACCTGGTTTTATTGAAGACTGACTTTACACATTTTCAGCCAGTACTGTGTGTGAGGATGCTTTGCTATGAACATAGACCTGCTCTTTCTACCAGCACCTGTATTGGAGTGTGGCTGCCGTTTTGTTAAGAATAATTGCTGGTGTCCACCTTATTTATAAAACTGCATCTACTAAGAAAAATGTTGCACCTTTTTGAAGCAACCCTATTCTGATCTTCTAGAATTGAGTGTTGGTCGTTATCTTGGGTTTAATTTCAAGTTAAAAAATTACACATTTATACCTGAAAGAAAGGTAAGCAAACTGAGAAATTTGTTTCCCCTTTTCACTTGGGATGCAAGCTGCTTATGATCAGCTGTTTTTGACATCATCTGTTTTCGGTAAAAAAAATCGAAAAACCAAAATCGAAAAACCAAACTGCATTTGTGCAGCCAAGGGAACATGACATACCATTATTAAACACGTTATTTGTTTTTAAATGTGATGGATAAACTCATAACCTTTGCATCCCTACTTTTGACTGCAACACAAATAAAAAGTAGATTGTTGTAAAATAATCCTCATATGAGGCATTGCAGTTATCCTGCACATGCATTTTCAATCAAGCAATCCTTTTTATATAGCACCTTTCATAGTGGACCACCATCACAAAGTACTTTACAAGATGCAGCAATAAGAAAATCCATAATACTTTAAATACAGAGAAATGCATAATACATGATGTACAGTAAAAAAAGCAATGCATAATGCAGTACAGTGAAAAATGCATAATACATGCTATAGTAGCATAAACAGGAAGTGTATTCTGCTACTAAGGAAGTGCAGTACAACCTCGGAGTTACGAACCCCTTGGGGAATGGAGTCTGGTCGGAAGTCTGAAATGTCTAACCCTGGACATGAGTTTTCAATGGTTTTAATAAATGTGTACACCTGCTTTCTGCACCCTCAATCTGGCAAATAATACAAGGATTCACACTGGTTATGTAGTGTGAAACGGGCGGCGTCTTAATATACTGTGTTTTAGGGCTGAAACGAAGGGTACGTTTTGACCTTCGAAGGTTCCGAACACATTACCGAAGGAAGGTTCAAACCTTCAATGGTACTCATTTGCATAATTTACTGGTAACGTCACCATAGCTGCTTGTTTTATATTTGATTGAAAATCCTATTTTCCAGGTAATCCATATAAATGGAATAAAACATTCACATGTAGTTTAAAAATACGTTGTATAGAGCAGTAATCATGTTTTTTCATTTAAATAAAAAAAAAACATGTTTATTTACACAGAATTGATGCTGCTTGTGATATATACAGTAAGCTTACATTGCAGCAGACTTGGGCAAAACAAAGCTTTATTTAAGTCATCATTCCAAGCAGGTTCAGTCACATTTTACTACTAAAAATATAAATAGTAATACTAATAATAATATGAACTTCTCTTGTCAAGTGACCCTGGAGATTGGTTGTGCCTCCATGGTACATCAACAGTTGTTTGCACAGTTTACATTCAACTTTTTTTTTTTGATCGTCTGGGCATTTAACAAAACTATCCCAAACAGCAGAGGGGTTTGAAGACATTTCTTTCAATACAGCTTACGCTATACAAAGCTTTGCTGTCGAGATGGAGAATGAAGAAATTAAAGGTTTTTGTTTCTGGATAACACGAGCTGGATGGGGAGGGGCGGACGGTGCTCAGTTTTCGAAATTAAAATGATTAGTTTTAGCGTATATTTTGTATGATTCAAACATATTCTACCATAGCACTTCTCTTACACTGTCTTGTACACGAGGTATTCAGTACATATTTTACTGAAGCACTACAACTTCTATAGGTACCCCCCAGTGTTTTGGATACTATACCCTGCTCTGTACACGGCAGCGGCACCATATAGAATTGCTACGTATAATGATTTGGTAGTGGATTTTAATACAACAACTTTTGTTTACGTAATATGCATTATACAAATCCAAAGATCCCATTTTTGCATGTGAGTGAAATTTAATGTGTGATTTCCAGTATTCACACACTGGCAAACAGTTTCTGTTAACACAGAAAAAAAAAAAAAACGTAGTGTCTGAATGAGCTTGACGAACCTTCAACGGGTTAAACTACCTTCGAATTCCTGGCTAGCGAACGAACCTTCAAACACAGCCCTACTGTGTTTATTTTTCTCTGGGTGTCTGGCTTAAAAGTGCTTATTTAACCAATATATTTATGAAAACTATACATCTACATCTAATGTGGCAAATGTTTTTATTACCGTGAATTTATTGTGACTGGCTGTTTCTGTGTAGGCTACTACAGCACTACCTTTTAAAAAAAATAATAAATAAACAAGCCAGAGTTGAAAGGTCACAGCACAGAGGCAGGCTACAGTGTCCAAGAAAAAGGTTTCAGAAAGATGAAGACAGAAAAAAACAGATAAACCTCTCGTTTTAGTTTGAAAAAAGATGTTCACCCAGTCTGAATTATTTTGTTGATCTATGTTTCGTTTTGGAGAAAGTGAGCATTTATTTTCAACAGACTAGGGTGGGACCAGGGGAATAAATGTTATGAAGATACTTTGGGGTACCATGCATTGTGCAAAAGAAGTTGCAAGTAATAGTGTAATTATTAATTCATCATTGTTTTATAAAGGTTGCAACTCTCTTTTTTGGGTTCAAAAATAAATTGGCAAGAGCTGTATGAAGAACAGCAAAAGAACAGTTTAAGTGCTCATGCGCATTTATTTACATATACAAAAACAACAAAACAAACACAGTCCAGCACCGTACCTTCACCATCACAAATCAAACCTGTGATCACCCTTTTTAGACACCTGTGGCCTAATTAATAATGTAATCATTTATTCAATTTATGGCTCCAGCCACATTCCCACATTTTTTGCAGGGAGGAATTTAACCCCCTCCCTGCCAACCAATATTCCCCACACACCCGTGCACCGGCAGGGCTTTCACACTGCTCCATTCCTCCTCATGGAGCAGCACACATGGCAATCTTTCCTCTCATGGATTCTTGTGGGCAGGTTGGTGATCGGGGCTGTGGTGGAAGTGGTCTCCACCTCCTTCTGTCGGGGTGACCCCAATGCTGACAGTGGCAAATGCTGGCAGAGGTGCAGGGCACTCCGACAGCGGAAATGCTGACAAGGGCAGCGACAACACTGGCAGCAGAAATGCTTTAAACGGTGCGGGGCACTCCAGCAGTGGCAATGCTGGCTCCTCCGGACGTATGTGTGATAGTGGCAACGCTGGCAGTGATGCCAGGCTATCCGGCAGTGTAAACTGTATTGATTTTATTTTTGTGTCAATGCAGTGTTTACTGCCGTGTATCACCCAATTGTAATTTAAATAGCACCCCTTTTAATGTAAACGTATAATTAATCCTCCCAGTTGTTTCTTGTGCTAATTCTGCCTTATTTGCTAAATTTAACCAGAGGCATGTAGTGTATTGACTACATCCTTTACACAGTAAAGCGATCAGTTTCCTTTAAGGAATGTACAGCTAAAAAAAATTGCTTTGAGCTCATTTCTTCATCGTCTGATATAATTTAATTAAGAAGCGGTCATGGTTTAACATTGCTAATTATAGGTTTATTAAATGCAAGTAGAGTGTAAAAAATAAACTAAACAATAATTAAATAAGCAATTAATTTAGCTTACTTGCTTTGGAAAGCCCTGCCTTGAGCGCAGTACCTTGGGTCTAAGTTTTTTAGCATGGAAGAATGCGGTGCTTTGCATTTGTTGTCTTTTTTACGACTGGCACTATGGTCTTCATGCAGGGCTTGAATTTCATTTTTGTGTGCTGGGGGGATTTTACACTTGGCCCTATTTCTGCCTGTTTTTTTTTTTTTTTTTTCCACTGTTTTCATTTATGTACAGTACTGTGCAAAAGTTTGACAGGTGTGAAAAAATGCTGTAAAGTAAGAATGCTTTCAAAAATAGACATGTTAATAGTTTATGTTTATCAATTAACAAAATGCAAAGTGAGTGAACAGAAGAAAAATCTACATCAAATCAATATTTGGTGTGACCACCCTTTGCCTTCAAAACAGCATCAATTCTTCTAGGTACACTTGCACACAGTTTTTGAAGGAACTCGGCAGGTAGGTTGGCCCAAACATCTTGGAGAACTAACCACAGTTCTTCTGTGGATTTAGGCAGCCTCAGTTGCTTCTCTCTCTTCATGTAATCCCAGACAGACTCGATGATGTTGAGATCAGGGCTCTGTGGGGGCCATATTATCACTTCCAGGACTCCTTGTTCATCTTTACGCTGAAGATAGTTCTTAATGACTTTCGCTGTATGTTTGGGGTCATTGTCATGCTGCAGAATAAATTTGGTATTGATGGTATTGCATGATGGATAAGTATCTGCCTGTACTTCTCAGCATTGAGGAGACCATTAATTCTGACCAAATCCCCAACTCCATTTGCAGAAATGCAGCCCCAAACTTGCAAGGAACCTCCACCATGCTTCACTGTTGCCTGCAGTCACTCATTCGTGTACCGCACTCCAGCCCTTCGGCGAACAAACTGCCTTCTGCTCCAGCCAAATATTTCAAATTTTGACTCATCAGTCCAGAGCACCTGCTGCCATTTTTCTGCACCCCAGTTCCTGTGTTTTCGTGCATAGTTGAGTCGCTTGGCCTTGTTTCCACGTCAAAGATATGGCTTCCATGAAGGCCACTTCTGACCAGACTTCTCCGGACAGTAGATGGGTGTACCAGGGTCCCACTGTTTTCTGCCAATTCTGAGCTGATGGCACTGCTGGACATCTTCCGATGGCGAAGGGAAGTAAGCATGATGTGCCTTTCATCTGCTGCAGTAAGTTTCCTTAGCCGACCACTGCGTCTACGGTCCTCAACGTTGCCCGTTTCTTTGTGCTTCTTCAAAAGAGCTTGGACAGCACATCTGGAAACCCCTGTCTGCCTTGAAATTTCTGCCTGGGAGAGACCTTGCTGATGCAGTATAACTACCTTGTGTCTTGTTGCTGTGCTCAGTCTTGCCATGGTGTATGACTTTTGACAGTAAACTGTCTTCAGCAACCTCACCTTGTTAGCTGAGTTTGGCTGTTCCTCACCCAGTTTTATTCCTCCTACACAGCTGTTTCTGTTTCAGTTAATGATTGTGTTTCAACCTACATATTGAATTGATGATCATTAGCACCTGTTTGGTATAATTGTTTAATCATACACCTGACTATATGCCTACAAAATCCCTGACTTTGTGCAAGTGTACCTAGAAGAATTGATGCTGTTTTGAAGGCAAAGGGTGGTCACACCAAATATGGATTTGATTTAGATTTTTCTTCTGTTCACTCACTTTGCATTTAGTTAATTCATAAATATAATCTATTAACATGTCTATTTTTGAAAGCATTCTTACTTTGAAAGCATTTTTTCACACCTGCCTAAAACTTTTGCACAGTACTGTATATGTTTAACTACTGGATAGTTTGTACTGCATGAATGTAACATATCAGATGAAAGGCCACACAATTTCCTTTCATACTATAAGTTGCAACAGGATCAGGCATACTATATCATTTTTGGTCACTGCTGTATTTATTGTAATCATATATGGCTTAAAAAAAAAAAACAATGCACCATTGAATCTCAATATGAAATAAATAAACATGGGGGGGCTAAGCTCCTAATCTTTCCATCAATAACGTCCCTTTCAGTCTAGCTGTTACAATGACCGAGCATAGACTCAAAACTCTGTCACATGATGAGAGGCTTAACTTCAGACAGTCGTAGTTCCCGCTAGGAGTACCGCATACCCACACTGAATACGTGTTTGGAAAGCCCCGAGTGGTCTGAACAAGCCAGTTAGGTGGCTTTTACGGTGCCCATGTAATATATGCGTAACCTTTGGTGTGCTGGCGCCCTCAAAATGAATGGAGCGGAGTTTTAAGAGTTAAAGCGAAAGTCACCGCTTACAAAACAACACCTAGATAGACTTAAAACATATATATATATATATATATATATATATATATATATATATATATACACATTTTCAAAACTCTTTACTTGTACTGCAGTGTACAGAGTTTCTATAATGCTTAAAGATAGCGGCCTAGAATCACGTACGAAAGAATGAAGGAAAATAACCAATGCCGCTGCAAACTCTTCATGACTTGACCAGTTTGTAAAATTCATATACAGTACCTTGCGAAAGTATTCGGCCCCCTTGAACTTTGCGACCTTTTGCCACATTTCAGGCTTCAAACATAAAGATATGAAACTGTAATTTTTTGTGAAGAATCAACAACAAGTGGGACACAATCATGAAGTGGAACGAAATTTATTGGATATTTCAAACTTTTTTAACAAATAAAAAACTGAAAAATTGGGCGTGCAAAATTATTCAGCCCCTTTACTTTCAGTGCAGCAAACTCTCTCCAGGAGTTCAGTGAGGATCTCTGAATGATCCAATGTTGACCTAAATGACTAATGATGATAAATAGAATCCACCTGTGTGTAATCAAGTCTCCGTATAAATGCACCTGCACTGTGATAGTCTCAGAGGTCCGTTTAAAGCGCAGAGAGCATCATGAAGAACAAGGAACACACCAGGCAGGTCCGAGATACTGTTGTGGAGAAGTTTAAAGCCGGATTTGGATACAAAAAGATTTCCCAAGCTTTAAACATCCCAAGGAGCACTGTGCAAGCGATAATATTGAAATGGAAGGAGTATCAGACCACTGCAAATCTACCAAGACCTGGCCGTCCCTCTAAACTTTCAGCTCATACAAGGAGAAGACTGATCAGAGATGCAGCCAAGAGGCCCATGATCACTCTGGATGAAATGCTGAGATCTACAGCTGAGGTGGGAGACTGTCCATAGGACAACAATCAGTTGTATACTGCACAAATCTGGCCTTTATGGAAGAGTGGCAAGAAGAAAGCCATTTCTTAAAGATATCCATAAAAAGTGTCGTTTACAGTTTGCCACAAGCCACCTGGGAGACACACCAAACATGTGGAAGAAGGTGCTCTGGTCAGATGAAACTAAAATCGAACTTTTTGGCAACAATTCAAAACGTTATGTTTGGCGTAAAAGCAACACAGCTCATCACCCTGAACACACCATCCCCACTGTCAAACATGGTGGTGGCAGCATCATGGTTTGGGCCTGCTTTTCTTCAGCAGGGACAGGGAAGATGGTTAAAATTGATGGGAAGATGGATGGAGCCAAATACAGGACCATTCTGGAAGAAAACCTGATGGAGTCTGCAAAAGACCTGAGACTGGTACGGAGATTTGTCTTCCAACAAGACAATGATCCAAAACATAAAGCAAAATCTACAATTGAATGGTTCACAAATAAACATATCCAGGTGTTAGAATGGCCAAGTCAAAGTCCAGACCTGAATCCAATCGAGAATCTGTGGAAAGAACTGAAAACTGCTGTTCACAAATGCTCTCCATCCAACCTCACTGAGCTCGAGCTGTTTTGCAAGGAGGAATGGGCAAAAATTTCAGTCTCTCGATGTGCAAAACTGATAGAGACATACCCCAAGCGACTTACAGCTGTAATCGCAGCAAAAGGTAGCGCTACAAAGTATTAACTTAAGGGGGCTGAATAATTTTGCACGCCCAATTTTTCAGTTTTTTTATTTGTTAAAGTTTGAAATATCCAATAAATTTCGTTCCACTTCATGATTGTGTCCCACTTGTTGTTGATTCTTCACAAAAAATTACAGTTTCATATCTTTGTTTGAAGCCTGAAATGTGGCAAAAGGTCGCAAAGTTCAAGGGGGCCGAATACTTTCGCAAGGCACTGTAATTAGTGCTGGGACAAACATGGGGTTTTCATGTCTGACTATTCTTTCAAAACATTAACGAACATTCAAATATTGAATTTGAATTAGCTGGAAAACAAAAGTAAAACTCAGAACCCTATTAGATTACCTGGTAAAGATTTTATTAACAGTTTGCATTGGTTTCCTTTCATGATATCTTTTTGTTTGTCATTTATAAATTCTGTGTTGAACAAATAAACATGGTCACTTTTGTCCATTGAATATAGTTCAAGCAATGTTTTTCGGAATATTGTTCCCAGCACTAATAATAATGCAGTGGTAGGGAAAGCGATCCAGCTCTTGTTTGGTAACTTGAACAAGTAAATAAATAAAATCCAATGTTATCTGGCAAAAGGAAAAGTCTCAAATGGAGTGTTTGCGATGAACAACTTCTCGAGAATCCTTCCTGCATGTCACTGTCTCGGGGCTTTTCCTGTCTGGGCACTGGGTTCCTGGGCATGCTTAACACCACAGCTGGAAGCAATCTGTCCAGTGCGTGTGTGTGTGTGTCCAGTTTGGGCAGCGGGATATAAACTAGGATGAAGTGCCTATAAAGACCCAGTGCATGGTCTGGATTAGGAAGTGCGGTGGAGTTAGGTCTCACCTCCTTGCATTCCCATAGCGTGCTAAGGCACGGGCCAAAGTTCCTCTTTTAGAAAACTTGTGTGACAGAAATCAATAAACCGCAAATACCCCTGAAAGAGAGGTTATGCAAGCCTGGCATACGTGCCGAGTCAGACCTCCACTCATTCTCTCATGCACGCTACAGGAGGCTTTCTGAGCAGCCTGGAGCTTGGAGGAAACAGCCTTGCCTCATGGGAAGTTAGATTGTCCCAGCGTGATAATTACAAGTAAATAAATCCTGGAAGCCGTGTTTACCTTCTTTTTATGCTCTTAGGCTGTGTGCCAAGTTGACAAGGAGCTCAACCCCATTCTGTTGAACAGTTCGATGGCACGGGAGTGCTGTGCATTTCACACGCAATGTGATAGCACTGCTGCCGAGACCATTCGAGGGAGGTGGGGGTGCATGCAGAAGGTGGAGGACTGTAATTGCCAAAAGGCAAGAACAATGTCACTGATGCCTGACCTGGTTATTTTAACCCTGTGTAGTGTGTGTGGTTTCATGGCAGAAAGTGAAGACCCCACTTAATCCTGTAAGATCAGTGTTATTTATCCCGCTGGACTGAACTGGACAAAAGGAGAAGAAAGAAGCTCATTTTATTGTTTATAATTGTTTTTGTAATAAACACTTTGTTGTGATCTAAAATACACCAACTGGATTCTCATTGCAGTGCCCAGTATGCAGTGCATCACTGCTGCACTTCTTGTTTTTGGAAGAAATAGTGATGCCCAGAATGATTGAATAGCAAGTGTATGTGTTCTGGCTAAAGTAAACAAAAGAAAGTACACTAGCACTTCCTCCTTTTGAGACAACAGGGGTGCTGTGAAAGTGCAATCATTGTTTTTATTTATTTTCTCTTCCCTGAGCACGATGACCATGCTGGTAGCAAGTGTGCAATGTGAATTCCCTTCCCATTCTCTTCACTTTACAGAACAGCAGGGTGCGAAAATAACCGGCGGCAATTGCCTTGGTGCCCAAGCCACTTGCTGCAATGACTCTCAAATTAAAAAAAAAAAAAAAAAAAAAAAAAAAAACTTACGGCAAAAGTTGCCTATATGCCCATCCGTCAACACCATCACATCTGATCTACAACCCATTCACAAACTTGCTCAGCGTCAGCTGGCCCGTTCAGTCACAATTCAGTTGAATTCTGTCTAATCTCGTCCTGCGAGAAAATGACTCATTTTCATAATGTATTATTATTATTATTTATTTCTTAGCAGACGCCCTTATCCAGGGCGACTTACAATCGTAAGCAAAAACATTTCAAGCGTTACAATACAAGTAATACAATAAGAGCAAGAAATACAATAATTTTTGTTCAAGTAAAGTACAAGTTTGACAAACCACAATTCAATAATACAGCAGGTAATAGTGATAGTTACATCAGGATATGATTAAATAGTGATAGTTACATCAGGATGTGATTAAATACAAAGTACTACAGGTTAAAAACTTGGCAGATTACAGTATTCTGAAGTACAGGATTAAATGCAGTAAAATAGGGGCTGATAAGAGCAAAAAAAAGCACATTTACATGAATGGTGATAGTGTCCCAGGATACAAACAGAGGAGTTCTACAGGTGCTCTTTGAAGAGGTGAGTCTTAAGGAGGCGCCGGAATGTGGTCAGGGACTGGGCAGTCCTGACATCTGTAGGAAGGTCATTCCACCACTGCGGAGCAAGGGTGGAGAAGGAGCGGGCTTTGGAGGCAGGGGAGCGTAGCGGTGGTAGAGCTAGTCTTCTAGTGCAGGCGGAGCGGAGAGGTCGAGTGGGGGTGTAGGGAGAGATGAGGGTCTGGAGGTAGCTGGGTGCAGACTGGTCAAGGCATCTGTAGGCTAGTACAAGAGTCTTGAACTGGATGCGAGCGGTGATCGGGAGCCAGTGGAGCGAGCGGAGTAGTGGAGTAGCGTGGGCGAAGCGAGGCAGAGAGAACACTAGGCGGGCAGCAGAGTTCTGGAATAGCTGGAGCGGACGGGTGGCGGACGCAGGGAGGCCAGCCAGGAGGGAGTTGCAGTAGTCTAGGCGGGAGAGTACCAGGGCCTGGACCAGGAGCTGGGTAGCATAGTTGGTGAGGAAGGGTCGGATTCTTCGGATGTTGCTCAGGAAGAATCTGCAAGTGCGTGCCAGAGTGGAGATGTGCTGGGAATAAGAGAGGCAGGGGTCCAGGGTGACTCCAAGGTTCTTAGCTGAGGAAGAGGGAGAGAGTGTGGTAGATTCCAGAGGAACAGAGATGGAGAGATCAGAGGAGGGGGAGGAGGAGGGAAAGAAAAGGAGGTCAGATTTAGAGAGGTTGAGTTTGAGGTGATGCGAGTGCATCCAGGAGGAAATAGCAGACAGACAGGTAGAGATACGGGAGGAGATGGTGGAGTCAGAGGTGGGGAAGGAGAGGAAAATCTGAGCATCATCAGCATAGAAATGGTATGAGAAACCATAGGATGCGATGAGGGGGCCCAGGGAGCGGGTGTAGAGAGAGAACAGGAGAGGACCCAAGACTGACCCTTGGGGGACTCCAGTTAAGAGAGGGTGAGGTGTGGAGGTTGCTCCACGCCAGGTTACCTGGTAAGTGCGGTTGGAGAGGTAGGAGGAGAACCAGGCCAGAGCAGTGCCAGAGATCCCCAGGTCAGCAAGAGATGATAGTAGAATAGAGTGATCAACAGTGTCAAAGGCAGCAGAGAGGTCAAGGAGAATTAGGACAGAGGAGAGAGAGGCAGCTCGGGCACATTTAAGTGAGTTGGTGACAGACAGGAGGGCGGTTTCAGTAGAGTGAGCAGAGCGGAAGCCAGATTGGAGAGGGTCAAGCAGAGAGTGGTTGGACAGGAAAGCAGAGAGCTGGCGGTGTACAGTCCGCTCGAGGGTTTTGGAGAGGAAGGGTAGGAGGGAGACAGGACGGTAGCTCTGGAGGGAGGTGGGGTCGAGGGTAGGTTTTTTGAGGAGGGGAGTGATCGTGGCTTTTTTGAAGGCAGAGGGGAAGATACCAGAAAGTAGAGAGGTGTTGAGGAGGGAGGAGATGAAGGGGAGTAGAGCAGGAGCAGCAGCTTGAAAGAGGTGAGTGGGGAGGGGGTCCAAGGCACACGTGGTGGGTTTGTGACCCTGGAGCAGGGAGGAGAGGTCAGAGTCTGAGAGGGGCAAGAAGGTGGAGAAGGAGGGTGAGTTAGTAGGGGTTGCAGTGGGTGTAGGAGTTGGAGCGGGAGGGGGTGCGGGGGAGGGAGAGGTGTTAAAGAGTTTGCGGATATCTGAAATTTTAGAAGAGAAGAAGGAGGCAAAGTCATCAGGGGAGATAGAGGAGGGAGGAGGGAGGAGGAGGGGGGGGAGGGTTAAGGAGGGAGGAGAAGGTAGAGAATAGTTTACGTGGGTTGTTAGTGGAGGCTTGGATTACAGATTGGAAATAAGCACATTTAGCAGAGGAGAGAGTAGAGGAGAAGGAGGAGAGGAGAGTGCGGTAAAGGTCTAGGGCAGCAGGGAGTTTGGTTCTCTTCCATTTCTTTTCAGCAGATCGCAGTGTGATTCTTGCCGAGCGGAGCGCAGAGGAGAGCCAGGGATGGGGAGGGGAGGGGCGAGCAGGACGGGAGGTGAGGGGACAGAGGGAGTCGAGGGAGGAGGTGAGTGAGGAGAAGAGGGTGGAGGTAGCAGAGTCTACGGAGAGTTGTGAAAAGGAGTCGATAGGAGGGAGGTGAGAGAGAGCAGTGGAGGCAAGGACAGAGGGGGAGAGAGAGCGGAGGTTACGGCGAGAGGTGACAGTGGGGGTAGGAGGAGCAGGGAGAGGGGGGAGAGACAGAGAAAAAGAGATGAAATAGTGATCAGAGAGGTCCAGGGGGGTGACAGAGAGGGTGGAGGGGCAGCAGGCCCTGGAGAAGGTGAGGTCCAGTTGACGGCCAGCTTTGTGGGTAGGAGGGGACGGAGAGAGACAGAAGTCGAAGGAGTGCAGGAGAGGGAGGAATCCAGCAGAGTGGCTGGGGTTGGAGAGATGGATGTTGAAGTCACCCAACAGGACAGTCGGGGTAGACAGGGAGGGGAGGGAGGAGAGTAGATAGTCGAGTTCATCCAGAAAGTGAGTGAGAGGCCCAGGGGGGCGGTACAGAACAATGAGCAGGAGTTGACAGGGAAAGGTTAGTTGGACTGCATGAAATTCAAAGGTACTGACAGAGAGTGAGATGAGATCGGAGGGGACAGAAAAGAGTAAGGAGGGAGAGAGGAGAAGACCCGTCCCACCTCCCCGTCCAGTGAGACGCGGGGTATGGGACAGGACGTAGAGAGAGGACAGGGCAGCAGGAGTAACAGTGTTATCAGGGGACAGCCAGGTTTCAGTGAGAGCAAGGAAATAGAGCGAGAGGTGGGAGGCAAAGGCAGATGAAATCAGCTTTGTTAGCAGAAGAGTGACAGTTCCAGAGTGCACCAGAGAGTGTGCGGGAGGGGGGGGAGAGGCAGAGAAATGAGGTTAGAGGGGTTAGAGGAGCAGTAGCGGAGGGAGGGCAGAGGACGAGGACGGGAGGACAGAACAGGGATGTGAGAGACAGTCATAGCAGGACAAAAGGCACAGTGGGAGCAGTAGGGTGGAGGGTACAGACCTGACTAGTAGAGAGCTTCTTCTAGAGCCCCGTTAGGTTTGGATCTATTGGAACAGCGTCTCAGCGCAGGCCTCCCCTCGCTGGACTCCCACAGCTAGACTCCCGGCTCTTTTGTTGAGGCTCTTCTGTTGGCTGGCGCGTCTGGCTGGCGCTGTAGACTCCCACAGCTAGACTCCCGGCTCTTTTGTTGAGGCTCTTCTGTTGGCTGGCGCGTCTGGCTGGCGCTAAAATAGGCTGCTTAGTATATATTAAAAAAAATTTTTTTATTATTGCCATTCTTTTTACTGTGCACCTCCCAGCATTAAGCCTCAAGAAAGACATACTGTATGATTGGTTAATGACGGGCAAACAGAGGGAGGGACGCTGTCAGACTGAGCTCAATATGACCGCACCTCAAGGAATTTTCAGTCACACGTGTTCACTGGCAGTGTCACTGTGTTTTTTTTTTTTTTTTTTCCATCTGTGAGCTCCATGGTAGAGAGCTGTCTAAAGCGTTCTGAAGTGTTCTAGGATTTCTCTAATGTTCAGGTAAGCAATGGGTGCACAACAATTCGTCCCCGATTTAATAATATTAATGTGAACTTACATCAAGTACTGCAGAAATTGGTTGTTCCTTCATATTTTAAGAGCCACTTGTACAGTTTGCATTCCACTGTGCTTGGATCATCATTTAGGCATTTGACAAAAAAATATCAAAACAGCAGTGTTTTCAGGCCACTTCTTTAGCAACTGCAATTTAATTAGTTTTCGATGCTTCACTGTCTGGTATTTCACAGACACGTGAATATCCTTCAAGCAATGTAGACCTATACTTAAATTTCCTTTTTAATTTACAGCTTAGTAAAAAAAAAAAACACACACACATAACCTGTACCACGTTTATACATAATCATATATTCTGTGATCATATATGGTATAAGCAGGTAAAATTGTAAAACTTTAAAATACAACGGTGCAGTACACATTCTGACTCCTTCCATGTCTTCAGTGTACATACATTGCTAATTTATATAGGCATTTCAATGACTGTTGCTGTTCTGTAATTAGGTGTTTTCCCCACAAAACATCAACGCTAAAAATGCTCAAATCCTTGCATCAAAAAAAAAAAAAAAGAGCAAGTAGCTATGTATGACATGGTTCAAATAGCAGCTCCCTGCGTTATGAAACGAGTTGAAGAGATAACATAGTGAACGAAACCCGATACAGAGAAGTGAATCGATTTCTGTTTTTATTTATTTTTGTGTAATACCTTTTCACTATCTTACGTAGTTGTGCTTTTTAACCAGTAGAATGTGTGCTTTCACTAAAGGGGTTACAATGTGTGTGCTTTAAAACATGTGATTCAAGAAAAAACAGCGTGTCCAGCAATGCACCATAACAAAACTGTAAATCCTTTCCAACTGTAAATTTCAAGCACTCTCCATTGCCTGATGAAGTTTCGAGGTTTTTTTTTTTCTTTCTTCAAAGCCGTGGTGTTAGTACAGGTTCCAGTGCAGACACACTGCAGACTGAACAACTCATTTGGCCCCTATCGTTATTACACTCCAGCCATGGGTAAATCTTCAGCCAGTTTGCCTGAAAATCTATCTTTAACTTTCACTTCACTGACATCGCTTATTTGTGCTGTTGTATCACTGTATTTTTTCACACATTGATTTCTCGATTTCCATGAATTAGAACCAGTTCCTTGTAATAATAATATCCAATTCTCCATAAAATCTCAATTTCTGAAAGAATTTTTAGCATTTAAAAATGCACTGATTTAAACGTTCGCTTCACCAGCAGACAGCTTGTTATATGAAATCCAGTTGAACTTGCTTACCCTAAATTATGAAACACATGACAGAGGGTTTTTAAAAGCTTTCATTACAGGACGCAGACAAGCGCTATATTTAGCTATTGTTAACAGACCTACAAACTTAAGTAAAAATAACCTAAATATTTATTTTTTTGCCAAATTACCCTTTTGTATTTTTTCATTATGAAAGAAAGATTAACAACCAGGAAAGACCATGAAACCTAGTGGACAGTGAAGATTTTGTATAATTCTTATGAAAAGAGCAGTGTATGTATGGAGAGTGCTTCAGGAAACCGTTACTGAAGTAAGATACAACTGTGCTGTGTGAGTCACGTGTTGCAAGATCAGCTTAACAAGTTGGCAGATATTGGACTTTCACTAGGCTGAAGATCTTATAGCTCTCGTTTACAGAACAGTATCCTTTACAGTACGAGGAACGGTGGCGCACAGGTCAAGTACATCGAGCTAACATACATGACCAGTAAATCTCACCTAATATGAATTGCCATTGTTTGGTACGTCTCACATTTTGGTAAAGATCCATTTTTACTAGTAGGCTATATTTTGGATTTTTGGATCAAATACACCAGCTGGATTCTCATTGCAGTGCCCAGTAGGCAGTGCATCACTGCTGCACTTCTTGTTTTTGGAAGAAATAGCGATGCCCAATGAATGAGTGAACTCACAATAGGGTGCTTAACACAAAAGAATGGGCGGCTGTGTGCAGAAGAGTGTTGTACTGTACCTCTCTGTCTTCCCCTTGCGTGAGAGAGCAGAGTGCTGTCAGAAGGGAGAACAGCAGGTTTGTCCAGTTTTTCAGTTTTTTTTATTAATAGAACTCTAATCGGATATCTGGTTTCTTTAAGACATCTTTAAATACCATTGTTTTGAGCTGATGGAATACTTCACCTTTGGACCCTTCAAACCAGTTCATGTAAAGTATTGTCACCCTTGGCAGGAAGAGTTGGTGTAATGCTGGCTTTGTCCCTAGCTCTCTGATATAAACCTGTCCCTGATGCCAGGCTGCTCTCTTCTCTGCTCTAATGCTGCCTCCCATATATCCTACCTCTTCCATCTAACCCTTTAATGTTCTGTCTTTTGAAAACTGCCCTCAATCATTTTATCCAATATTACATTTGCAATATTTTAGGGTACGTTCTCATTGCATTTAGATCTATCCATAGGATTAACACCTGCACATTTATTCCCAGACTATTTGCTGTTTGTTCCCTGCTGTTTGTTCCCTGCTACAGTATGTGAAATCTTAGAAACACTAACAGAAACTTAAGTTCAAGGATAAATGTTTTGCCTGGAGGTATTTGTGTCATTTTTTTTTTTTTTTTTTTAGTATTTCTAATTTAGCTGTATTGAGAGTTTTGTAGTTTACAGGTGATTTGCGAAAACAATATCCCTGGCAACATCTGGGACCTGCCCCTAATTGAATGACCTTTTTCTGATTCCTTCCTGTGATCCCTCTCCCTTCAGGGTCTTCAAGCAGCCGGGGCAACAACCAGACGACCCCCAAGAAGAACGGCATGAAGAACGGAGGGGGGCTGAAGAACAAGGATGACGAGTGCTTCGGGGACCCTCTGGAGGAGATCCTGGACACAGACTTTGACTTCGAAGGGAACCTGGCGCTGTTTGACAAGGCGGCTGTCTTCTCTGAGATTGAAACCTCTGAGAAGCGCAGCGGAGCTCGGTCTCGTGGCACGCCCAGTGAGCGAACCCCCGCCCGCTACCGGCACGACGAGAACATCCTGGAGGCAGAGCCCATCGTCTACAGGCAGATCATGGTGCCGCAGAGCGGAGGCAAGGAGTACTGCACTGGTGAGTAGACCCGTCTGCCTTTGAGCGCCATGCTGTTTTTATTGTGCATATTGCACTGACATGTTTTGGAGTAAAATAAGGAACAATGGTATTCTGCATTGGTAGTAACCTTGACTTGCATAAAGAAGGAAAAACATTGAGTGCAATAGCTTGCATCACTCTATTTTCAAGGTGTGGTATCCGAAGCATATCAACAAGCACAGAGAAACATCATCTGTAATTGACAAACCCAGGACTGGAAGACCCAAAAAGCTGTCTAACAAGAATGAGCAACAGTGGCAAACACTGTTGCAGTAGCAAAGGTCATTCAGAATGATCTAGACACCATTCAGAACTGGGCAGACACATGGCAAATGACAAATGATGCTTGGAACTGTAACTGAACTATTTCAATAGTAATAGTGTGTGTACGCATTATGCCTGACTAAACATGAAACGGTACTCCAGTGTGGACACTTTGAGCTGGATTAATTAAAATGTTTTTGAATACGGTTCTCGATCGGTTATGGAGTTGGACAGGGCCTAAAAGTAAATATCCTTAATATTGCTGTGTAAGCCAAATACGAGGAATATTGCTGCCACCTACAGGACGGGAGTGTACCTTAATCAATGCTGTTGTATTCCAGAACAGATTTTTTTAATGTATGGAATTTACGGTCATGTTGCTGCAGTGTAATAGATTACCGCAAATATGCATGTCTGCGTCCCTTTCCCATTCTGTGTGTCCCATGAACGCAAGAAAAAATATTTTTCCGTCCAATGGATTTATTTTGCGTCTAGGACGCAAAATTTTGCATTAACGCGACCTCTTATCAGTTCAATTAAGAGTCTAGTTAAGTAATCGGGCGCTTAGTTGGAATGAAAGCCAGCAGACACAGTGGGTCCCCAGGACTGAGGTTGAGAAACACTGGTATAAATGATGTTGGAGCCAACAAATCGATAAATATATAAATAAATGTATTGCTTTAAATGAACTAATGCACACTGTAGGTGACGCAATCAATACAAAATTGAATTTTTTGCATCCGGTGTTTATTACGTACACCATTCTCAGGCTTCATCTAATTGAACAGGTTAGTAATTGCTGTGCATTTAAATGAACTACCAACCAAATTTTAATCATGTGTTCCAAAAATACCAAAATCAAGAAGTATAACTCGCCTGCTAAACAAAAGCCAACAGTAGATTTGTTTTCATTTACATCCACTGGCGACAAGCCATAATATTTCTGATATTCGGTTTTAACCAGTAAAAACAGATAAAACACCCCCGATACAAACAACAAAATGAAATTGGTGTATAGCCAATAAACACTGGAAATGGAGACTCAATTCCCGTTGACTTGACCCCTTTCTCCTGTGAAAAAAGTTAATGAAATACCTGCAGCTGGGCAATGTCCTTCCTTCCTGATTTGTATCTCTCATTGATTCGTTCTGAATACTTTAAACCCACCCAACTACTGAGAGACAGCAAATTGTACATTTCTATTGGAGGATTGTAACACACTTGCGAGATTTAAAACGAGAGATTCTTATTTTTCTTAGATTTAAAGTATGATAGGGAGGATTTACACGCTTGTGAAACTTAAAACAGAATTGCAAATTGTGGCAATGTAAAAAAAAAAAAAAATGCCTAAACACACAAAAACCCCAGAAGAATATGCCCGTGACCATAAGGATGCAAGTACTGTCTAGTTACTATACATATTGTGACAGAAAAAAACGAAAGTAACTGAAAACACTAATGTCATACAGTATATAAAAAGCGAGAGTCCCGATAAAAAACGATTTAAATGAATAAAAACAGAACAGGAGCCCTAATTTATATTGAACACATTGCTTGTCCTTTCTCTTGTAGAATGCTGAGAGCTTAGCATTTAGCAGAATAATCACAACAATTAAGCATAGACCAGTTTTATACAGGTATCCTCTGTACAATTGAACCCCCTTTTTTCTTTGTGAACCAGTGAGTGACGCTAGATGGTTCTGAAATCTACATAAGTTTTGCCATGCAGTTAACTCAAAACTAAGGCTGGGGCAATGCTTAATTTTTCACTATCGATGTATCGTTCTCCAAAAAAGCAGATGCATTGACGTTAGGTTAAAAAAAAAAAAAATGCAGTAATACATGTGGAGCTGTGGATTACTGTGTAATATTGCTAGTAACTCTTTAAAAACTATTATGCATATTAAATTGATTACATTAATTTATGCATATACAGTACTAATTATATATTTTTTTATTTTTTTATTTTTTATCTTATTCGCATTGATTTGTAACAGTTAGGGGTCAAAGCAAAATCCCCCCCAAAAAAGTTGTTTAAATCCATAACCAGTCAGAGTAACAACCAATCGAGAGAAAAACTAAGGACGACATTTTAATAAAACACAGATGTGAAAGACATTTCCCCTTTTCGTCCCTAGCCAATAATTTTGTTTATATTAAAGTTTATATTATACGATACATCGATGCATCCCCTAAGACTTACTCAAAACATATACTGTACATAAATGCTATTGTATTTGATGCAGTGATTTTAGCAGCCCTGCCGCAGGAGGGACACGGTTACTGGTAGTGGTGTGCTGATTCACACGATGAACCGTGATGTTTTTCTTGATGATATGATTATTGATACAGTAACCCCTGTATCGATACTGTGTTCTTATTTTTTTTTTATTGAAGTACAATGTGATCTGTTAACATAAGCATGAGCATGCACTAATCCGTGTCTACACTGACAATTAGAGAATATTATTTATTAGTATGCACTCAAGCAGCCTCACCTACCAATCACTGTGTTCAGGGTGTTTTTGTCAAGGCCACCGGAAGCTGAGCGGAGGTGTTTAGTAATGTTGATGATCTCATCAGGGCGACGGCGGAATCAGACCTGCTCTGGCCTGTTTCAATTCCACTGTAGTTTTGTGAACCAGAACATATAGATCACTTTGTGTTCCTCCAAAAAAAAAAACAACCTCAAAACATAAAATGATTCTATTTGTTTAAAAAGAATCTGAATTTAGAGAACTGCTTTGTTTTTCTTTTCTTTTTTTGTCGGATTCAGAACTTTTGAAAAACTTTTGTTCCAAGAACTGTGCACATTATTATTTTAGTTTTATTTAGGGCTCATTTTGACCTTCGAAGGTTCGGAACACATTACCGAAGGAAGGTTCAAACCTTTGGTGGTTCTAATTTGCATAATTTACTTGTGACGTCACCATTGCTACTTGTTCATTTGATTGAAAAGCCTGTTATTTTACAGGTAATCCATGCAAGTGGAGTAAAACATTCACTTTTATAGTTAACAAATGTTATATAGAACAGTAATCCTGTTTTTATAATTTACATTTTTTTTTTTTTTTAAATACACGTTGTCAATAATATGAACTAATGCTTGTCAAGTGACCCCAGAGATTGGTTGTGGCTCCATGATACATCAACAGTCGCTTGCACAGTTTGCATCCAACATTTTTTTTTTTTTTGGTCTTCTGGGCATTTAACAAAAAAATCCCACAGCAGAGGGGTTTCGAAACCTTTTCTTTCAATACAGCTTGCACTATACAATGCTTTGCTGTCGAGATGGAGAATGAAGAAATTAAAGGTTTGCTTCTGGATAACACAAGCTGGAGGGGGGAGGGGCAGATGGTGCTCATTTTTCAAAATTAAAATGATTAGTTTTAGCGTATATTTTGTGTGTTTCAAACGTATCCTACCATAGCACTTCTCTTACACGGTCTTGTACACGAGGTATTCAGTACATATTTTACTGTTCGCAGATAAGTACATATTTTACTGTTCGCAGATAACAGCAAGCACACCGATACGTTATTTTAAACAAAATTAACTAGACCTAGTCCGTTTGAAATGGACCCAGTGTGAATGCAGCATTAAACTACCTTTTGAATTAATAATAATAATAATAATAATAATAATAATAAATAATAATAATAATTTTTTACAGGGCTCCAGACTGCAAATGGTTGCCAATGCTGCAAAAAAAAATTGTGAACAAAAATGCTGCCTCTCCCTCAATTTTTGTGACTGTGCTATGACGTCAGTCTGTAAGGGGAAGAATAGCATATCACATGTTTGAATAAACTGAAGCGCGAGATGGACAGTAATAAGTAAACTAATAATAAGAATTTCAACAAATACAAATGCGTGTAAGTGCAGATAGGTGCTGTATTAACACCAACAGAATACTGTAACCCCAGTTTCATGCAACAGTTGTGACAGCAACCAAACATGAGCGAGTGTTGGTGTAAAAATGTAGTGTTTAATATCTTAAATAGCAGAACCAACTCGATGCAATTTAAACTTGTTTTTACTGAAAAATAAAGGGTAACGTAATCATAGGAGCTGCCTGTTTTACATGCTGACAGACTTCGCTAACACGGAGCATGGGAGCAGCAGCATGCTGTCAGATCAGGACTTCACTAACACTGAGCATGGGAGCTGCAGCATGCTGTCAGATCAGGACTTCGCTAACACTGAGCGTGGGAGCTGCAGCATGCTGTCAGATCAGGACTTCGCTAACACTGAGCATGGGAGCTGCAGCATGCTGTCAGATCAGGACTCCACTAATACTGAGCATGGGAGCTGCAGCATGCTGTCAGATCAGGACTCCACTAATACTGAGCATGGGAGCTGCAGCATGCTGTCAGATCAGGACTCCACTAATACTGAGCATGGGAGCTGCAGCGTGCTATTACACATGTTACACTGCACACAATCAGAGGTGCCGTCACCAATTCATATAAACATGCTGAGTTCATTGCAGTCACCAGCTGCATAGATTAACCATTCAGCAGAATGAGGCAACAAACATGTGAGTACAGACCTTACTTTAAAGGTACTGTTATAGTATCACTTTAGTGTCTGAGCAAGTTGTTGTATTCTAAGCAGTTGAATAATAGCAAGCAGCTTGCTTTCCACCCAGCAATTGGATTTGGTGACCTTTTTGTCTGGAGCCCTGATTTGTAATTTAGTTTTAAAGAAATGTATTTTAAAGAATAAACGGGGAACAAAAGCAAAACCAGTTGTGAAGCTCATTTGACCAAACGTGCTTTTACCAGTGTTATTGCAAACACTTGCACAGCAAATGAGAGTGTTTGTTTGTTTGTTTTTTTCTGTTTCATGCTTCATTTACTGTATTGTGATACATATCATATCGTGACCCTCATATCGTGAAGACACTGCCGATACCCAACTCTAGTTACTGGGTAGTTGAAGCCCTCAGGGAGGAGTGCACTTAGTGGAGGTGAATGTAAACCAGCAGACACTTTTTCAAATGTGGATGTAATGAAATTGAATCATCATTATATATAGTGAAAACATCATTCCAAATTTATTGCAGATGTTGAATGTTTTTTTTTTTTTTTTAAATAACCTCTATATACCCATTTTTATGTTGTGTGTTTGTAGTATAACATAAGCATGTCCCTTTCAAATGAATATGTATTGCATTGCAACTTATTCATACTAATGTACCGGTTGTTTTCAGTCATTACAAGGGAAACTGAAACATGCACTTCTATTTTTACATACTGTAGAAGACAAGGCTGCTTGCGGCTCGATTCACTATGGAAAATACTTCTAATGGGGGTGGTCTTATTAACCTTTTGCCAATAAAACTGGTGCTAATACAGTCGGCGCCACTTTATCAGGAAGCCTCGGAAAAATATCCCGAATAAGTGTCTGTCCCAGTTAAACGAGAGGCAGTGGAGATGACCTTAGTCACACTTTTTATTTTGTTTCTTCTTGAAAAGAAAAAAAATGAAATTACATCACATTGAGTTAAATACATCATTTAAAATGTCAATGTTCTGCTTTTATTCCTAAACAAAATGAATCGTTTTTTATTTCTACATGAAATTAAAAAGAATGAAATCACATCTTATCACAAGGTGAGGCACCTGCGATGTTGACACGCCAACTTTCTTTGCAACAGCAGCCTGAGAAACCACAGGAGGAGACGCCTCCTCCTTCAAGAGTTCAACATGGTTTACGGTAGTCACAGTGTACTCACTACACTGTGCTACGCGACCTGTCTTGCTCTGAAAAGCGATCTCCATTCATCATTTGAAAATACTGTATCCCAATTAAACAAAGTGATGTCCCAATTAAATGACATAAATAGCATTGGGAAGAGCCATCTCCCAGAGTTGTATCCTTTTTAAGCAGAAATCCTGATTTATCAGTATCCCGATTTTAGGTGGTGCCAGCGGTATGAATAAGGGCGACCAGTCAAGACCGGGCGCTATATCCAGTAGATCTGGTATTTATATGTAAATTATGTTGTTCTTTTAATTTATATATATATATATATATATATATATATATATATATATATATATATATATATATATATATATATATATTTATTTTAAAACCATCCAAAATAGCTGTTCAGCACCATCACTGTATTGCCAGACTGGCCGTACATTGTTACATTCCTGGTAGCCCATGAAAAGGAACCTATCTGATTACAGGGTAGCAGTTGTAAGAAAAGTCTAACCCCTACATTTCAGAGCCACACTGCATCCTGGAAATCTCACAGAAGAGTAATGTCAGGGTGTTCAGTAACAGCTATCAGGTTGTGTAACACAGGTTGCACTACCTCCTGAGGTCAAATGTAAACATGAAAGAACTTCGAAGGGGGTAGAAAGCTGTGTGGTTTATGTTCATTGAAGCTACTTGGAATTGTGCATTGAATACATCCATTGAGCATTCATTCTCTCTCTCTGTGTCGCTCTCTCTCGCTCAGCAGTAATATAAACTAAGGAAGGGGGTGTGTGAATGTGATTGTTTTTACCACTTAATCTAAACCGGTGTGACACGGTAACAGAACGGCCTCTACATGGCTGTAACCGGATCCAGGCTGGCATTCTTGGAGTACTAAACCGCCCGAAGCCAGAGAGGCTGGCACAGTGCCATGGCAAAGGGAGGCCTGTTTGTTATTGTTACAGTGGAGGGGATTCTGTTGTAGTGTTTTGCAGGTGTATTTGTGCTCTGTTTCTATCTTGGCAGGTGGTGCCTCTGCTTCTTTTCATTTGCAAAGCTTATTTGAACCTTTTGAGTTATTAGATCACTTTCACACACGTAATTGTTGTTGTTGTTAAAGGTATACGCACACATCTGTGTATACAGTAACCTTGCACGTAGGCACCTCTGCTGTGTAACAATAACAAACAGATCTCCCTTTACATGTACAGAGAGAGACTGGTGTGGAAATGTGCAGCTGTATAGGTCATGTACATAGGTAGTACAGTACAAAGCAAACTGACTGTTCCCTGGGATTCCTCAAACACTACTGGCGCAAACGCAGTAAAACAATCCTTCTGAGTAAAGAGCTTTCGCTGTGTGTACCAAGGACAAGGTGTAGGGTTTAACGTACTATTTCTTTAATTCCTGTTCCCTCCCTTAATCTCTTACCTCTCAAACATATAATTAAAGACTGCGCTCTCGGGCACACAGCTCTCTAAATAAACATAATTTACCAAACTGGAAGCGCCAGTATTACCTTGAAGTGAGATTACTGTAAACAGGGACTCATTTTATGTGGGAATGATTGCATTTGGTGATGCTGAAATTGGAACCGTTCGTAACAGTGCAACGGTACACTGCCTTTCAGTGTGCATGTAACCGTGAAATCCCAACTGGATCAAACAAAATAAATTATTTTTTGAAATCAGGGTAATTCACACTGCCTCTCTGTCCCTCAGCTCTGACCCTTAGACCAGAGGTTCTCAACTGGGGGTCCGCAGCCCCCTAGGGGGCCCTGAGGAGGTTTCAAGGGGTTCTTCAAAAATAAACCAGAGAATGTGTTATTTTCCCTGCATGCTTACGACACGCTGAAACCTATTAGCTTGAGCATGTCACAAGCATGTGCAGAAATGAACACGTTCTCAGGTTGCGTATGGAGTAATAGCGCTATTTCAGCGGGAGCACGACGGATTACAAAGCAGAGGAAAACTCAATGGAAACAAACACAATAAATACCAGATATAGATACATTTTAAATTCGACCATCAGCATCAAAACAACAAAACCCACAGAATGATACAGAACTTCCTTCAACAAGTTCAAACGTAAGGGCTGAAGAACAGCAAGGAGGTGGTGTTGTGAGTTAAAAACATAAAGCCGTTATTAACCCTGCAAAATTAAGGAAATACGAAGACAGCTACGTGAACTTCAGTTTTATTTGTACTGGAAGTGAAGATATACCTCAACCTCAGTGTGTAATTTGTGCACAAGTACTGTCCAATGAATGTTTAAAACCATCCAAATTACAGAGACATTTAATTCATTAAATATATAAAAACAAGCAACATTCATTTTTTGTGCGAAAGGCTAAGGAACTGCTTGGTACTAAAGCCGTACTCAAATCCACAACTACCGCGGATAAAAAGCTTGTAGTGTCATTTTACATAGTGCCGCAAAAAATTTCTAAAGCAGAAAGATCGCATACAATTGCTGAGGAGGTGATAGTGCTGTGTAGAAAATACCAATGTGAAATGACACTGTCAAACAATGGATCACTTTTATGTCAGAAGACATAGTTTTGCAGTGCATTGGTCGGCTCCATTGACGTTTCATCAGACAGCTCCCTCAGAACCAAGTTCAGTGAAATGTCGCTGGTGACATTTTGGTGTGAGTGCTCCGATGAATACAGCACTGCTTCTTCTGCAACACAAAGTGTCGGTCCCATTCAGTACAACCTACTTATGCGAAAATGGATTTTCAGCCATGACATCGATGAAAACAAAGTACCGAGCCAGGATGAACATTGACCATGACGTGCGTGTGTGCTTGTGAAGATACCTCCACGTATTGACAGAATCATTGCTCAACACCAACAACAAGTTTCACATTGAGTAAGTAAAACAAAAATAATTATATCCTCAGAAGCAGAAAGGTTGAGAACCCCTGCCCTAGACCACGCTGTCTCCCAGTCCGACTGCTCAAACCACTAGACCACACTGCCTCCCAGTCCCTCTGCTCTAACCGCTAGACCATACTGCCTCCCAGTCCCTCCGCTCTAACCACCAGACCACACTGCCTCCCAGTCCCTCCGCTCTAACCACTAGACCACACTGCCTCCCAGACCCTGTGCTTTAACCACTAGACCACACTGCCTCCCAGTCCCTGTGCTTTAACCACTAGACCACTCTGCCTCCCAGTCCATGAGCTGTAACCTGTGTGTCACACTACCTCTTCGTGTCTCAGCTCCGCTATGCCTTGCAGTCTCTCTGCTGTAACTATTTGGCCAGTGTTTCCCCTGTTCTCGTCTCCAGCTGCTAGTTATTAGGAAGAATCAGAGAGGCCCTGGTTTGTTTGCTACTTTAACAAGCTAATCCACCTTTGAACTGCTCTGTCATATTATTTTTTTAAGATCAAAGAAAGCATGGAAACTCTCATATCTCCAAGCGTGTCAAAAAGGCTTGGAGTGCCAGGCCCATCTTCTGAATTACAACACCCAATCACCAGAGCCCTACAACAGAGCATTGTGCAATGTCATGCTTGTACTTTCAGAGCCAAACATAATTAGACCTGGCCCTGGTCCAACCCCGCCTCCCATTTCCATGTATTGGTTTAAGCTCTGTGTTCTTTCTGCTTCCACACAGCATGCCCTGCACGTTATTGCACTCCCGGCTCCCTGATAACCCAGTTGAGCAGGTTAAACCTTGCGTGTGTGCTGCTCACATTAGAGGAGGGGGTTGCTGGCTATGGAATTCTCTCTGCAAACACACCCAGAGGGACTGTCCTAGAAGCAATTGGCACAAAGTACAACAATTTTTGTTTCTTTATCATTTGCAGGTTGCATGTCAGAGAGTAGTTAACTTTATTCCTCTTATCGCAAGTGTATTTGGATTAGGATCTGAACGGCTTTTTCTTGACACATTGTACTACGTTACCTACCATTGTAAAATAATCCATCACACAAATATAAGGCAGCACAAATGACATGATCTCTTTAAGTGGTGTATATGACATTAGTTAGACTTATCAGTTAGTTAGACTTATTAGTTAGATTTATCAACCCGAATGTTCCTACTATCTTTCTTCTTTTGTTCCTTGTCTAAACAAAGGTAAGGCACAATGGCACTGGCTACAGTGCCTTTTTAAACGCACTGTGCTTTGAAACACATTTTTATTTTTAAGTATAAATTGGTAAATAAAGAGTTGGTTTGTGTTCAGGTCCGATGAATCAGGAACAGTAAGCTGTACCAGCACATAATTGTGTGCAGCAAAGATACTCGTTTCATAAACATAACAGAAAGAAAATACAACGTAACTGAAATGGTATTCTACATTCTGTATGGCATGCATGTGTGGGGATACTAATCTGTAACTCTTAAGATAGACTGTGCTGTTTGTATGTAGGCCTATATTTATATTTAAATATAAATAGTGCTTACACTTGCAGTGCATAAAGGTCACGTGATCATAGGCAAGAAAAAATACAATTTTACAAAAGCAAAAAAAAAACCCATTTAATTCAACAGCTTAATGGCACTGTACTGTATACTACCAAGAGCCACAACTGCACAGTGAGAAACAGCAACAAGCTCACAATTTGAATGAATGTAGTAGTTGGGAGGTGTGGGGAGTCTGAAGAAAGTGTTTGTTTGAATGAATTAATTAATGTAGTGTAGGGGGAGGAGTCTGAGGTAAGGGTGTTTGAATGAATGTAGTGTAGGGGGAGGAGTCTGAGGTAAGGGTGTTTGAATGAATGTAGTGTAGGGGAGGAGTCTGAGGTAAGGGTGTTTGAATGAATGGAGTGTAGGGGGAGGAGTCTGAGGTAAGGGTGTTTGAATGAATGGAGTGTAGGGGTGGAGTCTGAGGTAAGGGTGTTTGAATGAATGTAGTGTAGGGGAGGAGTCTCTCTCTCTCTCTCTCTCTCTACACGTGTGTGATGTGCATTCTTGCTGCTGCATCAGGAAGGAAGCACTGCAGCAGGCTCCACCTGTTAGACTGGGTGGTGGCTGTGACCCTGGCTTTGCGTGACAAGAGCTGCTCCTTCAAGCAGCCACTTAAGTTAGCATGCAACTGCACAATGCTTGACTCTGGTCTTCTTACAATTGTGTGACAGTAATGGGTGTATACAAGGCATTTACCTTCCCCTGCAAGTGGAGGGCTGAGGGAATGGGAGGCAGTGTGGGCTATGGTTAGAGCTGAGGGAATGGGAGGCAATGTGGTCTAGTGGTTGAGCAGAGGAACTGGGAGGTAGTGTAGTCTTGTAGTTAGAGCTGTTAACTGGCAATGTAGTCTTGTGGTTAGAGCTGAGGGAATGGGAGGCAGTGTAGTCTTGTGGTTAGAGCTGAGGGAATGGGAGGCAGTGTAGTCTTGTGGTTAGAGCTGAGGGAATGGGAGAGAGTGTGATCTATGGTTACAGCTGAGGGAATGGGAGGCAGTGTGGTCTATGGTTAGAGCTGAGGGAATGGGAGGCAGTGTGGTCTATGGTTAGAGCTGAGGGAATGGGTGGCAGCGTGGGCTATGGTTAGAGCTGAGGGAATGGGAGGCAGTGTGGTCTATGGTTAGAGCTGAGGGAATGGGTGGCAGCGTGGGCTATGGATAGAGCTGAGAGAATAGAAGGCAGTGTGGTCTATGGTTAGAGCTGAGGGAATGGCAGTGTGGTCTTTGGTTAGAGCTGAGGGAATGGGAGGCAATGTGGTCTATGGTTAGAGCTGAGGGAATGGGAGGGAGTGTAGTCTTGTGGTTAGAGCTGAGGGAATGGGAGGCAATGTGGTCTATGGTTAGAGCTGAGGGAATGGGAGGCAGTGTAGTCTTGTGGTTAGAGCTGAGGGAATGGGAGGCAGTGTGGGCTATGGTTAGAGCTGAGGGAATGGGAGGCAGTGTGGGCTATGGTTAGAGCTGAGGGAATGGGAGGCAGTGTAGTCTTGTGGTTAGAGCTGAGGGAATGGGAGGCAGTGTGGGCTATGGTTAGAGCTGAGGGAATGGGAGGCAGTGTGGGCTATGGTTAGAGCTGAGGGAATGGGAGGTAGTGTGGTCTATGGTTAGAGCTGAGGGATTGGCAGTGTGGTCTTTGGTTAGAGCTGAGGGAATGGGAGGCAGTGTGGGCTATGGTTAGAGCTGAGGGAATGGGAGGTAGTGTGGTCTATGGTTAGAGCTGAGGGATTGGCAGTGTGGTCTATGGTTAGAGCTGAGAGAATAGAAGGCAGTGTGGTCTATGGTTAGAGCTGAGGGAATGGGAGGCAATGTGGTCTATGGTTAGAGCTGAGGGAATGGGAGGCAGTGTAGTCTTGTGGTTAGAGCTGAGGGAATGGGAGGCAGTGTGGGCTATGGTTAGAGCTGAGGGAATGGGAGGCAGTGTGGGCTATGGTTAGAGCTGAGGGAATGGGATGCAGTGTGGTCTATGGTTAGAGCTGAGGGATTGGCAGTGTGGTCTTTGGTTAGAGCTGAGGGAATGGGAGGCAGTGTGGGCTATGGTTAGAGCTGAGGGAATGGGAGGCAGTGTGGTCTATGGTTAGAGCTGAGGGATTGGCAGTGTGGTCTATGGTTAGAGCTGAGAGAATAGAAGGCAGTGTGGTCTATGGTTAGAGCTGAGGGAATGGGAGGCAATGTGGTCTATGGTTAGAGCTGAGAGAATGGGAGGCAGTGTGGTCTATGGTTAGAGCTGAGGGAATGGGTGGCAGCGTGGGCTATGGTTAGAGCTGAGGGAATGGGAGGCAGTGTGGTCTATGGTTAGAGCTGAGGGAATGGGTGGCAGCGTGGGCTATGGTTAGAGCTGAGAGAATAGAAGGCAGTGTGGTCTATGGTTAGAGCTGAGGGAATGGCAGTGTGGTCTTTGGTTAGAGCTGAGGGAATGGGAGGCAATGTGGTCTATGGTTAGAGCTGAGGGAATGGGAGGCAGTGTAGTCTTGTGGTTAGAGCTGAGGGAATGGGAGGCAGTGTGGGCTATGGTTAGAGCTGAGGGAATGGGAGGCAGTGTAGTCTTGTGGTTAGAGCTGAGGGAATGGGAGGCAGTGTGGGCTATGGTTAGAGCTGAGGGAATGGGAGGCAGTGTGGGCTATGGTTAGAGCTGAGGGAATGGGAGGCAGTGTGGTCTATGGTTAGAGCTGAGGGATTGGCAGTGTGGTCTTTGGTTAGAGCTGAGGGAATGGGAGGCAGTGTGGGCTATGGTTAGAGCTGAGGGAATGGGAGGTAGTGTGGTCTATGGTTAGAGCTGAGGGATTGGCAGTGTGGTCTATGGTTAGAGCTGAGAGAATAGAAGGCAGTGTGGGCTATGGTTAGAGCTGAGGGAATGGGAGGCAGTGTGGGCTATGGTTAGAGCTGAGGGAATGGGATGCAGTGTGGTCTATGGTTAGAGCTGAGGGATTGGCAGTGTGGTCTTTGGTTAGAGCTGAGGGAATGGGAGGCAGTGTGGGCTATGGTTAGAGCTGAGGGAATGGGAGGCAGTGTGGTCTATGGTTAGAGCTGAGGGATTGGCAGTGTGGTCTATGGTTAGAGCTGAGAGAATAGAAGGCAGTGTGGTCTATGGTTAGAGCTGAGGGAATGGGAGGCAATGTGGTCTATGGTTAGAGCTGAGAGAATGGGAGGCAGTGTGGTCTATGGTTAGAGCTGAGGGATTGGCAGTGTGGGCTATGGTTAGAGCTGAGGGAATGGGAGGCAATGTGGTCTATGGTTAGAGCTGAGGGAATGGGAGGCAGTGTAGTCTTGTGGTTAGAGCTGAGGGAATGGGAGGCAGTGTAGTCTTGTGGTTAGAGCTGAGGGAATGGGAGGCAGTGTGGGCTATGGTTAGAGCTGAGGGAATGGGAGGCAGTGTGGTCTATGGTTAGGGCTGAGGGAACGGGAGGCAGTGTGGGCTATGGTTAGAGCTGATGGATTGGCAGTGTGGTCTTTGGTTAGAGCTGAGGGAATGGGAGGCAATGTGGTCTATGGTTAGAGCTGAGGGAATGGGAGGCAGTGTGGGCTGTGGTTAGAGCTGAGGGATTGGCAGGGTGCTGGGAAGCAGTGAACTGGTTGTTTTATCTCGCGTAGTTCAGCCCTGGTGCCTTATTGACAGAGCCCTGTGGGACTGTTTCTCAGGGGAATGCGCTCTGGGCAGCCCTTTGTGAGAAGTGTTCTGAGGTTTCTTGGCAACCGCAATGAGGTATAAACTTCTTTTGAGGTGGAGCTTAAACAAACAGAGGTGCTAACTCTTTGAAAAAAGAGGGTGGGGGGGCAGTGTACATAAGGACTGCACTGACCAACGATAGACACTAATGTCATGGGACAAGTGAGAGAGAGAGAGGTCTGGTGTTTACTGTAGTGTGGTTTCGTCTGGGAGGGATCTGTTTTAAAGTTGTCCTACTGGGACGACATGAAGTACATTTTTGCAATGTTAAGTACAGGTAATACAAGGAGGCTGGAGAAATGACAGGCTTGTTCCTGTAAAATCACCTGTTTGTTCCCACGGTGATTTATTTTTATAATTTCTCTTTGTTACCGGTTCATGGTTTACAAAGTGACCTTGAAAGAAATAATTGTTCTGCATGTGTCATGTAAGATTGATAGGGAATATGCCATGACCCAACTGAAAGTATCACATTTATTTTATGAGCTATCCTTTGCCTCTTGACCTGCACAAGGGGTGGAGCAAACCTGAGCCACGAGTGAGGTGGAAGAGGTCAGGCTAACGAGTGAAAATGAATCCATATTTGCCAGAACCTGTTCCTCGTTCATTGGTTTGGTGTCACTCTCAAATTGACTCGGTTACTGCCCGCTTTTCATTCTGTTTGTACTCTAAGGGTCTCGATCAGGCTTAAGTATTTGAAAGTGAATGATACATTTTTGCAAACGTTTCACTTTTTGTCTGGTATTTAAATAAATAAATACCGTACTTCAACTGAAAATACAGTAAAATTAGATCCGACTAAAACAAGATAGGTAAACAGTTCGTAAGTGTGCGAGTAATGTTTTTCTCATACTGATTTCATTTTGTACCTATGCATTTTGGAGTGCATGTTCTTTTCTTTGTTAATCTACTTCATTAACACAGCTCACAATACTGTATTTATTTGTTTGTTTATTTTTAAATAAAGGCTACATATTTGATCTTTTTGGGAAGAAACTATATCAGTGTAGTCACTGTAGATAAAGCGTTCTAGGGCCGTAGCCAGCCATGATAAATCACCGGGACATTCATGTATAGTGAGTTACAGTGTCTACCTGAAATCATCTAATAATATTCACAATTAAACTATTGTTAGAGCTGTTAACATTTGCATAAACTGGGTCCGCTAAACTGCAGTTTACAAGCCACTTCCACTAACGATTTAGCATTGGAATAATAAGCTGGATTCGCTAAACTGTGGGCTGCCGGAATGTATTCCTTATTAGGCTGATATCTACTTCTTTAGTCAACATTATTACAGTACTTTGCCGCACCTTGTAAAAAAAAAGTCAATCATCCTTGGTTGTTTGGAAGCCATTCGAACACATTTAACTGGCTATGGTGGTATGACCTGAGTCGTGCAGTGTCGCTGTAGTCTGCAATGACAGGAAACATTTTTGAAGAGCACAGCAGAGGCTATCAGCGGGACTTGGGAATTAATGTGTGCACACAAGGGATGACATGCATTTTATTTCGCGGCAAAACAACTGAACAACGTGTAAGAGCCTAAATAAATAATTGTTACTATGATTTTATCCGAGGCTTGTGCTTCATAGCTGACTATGGGCCTGGTATTGAAGCCACACGGTTATATGGGTTTGTTATCACTGACCTGAACCCAACAGGATGTTGTTGTGTTCTTAACGATTTAGTTCCTGAGAAGAATAGTCGCCGCGGTTATTATTATTGAGGTGTACTTGCCGCTGTTATTGTTTTCTGTAAAACCTTGATACCCTGTCAGTTGAGAAAAGGCTTCATGCAAAGCTTGTTTTATTAACGTTGCCAGAGACCAGCGCTCATAACTGCATTGAAATATTTTCTACATTTGCTTTAAATTCTAAAATTAATAATCAAACCCGGGTAGTAAAAAGAAACCCAGGTCGGGTAATTTAAAACCTCTGGGGGGGGGGGGGGGGGGGCGGAGAAACAGCGATCACCGCAACCCCCTGCAGGCGAGGCAGGACAAGTCATGCACATGCTTCCGCTTTGTGGAAGTAGTTGTCAGCATATAATCTTCTATATCTATGGTTGTCAGTAGGTAGATGCAGAGTCTGCATCATAGGATGACGATGGGCTGTAAGGGTTTAAACGTTTAAATGGTAAATGTGGATTAAAAATGTTTTCGTTTTAAAATTTGTATTATACGTTTAAACGCAACTTAACAGTAAAATATATTATCAAATTATTTTTGCATATTTTCCGCAAAGATATGTTTCCCTTTCTAAGCATTTCCCCTTTAAGGAAATCTGACCTGTTCTTCCACGTGATCACTCTAAATACGTCGTGCATAAATTAAGGACAGACCAGCTTGTGTTATTGTGTATCTCCATCGCATTGCCTTTTTTCTATGGAGTCCGTGTTAACGAGAGCACGGACAGAATCAAAAGAATATTAATGTGGAATTAAGTGCTGTACGAAAAAAATGCATTTGGCAGTAGAACATTAGGCTTGAGATTTACATATTTGAAGGGAAAATGTGCAACTAATGGTTAGTACAGGCCGTGGCGTAACTTTGGTTTCAAAAGTGGAGGAATGGGTGGGGTGGGTGGGTTCTGTAGCTGTTATAAATGAGGCGGGGTATTCTGTAAGGGATAAACAACGAGAAGGGCTGAATCAGTGAAAATAATTCACCGTTCGAGTGCGTTAAATAAATGCAATCATGGAAAATAAATAGAAACCTTTTTAAGGACTTAAAGAATTAGACAACATTGCAGACTATTTTTATCGCTATTACAGCAGTCACTTTGAACAGTACGATCCCAATGTTCACACAGAAGATTTATGGTAGTGAAACCATGGGCATAGCAGTAATACAGAATTGATCAAGTTTAAAACCAAAAGTTATGAAACACGCCTATCTGTTTGCTTTGGATCGCCCCACACTGCACTAAAAAAAAAATACAACCCGTTTTTAAAGTTAACAATACTATTTTTCAATACAATTAGATAAAATAATTCTTAATCCAATGAAGACGAACGCAAACCAAATGGAAAAAGTAGAAGCCTGTAGGTTTACGGTTTTGTGTTGTTCACCTTGCCTGCGGTGTGCATAAGTTAATTTAAAATTAACCTAATTACATTTTTTTTTAAACGGTAAAAACGGAAATCAAAAAAACAAATTGGAATCAGAGCAAAATAACACGAATTCCATAGGGCCCTAGTCTTAGTACTTACTGTACATTATTTCAGTAAAGTGAATAGCCTGTGTGGTTAAGGCACCTCACGGCTCCATTCACGCCACAGTAAAACACTGTAACACATTGGAAAAGAAAAACATGTAGCTACTATTTATTTATTTATTTATTTATTTATAAAAAGAACAGCGAATAATGTCTGTTACAAAGTGAGTACACCTTTTTATTTGTACATTTTATTGTGTGTGTTCAACAGGACATCTGCAATTACAGAACAGCTTTTAGTTATTCAAGCGGGCTGAACCGAGAAGCCGTAAAGAGAGGAACGCTGGGAAATGAAGTCTTTATTTTTTCACGTGAATGTGCAAGCGCTGCTGTGAAAGAGAGGGATGCTGGGAACTAGTATCAGACAACGGCTTTGATTTTTAATGAAAAAAAAAATAAAGGTTTTTGGTTCTGGACATGTGTTGTTTCCTGCCAACAATATACAAGTGAATGAAACTAAAAATGTAGTCTTGTCACTGTGTTTTAAGTTTAATTTAAATAGAGTTGTTTTTTAATGTTTTTTCGAAGTTGGATACACACACTTTTTATGGAGCTTCTGGAGAAATGGTACGTTGTAAAATCGACAATGTTTTTTTATGCTATTAAAATAGATTACATTTTAGTGCTAATTTACACTCCTCCTTTATGCTTTTATGTTTGCCATTGTTTGATTGTATTTAAGTGGATCTATATGGTATGCGCTTTGAATAACAAACCAAGATTAAAATATGACTTAATATTGGAGTATTGGGGGGCGGGGGGGCGGGCTCCCAGCGAAGCTATCATTTAATCACTATAGTGAATTAAATGACTGTGCTCAAAAGACGAGCTTATGAATGTTTGGGAACATATCCTAAATTGACAACATTTTTCACACAAGAAGAAGCTCAGACAGAACGTGTTGGGGAAAGTTCAACGTCTAGTCCTCCGTCAGCTTTGAATTTCGAGGAGGTAGCTGAGACTGGGAAAACTGTTGAGGCTGGATCAGAGGATATTGAGGAAACACAGGACCCGCGAGGTGAGTCGATGACCCAAAGATGTGAAATAGTCAAAACAGGTCCGAAACAAATTCGGATATCGAATTTCCCCAAAATAATGATACAGTTCCCCGACGCTTTACAAAGGAGAGCTATTATATTCATCTTAAAAATGGCGACAAAGTTCTCCAGATTGTGGCTTGTGTATTTCGAGTCGGCAGATAAAATATTTTGGTTTTGTTGTGCTCTTTTTGGAAAACGGGATAATACTATTTCGAAGGATGGCTTCAATGTGTGGAAGTGCCCTCATTCAAGCCTCAAAGAACATGAACCCTCATCTGCACATTTGCGCTGCATGGAGGTGTGGCGTAGTCTGAAAACAGGAATTGGTGAGAATAAAACTGTGGACAGTATCAACATGGAGTTAATCGATATGGAAAGGAATTATTCGAGATCTGTTCTAACGAGAATTGTTAACATAGTTTGTCATTTGGCAGAGTGGAATCTGGACTTTTGTGGAACTACAGAAAAACTACATGATCCTAGCAATTAAAATTTCCTTGGTCAAGTTGAACTTCTGGCAAAATTTGACCCCGTAATGAACGAGCACCTGAGGCAAATTGAGAAAAGAGAAATCGCAGATTATTACCTCAATATCCAAAACGAATTGATTGCTAGAATGGGAAAGCACATCCTTCATTTCATTGCCGAAAGGGTTCATTATGCAAAATATTTTGGTGTGATAATGGACAGCACACCTGACACTAGCCACACTGTGTCAGCTGTGAGCTATCTGTTGGTGCTTCAGTTACAGAACATTTTACTGGATTTCTTGCTGTTGAGGACACACTGGTGAGGCACTATGTGATACTTTTTTAGGACACCTCGAGAACCTGGGAATTAATGTTAATGACTGCAGAGGACAGAGCTAATGGAAACAATATGAAAGGCAAAAAGCAGGGTGTACAAAAAAGAGTGCAAGACATTAACAAAAAGGCTCTGTTCATGGTAGCAGCCACAGCCTGAATCTGGTCATATTGGATGCTGCAAAATCATTGGTGCTGTCTGTGACATTTTTTGGGGTGTTACAGCGTATTTTTGCCGCTGAGGCATGAAGCCTTCCACAAGAGATATCTTCAGGACACTTCATAGTGTGCATTGTTGTATGGCACAATGTTTTGTTTCATATCAGTCGCACAAGCAAACTCTTTGACTCCCACTGTAGGGATGGAAGCTCTTAACGAAATTCAGGCAGTGCTAACATTTCTGCAAGATTTCAGAGAAAATGGGTTTGCATCAGCTCACACATCTGCACGGGAATCGCAGAACAGATCGGGATTAAACTAACATTTCCTGAACAGAGAAGACAAAAGAAGAAATCAATGTTTGATTTATGAATGTCCAGACGAGGTCGCCAACACTCGAGGAGAGCTTAAAGCGAGATTTCTTTTTTCCTCTAATTGATGCCGCCGTAACGAGCCTGAACGAGAGGTTTTCTCAGCTGGATTTTTTTTTACAGTTTGTTTGGTTTTCTTTTTAGCACCAGCGAGATAGGGAAGGCTATATAAAAGTTGCCAACATTTGTCGCACGAAATGGGTGACATCAATAATTAACCCCTGGAGATGTTAAACTACATTTACGCTGAAAAGCTGTTGGATCTGTACCCAAACCTCAGCATCGCATTGCATCTGCTTTTGAGTGTACCTATAACTGTGGCATCGGGAGAGACGCTTCTCGCGTTTTGAAGTTATTGAAGACTTACTTGCGGAATACAATGTCACAGGACTGCCTGAATGGTCTGGCTGAGATTGCCATCGAACATGACATTTGTCGGAAGTTGGACTTCTCCAAAATAATTGAAGACTTTGCCTCTGCTAAAGTAAGGACGGTCCGCTTCTAGTAGGTGATTGGGGTAAGTTTATCACCTTTTAATATTCTTAAGAAATGCATGTTTGTGTTGTGCTGTATATTATTATTATTAGTAGTAATAGTAGTTGTTGATAATGATTAAGTTTTTATTTGTAGTTTATTGGTAGTAAAAGCAGTAGTACCCTTTACGTTTATTTTTGTTTGGGGGGGGGGGGGGGTTAGACTAACGCCGGCCCTGATGCTACGTTCCCGCTAGCTGCTCGCCACAGCGAAATGTTTTTCCTTGTGGCTCAACTATTTTTCCCAAAGTTCACCACGGTGGCAAAGGCTTTGAAAAATGTACTTGTGTAAGACTGCCAGCACATTCAACGTGTGCTGGTAGATGAATCAATACAGACTATTTAGTTTGATTTCATTTTGCCCAATGAAAGCCCTTTAGCTTGATCACATAACATATGGATGCCACAAACGTTGTGTTTGGCGGGAGGACAGACGCTCTAATTAGAAACAGTCAACGGACGGTGCTGCTTTTATAAATAAAAAAATTAATTAAAAACAATAAAAAAAAAAAAAACACATGGCATCCAAACGGGGGAAAAAAATGTTATAAAAAAATTGTACAGACCAATTACCAGAATCATGTTCCGAAAGATGTAGCCCAAGGAACACCAGTCACCCATGTACACACAACTAAAATATGACCGTGATACTAGTCACAGGGAGGTGAAGCAGTCATGGTTTCAAACATACCCTCTGGTCCCGAAAGAACATTTTCACAGACGGCAAGCCAGAAAGACGCAGCTTCAAAAAATCACAGCTAAGTTATGTCAGAATAATGTAAAGGATTATGCAGTACATGAATATCTCGGCAAACCTATTCAGAATTTAGGAAATCTGTAATGATGTTTTTTTCACGTGCGACTAAGTTTGGCATTTATTAAGTGGGAATCAGTAATAGTGCAATTTAAATATAATATTTGTGTATTGTAAATGGTAGGGGCGGGCAGTTAAATGTCTATGTGTTTTTAAATAAAATACACATGTTTTTGCCTTGCTGAAAAAGTATGTTTATAACTTGTTTATAGTATTGTTAAATGGCTAAAGTTTTTCCAGCGTGGCTAAAAAATGTTGTTACTTTAGCCACAGAGGCAAACTAAATGAAAGTCTGAGAGGGAACGTAGTTCTGGTGTAATGATAAAGATCTGCAGTGGTGTTGGTTGTTACAGAGCTGTGTATCGGGGGCGCATCCACGATCTAGTGTCATCCGTCAACGGGGGAATGTGCTAATAAAGTTCAGTGAAGTTCAGTCTCGTCTCCGTGTTGCATACGTTACACGCACCAAACTAAAGAACATGCTGTCGCAACCAACCCATTGAAGAGTATTGAGAGCTGAAAAAAGTATTTTAAGCAAACCAATTTCTCACATAAAGGAATAATCAACAATGTTTCACAGGATTATTATTATTATTATTTGGCTGTTGCGCACACTGAAAAAAAACGTCATTTTTCCAGGTAACAACATAACGGCCCGTTACACTCAACAGCGCTGGCTTGAACCCTGCTCAGTGCGCTGCTTATGAGAACCACAAAGATTGTGTCTGAGACATACGAGCTGTTCAGCAAAGCTCGGCTTCAAGGCGGTTCAACGTTGCGTGGTAACCAAGCCTGCTGTAGAGAAGCAGCAGGTCTTGCTCGTGGCAGCAGCAGACAGGGACTCGTTAGGACCTGTGCATGAGTTTACATCCTGACAACTTGAGAGGCGGACCAAGACACAGAAGTGCACAGTCAACGAGGGGAACAGAACAAAACAATACGCCTAGTACTCCCTACATATATTGATATGACACACAAATCAGGCTGTGATACATTCTAGAAGTGACAGTGTTTGTTAGTGCTCTTACCCTGCAGGTGAGAGGAAGGGCCTGCAAAGATCCAGCAGCTCCTTCAACACGAAAGCTGGCCTGGGGCTAGGCATGTACTTTTAGCATTTCCTTTTTTTTCCTTTAAGAATGAAACCTTTGTTTGTGTAAACAGCAAGGGAGTTTCGGTGCTGCAGGCATAGCTTATACTCCCTCCTCTGTGTTGGAACAAAGCTCCCAGATCTCAGCGACACATGTACCAAAGAACAGGGAGAAAACACCTTGCTTTACTTACCCCTGATTGGTACAGTGACAGCTGCTTTAGCAGGGCTAGATGGGTGAGTTCTGTACAACTGCGTTGAGTCCATTCAGAAAAACAGTGGTTACCCAAGTATTTTAAAGCTTTTTTTTTTGTTTTTTGCATCTGCATTATGATAGTCACAACAAAGATCATAATCACTTATACAAAGTTATCCATTCAAAATAGACCTGGCTTTCATTTTTTTTATACACCACACTGATAAAATACAGAACCAGTCTTGTATATGTACTTAGATATTACACACCTTATTATGTCACAGAGCCTAGAGTTGGTTAAAGCTGAGAGTCAGTGGGGCCCAGTGGATATTTCAGAGACTAGGGGACAGTTGTTTCACCCAAAAGCCCACACTCATGACCCTGGTTGCTCAATACTTCAACTCTGTGTCCCTTTCAGACGCTGGCCTGGTGGTTCCCAGTATCTCCTATGAGCTGCTCAAGAAGCTGCTGTGTGTGGCGGAGCGGCACGGGCTCACGCTGGAGCGGAGGCTGGAGATGGCGGGTGTGTGCGCCAGTCAGATGGCTCTGACCCTGCTGGGGGGTCCCAACCGGTAAGATCAGTGAGGGAACTGCTTCACAGAACCTCAGCACTGCACAAACCACAGTGACGGACACAGTCATCAGAGTGGCATGCAATAGAACTGGTCCATCTGTTTTCCTTTGAACTGTTGTTCCCAAGCTTTCTCCTGCCAACTACTTCAGGTGCAACTCGTGCAGCACACATTCTCCATTCGGATCCGTCCCTTCCAATATGCACACCCAATTCTCAGCGTTTTGTATTGCGTAGATTCTGATGTTCGGATGCCTCGAAACCCTCAATCAGTGCTTTGTGCTCAGAAAATGAATGGCAGCTATTTAACAGAGAACTCAAACTCTGTTAAATAGACTTGGTGTGTTGCCTGTGCTCCTTACTGCTATGGATCTAGGTATTGAATCGCTGAGACTGCGGAGCTAGCAAGTATGAGCCCACTAGTGTACAGAGCAATAAAACACTCTGCATCAGCACTGGTGTGGGGCTGTTTATTACTAACTATGGGACAGACACCCACTCTGTGAAAGACACCCGGGCATTCATTCATTCATTCATTCATTCATTCATTCATTCAGCCCAAGGCAACAATCTTCCAACAATACATCACCTTGTCACATGAAGCCTCAATTCAAACCAATTTGCACACTTTAATTAATATTTGTGTTGGGTGTCAATCTGTTTAAACAGAGGTGGGCATTTACCTAAGAAACAGAACCGATGGCAACAAGAGGCTGAAGCTGCCGTTGAGCTTCTATGAGACCAAGTTAACTGTCGGCTACACCTGCAAGCTAACTTTCTTCAGACAACAATCTGGGTCTGCTTTTTTTTCTATAATACTATAGGTATTATTTTATACATTTATTTTGTGTGGCTAGACCGCTCAGTCTCCATAAGCACTGTGCTGTGCTGTACCAGCCCTGATTTCAGGCTTCATTGCTGTCAGCCCCTGGTTGATCACACATGTTAATCTGAGCACCCTTAATTAAACAACGCCTGGGAAGTGAACAACAGAGTTAATCAGATTACATTTAAACAATAGTGTCCTGTTGGACAAATGTCGTGCTCCAGTGGAGGAGGGAGCGATAGTGTCTCTGCTCCTTGGGAGCACTGTGCTTATTTATTTATTTATTTATTTATTTATTTATTGTCAGGTTTTATTTAAATACTGACAGGAGATAAAGCAGCCGTTTCTATCCACACAGAGAATAGTTGTTCCCCTAGTTATATCCATACAGAGAATACTTTCCCCAGGTTTTCTAACACACACAAAGAGTTCATTGAATTGCCACTTTCTAGTGTTGATGACGAAGGCTCCTTGGAGCGCTTAAGCCACTCTACTAGCCTGTTTTCAAATGTGACACTTGCTGCAGTGATAACCAAGGCATTCAAGCCATGTTCTTAACTTTCCTTTGGAACACATTGGTGCTTGAGGAAACTGCAGCCATACAGTGCTGTAACTGCATGAAATAAACAAAGCAAGAGCATAACTAAAAGTTCCCTTTCAAGTACAAAATGTAGCCATTACCATATGGGTGCTTACCTTCGAAATCTGAATAAGATATATCAAAGCTGCTCGACAATATTAAAACAGCCGCTTTATTAGTTTTTACTAATTCTGCGTATTTGTGCACTACAGCCTGGTGTTTGTTACGTCCCACTGCGGACTTCCCATGGATCCAGCAACACAAGTTGGCTGACTTTGTCCTCTGCCCCCGGCTGGAGTTATTTATTTCTCGTTTTGGCTTAGGCAGTTTGTATATTTTATGCAATTGTTACAATTGCTGTATTTCTTTGAATTAGTTTTTTTCTGTTTTCACAGAGACTAAGCGTAGCCCGTCTGCAGCGTGGTGCTGTGAGCACACGTGTAGCGCCAGCGGCTGCTGGGCTCAGCAGCACTGTGTAGGACCAAGATAATTGCTTCGGTTGTGGTTGCTTGCAACCTCTCCAACGATACAGTTGGCGACGCCTAATCAGGATACTGATAATCAGGATTTCTGCTTTAAATGGCATACAACTCTGGGAGGCGGCTCTTCCCAATGCTATTTATGTCGTTTAATTGGGACGTCACTTTTTTTTAAAAATTGGGATACAGTATTTTCAAATGATGAACAGAGATCACTTTTGAGAGCAGGACAGGTACGCGTAGCACAGTGCAGTGAGTATGTGATTACACTGTGACTTGCGTAAATTGCGTAAACCTTGAAGGCGCTGGAGTCTTCTGTGGTTTCTCAGGCTGCTGTTGCAAAGAAAGTTGGCGTGTCAACATCGCAGGTGTTTAGAAATAAAAAAAAACTATTGATTAAATTATGTATTTAGCATTTAATCGTAATATGATTTGATTTTATTATTTCTTTTTATTTAGAAACAAAAAAGTGTGACCTAAGGTTGTTTCAAGTGAAATGCTAGGCCGGCACTGAAGCGCTATAGTGGGCGTGGATTGAAAGTCAACATCCCACGTGACCTGTATACCAGGCATGTTGGCCTGTATACACGCTTTTATTCCACACCCCATGGCTCTGTGTCAAGGGACACCGGTTGATGCACACGGGAAAGTAGCCCACACAGGAAACTGTCTTCATGGTCTTTCTCATCTTCCTCTTCCTCTACCTCTTCTTCTTCCTCTTCTTCTGCTTCTCCTTCTCCTCCCACGAGGAAGACGAGTCGCCGTTCCAAGCGGTCGGTGGAATCGGAGCAGATGGAAAAGCTCTGGGCAGCTGTTTCCCACCAAGGAACGGTTCTCACAGAATTACTGAGTGAACGTTCGGCACCGCCTGCCCTGCATGTCCCCTTGGGGCTCAGGGTGCTACAAGCTCAGATTGGCAACAGGAGGACATACTGTCCATCGGTGCCTCTGATAAGGTGGGCGAACAGGAGCTGATGTTCCCGTCTGAGGACGTGGAGTCAGACAGCACGTCCCCTGCGGTTGACAAGACAAAAAGTTGGAGGCAGTCCGAACAATTTGTCTGCTATGGGGCGAGGTCCCATGGTCAAGCCCTGTCTAAGCAGCAGCTGTCTGAGTGGATAGCAGACACAGTCAAGACTGTTTATGAGCTTGCCAACTTGCCCCCTCCAGAAAAACTCGGCCCACCAGGGGCATGGCTACTTCGTGGGCTTTATTCCAGGGTGCATCTGTCGCAGATATTTGCTATGCAGCGGTGTAGGCTTACTCCCATACCTTTATTAGGTTCTACAGATTTAATGTCGTGGATCCTCAAAACCCTGGTTTTGGAACTAGAGTGTTAAGGGCAGCTTCTCAGTCGACACTTACAGTAGAGACATAGAGGTGAGTTTCTTCCTCAATTTTTTAGTCCTCGCTACTTGTTACTGGGGTTCCGTATTGTAACACACAAGGCAGCCTCTGTTTAGCCTGTAGCATTCCAGTCATTCTGCAATATTGCCCTTGTGACAGCTTTGATATACTCACCCATACGGTAATGGTTACATTTTGTGCTTGATAGGGAACATTAGGTTATTGTCAGAACCCTGGTTCCCTGAAATATAAATGTAACCATTAACCTTCAAGATCGCTGCGTCCATGATTGCAGCAGCCTTACGGAAAGATGCCGTTGAGTTCTGTGACTGCAGTGCTTTTACGTCCTCGGGGACGGGCCATGTCCACGTCTCAGGCTCGTCGAGCAGCTTTGATATATCTTATTCAGGTTTTGGGTCTTTCGAAGGTAATGGTTATGTTTCTGTTTCAGGAAACCAGGGTTATGATAATAACTTAACGATCTTCAACACAGCCATAATAATGTTGCTAATAAGGCTTGTATCACTCCCATTAAATTGATGTGGCAGATTATGTACTAACCTGTTAATTTAAATATTCTTTTTTTAAGGCTCACCCCTAAGAATGTGCACCAGCGCCCCACGGTGGCCTTGCTGTGTGGCCCCCACGTGCAGGGCGCTCAGGGCATCAGCTGCGGACGCCACCTCGCCAACCACGAGGTCCATGTCATCCTCTTCCTGCCCAACTTCGTCAAGATGCTGGAGTCCATCACCAACGAGCTAATGCTCTTCAGCAAGACTGGCGGCAAGCAGGTCTCCAGTGTGAAAGGTACTGGGGCAGCATCGGGCAATTAGGCGAAAAGGATCTTAAGGGGCTTGGTGGAGATTGTAGGCTTAGTTACACATGGTCTCCGAGCGGGGCAGCTTGGGTGATTGAGCATGCCTACTTCCTATAAAGAGGACATAATAAGGGCATATCTAATATTTGAGTCTGGAAGCTAGATGGGGCTGTGTGTTATAGAGCAGTGTAGACTTGTCCTGTGTGCTCAGGCAGAGTTGTTCCTCTGCTCTTTTAACCAGGGAATGGAATCCCTTCACTGGCTGACTGCCAAGTTACGCTGAGTAGTTCCATTTCCCTTTGAGTAACGCTGGTGGCTCTTCAAATCCAGTATATCAATTGTGCAGTTGCTGAAAACTGCTTTGAAACATGTAATGCAATATTGCCACCTGCTGGTATAAAAAAAATGACTATCAGCCAGAGTTAGAAGTTTGAGTCCTGCACCCAGAATCCATTAAGTGTAAATTTAAATGACCAGGAGCTGGGACTTTAAACAATCAGACTCCTGAAAATGGGTTCTTTCCCTATAGCTTTGTGCGCTTGGAATTGGAATTGATTAAAAGGGAATGGAAAATGGAGATGGAATTGACCCCAACCCTGTTTGCGATGTTTTGCATGTGCAGAATTTAAAGACTGAAATGGAAAAAATAATATTGAGAATTCATGGAAACTGGAAACTGAGGTAAAAACACTGAAGAGCCTACTAAATCTTGCTAGGAGAAGGGAAATCTGAGAAGAGCGCTAAAAACCAGAAAACAGCCTTTTTCCTAATGGTATATAGGCTGGTGAACTCTTTTTATAAAAGACTGCATTCTTTTTTTATTTTTGGTTTTTGCTCTCTGTAGTTTAAAATTCACATTCATAATGCTTATGTCGGCTCTTCCTGCATTGTTCACGTGAAAATATGCTGTGAACTCTGCTGGGGTCGCTCCCGATTACTTCAGGTTTGATTGGTTATATATATATATATATATATATATATATATATATATATATATAAAAAATAAATCCCAGGGTGGCGTGACACATTTAGCAACATCAATTCAGTTGTCAACAAGAATTGGTAATACAAATTGCTTTTGTAGACCTATCTGGTGTTAGGTGAAACTCATTCATGCTGTGATGACAAATGCGATCAGCCTGATTGCTAAAATTCCTGGCACCTGGTCATTTCTAACAAACTAGTGCATTTAAACAAGGTGAGTTCTGAAAGCCAGGACTGGGTGCTGTATGAGTAACCCTTCAGCCCTACGTCTAACTTCCATGTTTGTCATTTAGTTTTCCAGATTGTAGGTCCCTACCCTTCCCCTCTCCCTCCCAAGTACACTGATCCCTCTTTACCACTGGCACATCCAAGCTGCGAGGGCCCCAGGCCCTTACGGTATGGGTGCTTTTCCACTGGCTATTTGTCTATCCGAGTGAGAACCAAACCGTGAAACTCTGGCCGTGCAACACATCTGTATCTAACTCCGAGCTGAGCAGGGCCAGGGGCGGGGTTAATGGTTTTTATCATTACATTCTGTCAGTCAGTACACTTCAGTCAGGAAATCTAATTTAAGACAAAATCTGATTACATATGTCATGGAGAGTTTGAAAGAAGCAAGCATGAGAAATCGATAACCTTACCTTTTTTTATCGTACGTTGTCTACACCACCCAGGCACTGCCAAGAAAAGGCCGTCCCTCAAAACTCAGCGCACAAACAAGGAGACTTGTGAGAGAAGCCACAGAGAGGCCAACAATCACTTTGAAGGAGCTACAGAGTTCACTGGCTGGGAGTGGAGTAATGGTGCACCAGTCAACCATATCAAGAGCTCTGCATAACACTGGCCTGTATGGGAGGGTGGCAAGAAAGAAGCTGTTACTCAAAAAGTACCATCTGAAAGTACATCTGGAGTTTGCCAGAAAGCATGAGAGTGACCAAGCTGCGATGTGGGAAAAGGTTTTGTGGTCAGATGAGACCAAGATAGAGCTTTCTGGCCAAAACTCAAAGCGCTGTGTGTGGCACAAACCTAACACTGCCCATGCCTCAAGACACACCATCCCTACAGTGAAGTATGGTGGTGGCAGCATCATGCTGTGGGGATGCTTGTCATCAGCAGGGACTGGGCATCTTGTTAAAATTGAAGGAAGAATGGATGGAGCAAAATACAGGGAAATACTGCAAGAGAACCTGCTTCAGTCCGCTAAAAAACTGAAGCTTGGGAGGAAATTCACCTTTCAGCAGGACAATGATCCCAAGCACAAGGCCAAAGCAACATTGGAGTGGCTGGAACAATGCAGGAAGAGCTGGCATAAGCTTTATGAATTTGAATTTTAAACTACAGAGATCAAAAATATAATAAAAAAAGAATGGGGTCTTTTATAAAAAAAAGACAGAGTTCACCAGCCTATATACCATTAGGGAAAAGGCTGTTTTCTGGTTTTCAGCGCTCAGATTTCCCTTCTCCGAGCAAGATTCTGTGTTAGTAGGCTCTTCAGTGTTTTTACCTCTTTCCAGTTTCCATTAATTCTCAATATTCTTTTTTCCATTTCAGTCTTTAAATTCTGCACATGCAAAACATTGCAAACAAGGTTGGGGTCAATTCCATCTCCATTTCCCATTGCCTTTTAATCAATTCCAATTCCAAGTGCACAAAGCCATAGGGAAATAACCCATTTTCAGTAGCACGGCTCGGTCTCTGCAGTGGTAAAACATCTTGGCTCCTCCTAAACCCGGCGTGGCTTCGTTCTACAGTGTAAAAGCGGTATTATAGCAATGCTACAACAGATAAAATATATGTAGGATATTATTTGCCTGTGACAATAAAGTGTTAATGCCACGTGACTTTTAACTGTGAGTTCACTGTTTTATTTTTGATTTTCCCCTGTAGATTTGCCAGATAGCCCAGTGGACCTGGTAATAAACTGCCTGGACTGCCACGAGAACGCCTTCCTGCAAGACCAGGCGTGGTATCGGGCGGCCGTGGACTGGGCCAATCAGAACCGTGCTCCAGTGCTGAGCATCGATCCGCCAGTGAACACACGAGAGCAGGTCGTGGATGCCAAGTGGTCCCTGTGTCTCGGCCTGCCCTTGCCCCTTGCCGAAAGCGCGGGCCGCGTCTACCTCTGTGACATCGGCATCCCTCGCCACATCTTTCAGGAGGTCGGCATCAACTACCACTCCCCCTTCGGCTGCAAGTTCAGCATCCCCTTACACTCCGCCTAGCACCGTCCTGGCCTTCCCCAGCCCTCTGCTTTCCAACGGGACAGCGGCCAGATCAATAAACGGCCTTCAAAACAACCAGAAAGAAAGATGTTGAAAGTTTGTCTCCAGCATTGAAACTGTCTCCATGGTCTCTGCCATGCTCAGATGGAGATTAAGCAAAGGGTTTTGTTGAGCCGTTCTCTCGAGATTCTAGCCCTGTTAATGTGTGCCATCAAAAGGAGCAAGGATGAAAAGGAATTGCATTTATAGAAAGACTATTAAGCTGTTTGAGCATTAATGCAGCAAACACTAGTTACAGTTGTTATGTTGTGAAGGCATGACTGAGGCAGGTGATTAGAAAGGACTACTTGCACTCAAGTTTAAATGGGGACTTTATATATATATATTTTTTTTGTTAGTCTGAAAGTGAAATGATGCTATGGAGAGGTGAGGGAAGATGTTGGAACTTGAATAGGCTGAAAAACAAATAGCAAAAGTATTGTTTCAGTGCACTGGAAGCTGTATTCCATCCACCCTACACAGCGCTGGAGTCTTCAACAGACATGGTTGTTACTCAGTGTATTCATGTAGGAATGTTTTCCCCCAGCCCTGGCACTGGTTCACTGATTCTGACATGGCATATTTGCTATATAGGTACTATGAAATGTTTTAGTCAGAACAAGAAGCCTAAACAGCAAAGAATAGGATCACTTTCAATCACTGCAATCTCTGAATCGAGTGTGCTGTGACCCTAGGCAGTGTTATAAGCGAGTGTGCTGTGACCCTGGGCAGTGTTATAAGCGAGTTTGCTGTGACCCTGGGCAGTGTTATAAACGAGTGTGCTGTGACCTGCTAGGCTACAATGCGCTGCTCAGATGTTCTTCTGATTCTTGACGCCCACATTACTTCAGAATATGGGGAGCGAGGGAGAGACACTGGCCTGCTGAACGGTTCTTGGCATTGCTGTTTATAGCTCTCCCTGTTAGACAGGAACATTTCATGGTACCTTTTATAAGCAAAACGGATCATTTTCTGCTTTCTTTAGGAACTAGCCCTGAGAGGTTTAAAAATCCTCTAAATTCCCTCTGATACAGACTGACTTGCGTTTGTGTGATATGTAAGAGCACTGATGACAGGCTTTTTTTTGTGCTGACTTGTGGTATCGTGGCACATAGATCATATTAATCTTTCAAGTGCTGCTGTTTGTAGAGTCCCTGTATTTTTTTTTTCTTCCATACCCAGATTAATACTGTGGAATGTACAGTGATTCCCTAATACAATTTGTTTCATCTCTACAAAGCACATATTGATGTAACGATAGTGCAGTATGAAGGATTGTGCAGAATTAATTCAATCCATGTCAGGCATAACACATGCTGCCAAAGCTCCATTTAATAAACATAATTCAAAGCAAAAAGCAAAGGTATGTCCTCCTGCATAGTAAAAATCGCCATTCTAAGATATCTCTTCATTACGTTGCTGGTACACATTTTTAATGCTAATGGAAACAGTGAACAAAATGACAATTATTACCAATTGAAGATAATGATATGAACCAGTGCCATTTGAGAATGAGGGACCAGAGCACTTGACTGGGCTTATTGTACCAAGTGTCTGTTAGGAAGTACATCCAGCACTCTTTGATATGGAATGTCCTTAAAATAAACTTTAAGGCGCTACTGCAGTGGTTCCAAGAAACTCAATGTATTTAACATAATCCTGATTTAGTTTTTATATTTGTATTCCCTTACTCGTGTCATAAACCATGATCCCTGAAGGATGGTGCTGTGATTGGAATGGGTTGTGTGTTGTGGGAACATGAACTCAATAGATAAGACAAACCCTCTTTCCAGAGTGAAAATCGAGAAATCTGCTGGGTTTTGTTCCACAGATTTATGACCCTTGATCTGTGATAAAAATATCAAGACAAAACAGGATGGAGCAAAGGTAGAATAAAGTGTTTCATGTAAACGCTGGCAGGTGTTCTGGGACCCTTCAACTTATAACTACTGCCTGCCTGCTAAATTCCACCTGGGTCACCTATTGCATCACCGTAATGGCTGTCTTTAAACAACTGGCTTGAGCCTTAACTTAGTGAAGAGTATCTTACTGGCAGAACCTACACATCTTCCTAAAATAACTTGAGACAATTTATTATACATAGCTCAGTAGCAGGGTATCTGAGCTCCAACACATCTAATACAGTGAACAGTGCACTGGGATCTAAGATCAATCACATTCGGTACTTAGTCACAGACCTCTGTTTAAGGGACATGTGCTTCCAATATGCAGGCAGTAGGGCACTGTGCTGTTCTATTATGACACTTCAAGGGAAAACTTTCAAGAAACAAAGTAGACAAACGTTTCAGCTAATGCCTCCTTCAGTGTCTAGGGATCTATTTCAACTAATGCCTTCATCAGTGTCTAGGGATCTATTTCAGCTAATGCCTTCATCAATCTGTAGGGATCTATTTCAGCTAATGCCTTCATCAATGTCTAGGGATCTATTTATTTTTCTGATGAACAGATCTTGCAGTACCGTAGGTAATTATTAAAATAATTTCAAACATTCAGTAATAATTTATATGGTACTACATCTAAGGCACCTGCTGTATGGACTAAATGAATGTGTGAAAAAGCCATTGAAGGAGAGCAGTCTCCATTATGTTTCAACACCCTAACGAATGTTAGCCTCGTCTCTTCAGGTATGGGGTCTGGTCTTATTGAAAGGTAGTCACGTTTATTTGTGTAGGGAACAAACAGCAGTGTTGAAGATCCAGTTTGCATTCCATATATAATGGTGCATGGTGGCGTGCTTGTGCAAAAAAGGGCAAGGATACAGAAGTAATAAGGGGTTTACTTAGAGGATCTTTCCATAATCTGTGTTGAAACAGATGAGATTTATCAATAGGACTGATCCATACTGGGGATGTGTTTAAATTGGAACTGTTAAGTGCCAGATATAAATGAGTGTGTTTTGTAAGACAAAACCACTTCATGACTGCGAAAGCATAACTGCACCTGTCATCATTGCCTTTTGGCAGTGTTGTCCGATGCACACATTCACGCACAATGGACCACAAAGCTACTGGGATAGCCTCTCCATCACAGTATAAAACATGAAACTAATGGAGATCCCCAAACTATTTTAAAAGCGGCCTGTAAAGTGGATTTTCCTGGGATTGGTGTTTTTTTTTTTTTTGCTTTTGAAAAGGGACACACACAGACGATCCAAGTGGCCATCCATTGGGACTGCACTGGCCCATCAGTTTCTTCAGCCCCCAGTATCACAGCAAAGGAACGGGTGAGAGGGCAGCCCTGCAGTCGAACTTTCTGTGTTGTGCCCTGCTGATTGCCTTTGGACAGTGTTACAGGGCCTGCAAGGTCCCAATCAGACAGGGCACTGAGAGACTGAGGCTACATTTCCATCTGCACCACAGAACCGGCTGGGAAGTGCATCAAATCTTTTTCCACTATACAATCGCCTGTTTATCTACATGGTCCATGCTTTCTTCTTTTCAAATTGGATTGACGGTTCCAATTCAGACCAGTTTTTGATTTTGTACTTATGATACTGATGGATCAAACAGGATTTCAGATGTCTTTCAATTCAGTCCAGATGGCAGATTAAAATGTAGCATGAAAAGCCTGATTAGGTTGTCTTTGGGCTTGGCGGATTGTGAACTGTATGTTACTGCGGTCATGATTCAGTAATGTCAGTACACGCCCAAAACCACCTTTTATTCCACAGTGGATTCAAATGTCTTATTTCAGGGGCCAGTGCTGATATCCGCACCCCCCTAAAGAGGTTTAAAAATGAAACTGGATCCAGACCATTTCCATTACATAGGAGGTAGTGCTCATGGGACAAATCTGGATTTTTTTCATGAACGTTCAATTTAAGGCCACAGTGGTCATGTCACTGTTTATCAAGTGACTACATCGGCATTTTGTTATTGTTATTGTATTCTGTTTGAAGAAAAACAAATTTCAAAGATAATTTAGTAGGTTCAGTTGTACTGAGATTTTCCAGCTACTACTGTTGGCATGCATAAGGTTAAAAAATAGGATTGTTTTTGTTTTTCACAGATCCAGTGTTTGTCTCAGCACCGATATGAGGAGTCTTAAGGTCTGTGAAGAACTCCTCTGATACACTCCGTTCATGTTGCTGGCTGAGGGCAAGAACAGCGTAACTAGTTCACATTTGTTTATATTAAAATGAAATATTCAGATCTCAAGTATTGGGTTTGTTACCTGCTGCGCTGTTGCATTTAGCCAGCTACGTTAGCTTTGTTATTTTGTGTATTTGTTGTCCTGTTTGGCACAGTTGGGCAGCTCTGTTGTGCAGTGTCATCTAAAGGTTTCTGTTACTGTGCTCGTTTTGGATGCAGAATGCAATGAGCGCCCCTCCCTGATAGCTCAAAGTGCTTTCCCTTGCTTGTTCTGCTTCGTGGAGAATGAGTTGCTTCCCCGGTGGGAGCCGGGGCACTTTTGAGGAAGTCGGAGGCCCTCCAGTGTGGTGAGAGGCAAGTTAATCAGGGTTTGGATGCCAGACACTTGCGAAAATGAGGATTTCCTTTTGATATTCTCTTCAATGAAAATAGTATTTGTAATATTTCTTTACCGAATAAAAAAGATGAATTGGAATAAGGTATACAGTGGACCCTAAAGCTTTAATCATGTTTTTCCAAAATGTGTGATTAAATAAAGGATACATTGGTTTGAGTGGCGTATCAGATTTTTGGGGCAAGGCCCTGAGTCCGCAGGTTTGCACCCTACTGGACCAGTGGACAGACTTGTGTAGAAGTGCTTGAATAAGGCAGTTAAAGGTTCTATGTAATGAGATGTCTGGCAGCTCCAGTACTGCCTGACACTTGTGGATTTTAATGTCATATTCTTAATGTATTTACTTCAACACAAGGACTTGATTATAAATTACTGGACCTTGCGAACCCTGTCAGATGTACATTTTAAATGTTGCAGAACTGTGGTGTGAATTTGTCCTTAAATGTCATCCCAGTGTATACCACTACACATCACTTTCAACAAAGAAGGCAAGGTCCAGTATTTTGAACTATCAGTGCTTCAACAGCATGGAGAATGTATTTTCTCAACAGTATGATATGGCAGTGGTTGAGACTACTGTTATGAATTTCATGAATACCACATTCCTTTTAATAAATCAAATCATACTTGGGTGGAAAAAAACCATTGCAATCCCAGAAGTCCAATAACTCCGTAATTATCCAGCTCGCTCAGCTCCTTAATACTGCCCCACATTCTATTATGCACACGATATTTCCACCCCCAGTAAACGCTGGCCTTCAGAGCGGAATGCCAACCCTATACTGTATACCTCTAAAATTGTTTTCTTTTTACGTCAAAGTGCTTGGAATAAAACTTTGATGGCCTTTTATGTCCATGTATTCTGCCTTGTACACTTTGGGTGTATTTATAAAGTATCATCCACCTGCTGGAGGAAAGAAAAAAGCCAGAAACCCCAAAATGAAAATGAACTACAGTTTTGCTTTTTGGTCAATAACTATGTGCCTTCCATAACCATACCTGATTTAGACACGACACGATGACATGACCCGACATGGCATGACGCGACACGATGACCTGACACGGCATGATTGGCCTGACACAGCACGATGACCTGACACGACATTGTGTCATAGCACAATTGACCTGGCACAAAGACACGGCACAACCTGACATGACACGATGACCTGACACAATGACGTGACACAATGACACAGCACGCACTGACACGACACGATGACTTGACACAGTGACACGGCACGACCTGACACGACACGATAATCTGACATAATCACACAGCATGACCTGACACGACACGATGACCTGACACAGACACGGCACGCCCCGAGACGACACGATGACCTGAAACAATGACATGGCTCGCCCTGAGACGACACGATGACCTGACACAATGACACGGCACGCCCTGACACAACACGATGACCTGACACAATGACATGGCACCCCCTGACCTGACGCAATGATATGGCACACCCTGACATGATGACGTGACACGGCAAGCCCTGGCACGACACGATGACCTGACACAAAGACACGGCACGACCTGACATGACACGATGACCTGACACAATGACACGGCACTCCCTGACACGGCACGCCCTGGCACGACACGATGACCTGACACAAGGACACGGCACGCCCTGACACGATGACGTGACACAATGACACAGCACGCACTGACACGACACGATGACTTGACACAGTGACACGGCACGACCTGACACGACACGATAATCTGACATAATCACACAGCATGACCCGACACGATGACCTGACACAGACACGGCACGCCCCGAGACGACACGATGACCTGAAACAATGACATGGCTCGCCCTGAGACGACACGATGACCTGACACAATGACACGGCACGCCCTGACACAACACGATGACCTGACACAATGACATGGCACCCCCTGACATGATGACGTGACACGGCAAGCCCTGGCACGACACGATGACCTGACACAAAGACACGGCACGACCTGACATGACACGATGACCTGACACAATGACACGGCACGCCCTGGCACGACACAATGACCTGACACGACACGGCACGCCCCGACACGATGACGTGACACAATGACACGGCACGCACTGACACGACACGATGACCTGACACAGTGACACGGCACGACCTGACACGACACGATGACCTGACATGACACAATGACATGGCACACCCTGACACGATGACGTGACACGGCACGCCCTGACACGACACGATGACCTGACACAGTGACACGGCATGCCCTGACACGACACGATGACCTGACATGACACAATGACATGGCACACCCTGACACGATGACGTGACACGGCACGCCCTGACACGACACGATGACCTGACACAGTGACACGGCATGTCCCGACACGATGACCTGATATGACACAATGACATGACACACTGACACGATGACGTGACACGGCACGCCCTGACACGACACGGCATGCCCCGACACGACCCGATGACCTGACACGACACGATGACCTGACACGACACGATGACGTGACACAATGACACGCCACTCCCTGACACGGCACGCCCTGACACGACATGATGACGTGACACAATGACATGGCACGCCCTGACACGGCACGATGACCTGACACAATGACACGACACGATGACCCGGCATAATGACACGGCATGTCCTGACACGACACGCCACGCCCTGGCATGACACAATGACCCGGCACGATGACCTGACACGACACGCCCTGACATGTCTTGATGACCTGACACAATGACACGGCACGCCCTGGCACGACACGATGACCTTACACAGACACGGCACGACATGACCTGACACAATGACACGGCACGCCCTGACATGTCATGATAACCTGAGAGTGAAACGGTGTAACAAACGGTCTACGTCTACTTGAAGCAATTTTTATCCCCACCGTTGGCAAGACTGACAGCGAATAATATCAAAGGGTTCTTGGTAAATAAAGACTTCACTGTACACTGCAGTATGATGCAAAAAATCTGTCATGTATTAAAGAATTTTCATAGTGTTATCACACATAAACAATATGCAGAACAGCAGTATAACAATATAAACTGATAACTTAGGCTAATCCACAACAAAAAACCTCAAAAAAAACAACCAGTTATATTAATAATGCAGCGAGCAACACGGTACACACACTTATTGTTTAAACTGCTCTTAGGTATTTTCCCATTACTATTATAAAAATGACATTGATTAGCAAAGTAAATAAAATAAATCCACATATTTTAATCATATAGAACAAAAAAAAACAGTCCTCCAAATAAAAAAACACGGCATAAACTTCAATGTCCCAAATGCGTTTAACAACCCCCCCCCAAAAAATAGAAAAACCAAAAAATAAACGGGAGCTCCCCAAAAAGTAAATAGTCAGATCTCACCCGATCCTTAGGGGCAATACACGAAATCCAGAAAAATCCAACAAAAAGGGAGATCAATCGAATAGTTGAGGAAAATCCCAGCTGGTATCTGCAGTTTAATTTCAATGTGTTCCGTCCCAAATCACTTCTGTGTCTAAACACGTTTGCAGCAGCACTAGTTTGTTTCACTAGTTGAATATTTGCTAAAATAGTGTTTACAGCAGTAGACTTATAAAAGAACTTAAACACCCATTTTTACTTCAGTATTGACAAAACAACAAACTCTAGTTACCTACAAACCTAAAACACTTTGCATTACATTGCATTCAACCATGCTGCCAAAAACAGGAAACAGGAAGCCCCTGTGAGAGAGACGTAGAAACTTTTTACACCCCACGTCAAATCTGACATTAGCACTATACAATTAGAAATTACAAGTTTACTCTTTCTAGTTTATTTTTTCAATTTGTACCTGGCCAGGTATACTGTAATTCATTCAGCTAAAAGTGGTACATATCTAGCACCACTTTGTGTGGCGAGTGCCACATAGTCCCGTCCCCCCCAACCGGACATACTGGGGTTTTAGCTCCAAAATAGGGTTTCAGGTTGACCACATGCACAGTATCTACTTTCTGAGGTTGATCAACCCATTGTACAGAATAATTAACAGGACCTAACTTTTTCTTTATTATTGCTGGACCCGACCATTTAGGGGCTAGCTTAGCTGTAAACTTCCCTAAAGAATCAGATAATGGATGGGTTCGGACCCAGACCAAATTCCCCACACTAAAAACTGTACATCCCGTCTGCGGAGGTTATAATGTTTAGCCTGCCTGGACTGAGCTACTTTGACTCGTTCACTGACTTCTTTAGCCAAAGCCTGTTGGCGTTCTAACAATGAATATTGTGCAGAGGCCAGAGTTGGAGACACTGTTATCAGACGGTCGAGAGGCCCTTTGAGCATGCGTCCCACTGCGAGTTCAGCAGGCGAAAACCCTGTGGTTTCCTGCTTCACTGTGTTGAGAGAAAAACGAAATTCATGGTTCCATTGGTCCCAATCTTGGTGTCGATCTCCCACAAATGATGCTATCATGGTTTTTACGGTTTGATTAACCCGCTCTGTCAAATTCGTTTGAGGATGGTAAGCTCTAGTCAACTTTCTGACGAATCCCCAAGCTTTGCACACGTCGATAATAAGCTGGCTCGTAAATTGTACTCCTCAGTCAGAAATGAGATATTGTGAGTTCCCCACCTGGTAAAGATTTCCTGAATTAGAATTTTAACAATTTTAGGGGTCTTGCTGTCACGTAAAGGGAACATTTCCACCCATTTGGTATAGTAATCTATGATGACACATAGATACACGTGTCCTCTTTTACTCTTGGGGAATGGTCCCATTAAGTCTATCCCCAACAATTCTCAAGGTTCTTCCACATTCGTGGACTGAAGTAAACCTGCTGGTCTACAATTTGAAGGTTTATATTTTTGACAAGTAGAACATTGCTTGACAAACGTCCAAGTGTCTTTTCTTACAGATGGCCACCAAGTTACTTCAAGAACTCTAAGCAGAGTCTTAAGTTGTCCCAAATGACCACCTAGAGGATTGTTGTGGTAATAATTTAAAAAAAATGTCTGTCATGCTAGTCGGCACCACAAGCTGGAATTTATGTCCTTCTCTTTGGATAGGTACCCTTCTGTACACCAGCCCTCGTTCCATCACAAACTTAATTCCTGTCCATTGCAGTACACGGCTTCACATTCAGATCTGCCATTATGTTAGCAATAAAAGGATCTTTGGCCTGAGCCTCTGCTATCTCATCCAGGGAGGTAGGCACATCCATACTGAAACAGATCTTGTTCATGTAAACTGCAACCGTAACTTCAGGTGTGACTATAACTCGGGACAGAGCATCAGGTACAGTATTTAAACTTCCTTTCCTATACAGCACCTTAAAGATAAATTGCTGTAAATGGAGAGTCCACCTTGTAAGACGTGAAGAAGTCTTCGGTGTATTGAAAGCCCAGGGCAATGCAGCATGATCTGTCACCACTTCAAACTGGACACCTTCAAGGTAATGTCTCAATTTTTCGACTGCCCATACCACGGCAAGACATTCCTTTTCTGAAGTAGAATAATTCTTTTCAGCTGGATTGAGCATGCGGGAAGCATAAGCAATGACATGCTCTCCCTCCCCATCACTCTGTGCAAATACAGCCCCAAGTCCCACATCACTGGCATCTGTATATACTCTGAATGCCTGATCTAGGTTGGGATAAACAAGAATGGATGGTGCTTGGAGGGCCTTCTTAAGCATTTCAACACTGTTTTGGCATTCTTCTGTCCACTCCCAGGGCACACCTTTTTTCTTGAGGCGATTTAAAGGTGCAGCCAGATCAGCAAACTTGGGGATGAATTTATGGTACCATCCTGTGAGACCTAAAAAACGCTGTACCTCCTTCAGGTTAGTCGGAGTGGGGTATGCTTGAATTGCTGTGAGCTTATCCGTATCAGCAGCCACTCCCTGTCCAGATACAATGTGGCCAAGAAATTTGATGGATCTTTTAAAGAAATGACATTTGGCCAGATTCAACCAGCTTGATAAAGTTTCAAAAAATACTTGCTGGAGATCTTCCAAATGCTGAGATTCAGAAGGTGAATACACAATAACATCATCAATATATACCAGACAGCACCCACCTCGTAGTTCACGTAGAACGTGTTCCATAATGCACTGGAATGTTGCTGCAGCATTCTTTAAACCAAAAGGCATAACACAGAATTGATATAGACCAAATGGAGTGCAAAATGCAGTCTTTGACTTGCTGTTTTTATCCATGGCTACCTGCCAATATCCAGAACGCAGATCTAAGGTACTGAACACGCTGGCACCATTCAAAGACTCCAAAATGTCATGCACATTTGGCATCGGATATGCATCAAAATGAGTTTTGGAATTCAGTTGTCTGTAATCTACACAAAAACGGTAGGAACCATCCCGCTTTAGTACTAACACAACTGGGGCTGACCACACAGAAGTTGAAGGCTCAATGACGCCATCTTCAGTCATCTGTTGCAGATGTTCTTCTATAATTTTTTTTTATTAGATATGTCCGATATGCTCGACATCGAATCGGAACCTCATCTGTGGTATAAATTGTATGTGTTTGGACATTAGTAATTTCTGCTAGGGTATCAGTGATAGTAGCCAGTCCTTGACAAGGGTTAATAAGCTGCACATCTTCCACTGATTCAAAGTCCTCACCCTCTGGTTCTCTGATATAAAGATCATTTAATCTAGTGGTTATTTCCACTACTTTCCCTTCTAGTAACAAATGGGCCTAGTGTAAAATCAATATCATCCTCCTTGTTATTATGTATATTATCTGGGGTTGACTTAGCTATTGACATACTTGCATTAAATAAATCAACATCTATTACTTAAACCAGACCTTCAAATATCAAAATGCAGTATGACAATTATTCTTAAAAAAAAAAACCTAGATCCCCGTACGGGCCACCAATTCTGTAACAAACGGTCTACGTCTACTTGAAGCAATTTTTATCCCCACCGTTAGCAAGACTGTTTGACAGTGAATAATATCAAAGGGTTCTTGGTAATAAAGACTTCACTGTACACTGCAATATGATGCAAAAAATCTGTCATGTATTAAAGAATTTTCATAGTGTTATCACACATAAACAATATGCAGAACAGCAGTATAACAATATAAACTGATAACTTAGGCTAATCCACAACAAAAAACCTAAAAAAAAAAACCAGTTATATTAATAATGCAGCGAGCAACGCGGTACACACACTTATTGTTTAAACTGCTCTTAGGTATTTTCCCATTACTATTGGAAAACAATTGCTGAAATAAATAATTGTAGACATCTATTTCTTAAAACCTTTTTCCCTCATCCACAAAAGCAAAACTTTTGCTACAAAAGATTTTTCCTGTAATTTGATTTCGAGAAATTTCTAGAAATTATAAATTTCTATTGGGGTAGTAAACTTTTGACTACACGTGTATGTATGTCTGTGTGTGTATGTGTGTATATATATAAGAACATAAGAACATAAGAAAGTTTACAAACGAGAGGAGGCCATTCAGCCCATCTTGCTCGTTTGGTTGTTAGTAGCTTATTGATCCCAGAATCTCATCAAGCAGCTTCTTGAAGGATCCCAGGGTGTCAGCTTCAACAACATTACTGGGGAGTTGGTTCCAGACCCTCACAATTCTCTGTGTAAAAAAGTGCCTCCTATTTTCTGTTCTGAATGTCCCTTTATCTAATCTCCATTTATGACCCCTGGTCCTTTTTTCTTTTTTCAAGTCAAAGAAGTCCCCCGGGTTGACATTGTCTATACTTTAGGATTTTGAATGTTTGAATCAGGTCGCCGCATAGTCTTCTTTGTTCAAGACTGAATAGATTCAATTCTTTTAGCCTGTCTGCATACGACATGCCTTTTAAACCTGGGATAATTCTGGTTGCTCTTCTTTGCACTCTTTCTAGAGCAGCAATATCCTTTTTGTAACGAGGTGACCAGAACTGAACACAATATTCTAGGTGAGGTCTTACTAATGCATTGTAGAGTTTTAACATTACTTCCCTTGATTTAAATTCAACACTTCTCACAATATATCCAAGCATCTTGTTAGCCTTTTTTATAGCTTCCCCACATTGTCTAGATGAAGACATTTCTGAGTCAACATAAACTCCTAGGTCTTTTTCATAGTTCCCTTCTTCAATTTCACTATCTCCCATATGATATTTATAATGCACATTTTTACTGCCCGCATGCAATACTTTACACTTTTCTCTATTAAATTTCATTTGCCATGTGTCTGCCCAATTTTGAATGCTGTCTAGATCATTTTGAATGACCTTTGCTGCTTCAACAGTGTCTGCCACTCCTCCTATTTTTGTGTCGTCTGCAAATTTAACGAGTTTGCTTACTATATCAGAGTCTAAATCATTAATGTAGATTAGGAATAGCAGAGGACCTAATACTGATCCCTGTGGTACACCACTGGTTACCTCACTCCATTTCGAGGTTTCTCCTCTAATCAGTACTTTCTGTTTTCTACCTGTTAACCACTCCCTAATCCATGTGCATGCATTTCCTTGAATCCCTACTGCGTTCAGTTTGAGAATTAATCTTTTATGCGGGACTTTGTCAAAAGCTTTCTGGAAATCTAAATAAACCATGTCGTATGCTTTGCAGTTATCCATTTTCAATGTTGCATCCTCAAAAAAGTCAAGCAGGTTAGTTAGACATGATCTCCCTTTCCTAAAACCATGCTGGCTGTCTCCCAGGATATTGTTACCATATAAGTAATTTTCCATTTTGGATCTTATTATAGTTTCCATAAGTTTACATATAATAGAAGTCAGGCTTATTGGTCTGTAGTTACCTGGTTGGGTTTTGTCTCCCTTTTTGTGGATCGGTATTACATTTGCTATTTTCCAGTCTGTTGGTACAACCCCTGTGTCAAGAGACTGTTGCATGATCTTGGTTAGCGGTTTGTAAATAACTTCTTTCATTTCTTTGAGTACTATTGGGAGGATCTCATCCGGCCCAGGGGATTTGTTTATTTTAAGAGCTCCTAGTCCCTTTAACACTTCTGCCTCTGTTATGCTAAAGTTATTTAAAACTGGATAGGAACAGGTCGACATGTGGGGCATGTTGTCCGTGTCCTCCTTTGTAAAAACCTGTGAAAAGTAATCATTTAATATATTTGCTATTTTTTTTTCTTCATCTATGATTTTGCCATTTGTGTCTCTTAGACATTTAACCTCCATACATATATATATGTATGTATACAGTCACCTCCAAAATTATTGGCACCCTTGATAATGATGAGCAAAAAAGGCTGTATAAAATAAACAACACAGGTAATGAGCTATATTTTATGCTCAAATATATGGGAAAACCATATTCTTTTATTCTAATACAATTGCTCAGAGAAAAAGTTTTTTTATTAACACGTAATAAAAAAAAATTATTGGCACCCCTAAAGATTCTTATAAATAAAATCAAACAAAATTAAATCTGCATTAACATTCTACTTCTTTAAGTTCATCTCAGTCTTAAGGAACTGTATTGTGGCCTTCCATGGCTTCCTGTTTCACTGGGATATAAAAATGAGATAACACGCATATGAAATCCATTTGTCATCCATCACCATGGGGAAAGGCAAAGAACTCACAAATGAAAAGAGATGGTTGTTGGCCTTCATAAATCAGGCAATGGGTACAAAACAATAGCTAAAAAAATAAATATACCACTTACCACTATTAGGGCAATAATTAAGTTCAAAACCACTGGAACAGTGGTAAACTTGCCTGGTAGAGGACGCAAGTGTATCTTGACCCATCGGTCCGCTGCAGTGCGGTCAACAGAGTCCCCAGTCCCTGTTACACCAGGAGTTAGGAAATGAGCCACTAGGGGTAGGAGCAGGACTAAGAGCCCCCCGGTTCTCCTGGGAGCAGCCAGCAACTGCCCCGACTGTCTCCAGGTCACTGGACAGTTTGTATAGTGTGCACATTGCAGATAAGCTGGGCCTGGCCTAGTTTCTGCCTGTCGAGGCTTCCATCGCCTCTCTGGTGCAGATGCCTAATCTAGCGTTGCTGCAAAAGGACTTTTCATGTCCTAATGAGATGATGCTGAAAAAGCCATAGCCTCAGTATTTTGCTCACGTCTTGGTAGCTACAGTAGCATTCTGGAGGCTTACCAGTCCGTGCTGCTACAATCGCTGTCTTTGGACCATAGGCCCTCGCCCCTCCAGTTGGACGAGCTGCGCCTGGTCAGCAACCACCTGATCCCATTGTCTAAGTACAATGGTCAGGCATTGGTCAGGAGCATGGCCGCATTGGTGGTGGCAAGAAGGCAGCTCTGGCTTGCTCAGGCCCGACAGCCTGACAAGGACAAGGCGTCATTACTGGATGCACCTGTAACACCAGGGCATACGTTTGGGCCGGCAGTGGATGAGATGCTAAAACGCTCTCAACAAGCACGTGAGTCTTCCACGTAATTGGCACGCCTCCTCCCCAAGCATAAGCCCCCAGCACATAAGCCAGCTAAGCATTGGCAAAACAGGCGTCCACAGCCACAAAAGCAGATTCAGGCTCCTACAGCCTCTGCTAGAGCTAATGCGCAATGCGGAGGCTGGCACAATTATGGTCCACCTGCTCACAAGCAGCACCTTTAGCCTGAGCTTCTACGAGCCCTAGAGATTTGCTGCCACAGGTCCAGGGCCCATTCTATCAGGCCAGCCTGGATTATTGGCGATCATGCACCACGGACACCTGGGTGATTCCCACCATCAGGGCCGGTTACTCTCTGCACTTTCGATTCTGCCCCCCTCCTTTTCAGAGCACGATCACAGCTACAGTCATGAACCCTCAAGACACTGTATTAGTGTCTCAGGAGGTGGCAACCTGTGACGGGCAGCCCCACCCCAGTATATATTGCGTGCCATTATTAAGATTTATTGTATTATTTTTTATTTGTATTATGATTTCTGTAAATATATATGACGACGAAAAGCCGTGTTTTGTATTTTATTATTGTTTAGCCGGACGAGCGGGATGCTGTCCGCCATGGTATTGTTTTGTATTTTGGTTTTAAAATACCTTGTGAAGATGCGTGACTGATCAGCCGCTGATAATTTAATTAGTTGACAGTAACGCATCCTTATTAAACTCATGCAGACTATGGCCGTGGGGTAATAAGGTAATTAATAGCTAGTTAACCCCTTGGCCATAATATAAAAAACCTGCAACTTTGGCAGCAACGGGTTGAGTGTGTTCAGAGTGGAGATCGCTATTCACACTGATTTAACCAGCGTGATACTTGTTATTATTTGTTTGTTCTTTTGGCCAACATGCCCTTTTGTCTGAAAGTGTTTTGTTTAAATCTTTTGTTTTGTTATTTAATAAAAACGCTGGGTTTCTCAGTTCTCTCAGTTTTGCTCCGCCATTCCTTGTCTTGGTTTCATTTCCCTGGTCTGACGTCACCCTTGCAGCCATCCTGTTCACACGGCCCTACTGCACAAACAGGCAATCTCAATTGTCCAGCCCCTCAGCGAGAGAGAAGAGATTTACTTCAGGTATTTCCTGGTGCCGAAACGGGATGCCGGCCTCAGACCAGTCCTCAACCTCAGACATCTCAATCTGTACTTAAGAGAATGAAGGTTCAAGATGTTGACCATGCAACAGCTGTTGTAGTCAGTCAGGGCATGCGACTGGTTCACTACGGTGGACCTCAAGGACGCCTACTTTCACATTCCTGTAAGACCTGGCCACAGGAAGTACTTGCACTTCACCTTTCAAGGGACCACGTACGAGTTCTGTGTACTGCCGCCCATTTCTCAAAGTACATGGATGCTATATTGACCCCTCTGAGACTAAAAGGCATCACAGTGATCAATTACCTGGATGACTGGCTGATATGTGCTGAGTCACTAGCACATAAGAACAGAAAAACATAAGAAAGTTTACAAACGAGAGGAGGCCATTCAGCCCATCTTGCTCGTTTGGTTGTTAGTAGCTTATTGATCCCAGAATCTCATCAAGCAGCTTCTTGAAGGATCCCAGGGTGTCAGCTTCAACAACATTACTGGGGAGCTGGTTCCAGACCCTCACAAATCTCTGTGTAAAACAGTGCCTCATATCTTCTGTTCTGAATGCCCCTTTATCAAATCTCCATTTGTGATCCTTGGTCCTTGTTTCTTTTTTCAGGTCAAAAAAGTCCCCTGGGTCGACACTGTCAATACCAGGCAGTGTTGCACATGGAACTAGTCACCAACCACCTCCAACGGTTAGGTATCACGGTGAACCAGTTGAAAAGCTGGTTAACACCTCCTGAAGGGCTGTCTATCACAGCGTAAGCCTCAATTCCAGAAACATGAGCACCACTCTGTCGGACGATCGAATCCAGAGGCTAACTGTCTGCTTGGATCTGTTTCAGCACAATGCAGCGGTGAGGGTACTGACCTTCCAGAGACTTCTGGGCCTGATGGCAGCATGTGACAATGTGGTTTGTAGTGCTCCGGTGTACAGGTGATTGCAGGTGCTCCAACAAAGGACAAACACAAAGTTCACAGGTCAGGTTTCTTTAATGTTCCTTGACGAGGATTCAAATAATAAAGCTGGCTCTACCCAGCAATGGGTATTGCCAGCGAAAACTGGACTCAAATAATAAAGCTGGCTCTACCCAGCAATGGGTATTGCCAGCGACAAAACAAAAGGGGGGTTGCAGTCCCGAAATAATAATTCCAACACACAAAACAAGAAATACAGTCACAACCACACGTCTCCAGACAGTGTGCTCTGGTGCAGGTGCGGTGCTCTGAGTGCTAGTGCTGGTGCTCGTGTGCGTTCAGGTCCGGGCTGGCTTCTCCCTACAGCTCCGGCTTCGAATCAGCCGTCTGGCAAAACAAACACAACAGTTATCAATGGAACCACACTTCATTCAAAATTCCGTCCTTGTCTCCTCCCATTAACCACAACAAAGGAAACGATTACGGCGTCACGTCCCCCTAAAGTACCCTAAGCCCCGCCCCCTCCGATAGCTAGTTCAATCACGTCTCCTCCAATTCATGACTGAAACTTCGCTCACCGTACTAGGGCGATGACTCCAGGTACCGTAACGCCGCCTTCTTCCTGAATGGCCGGCTTCCGACTGTCCCCGGAATGAACTGCCCAACCATTCAGTACGAAGCCCGCAGTTCCTGTTGTACAGTGCCCTCACCGGTCGAGAGGGAGATTGTTGCTTCGGATTCATTCGCTCTCTGTCACACAGCAGCATCCCAGATCCTCCCCTTAGGGCTCTTACGCATTGGTTCTCTCCAAGCCTGGTTCAAGCACAGGGTCCGGCACCCTGTCTTAGAACGCTACCGCTTATCACAGTGTCTCGTCACTGTATAGCCCTCTCGTGGTGGAAACAACCAGCTCATCTGTGCTTGGGCACAGCTCTGGGCTTTGTCACAAGGAGACAGGTGGTGACTACAGATGCTTTTCTACAGATGTCTGGAATGGCTTGGGAGTACAGGGAGTGTGGGAACCCGCATGGGAGGGTGTGGCAATGTGCCCCGCCCCTGTGTGTATTTTTGTGTTTTATGTTGTATGTTGCGTGTGTTAATAGATAGCACGGGATATAAATGGGTGTGTGTAGCACAAGTTATTTAAAATGTATAATTGTATTTAGGCACGAGAATTGCACTTCATGTGCATTTAAAGTATTTAATATGTGAGCACGAGGTTGCACATAATTCACGTGCTGGGATTCAAGTGAATAATTAATTAGTAATTGAATCCCGGCACAACAGTATATACAGATGCACGTTTCATTCACTCAGGGTTGTGTGTTCGGTGAGTGGAGAACGGGTGTAGAGAGGAGGTAAAATAAATGATAATAATAATAATAATAAGTGTTTGTACTCACCGTGTTTGTTTGTCTCTTAGTCCACCGTTTGTTTAGTGTTAATCCGTTTTATTTGTTTCAATAAACCTTCTGAACGCTGCCATTGCGTCTCAGTTTCACTCCTCACCACTGTGTCTGTGTACTGCTTTCTGGCCTGAGGTCATTCACAAAGACACCCTGTGACAGAGGGTCTTCACATAAATGTTTTAGAGCTGCAGTTCATCTGGCCCTGTAGGAATTTTTTTCAGAGATACAAGGGAGGCATGTGCTGATACATACAGACAACACCACAGCAGTGGCTTGCATCAACCACCAGGGGGGTCTCTGGTCTCTCTGTCTCAATCATGTTGCCTGGGAGCTTTTGTTCTGGGCTCATGAACACTTGCTTTCAGTAAAAGCAGTTCACCTGCCAGGGGTAAGGAACTGGGCGTTCGGAATGGCGACTTCATCCAAAGGTTGTGAACCTCACAGATAGATCTCTTTGCGACCCAGGAGTCCACCCATTGTCCTCACTAGTATTCCCTAGTGGAGAGCGGTCACCCTGGATGGCCCAGGACTGTTGTATACTTTCCCACCATTGCCACTGCCTTCACTGTGCGTGGAGAAGATCAGGCAAGATCGGGCCCTGGTGCTCTTAGTAGCCCCAAAGTGGCCCAGGAGAACATGGTTCTCGTCACTGGCCCAGCTCCTGTTCGGTCAGCCATGACAGCTGCCAGCCCATAGCGACCTGCTGAGCCAGGTGCGGGGGCTGTGTGGCACCCAGATCCAACAGTTCTGCAGCTTTGGGTCTGGCCCCTGAGCGGAGACATTTGAGCCGTCTCGGGTTATCTGACAAAGTCATTGAGATGCTTCAGAATGCGACGTCTACATGCTCCCAGTATGGCTGTAAATGGGTGGTATTCCTGAAGTGGTGCTGATGAAGGGTAATCTCCCTCCACGATTAAGGTCTAGCTGGCAGCTATCTCAGCTTGCCATAGGAGCACACGTCTTGGCGGGACAGTTTTTGAAGAGTGCTCGGAGGTTAAGACCCCCTAGAAAGGACCTGGTTCCTCACTGGCGACTTAATGTAGTGCTGGAAGCGCTTACAAAACCACAATTTGAGCCCCTAGATTCAGCAGAGCTGAAATTCCTGTCAAGCGAGTAGGTGAAATGCAAGCATTTTCAACAGTGAAAGCCTGTTTGTTTTTTGCGGAGGCTAAAACTAAGGTTACTCTCCTCACTAATCCTGCTTTTCTCCCTAAAAGCATGCTGCTTTCCATATAACCCATTCAGTGGAATTGGACCCTTCCACTCCCCTCCTTTCCATACGCTCTGTCCGGTTAGGGCTCTGGCATATTATGGTGACCGCACCCAGAGTGGGCGGCAATCAGAGGAATTGTTTATTTGCTTCGGGTCTAAGTTCCACGGACAAGCCCTGTCTAAACAGCGGCTGTCGAGGTTGATTGCAGACACGGTCAGGATTGCATACGACCAGAAAACGTCACTGGTCACTCCACAAGAGGCCTTTCAACCTCCTGGGCCACGCCTCCTACTTTACCAGGTTCTACCGGCTGAGTGTCGTAGATCAGCAGAACCCTGGTTTATGGTTTATGAACCCTGGTTTATTATGTTTCACTTAAGTCCTGGGGTAGTTAGTCAGACACCTTTTTTAGACTTTAGGTGTTAAATGCTGAAGTTACTCAGAGTAACTTTGCAGCATATATACTGCATGAGCGGTCTCCCTCACTGTACTGTGGATCCTCTTCGGTCCTCAGTCAGAATGCTGAAAGCAGTTTATCTACCTTCTTAGTACATCTGCCGGAGTTGCAAGTCCTTGACTTGCAATGGCTTGGGTATTGTATCCCATTAGGTAATGGTTATGGCTTGGGTATTCTATCCCATTCTGTAATGGTTACATTTCGTACTTGAAAGGGAACGTTGGGATAGTACCATAACCATGGTTCCCTGAAATAGAAACGTAACCGTTAACCTTCAAGGTCGCTGCATTCACTCCAACGCAGCAGGCCTGAAGAGAAAATGGTGCTGAGCCTTATGTGTCATTCGTATTTATCTCCTGGGGGTGGAGACAATGGGGCTCTTAAAGGAGCAGTTTTGATAAAAGTGCTAAGGTAATTCGGGCTATAAGAGATAGATCCCATTCTGTAATGGTTGCATTTCTATTTCAGGGAACCAGGGTTATGATAATTACCTAATGTTTTCTCTGTTTAAGTTGCTCCAATGTTAAATTTCAGTATTTGTTCTCTATCAGAATCCACCTGGTGTTATCTCAACCTGTAGATGCTCTGCTGCCTGCTCCTTTTGAGTATTTCCTGATTCCAAATTATTTCCAAACACATTCTCCGCTGGCCCTTTTTGTAATCTTAGTACAACGAAGGTGGGACCAGCAGAGGTGAAAAGTCACATCATCATGTGATTTCTTAGGACTCAGGACTTATTCAACCGGAGAGGCAGCTAGGGTTCTACAGCCACAGAAATGCCAGATTGATTTGACACAAAGAGAAAATATTATTGCACAACGGAACCACAGGGTCATTTGTAAACCTCTTGAAATGTAAGGCAGTAAAAATAAATACAATGACATTTGAAGCTACTTAGCGCTAAGCTGTGTGTTCTTGACTAGCACGGCTGCCACAGTGATGTCCTCCTGCAGGATGGGAATCTCCTTTCCTGCACTGATCCGCTCCCTCAGCTTCCTGCAGACCCAAGCACTGGCTGACGCCTGAAAGATGCTGACTGTGGAAGGGTTCAGTGGGCATCAGGGTGCCGATCTAGCAGAGTGTTTAAGTACATTAATACTACATCCCTCTAGAAGGCATGCATTGATTCTAGCGAGGCATATTGTTCCAGAGGGTATACATAATTCATAGCAGAGATCTAAGAGCCAAACGATTTCCAGTTACTCATCATCAGAGCTTTAGGCAGAGTGCCCTCCTTGTAGACAGCTGCTAGGCTCTGCCCAAAGACCCCTGTGGCAATCCCACTGGCTGCACAAGCGTGCTGATCTGCTCTCCCTCCTATCTTGGAGCCACAGCAAGAGTGGAAGACTTTAAGTAGACTCCTGCAGCCTTCCCTCTTATAGCTGGAAGTGATCAGCAACAGAGTAGTTCAAAGATCTGCTATTGTTTACATCATGAGACCCCAAAGGATTGTACTTAATATTACCTTTCAACAGAAATAATGTGCAATTCCTCATACTGCCACAAGGGGGGGGGGGGGGGGGGGAGGAGGTGAACCACAACATTTACAGTGGGGAAGTCTGGAGTGTGTTCAGCTCTAGCGCCATAACTGAATACTGTAATACACACAGTGCATAGACACCATGCTGTAATACACACACTGCATAGACACCATGCTGTAATACACACATTGCATAGACATCATGCTGTAATACACACACTGCATAGACACCATGCTGTAATACACACAGTGCATAGACACCATGCTGTAATACACACAGTGCATAGACACCATGCTGTAATACACACAGTGAATAGACACCATGCTGTAATACACACACTGCATAGACATCATGCTGTAATACACACAGTGCATTGACATCATGCTGTAATACACACAGTGCATAGACACCATGCTGTAATACACACAGTGCATAGACACCATGCTGTAATACACACACTGCATAGACATCATGCTATAATACACACACTGCATAGACACCATGCTGTAATACACACAGTGCATAGACACCATGCTGTAATACACACACTGCATAGACACCATGCTGTAATACACACACTGCATAGACATCATGTTGTAATACACACACTGCATAGACACCATGCTGTAATACACACACTGCATAGACATCATGCTGTAATACACACACTGCATAGACACCATGCTGTAATACACACACTGCATAGACACCATGCTGTAATACACACAGTGCATAGACACCATGCTGTAATACACACACTGCATAGACACCATGCTGTAATACACACAGTGCATAGACACCATGCTGTAATACACACACTGCATAGACATCATGCTGTAATACACACACTGCATAGACACCATGCTGTAATACACACACTGCATAGACACCATGCTGTAATACACACAGTGCATTGACATCATGCTGTAATACACACACTGCATAGACATCATGTTGTAATACACACACTGCATAGACACCATGCTGTAATACACACACTGCATAGACACCATGCTGTAATACACACACTGCATAGACACCATGCTGTAATACACACAGTGCATAGACACCATGCTGTAATACACACACTGCATAGACACCATGCTGTAATACACACAGTGCATAGACACCATGCTGTAATACACACACTGCATAGACATCATGTTGTAATACACACACTGCATAGACACCATGCTGTAATACACACACTGCATAGACATCATGCTGTAATACACACACTGCATAGACATCATGCTGTAATACACACACTGCACAGGCCATAGGCATCATGTTTAATTACTTCTTTACACTTGTTTTGTTTAAGAAACTTTTACTTGCACTGCAACAGCAGACATTCCATAAAGTAATGACTATTGCAACCACAGTTAACAATAGGTCTGTTAATTCATGCTTTAATTGCAGGAAACTGTATATGTGTTTGCGACTAATGATCTTGTAGCTGTGATATCAGTTCAGCTAGACTGAAGATACGTATTTCAGTATTTTACAGAACAAATCAACATTCACAGGCAGCGGCAGAAGAAAATCTCTTTGCAATCCATGTGAATGAGGCCGGTACGGGCTTGGGTTGGAGATGCTAGAGTTAGCACATTGCCTGAGCTGGGTCAAACTGAACCGTCTTGTAATAGACAGATTTGGGGAAAGGATCCTTACTGTTCTAACCTTAAGATGTGATTATCGGAAAATAGAGAGCAAGTCTGAATTTCTTGGACACGACAATAAAACAGTTAATATTACAAAAAAAATAATGAAAATGTGTGTGTGAAGTCGTGTCTCTGCACTCGCACTCCACCAGAGGGCACTACTGGCTTTGGCGTCGGGAAAAAGCCCGTCCTCCCCTCTGTGCGCGCTCCCTTCTCTTCCCACAGTGCGCGGCTCCGCGGAGGCGCATGCGCACTCAAGCTGTCTCACGGAGGGACCATTTCCTCTTGTTGGAGGCCTGTGCTTGCAAAGAGAGTAGAGGTTAGTCTGCGTGGGGACGATATTTTATTTTTAACAATATAACTGGATAACTGCGAGATACAACTGTATCTGTGGAGAGCAACACAGAGCAGCTCCTTTCTGACTCGGTGCTGCACTGGGAGCTTGCGGCACGTTGTTTATTATTCATTACCGCTGGAGATTAATTATAAATACCATTCGGAATCGCTGAGAGAACATTGTATCTAAAAAAAAAATCGAATTTCTTCTTTGTTTCTGCAATACTGTGGATCGCTTTCTGAAGACAGATAATATATTTTGTAATTACAAATATTAATTGTTCATTACCCACTGCAGCCGTTGTGTTCATTAATGGACTAGCTACCCAGAGCATCTTGAACACGGAGTTGGTATTTACTGTATCTACACCCGAAGGAAAGGAATTACAACGCAGCTTCCAAAAGGCAATACAAGGTGAGTGCACACAGAATCGTTGCCGTTCAGTTTGAACAGAGTCGTCTTTTCTGCACCGCTGCATAACTCCGCTGTTAGGGTCGCTATGCTGAGTGATATGGTCGCCTACGCTATGCAGTGTATAATGTTGATGTATCTTGCCGGGCTGGGTTACCAGTATTTTGATTTGAATAGCTGCTTGTGATCGTGCTACACAAACTTTTTAACTATAAACTGGACCTTATCAGGATTTTTGTATGAGTTTAGTAATGGAAGCTAATTGTAAAACACGCTATGATGCCAGCTAAAAAAGGGTGCAGTTGCGTTTAAAAAGGATGCACAGTCACACGTATTGGTAAATTACTGTACATCTAGCTTCCGTATACATTCTGGGTAGTACTGCAATTATAAGATGGATACTTTACTATTTTGTGTTGCATATGTTGCATTTATGTATGTCTTTGTTAAAAACCCATTCCTGTAACTTCCTCCTTCGGGTGCTGAGAAGTGTTGACGGGGTTGGCCTGCGATTCTTTCTGCTCGGGCTAGTCTCTGGCTCCGCAGCCGATGTATTCATATCGCGACATTGTCATTTGGCTGCACCTCTGTGCATATGCTGCTAGGTTTAGAATGTGCTGGTCATTTTCATTGCTGCTAGACTCTCTTTGTGTCCATTCTGACAACCGCAGTTGTTCGTTGCATGGAAACAATCATTTAAAAAAAAAAAAAAAAGAACCCAAACAAAAAAAACACCAGGAACTTCCTATATTAGTAGAGCCAGTAGTGGTCGCGGTGTTGCGCGACATCCGAGCTCCACAGTCAATGAAGTGAAAAGCTAGCTTCTCCATCCTGGTCATTTGAGAGCCCTACACATCGAGATATGCTTTGCTACAATGAGAACTGCCGCTAATTGAATTACAGTTTGACTTCACTAGAGGCTGTTAAACATATGTTCCGCTTTTGTGAATTCCCATATTTTAAGCACAGTTAAACAGCAATGTTCTTGCATGTCCCATCTTTGTACCTGTTAATGTCTGATAATAAATAAATAAATAAATAATTTATTTCTTAGCAGACGTCCTTATCCAGGGCGACTTACAAGATATCACATTATTTTTACATACAATTACCCATTTATACAGTTGGGTTTTTAACTGGAGCAATCTAGGTAAAGTACCTTGCTCAAGGGTACAGCAGCAGTGTCCCCACCGGGGATTGAACCCATGACCCTCCGGTCAAGAGTCCAGAGCCCTAACCACTACTCCACACTACTACTGATAAATCAGTAGTACGGCATGTGCAATGTATGTCGTGCATTCTGTACATACAGTTTAGAGCAATGTTCTGGATATTGCCCTGGCTACAGGCTTGCAGCAGTAAGTTTGTGGATATTGCCCTGGCTACAGGCTTGCAGCAGTAAGGTTTTGGATATTGCCCTGGCTACAGGCTTGCAGCAGTAAGGTTGTGGATATTGCCCTGGCTTCAGGCTTGCAGCAGTAAGGTTGTGGATATTGCCCTGGCTACAGGCTTGCAGCAGTAAGGTTGTGGATATTGCCCTGGCTACAGGCTTGCAGCAGTAAGGTTGTGGATATTGCCCTGGCTACAGACTTGCAGCAGTAAGGTTGTGGATATTGCCATGGCTACAGGCTTGCAGCAGTAAGGTTGTGGATATTGCCCTGGCTACAGGCTTGCAGCAGTAAGGTTGTGGATATTGCCCTGGCTACAGACTTGCAGCAGTAAGGTTGTGGATATTGCCCTGGCTACAGACTTGCAGCAGTAAGGTTGTGGATATTGCCCTGGCTACAGGCTTGCAGCAGTAAGGTTGTGGATATTGCCCTGGCTACAGGCTTGCAGCAGTAAGGTTGTGGATATTGCCCTGGCTACAGACTTGCAGCAGTAAGGTTGTGGATATTGCCCTGGCTACAGGCTTGCAGCAGTAAGGTTGTGGATATTGCCCTGGCTACAGGCTTGCAGCAGTAAGGTTGTGGATATTGCCCTGGCTACAGGCTTGCAGCAGTAAGGTTGTGGATATTGCCCTGGCTTCAGGCTTGCAGCAGTAAGGTTGTGGATATTGCCCTGGCTACAGGCTTGCAGCAGTAAGGTTGTGGATATTGCCCTGGCAACAGGCGTGCAGCAGTAAGTTTGTGGATATTGCCCTGGCTACAGGCGTGCAGCAGTAAGGTTGTGGGAGGATTATTTGGGTGAGAAATCACCATGGACTGATTCATGTACTGTACTGAGTTATACAGTAGGTACCACGTGGTATTATTTCAGCCTTGAGTAAATGTCAAAATTAGACCCCTGCCTAATGTTAATATTAAAAACCATGTACATGAAGTTGAGTTCCGGGACCTTGAGAAAGGGTTTCTTTTGATACCTAAATAAAGATGGGTTTATTTTAATCACCTAAATACCAGTGGCCTGAACATGTAAAAGCTGTTCAGAAGTATCTGTGTACTCTGGGCAACCCAGTCTCCGGGTACAAATAGTGTCATTTTTTTCTTTGTTTGGAAACCCAAGAACCTTGTTTTGTTTAATTCAGAGTGGCAACCCTTTGAGAAAGAGGCTGTTGAATAGTGGGACACAGATAGGTTCCTATTCCATCCATTACAATGATTCTGCTGAGACACAGCATGTCTGAAAGAGGGATAGGCACTCCTCAAAAGAGGGCACACCTCTGACAGCCTCAGTATCTAGAACGAGTGCTCATGCCCATCTCCAGTGACCTCTGACAGCCTCAGTATCTAGAACGAGTGCTCATGCCCATCCAGTCACCTCTGACAGCCTCAGTATCTAGAACGAGCGCTCATGCCTATCTCCAGTCACCTCTGACAGCCTCAGTATCTAGAACGAGCGCTCATGCCTATCTCCAGTCACCTCTGACAGCCTCAGTATCTAGAACGAGCGCTCATGCCTATCTCCAGTCACCTCTGACAGCCTCAGTATCTAGAACGAGCGCTCATGCCTATCTCCAGTCACCTCGTGCACGTTTCCCATGCTGAGAGTTCTTTTATCTGGTTCACAGTTTTGCTTCTGGTGAAGTTTTTGACCTCCTGCCAGTTTGGTGTTGCAGTTGCAGGTGCAGGCAGGCGGTGAGTGACACAAAGCAGTCGGGTATCCCCAGGGAGCGTGGCCATGTCAGATAGAAGGATGTTCACAGACAGGAGTCCAAAAGGGAGGGGGATCAGCACAGGCTTTCATTACATTAACATTTATTTCCTTGTTTTACCAGAGCCTGTTGAGGCAGGTGTCTCATTTTGAAGGGGGTCCTGGTAAGATTAAGCAGAAATATTTATTTAATTATTTACATTTATTTATTTATTGCATTTTATATAATGCTTTTTATACAAAAGTATCACAAAGCACTGTACAGTACATCGCAGAGAAAAAACACAATACATTTGTATAGCATGTCACACATACAATTGCCACAATCAGACCATTTAAATAACATATTTAAATAACAGTATACACGTAATACAAAAACAGCAATTTTAAAGTTACATTAAAACCCACTAAGATAAGAAAATCAGTAACTCCTGCAAATAACTAGGTGCTAATCCATTCTGGGCCTTGTAAGTTAACAGCAAAATCTTAAACTCAGTTCTATACTGCACAGGGAGCCAGTGTAAGGCCAATGGAGGCCAAAACTAAGGTAATATGTTCACTTTTCCTGGTTTTAGTCAGAATTCAGCAGCGGTATTCTGAACAAGCTGCAAGCGGGATACCACACATTTTGGGAGACCAGAAAAAAGTGCATTATAATAATCAATTTTAGATTAAATAATGGCATGCATTAGTCTCTCAGCATCAGATATGGAGAACTGTACCGGAGGAAAGTGAACCAGGAACCAGGAAGATCAAGAGAGCATGTAGTAGCTCTCATATGTTGAAAACAGCTTCCTTGAATTTAACACAGAAAGGTCATGCTTCAGGGTGTATCAGGGATCAGTACTGAAACATGAACTCCAATATAAAGGGCCTTGTAATCTAACACAGAAAGGTCATGCATCAGGGTGTATCAGGGATCAGTACTGAAACATGTTCCAATTTCCATTAGTGTGTTAGTTGCTAAGCAGTAAGTTTATATCATTTACAAACCTGTTCGTAAGTCATCGTTTATTCAAACATGCTGCTAATGCTACAAAACTAAGAATCAACTTGAGCAATCGGATATGTTTACTTAATGTTATGAACTTTGGAGAGAGAGAGAACCCATTTTCTATTTGTTTAAATTGGAGCCGTACCTTTTAATCAGTAAGCATCAGTCTCCCACGGACGTGTTGAACGCAACGTTTTTAATGCCAGCTTTGGTTCCCATTTATTACGGCTGCTGTAGTGTAAACTTGTGCAGACCTTGCAGACTGCTTGCCACCATGTGCAAGCTGTTTTCTGAATAGACACACTTCTGCTATTTCATTGTGAGAGTGAAAAATGGCATCTTCAAGCTTTTCAGCTGAGGAAGCTGAAACGGAAGTTAAAAAGAGGATTTCTTTTTTTGTCTAAAATGGTAACGTTTTACAGGAAACTATTATAGATGATCAAAATCACCCGATATGGTTATAACCTTATTAAATATGTAAAAAAAAATGTTTTAAAAGCATACATGGTACTACCGTGCAGCTTTAATGTGCCTGCAGGCGCTACTGATAAGCATCCCATGTGTCACGTACTGTAGTACCACTTACCACAATGCAAGGTTCAGCACTGAAGTGCAGTGCAGTTCCACTGGCTAGTGGCATCCTGCACTCTAAAGAGACTGCCTCCTTTGTGTGTTCATTTGTAAGAATTTGGATTTGCAACATGACAGAGTAATGGAGTGAACATGTTAGGGATGGGAAGTTTAAACCTATAAACTCTAAAGAAGTAATTAAACATTGAATAATATGCTAGACCAGTCATGTGACACATTTCACCAAACGCATATTTTTTAATGTATTCATTTTAGTAATTTATCATCATATACAGCAGCCCGTCGCGTTTCCAAATTCTGTGATGCCACAGTAAGGGCGGATATTATAAAAAGGAAGGGGTTTGGCAGTTGCCTCCAAGTAGTTTTTCTAATTGGTGTAACAGAAAGATTGACACTGGGGCAGGTTTTATTCTGGGTTGATCTGGCGCTTCATTGGTACACTGTGTGTTCATGCTGTAGTGGGCTCGGTATGATTAAGTCCACACGGGGTAAGAAAGGAATTTTTTTCAGATGTTTGTTGTATATTTTTAATAAAATTGCATCTCTGAATAAAGGAACAAGCCAGAGTCACATTTGGAATTATTTTGAGGAACCGGACGAGAAAACTGTGGTATGTAAATAATGATATTTGTTTATTTATCCAAGGCGACTTACAGAAACTAGGGTGTGTGAACTATGCATCCGCTGCAGAGTCACTTACAACTACATCTCACCTGAAAGACGGAGTACAAGGAGGTTAAGTGACTTGCTCAGGGTCACACAATGAGTCAGTGGCTGAGGTGGGATTTGAACCGGGGACCTCCTGGTTAAAAGCCCTTTTCTTTAGCCACAGGACCACACCAAAATTGCCATACCGCTAAAACACAAGTTCAATGCTTCACCATTTGAAATGAAAACCATTCAGATTTACTGTGGATGGAGGTACTGGATGCAGTAAAAAGCAAACATCCAGAATAAACCAAACAGAATGCTCTAGATGGCGACTGTGAATACGTATAGCACAATTTAAAAAGGATTTTTTTTCAATATGAATTCAGAGAACGCATACATGTAAATGGGTTATGTATTGGCTTTAATTTACCAGTACACTTTTATGCAGATCATTGATATCTATGTAATCTGTCAACAGAAGGGGATTAAAAAAAAAAAAAAACAACAATAAATGGATTTCCCGTTTTGTGGCACTGATCCCTGAATTAATATAACAATGTATTTGAAACTGTGCATTTGATAGATGTAACACATGTAAGTAATGTTTTTTAATTAATATTGGTTTTGTTTTGTTCTTTTGAATATAATATAATTTAAACAAAAAAAAGGTTTGGAGAGAGAGAGAACCCATTTTCTATTTGTTTAAATTGCATCAGTTTAAATTCCTCCTTTTAGCTGTATTGACCGTTGTTTTGTTAGAAAGACTGATTCTTTACTCATTTAACTGTGCATATTTTTTATATTTTACAACATAATGTATATCGAACACGAAATATCTGAACCCGTTAATGCGAATTGTTTTGAATCTTTGTACTCCTACGCACTCAAACCAGCTGTATCGTTGACTCATCGATCTGAGTGCCTCTCGCTCTGGCAATATTGAGCTACAACAGTATTATATTTTGAAAGTCTTAAGTAGACTGTATACAATCTGTGTTTAATAACCTGTACCCTTCCAGGGTCCTACATTATTATTATTATTTATTTCTTAGCAGACGCCCTTATCCAGGGCGACTTACAATCGTAAGCAAATACATTTCAAGTGTTACAATACAAGTAATACAATAAGAGCAAGAAATACAATAACTTTTGTTCAAGCAAAGTACAAGTGTGACAAACCACAATTCAATAATACAGCAGATAATAGTGATAGTTACATGAGGATATGATTAAATACAAAGTACTACAGGTTAAACACTTGGCAGATTACAGTATTCTGAAGTACATGATTAAATGCAGTAAAATAGGGGGCAGATAAGAGCAAAATAAAGCACATTTACATGAAGGGTGATAGTGTCCCAGGATACAAACAGAGGAGTTCTACAGGTGCTGTTTGAAGAGGTGATCTTGAGGAGGCGTCGGAATGTGGTCAGGGACTGGGCAGTCCTGACATCTGTAGGAAGGTCATTCCACCACTGCGGAGCAAGGGTGGAGAAGGAGCGGGCTCTGGAGGCAGGGGAGCGTAGCGGAGGTAGAGCCAGTCTTCTAGTGCAGGCAGAGCGGAGAGGTCGAGTGGGGGTATAGGGAGAGATGAGGGTCTGGAGGTAGCTGGGTGCAGTCTGGTCAAGGCATCTGTAGGCTAGTACAAGAGTCTTGAACTGGATGCGAGCGGTGATCGGGAGCCAGTGGAGCGAGCGGAGTAGTGGAGTAGCGTGGGCGAAGCGAGGCAGAGAGAACACCAGGTGGGCAGCAGAGTTCTTGATGAGCTGGAGCGGACAGGTGGCGGACGCAGGGAGGCCAGCCAGGAGGGAGTTGCAGTAGTCTAGGCGGGAGAGTACAAGGGCCTGGACCAGGAGCTGGGTAGCATAGCTGGTGAGGAAGGGTCGGATTCTTCGGATGTTGCTCAGGAAGAATCGGCAAGTGCGTGCCAGAGTGGAGATGTGCTGGGAATAAGAGAGGCAGGGGTCCAGGGTGACTCCAAGGTTCTTAGCGGAGGAAGAGGGAGAGAGTGTGGTAGATTCCAGAGGAACAGAGATAGAGAGATCAGAGGAGGGGGAGGAGGAGGAGGAGGGAAAGAAAAGGAGGTCAGATTTAGAGAGGTTGAGTTTGAGGTGATGCGAGTGCATCCAGGAGGAAATAGCAGACAGACAGGTAGAGATACGGGAGGAGATGGTAGGAGTCAGAGGTGGGGAAGGAGAGGAAAATCTGAGCATCATCAGCATAGAAATGGTATGAGAAACCATAGGATGCGATGAGGGGGCCCAGGGAGCGGGTGTAGAGAGAGAACAGGAGAGGACCCAAGACTGACCCTTGGGGGACTCCAGTTAAGAGAGGGTGAGGTGTGGAGGTTGCACCACGCCAGGTTACCTGGTAAGTGCGGTTGGAGAGGTAGGAGGAGAACCAGGCCAGAGCAGTGCCAGAGATCCCCGGGTCAGCAAGAGATGATAGTAGAATAGAGTGATCAACAGTGTCAAAGGCAGCAGAGAGGTCGAGGAGAATTAGGACAGAGGAGAGAGAGGCAGCTCGGGCACACTTAATTCATGTGATTTCTACAGTAAGAGCTTGTGCTATAATTTAATAGAAGTTAAAGCTAGTTAGCTGTGTATTGCAGTGTTTTGTGGCAGACTGCAAGCACCAGCCGAAAGGGAAGCTGCTCCAGATTTCTTCTGCTAGCTCATCAAAGGAAGTTGTATGTCGGTTTGTGCTAATCTGTATTAATAAAATGAATAAGAAATATCCAAAACCATTTGTGTATGCAGTATAAATGTAATGTGTAGTGGTTTTCCCTTTCAACATTACTCTTTTCCTTTTGATAAGTCATTTCCATGTTTTTCCATTTCATAGACCTATTACTTGATATATATGTGCTGGACTTTTACTTTCAAGCTACGTTGTTCAAGTAAATGCCAACACATTCTTATTTGTATTTATTTTAATCAATCAACAGTTAAAAGAATTGAAAAAAATACATTAAAAATGAAAGAAAAAAATACAACCTACTGTAGAAATCGCATTGTTTACAGAAATTGTAACAGAAACGAACTTCTGAAAACTGTAAAATAAACCGTGTTCGAAATCACAGTTTTCACACGTGTTTTTATGTATATTTATTTTTGTTTGTTTGTTTGTTTGTTTATTCATACACCTGCGCATTCTCGGACTCTAGTTAATGAGAAACGGCGTCATGGGAAAGTATGTACACTCAGAATCTGGAAAGACTGAGAATGAATGTAACGACTGGTGGTTCCATGAATATTTTAGAAACTTAAAATTGATCTTGTTTTTTGTATAAAATTTAAAAGACAAATGGAATACATGAAAAAATAGAAAACAAAACACAGCTCATGGCTTACCTTTCCTGTATTCAAATGTACTACCAATTAATACAGCTTCTTATCTTATGTCTCTTTAATTTAGAAATTGCTTCACATTTTTCTCTTCTGGCTGACTTGGTATTATGGTATCTATATAATGTGACATTGTGTGTTGTGCCTGAAATATAATTTCTGTGTTCACTGGTTTTGTCTTTCTTCCCCACTTTTTTGTGTGTGAAATAAGTTATTGCAAAACCATACAGTTTGCTTATTTGGACTTTACTTACTTGGACATGTACTGTGTGCCAAGACAAGTTTGTGGTTTTAAAATTCTAATATAAACATATTATTTTATAATTACTTTTCATAGACACATATTAGTAACTTTTACTCGCTCTTTAAATCTCCAGACACCTAAAATCATAACAAAAAGAACAGTTACACACTTATTTTGAATTTCGTGTACCTATTAAGCACAGGATATGCTGGATTTAGACCCCTGCAAAACCCTGAAATTGGTTTTCAGTGGGGGCACCCGCGCCGGGGGAGGACCCCCACACCCCCCCTGCACCCGTGCCGGGGGAGCACCCCCCACACCCCCCCTGCACCCGTGCCGGGGGAGCACCCCCCACACCCCCCCTGCACCCGTGCCGGGGGAGCACCCCCCACACCCCCCCTGCACCCGTGCCGGGGGAGGACCCCTATACCCCCCCCCCCTGCACCCGCGCCGGGGGAGGGCCCCCCACACCCCCCCTGCACCCGTGCCGGGGGAGCGCCCCCCACACCCCCCCTGCACCCGTGCCGGGGGAGCACCCCCCACACCCCCCCTGCACCCGTGCCGGGGGAGCACCCCCCACACCCCCCCTGCACCCGCGCCGGGGGAGGACCCCTATACCCCCCCCCCTGCACCCGTGCCGGGGGAGCACCCCCCACACCCCCCCTGCACCCGCGCCGGGGGAGGACCCCTATACCCCCCCCTGCACCCGCGCCGGGGGAGGACCCCCCACACCCCCCCTGCACCCGCGCCGGGGGAGGACCCCCCACACCCCCCCTGCACCCGCGCCGGGGGAGGACCCCTATACCCCCCCCCTGCACCCGCGCAGGGGGAGGACCCCTATACCCCCCCCTGCACCCGCACCGGGGGAGGACCCCTATACCCCCCCCTGCACCTGCACCGGGGGAGGACCCCTATACCCCCCCCCCTGCACCCGTGCCGGGGGAGGACCCCTATACCCCCCCCTGCACCCGCACCGGGGGAGGACCCCTATACCCCCCCCTGCACCCGCACCGGGGGAGGACCCCTATACCCCCCTCTGCACCCGTGCCGGGGGAGGACCCCCACAGCCCCCTGCACCCGCGCCGGGGGAGGACCCCTATACCCCCCCTGCACCCGCGCCGGGGGAGGACCCCTATACCCCCCTCTGCACCCGTGCCGGGGGAGGACCCCTATACCCCCCCCTGCACCCGCGCCGGGGGAGGACCCCTATACCCCCCTCTGCACCCGTGCCGGGGGAGGACCCGCGCCGGGGGAGGACCCCTATACCCCCCCCTGCACCCGCACCGGGGGAGGACCCCTGCACCCACGCCTTCTACTTAGGATTTCTAGCCTCCTTCTTTAAATGAAAATGAAAAGACTGTTTACTAAGAAAAATCATAAAACAATAGAACAAATTCCCTTTTTTTTATTCTATTGATTTTTTTTGTATTACAAGCAGGACAGCCACTATAAGATCGTTACCTTTATTAAAAATGTGCACGGATGAATCTACCATTTAATCCAGTAATGCCCATAAATTAACTGATCAAAAATTTGAATCGAGTGACAGTCCTAATTTCAATATATACTTTGGTGTGTACGTGTGTTTTTTTTTTTTTTTTTCTTTTTAATTAATTTATTTTTATTTATTTTTATTTATTTATTTTTTACTGTAGTTCAGTCTTTGCGATGATGAAACGTTATTTGCTTAATTTGGGGTTCTTTGCGTGGAAAATACTAACCAGGGCTGTCAGTATACATCAGAATGTAATATTAAGAGAGTGTGTGTGTAGATATGGTTTAAAAGCTGACACCTGCATAGCATTTAAATATTCATAAGAATGTACCAAAAGCACATCCCTAGAACATGTACAGCAACATGCCAGAGTAACGGGGTTACATGTACAGTATGGTGCTTTGCAACATGCCAGAGTAACAGGGTCATTCGTTGCCATTTTTCTATGAGAGAGACAGAGAGACTGAGAGAAACTGTCTGGGAGGCAGGGTGGGCAGAGACAGAGAGACTCTCTGGGAGGCAGGGTGTGCGAGTGGTTAGAATGGAGACAGGGAAGCAGTGTAGGGCATGACGTTTTTTTATCCTGAGTTGCAGCCTGTGTGACTCACTGACTTGGGCAGATGTAGAGGCAGACACACGCCATCCTGCCACTGCAAGCTGAGCGAGTAGTCCCAGCTGGACACGGTCAGGGAGATAATGAAGACATTGTTGCAGGGGCCAGTCCCATAATGAAGATCTCTTCCTCTGTCTGTGGAGCTCATGGCAAACATGTTGGTCTCAGAGCTCCATGTAGCGAGGCTCTATCACTGCAAGAGGGAACTGCTGGACTGAAACACGCTGGTCTCAGAGCTCCATGTAGCAAGGCTCTATCACTGCGAGAGGGAACTGCTGGACTGAAACATGCTGGTCTCAGAGCTCCATGTAGCGAGGCTCTATCACTGCGAGAGGGAACTGCTGGACTGAAACACGCTGGTCTCAGAGCTCCATGTAGCGAGGCTCTATCACTGCGAGAGGGAACTGCTGGACTGAATCATGCTGGTCTCAGAGCTCCATGTAGCGAGGCTCTGTCACTGCGAGAGGGAACTGCTGGACTGAAACATGCTGGTCTCAGAGCTCCATGTAGCGAGGCTCTATCACTGCGAGAGGGAACTGCTGGACTGAATCATGCTGGTCTCAGAGCTCCATGTAGCAGGGCTCTGTCGCTGCGAGAGGGAACTGCTGGACTGAAACACGCTGGTCTCAGAGCTCCATGTAGCAAGGCTCTATCACTGCGAGAGGGAACTGCTGGACTGAAACATGCTGGTCTCAGAGCTCCATGTAGCGAGGCTCTGTCACTGCGAGAGGGAACTGCTGGACTGAAACATGCTGGTCTCAGAGCTCCATGTAGCGAGGCTCTATCACTGCGAGAGGGAACTGCTGGACTGAAACATGCTGGTCTCAGAGCTCCATGTAGCGAGGCTCTATCACTGCGAGAGGGAACTGCTGGACTGAATCATGCTGGTCTCAGAGCTCCATGTAGCAGGGCTCTGTCGCTGCGAGAGGGAACTGCTGGACTGAAACATCCTGGTCTCAGAGCTCCATGTAGTGGGGCTCTGTCACTGCGAGAGGGAACTGCTGGACTGAAACATGCTGGTCTCAGAGCTCCATGTAGTGGGGCTCTATCACTGCGAGAGGGAACTGCTGGACTGAAACATCCTGGTCTCAGAGCTCCATGTAGTGGGGCTCTATCACTGCGAGAGGGAACTGCTGGACTGAAACATGCTGGTCTCAGAGCTCCATGTAGCAAGGCTCTATCACTGCGAGAGGGAACTGCTGGACTGAAACATACTGGTCTCAGAGCTCCATGTAGTGGGGCTTGATATCACTGTGCGACGGAACTGCTGAACTGAAACATGCTGTTCTCAGAGCTCCATGTATTATTATTATTATTATTATTTATTTCTTAGCAGACGCCCTTATCCAGGGCGACTTACAATTGTTACAAGATATCACATTATACATTATTTCACATTATACAGATATCACATTATGTTTACATACAATTACCCATTTATACAGTTGGGTTTTTACTGGAGCAATCTAGGTAAAGTACCTTGCTCAAGGGTACAACAGCAGTGTCCACCACTGGGGATTGAACCCACAACCCTCCGGTCAAGAGTCCAGAGCCCTAACCACTACTCCACACTGCTGCCCTGTAGCTGGGCTCTGTCACTGCGAGAGGGAACTGCTGGACTGAGTCCCTTATCTGGAGCTCCTCAGCACGGGAAGGGGGTGGGCTGCTTGATTTTAACAGCCCTCTGTAATGTTATGAGTCACAAAAGGAAATGCTTTTCCAGTGATTTGTCGTCTTTTTTATAATTTGAAATCCGCCCCAAACGAGTGGCCTAGTGGCTGACTGCAGACTCCTTTGGTTTGGGGAGCCAGAGGTTCAGTCTCTATTTTGAGTACTCAGTAGCATGCTGGAGAATCATACTGATTTCTTCAAGGCAATATCAGCATGTAGCTTTTTCTCCCACTGTTGCATCACACGCACGACTGAATCGGTGTGATGATTGAGTGCACAGTGACTGTGGCTGGCAAATGTTTCTTCAGCTTTATTCCTTGAAGCCTTAAGACGTACATATTTTAAATTAAAGTGTAAGGTTGGTTATTTTTCTAGTGCAGCTATTTGATTAGTCATAGTATTGTGTTCAATCAATGTTTATTTATGCCATGAAAACTGAAAAACAAGATTACAATCTCAGTGCGATGTTCTGTAGAAAGGACTGGCCTCCATGGATAGATACACAGCTTCTCTTCGTCTCTAAGCTGCTGTTTCAGTCGGAATGGGAAATTAGCCCGATCAGCACCACTGGCACTCTCTTAGGTGTTTGCAGTGGAGAACTCAATCTGGATAATGAATATAATGCAGCTCTACAAAAGAAAGTGATCACACTGCAGTACAGTACCTAATGCACGATCATTATGCTTTGAAAATTTGGTTGTGAATGGAAGTCACGTGGCTTCAACATGTGTGGATCCTGCATTATTTAGGGGGTATACATACAGTAAGTCAAGTAGCCTACTTACTGCTTGCCTACTATTCCATCCAGTTTTATCTAAAAATTTCTCTTCAAATGAAGTGAAAATGATACTTGTTGACCCTCTCATGCAGTTGCAGAGTGGCACATTGCTGTGGCACATTGCTGTAGCACAGGCACACGTTTCCACATAAGCGTAACAGAGCTGCATGCTTTACTACTGTGCCTCTGTGTGGCACTGAATGTCTGTCTGTGTATCTCTGTGTGTCTCGTGTCTGTCTATCTGTATGTGTCTCGTGTGTCTGTATCACTGCGTGTCTGTGTATCACTGTGTGTCTCTCTCTATCGCTGCGTGTCTGTCTGTGATCTCAGATCCCCCAGGTTACTCACGTTTTTATCTGCTTCATTTTCATCTCATTTGAATTCATGACGCCTTGAATAAATGGCTTGCCCTGTGCAAAGTCTGTGCATTATTAAGATTGATACAAATACGTTTGTGGGATTTTCCCCTTTCTGTATAATTGCCCTGATTTTTCACTTCCTGTTTCCCTGAAATAAGTTGCAGCAGGATTGCAGAATGTACTAATTTAGCACCTCTGCACGTGCTCTTAAACTGTAGAGACTTTGAAGACATCCCAGGAAGATCTGCATCTCCTTAGCAAGGAAGCCTATAGGATAGTACAGCAGCGTACAGTACAGACCTGCAGTCTGTATTACTGGAAAGTCCCCTACAAGGAAAAGTAGGAGCAGACATGCTTAAAGTAATTGTACTGCAGCTATCAAGAAGGTTATAAATCTTGCCATGTTGCACTTCCATTACATATCTCGCAAATGTGTAGAGTGTTTTAAGTTGAAACGACTTTACAGTAGGTCAAAGGAAGCTCCCTGTTTCTGTGACTTATTCTTTCAGGGTTATTTGTTTGCACTTGCAGTCCCAGGGGCATTCCACCTCAACAGTGTCTTCTGGGTCAAAGCATGTTACTGGCTGAAAGTATGTCAGTCAATTGGGGAAGCAGCTGATTGGTTATTGATAGGAAAGAAGCCAGTGAAGGGGTGGGGCAATTTCACACTCTGTGAAATGACCCAGGAAGTACAAGACAGCCTAAGAATGGCTTGTGAAAACTTTTTTTTTATTATTTTTTATAAAAACACACATTTTTACTAGACGAAATAATTGTCCTCTGTAACATGTCTAGAATGTGAAGAGTACATGTTTGTTTGAAATATTTTATTATTCAAAATTCTGAAGTAGGTCAATGACACAGAAAACCAAACTGTCCAGTCAGCTGTCAGGGGAGATTCCACACACCTACTTGAAGTGTTTTTAAGTCCCCTGAAACCCCTTTATTTTTTCAACTATTCGGTTATAAAATGTGTTTCATAGTTGAACAGTCAATTGTTTACCATGATTTATCTATACAGTCAGGCCACATGAAGAAACCTAACTTGTCAAATTCAGAGATGCAGGAGGTACTGACAGCTGCTTAAAAGAGCAGAATATATACATGCTGGTGAGTGGATGGAGGTTCACTTTGTCAAGGAGCAGAATATATACATGCTGGTCAGTGGATGGAGGTTCAGTTTGTCAAGGAGCAGAATATATACATGCTGGCGACTGGATGGAGGTTCAGTTTGTCAAGGAGCAGAATATATACAGACGTGCTCAAATTTGTTGGTACCCCTCCACAAAAATCGAAGAATGCACAATTTTCTCTGAAATAACTTGAAACTGACAAAAGTAATTGGCATCCACCATTGTTTATTCCATATTTAATAGAAACCAGACTTTGCATTTGATTTTTTATTCAACATAATATTGTAAATAATAAAACAAATGAAAATGGCATGGACAAAAATGATGGGACCCTTAACCTAATATTTTGTTGCACAACCTTTAGAGACAATCACTGCAATCAAACGTTTTCTGTAGCTCTCAATGAGACTTCTGCACCTGTTAACAGGTAGTTTGGCCCACTCTTCCTGAGCAAACTGCTCCAGCTGTCTCAGGTTTGATGGGTGCCTTCTCTAGACTGCAAGTTTCAGCTCTTTCCATAGATGTTCGATAGGATTCAGATCAGGACTCATAGAAGGCCACTTCAGAATAGTCCAATGTTTTGTTCTTATCCATTCTTGGGTGCTTTTAGCTGTGTGTTTTGGGTCATTATCCTGTTGGAGGACCCATGATCTGCGACTGAGACAGAGCTTTCTGACACTGGGCAGTACGTTTTGCTCCAGAATGCCTTGATAGTCTTGAGATTTCATTGTGCCCTGCACAGATTCAAGGCACCCTGAGGTTCAGTTTGTCAAGGAGCAGAATATATACATGCTGGTGACTGGATGGAGGTTCAGTTTGCCACTCGCAGTGGATCTGTGAGGAATTCTGTAGGATGGGGGATTCCTCCACCCAAAGGAGCTGCGCCACATCCAGGCCACGGGAGCATACTGTATGCCAGACACTTGTATCTATATTCTGTTCTATGAATACAAACGTGCTCATTTTTGCCACCAAATATATTTCAAGCAGTTTTGGTTTGCATTTTTGCGTATTTTTCCCAGCACTATATTGAGTCCTCAGAGTTGAGTCGATTTGTTTGAACAGTATTAGCCTATCAATTGATTTTGTGATTTCTATATAATGCTAGCTCTCAGTATTGAGTTCTGTAATGTTTTTTTCTTCTGCTGTTCTGTTTGGTTGCTATGTTGAATGATCTATTTCATTTGATCCCAGATCCTCAGTCCTGGGCTTTATTAAATTCAATGGCTCTATTATCCCCTGTCCAATTGATTATGGAGATCACCAGTATTGAGATCTCTCAGAGCTGTACACTGTCTTGCGTTTCAGTGTCATGTCTCTAATTCTAAATGGAGATCACCAGTATTGAGATCTCTCAGAGCTGTACACTATCTTGAGTTTCAGTGTCCTGTCTCTAATTCTAAATGTCCATCGCTGCTCCCATGATATTTCACCATTCATTAGCTAACTGATTTGGTTATTTCACTGTTTGGGCATGTTGAACTTTATAGTTCACTGTTTTCAATGTTTGACATTTTTGTATGTGACAATTGGATTGTGAAATAGAGAGAGTATTTAGGGCCCTATGAAGTCTGTTTTATTATTTTGAATTTTCTGATTTATTTTTTCCTGATTTCGTTTTTTTTCGGTTTTAAAAATCTGTAATTTGTTACTTAGTTAGTTTTTTATAACTACAAGTGTTTGATACATTGACAGCAATGATGAAGCTACAAATGCATGAAAAAATGACAAAAAAAAACAACTTTCTAAACGGTTTTAATGAAAGTGCTTTCAGAAAAAAGGGTACAAACTGGCACAATGTAATAGAAAAAAACTAGGAACATTGTAAATTAAAAACAAAAAAAAGATGTAGGCTTTTTTAGTAGTTTCTTTTCAACACAAGCTGAACAATAACATTTCAAAATAGATGTAATGTTTTCATTAATAATTAATGACAAACAATGTAAATAAAAGCCCACATATTTTGATTTATTCTAATTTAATAAAAAGGCACTTGGTAATATCTCCCTGAGAACTTTGGAGAAAAAATGCAGCAACTAGACCCTACATTCTGCAGTAGTCATTACAGTACTATCTGCTCAGAATAACTTGTAGGTAGTCGTTTTCCCCCAAGCGCAGTGCTTAATTTGTGCCGGGGCTTGCCAGGGCTCAGCCCCGGAACCTCTGGACGTGCAGAGTCGTATTCCCGGTACCTCTAGTTAAAAATCTCAGAAAATGCGTTCTTTTTAAACTCTCAACACAGTGGTATTAAGTCTGCAAGTTCTTGCGTGCGCACTAGAGAGACAGTCCGCTGCCACATTTGTAGCCGCAACTCTGTTGTTTTTTTATACACAAATAAGCGTACTTGATTTGAAAAACGTCATCAACGATACAAGCAACTTCTTGCACTACATGGTTTGATTAAACGAGTAGTACACAACAAAATATGAAAGCTGAACATTAATTTCAACAAAGAACGACAACTTTTTAATGAAAAAAATATTGTAGCCTACTTTTAGCCTGCTATATTGTATTAAACCAAAACAATAAAATTAATAACAATCTGGTTCTTTCTTGCCTTTTTCAATTAATATAATTTAATTAATAGAGAATAAAAACATACTAAGATAACAACTACCTAAGCCAGCGGCTTCTGTTGCATACACATCGCAGACCGTGGGGCAAACCAATGCTCATGTTGATGTGCGTATTAATTTTTTTTTTTTATTTTTTTTTTTATAATGTCATCCTTCTGGAGTCTTCTGAATGTCTTTTAATTTGTTTGTATTTTAAACCATTTAAATGCAAAACCATAACAAAACATTCAAGGAAATGCATGCACATGGATTAGGGAGTGGTTAACATGGAGAAAACAGAAAGTACTGATTAGAGGAGAAACCTTAAAATGGAGCGAGGTCCTCTGCTACAAAAATAGGAGGAGTGGCAAACACTGTTGCAGCAGCAAAGGTCATTCAAAATTGTCAAGACAGCATTCAGAACTGGGCAGACACATGGCAAATGACATTTAATAGAGAAAAGTGTAGTCAAAAGTGCAGGCAATAATAATGTGCATTATAAATATCATATGGGAGTTACTGAAATTGAAGAAGGGATCTATGAAAAAGACCTAGGAGTTTATGTTGACTCTAGACAATGTGGGGAAGCTATAAGAAAGGCCAACAAGATGCTCAGATACATAGTGAAAAGTGTTGAATTTAAATCAAGGGAAGTAATGTTAAAACTTTACAATGCATTAGTAAGACCTCATGTAGAATATTGTGTTCAGTTCTGGTCACCTTTCTACAAAAAGGATATTGCTGCTCTAGAAAGAGGGCAAAGAAGGGGGACGGTGCGGGTTCCGAGCAGCTCGGCGGGGAAAAAATGCCTGCAACCTTCCCACCGAGCGCACGGGCCCCAGCGACCCGGTGCGGGGTCCCAGCAGCTCAGGACTCTTTTGACCTGAAAAAAGAAACAAGGACCAGGGGTCACAAATGGAGATTAGATAAAGGGGCATTCAGAACAGAAAATAGGAGGCACTTTTTTACACAGAGAATTGTCAGGGTCTGGAACCAACTCCCCAGTAATGTTGTTGAAGAAGACACCCTGGGATCCTTCAAGAAGCCGCGGCAACATTGTATTGAGTGTCTGAGTGTAGCTATTGTTTAAATAAACAGTTAGGCACTGAACCGGGTAATGGAGCAAAGCACTAAAAATGAATGGAAGTTTTATTTATTTATTTATTTTAAACGTTCAGACGGCTCACTGGACAGAAAGACGCTTACTTGTCTACTGGCAGTGAGTTCCAGCATCACACACGAGTACATCTAGTCTGCTGTGTGCTGAACACACCTTCACTTCTCAAAATGCACGAGCAGCAGCTCTTCTGCTACAGACAATAACAATACAACAAGAGATTAAACCCACCAGTTTTGCAGAAATTCAGCATCTCTGCAAGCCCATGAATCAAGCTAAGTATGATAAGAAAGACTTTATCTGTATATCTAGCTATCTATATATATATAATCTATCTATCTATCTATATATATATCTATATATATATCTATATATATATCTATATATATATCTATATATATATATATATATCTATCTATCTATATCTAGCTCTCTTGCTCGCGCTCTCTCGCTCTCTCTTTCTATATCTATATCTATCTATCTATCTCTCTCTCTCTCTCTCTCTCTCTCTCTCTCTCTCTCTCTCTCTCTCTCTCTCTCTCTCTCTCTCTCTCTCTCTATATATATATATATATATATATATATATATATAATATATATAAGATATATAATCTATATATAGTGCCTTGCAAAAGTATTCAGACCCCTGACCAATTCCCTCATATTACTGAATTACAAATGGTACATTGAAATTTCGTCCCATATATATATATATATATATATATATATATATATATATATATATATATCTTTATCTATCTATATATCTCTATCTATCTATCTTTATCTAGCTCTCTCTCTCTATCTAAATATAGATAGATAGATAGATAGATAGATAGATAGATAGATAGATAGATACATAGATACACACACATAGTGGTTTGCAGAAATATTCACCCCCTTGCAAAGTTTTCACATTTTGTTGGCACCTGAGCGTACTCCACGACGCTTTCACATTAGACATTTCATGTAGAATCTACACAAACTACTTAATGTAGTTAAAAAATGCATATAGAATATAAATAAGTAAGATTTACAGAGAAAAACAGATTAATCTTAGTTGCATAAGTATTCAACCCCTTTGCTACTGCAGCTCAGGTGCAAATGATTTGTTTGAAAGTTCAGAAAATTAGTGAAATGGTTTCAGCCTGTCGTGCTCAAAGTGGTTTAACTTGTAGATAATTTCCCTCAGGTATATAAAGACTTTCAAGCTGCAACTCACATAGTGATCCAACAAAGCAGCCATGAAGACCAAGAAGCTTTCGAAACAAGTCGGGGATAAAGTGGAAGAGAGGCACAGAGCAGGAGATGGGTACAAGAAAATTTGAAAGGCCTTGATTATCCCTCTCAGCACAGTGAAGTCCATCATTAAGAAGTGGAAGATGCATCATACCACCCAGACACTACCCAGATCAGGTCGCCCTCCCAAACTGATCAGTCGGGCAAGCAGGAAACTGGTTCGGGATGTCACTCTGAAGCCAACAATGACCTTGCAAAGTTCTGTATCTGAGATGGGAGTCAGTATTCACACATCAACAATAAGCCGGTCCCTACACAAAGCTGACCTGTATGGACCAGTGGCAAGAAAGAAACCATTACTCAAAACGCCTCATCTTAAAGCACGTATGGAGTTTGCGAAAAAGCATGTAGATGATACAGCAGACCTGTGGAAAAAGGTTTTCTGGTCAGACGAGACAAAAATTTAACTTTTCGGTCTAACCAAGCATTACGTCTGGCGCAAGCCCAACACTGCACATCACCCAGTCAACACTATCCCAACTGTCAAGCATGCTGGTGGCAGCATCATGTTATGCTTCTCTTCAGCAGGGACTGGGAAGCTTGTCAAGATAGAGTGGAGAATGGATGGTGCAAAGTACAGGCGAATCCTTGAGGAAAACCTGTTTGAGTCAGCCAAGACTCTGAAACTGGGGAGGAAATTCACATTTCAGCAGGGCAATGCCCCGAAGCACAAAGCTAAAGCCAGACTGGAGTGGTTGAACAAGAAGAGAATTAATGTTCTTGAGTGGCCCAGTCAAGGTCCTGACTTGAATCCAATTGAAAATTTATGGCGAGACTTGAAGAGTGCAGTCCATCGACGATCCCCAACAAACTCAGAACTGGAGCAATTTTTTGTGAAGAATGGGCAAAAATGTTACCATCTTACTGTGCAAAGCTAGTGTAGACCTATCAAAAACTACTCATAGCAGTAATTGCTGCAAAAGGTGCTTCTACCAAGTATTGACTTAAGGAGCTGAATACTTATGCAATACATTTCATTTTGTACATTTTCTTTGCAAGTTTTGCTGACATTTAACCTCCTCCTCATATAACAGTGTTCAGTTTAACCACTACAGCTTTGAATAAACAAAGTTTGTTTGAAAAACTGTGCATACATTATTTGTAATTCAACAAAATGTGAAAACTTTGCAGGGGGGTGGATACTTCTGCTGTATGAGTAGGCCAGTGGCATACCCAGTTAGCACACAGGCCCACTCAAATCTGCGCCTATGAATGCCAAGTTGGGATATCTCAGCGGTGAAATGACGGATTCGAAAAATTCCTTCGATGTTTGACGGTAGGAAAACAACGATTTTGATATTGAGTCAGCTTTTTTTTTCTCTTTTGCTTTTGTAATAATATTACAAATGAGTTATAAAATATAATGTTTACGTGCAGTTCCGTGTTCCGCCCGCGGGACTAGAGGGCGTAGTTAAAAGGCTAATTGATCATTAGAAAACCCTTTTGCAATTATGTTAGCACAGCTGAAAACTGTTGTGCTGATTAAAGAAGCAATAAAACTGGCCTTCTTTACACTAGTTAAGTATCTGGAGCATCAGCAATTGTGGGTTCGATTACAGGCTCAAAATGGCCAGAAACAAAGAACTTTCTTCTGAAACTCGTCAGTCTATTCTTGTTCTGAGAAATGAAGGCTATTCCATGCGAGAAATTGCCAAGAAACTGAAGATCTCGTACAACGCTGTGTACTAGTCCCTTCACAGAACAGCGCAAACTGGCTGTAACCAGAATAGAAAGAGGAGTGGGAGGCCCCGGTGCACAACTGAGCAAGAGGACAAATACATTAGAGTGTCTAGTATGAGAAACAGACGCCTCACAGGTCCTCAACTGGCAGCTTCATTAAATAGTACCCGCAAAACACCAGTCTCAACATCAACAGTGAAGAGGTGACTCCGGGATGCTGGCCTTCTAGGCAAGTTGCAAAGAAAAAGCCATATCTCAGACTGGCCAATAAAAAGAAAAGATTAAGATGGGCAAAAGAACACAGACACTGGACAGAGGAAGATTGGAAAAAGGTGTTATGGACAGACGAATCTAAGTTTGAGGTGTTCGGATCACAAAGAAGAACATTCGTGAGACGCAGACCAAATGAAAAGATGCTGGAGGAGTGCTTGACGCCATCTGTCAAGCATGGTGGAGGCAATGTGATGGTCTGGGGGTGCTTTGGTGGTGGTAAAGTGGGAGATTTGTACAGGGTAAAAGGGATCTTGAAGAAGGAAGGCTATCACTCCATTTTGCAACGCCATGCCATACCCTGTGGATGGCGCTTGATTGGAGCCAATTTCCTCCTACAACAGGACAATGACCCAAAGCACAGCTCCAAACTATGCAAGAACTATTTAGGGAAGAAGCAGTCAGCTGGTATTCTGTCTATAATGGAGTGGCCAGCACAGTCACCGGAGCAGCTTGACCGTATGGTACGTAAGAAGTGCCTGTCAAGCCAATCCAACTTGTGGGAGGTGCTTCAGGAAGCATGGGGTGAAATCTTTTCAGATTACCTCAACAAATTGACAACTAGAATGCCAAAGGTCTGCAAGGCTGTAATTGCTGCAAATGGAGGATTCTTTGACGAAAGCAAAGTTTGAAGGACACCATTATTATTTCAATTAAAAATCATTATTTCTAACCTTCATTTTGCTATATTTCCTATTCAAACTCATTTCATGTATGTTTTCATGGAAAACAAGGAAATTTCTAAGTGACCCCAAACTTTTGAACGGTAGTGTATATCTTTCCAAATATGCACATACTTTTAAGAGTTTTGATCCCAATGACCGCCTGTACACTGTGAACAGGATTAATACAGCTATAGCGAGCCTCATAAGAACATAAGAAAGTTTACAAACGAGAGGAGGCCATTCGGCCCATCTTGCTCGTTTGGTTGTTAGTAGCTTATTGATCCCAGAATCTCATCAAGCAGCTTCTTGAAGGATCCCAGGGTATCTGCTTCAACAACATTACTGGGGAGTTGGTTCCATACCCTCACAATTCTCTGTGTAAAAGAAGTGCCTCCTATTTTCTGTTCTGAATGCCCCTTTATCTAATCTCCATTTGTGACCCCTGGTCCTTGTTTCTTTTTTCAGGTCGAAAAGTCCCCTGGGTCGACATTGTCAATACCTTTTAGAATTTTGAATGCTTGAATCAGATCACCATGTAGTGTTCTTTGTTCAAGACTGAATAGATTCAATTATTTTAGTCTGTCTGCATACGACATGCCTTTTAAACCCGGGATAATTCTGGTCGCTCTTCTTTGCACTCTTTCTAGAGCAGTAGTATCCTTTTTGTAAAGAGGTGACCAGCTGGCTTCAATGCTGACAAGTCGCTGAAGAACATGCTGTCTCTCCTATGGATTGAAAGAGACCTGTGCGATTCTCTGGAGTATGACTAGAATTGCAATGTTCAACAGCAAGCCCGACACCTTACCCTGTAAGGTGGAGTGGAGATGAGAGGATACCAACTAGGCAATGGGAAGTCATTTACCAACTTTCATTTTATTTATTAATTGCTTACAATGTAATATTTCTGTGTGTTGCTGGCTTTACGCCCTCTAGTCCCGCAGGCGGAACACGGAACTGCACGTAAACATTATATTTCATAACTCATTTGTAATATTGTTACAAAAGCAAAAGAGACAAAAAGCTGACTCAATACCAAATTCGTTGTTTTCCTACCGTCAAACAGCGAAGGAATTTTTCGAATCCGTCATTTCACTGCTGAGATATCCCATTCGCAATGTGTCTAGTACCCCTATGCTTCCAAAACAAATGTGATCGACTAGCTTGCATTTTGCTGCTCTGGTCTTACAGTGTAGACATTGTTAATGTTGTAAATGACTATTGTAGCTGGAAACGGCTGATTTGTAATGGAATATCTACATAGGCGTACAGAGGCCCATTATCAGCAACCATCAGTCCTGTGTTGCAATGACACGTTGTGTTTGCTAATCCAAGTTTATCATTTTAACCTGTAATGTGCCAGAAGTTAACATCCCTTTTAGAACTTAGTGTATCACTGGACATAAAGAATCTGGCTCTTTTCATATGCTACAAGTTGAAAAAATGACTATAGAACATAAAAAAATGAAAAGCGTTTGTTGTTTTTTTATGTATTTTTTCTGGATATCTCCTTCCAGTGTGGTACTGAGTAAGACTTTTATCACACCTGAGGTTTTAGTCTTGATGCCCAAGGGGTTACCTTGAATTCAAGCCCTGAACCATGCCTGTGCTGTCTATACTTTGGAAGATATTGTGATTTATTTAAGGGCACAGCCCCCCAGGCGGAAATTGCCTGTGAAGGGCTGGGGTTTTGACAGGTTAAAGTGCATTCACTGCAGATATGTGTACTTTTATTTTTTGTCTATTTCTAACATTTTAAATGGATTTACAGGGAAAGTATTTGATGTATTCAGGTTTTTAATTGATTTCAAATCATTTTTAAAGTGTGAACTGTTTCCTGTAACATCAGACCTTTGGTCATTACCCATCCAACCTAAATAGGGGCCCACCCACATTTCCAAGCCTAGTTACACCACTGGAGGAGGCTGCGTTGCTGCCTTTTTTTTTTTTTTTTTTTGGCACGTAGCACGTAAAGCTGACCAATTTTCTTGTTAGTTTGCAGTTTTTGGATATGATGACAGTTTGTTTATGTTCTCTTCACAATTAAGTTAATTTCCTAGAAGTGCTTACTGTAGCTACATATTTATAATTGTATTTAAAAAAACGAATTTATTTCAGTCCACAATCACATTTAAAAACAGATCTCCTATTTATTGTGTTTTCTCATCTCTGTATGCAGCTTGAACTGCACGTTTTATTGTGTTGGTTGTATTTGTAATTTCTAAATGATTGCCCCTAGTAAATTTTGGTCACTTTCTCAATGGGTAAATTTCCTGGTTGGTTAAATAAATGCATAAATACATTGTAAATTGTATTTACAGTTAATACTACTACTACTACTACTACTACTACTACTACTACTACTACTACTACTAATAGCATCAGTAATAAAAACAAATGTAAATTAGATGGATGTAGCAATTGTATCAATTTAATATGCCATTAAAACCGTGATAAACTAAGATTAATTGCGATAAATTTAAATTTAATATAAAGATAAAACCAAACTGAAAGTTATGTGCGAGGTGGTGGGGGTGTTAAGAGAATATCAGATCTTTTATATTGTTAAAAAATAATAGTATTTCTGTTGGAGTACAGCTGTTGATGTTGTGTGCGTGCGTGCGTGTGCGTGCGCGTGCGCGTGTGTGTGTGTGCGTGCTTGCATGCTGAAATGTTAAGGGCTGTTAGCATGCAGAGTGCCCGGATGTTAAGGGGTGTTGGCACGCTGCAGGAGGAAAGGAAAAGCCACAAAGTGCTGCAATAATTGCTGATTGCATAAAGCCAAAGTGAAGACTCTGAGCCCTAAACCCTGTTTGGTAAAAATGAAACAATTAAGAGTACAGAGAAAAATCAATCAGCAAATCGAGTGTTCTCCGACAGCATTCCCGGCGCCTCCATTCTCTGATCACACACACACACATACACCCACAAAAATATCTCTCTATCTCACATGCAAATAGGATGTGTATTCAAAGCGCTCAATCCCACCAAGTTTACATATACCCTGCAAGCGTATTCTATTTATTTTTCATTGTTTACACCAAGTGCTTCAGGGCTCTTCAAAACGGTTTCCCAATGAGGGGCCAGGACTCAAAGAAAAAAAAACTGAAGGTCCCACACCTGATCTTGTGTTGGACTGCTTGGTGTGGGGGTGGCATGGACTCCACTCTGTTTTTGGGGTTACATGGACTCCACTCTGTGTTTGGTTTGGGGTGGCATGGACTCCACTCTGTGTTTGGTGTAGGGTGGCATGGACTCCACTCTGTGTTTGGTTTGGGGTGGCATGGACTCCACTCTGTGTTTGGTGTAGGGTGGCATGGACTCCACTCTGTGTTTGGTGTGGCATGGACTCCACTCTGTGTTTGGTGTGGGGGTGGCATGGACTCCACTCTGTGTTTGGTGTTGGATGGCATGGACTCCACTCTGTGTTTGGTTTGGTGTGGCATGGACTCCACTCTGTGTTTGGTGTGGCATGGACTCCACTCTGTGTTTGGTGTGGCATGGACTCCACTCTGTGTTTGGTGTGGCATGGACTCCACTCTGTGTTTGGTGTGGCATGGACTCCACTCTGTGTTTGGTGTGGCATGGACTCCACTCTGTGTTTGGTGTGGCATGGCATGGACCACTCTGTGTTTGGGGCATGGACTCCACTCTGTGTTTGGTGTGGGGTGGCGTGAACTCCACTCAATGCCTGGAGGGGTCCTGTGAGACCCCTGCAATGTCCAGGCAGCACTTTAACCAAGACATGATTCTGAATATTCATATAGAACTTCAGAACAAGCAAAGCTTCAGTCAAGGAAATTAATTTTCATGTTCTTGTGGTTGAGGCACAGACTGGTGCATTTCCTTGCTAAGCTCAGTGTTGCAGCTTTGCATGTTTCTGGTGCAAACACAAGCATTGCTTGATTATTTTCTGAAATGTCTGCAGAGGATGTAAATGTCAAGATACCAACCTGCTTTAGTCTTCCCTGCAATGTCTCTGATACAAGGCTGATATGCAACCTCACCCCAATTAAAAAGTTTTTCTAACACTCGCTGATGCAATACAACAGCTTATTCTAGAATTCCAACTGCTGTATTCTCAGCGCTACAGCACCACCCTGCACCTTAGTAATGAGAACCAACACTGCATTCTGAGCTCTCCAGCACTGCCATTACCCTGTACCTTAATAATAATGAGCACCAGTTTAAACACCCTATTCTGAGCTCTCCAGCACTGCCATTACCCTGTACCTTAATAATAATGAGCACCAGTTTAAACACCCCACTCTGAGCTCTCCAGCACTGCCATTACCCTGTAACTTAATAATGAACACTAGTCTAAACACTCCTCTCTTGGCTGTCCAGCACTGTCATTACGCTGCACCTTAATAATAATGAGCACTAGTCTACACACCCCATTGTTGGATGAGAGTGAGTGATGGGCCAGGGGTCTTATTGAAAGTTATGTAGATAACTCTTAATGCCAGCCTGTTTTCTTAATTATTAATGGCATTACACTGCAGCACTGCAGCCCAGGGACTCCTTTTAATAATGAGGATATCTTTCAGCACAAAACCATGTCATGCTAACATACAACAGTAGCACCATCCTGTACCTCTGAGAAGGACACAATGTACACAATCTCTTTATTCCCTATCCCAGGTGACCTCAGATCACCACTGATTTCATAGGAAGATCCTCAGCAGTGTACTGTATTACTGAATTGGATGGCTTTCAGATTCCCGACACGTAGCTTTCCATTTCAGGAAATGTTTGTTCAATTAATCTTAACATTTGCAGCAAATGGTTTTGTAATCAATTAATCGTATCCCTCTTTAAAAAAAAACAAACAAAAAACTATTCGCCTAAATATTTGAATGGGACTAAAAGCTTGTACAGTTAGCAGTGCATCTGTGGTCCCTAAATGTTCTGTTTGCAGCTTTCATTTGGGCTGGAGTCACGTTTTCATTATACTAGTTACTTCAGCGGTGTTTGCTTGAAATAGTGCAGTAAACTTTTTTACTTTTGTGCTGGAATAGTGAAGCAGGTTCAAACACCCACAATTATGCAATACTGTATTAATATCATAAAAAAACATAATCATTCCAGTGTTCAAATCACCAGTGTAGCTGGGTGTTCAAGGTAAGGGACTGTGCAGTGTGTAGCTGGGTGTTCAAGGTAAGGGACTGTGCAGTGTGTAGCTGGGTGTTCAAGGTAAGGGACTGTGTGATGTGTAGTTGGGTGTTCAAGGTAAGGGACTGTGTGATGTGTAGCTGGGTGTTCAAGGTAAGGGACTGTGTGATGTGTAGCTGGGTGTTCAAGGTAAGGGACTGTGTGATGTGTAGTTGGGTGTTCAAGGTAAGGGACTGTGCGATGTGTGTTCCTCCTTATAACTAGAATACCAGTGTTAGTTCAGTCATTATGGTGCAAGTAGGAGCCCATACCATACCTCCTTATAAGCTACAGTATAAAGGGACGCCTTATAATGAGGGAGCACTTCACTAGACTTCTCAACACGAATGAGAAACGTTTCATGCAGTTTAAAAACATGAACTACAAACATTAAGTTACTGTTGTAGTATCACTTTGTGTAACTTAGTGCACCCTTGGTGTGAGATGCATTAATAAACCCTCGAGCTGTCGTATTTTGGGATTTATATGGCATCTCACACTCGGGTGTGTAAATTCACGTTACACACGCCTCCTACATCAATTTCTTGCAGATATATACTACACTAACCATCTTTCTATTTATTCATTTAGCAGATGCCTTTATCCAAGCCCCCCAAATTTGGAACCCTAGGAGGGACGTCCCCCTCATTCTAAAACTGAAATGGAAGCACTGTAAAGCACAGAATCAAAGCTAAATGGTGGTTTCCACGTGCAATTTCTTAACATGTTACGAACATAAGAAAATAAAGTTTACAAACGAGAGGAGGCCATTCAGCCCATCTTGCTCGTTTGATTGTCAGTAGCTTATTGATCCCAGAATCTCATCAAGCAGCTTCCTGAAGGATCCCAGGGTGTCAGCTTCAACAACATTACTGGGGAGTTGGTTCCAGACCCTCACAATTCTCTGTGTAAAAAAATGCCTCCTATCTTCTGTTCTGAATGCCCCTTTATCTAATCTCCATTTGTAACCCCTGGTCCTTATTTCTTTTTTCAGGTCAGAAAAGTCCCCTGTGTCGACATTGTCTATACCTTTTAGGATTTTGAATGCTTGAATCAGATCACCGCGTAGTCTTCTTTGTTCAAGACTGAATAGATTCAATTCTTTTAGCTTGTCTGCATACGACATGCCTTTTAAACCCGGGATAATTCTGGTTGCTTTTCTTTGCACTCTTTCTAGAGCAGCAATATCCTTTTTGTAACAAGATGACCAGAACTGAACACAATATTCTAGGTGAGGTCTTACTAATGCATTGTAAAGTTGTAACATTATTTCCCTTTATTTAAATTCAACACTTCTCACAATATATCCGAGCATCTTGTTGGCCTTTTTTATAGCTTCCCCACATTGTCTAGATGAAGCCATTTCTGAGTCAACATAAACTCCTAGGTCTTTTTCATAGATCCCTTCTTCAATTTCACTATCTCCCATATGATATTTCTAATGCACATTTTTATTGCCTGCGTGCAATACTTTACACTTTTCTCTATTAAATGTCATTTGCCATGTGTCTGCCTAATTCTGAATGCTGTCTAGATCATTTTGAATGACCTTTGCTGCTGCAACAGTGTTTGCCACGCCCCTATTTTTGTGTCGTCTGCAAATTTAACAAGTTTGCTTACTATACCAGAATATAAATCATTAATGTAGATTGGGAATAGCAGAGGACCTAATACTGATCCCTGTGGTACACCACTGGTTACCTCGCTCCATTTTGAGGTTTCTCCTCTAATCAGTACTTTCTGTTTTCTACATGTTAACCACTCCCTAATCCATGTGCATGCATTTCCTTGAATCCCTACTGCATTCAGTTTGAGAATTAATCTTTTATGCAGGACTTTGTCAAAAGCTTTCTGGAAATCTAAATAAACCATGTCATATGCTTTGCAATTATCCATTGTCAATGTTGCATCCTCAAAAAAATCAAGCAGGTTAGTTAGACAAAATCTCCCTTTCCTAAAACCATGCTGGCTGTCTCCCAGGATATTGTTACCATATAGGTAATTTTCCATTTTGGATCTTATTATAGTTTCCATAAGTTTACATATAATAGAAGTAAGGCTTACTGGTCTGTAATTACCTGGTTCGGTTTTGTCTCCCTTTTTGTGGATCGTTATTACGTTTGCAATTTTCCAGTCTGTCGGTACAACCTCTGTGTCAAGAGACTGTTGTATGATCTTGGTTAGCGGTTTGTAGCGGTTCTTTCATTTCTTTGAGTACTATTGGGAGGATCTCATCCGGCCCAGGGGATTTGTTTATTTTAAGAGCTCCTAGTCCCCCCTAGTTAGAAGAGCTCCTAGTCCCCCCTAGTTATCTGCTTCCAACACTCAGTGACACAATACAGTACTGTATTTTAGCATTGTCTGGGTGGCTGACTGTCCATTTGATGCACCTCTGTACTCAAACCCACTTTCGAGAGACGAGCAGAGCAGAAGACAGGGAGAGGGATTGATTGACTGATTATATGTAACGTGTGTTGAAATGCTTTGGCAACACTGGATCACTTCTGTCATGCTAATGAAGCCAGTTTGTATTTCAGAGAGAGACGTGTACAGTGTAAGCCAATTGATTTCAATTCAGTATTTCTTCACTGACTTTTTTCTATGGTACACTGATACACTACACTACATACACATACAGTCTTCTACATGCAGGTATAATTAATAAAAATGGTGATGGCTTTTCTGATTGGTTATAAACATTTCTGCTAATAAAGCTTTAAGCATGTTTAATCCTAAACTTTCAGCGTTTTGAAATGAAAACTCATTACGGTGAATCGTGAGAATCGGATCAGAGTCCCGTCTGAATCGATTCTTTGGATTCACCCAATGAATGAATTCAGAAACGCTCGAGTCTGGCTGATTCATTGAGAGTTATGAAACTGAACCATATGTACCATGTTGTCGTTTGCAGAGGGTAAACGGTTTTGCTTCAAATTATTTGTATGGTTACCAGAGTTCATATATTGCGTAAAGACCATAACAAAAAAAATGAGTGAGTTCATCCGAAACCGCAAACTGAGTTTTGCCCTGTTGGGCACGCTCAGCACTCACTTCAGGGTTTTGAATTCTGAGAGAGTGAGAGAGAGGAGTGAGTCCCTGTCAGGCACGCTCAGAGCACTCACTTCAGGGTTTTGAATTCTGAGAGAGAGAGAGAGAGAGAACGTCCCTGTCGGGGCACGCTCAGAGCACTGTCTTCAGCAGACTGGGTGTCTTTCTAATCAAGATGTTAAGACTTGAGAGCAATGTGGAAATACCTGTTTAGTGAAAATCCCCAATGTGAGTGACTGTGCAAGTGTCTGTTGTGCTTTTGAATTCTAATGCAAGATCCAAACTGGGTGCAGGACTTGTGTTGAGTTTGTCAGGTCAGAACACTCCAGTCCAGGAGGCCCCTTATTATTTTTGCTGGGAATATAGTGCAGATGGACATACACCAGTAGTGCCTTCATGTGACACTCGAGTTTTACATCCAGAGAACCGCTTTGACTCGTCGTGATGTTCATTGTGTGCTTAACCTAACCCTTGCAAGGATTTGTGTGGATACAGTATGTGCTGTGCAGTATACTGACTCATTTTATAACACTTTCTCTTTTGCCTCCTGGCTATTTGTTGTACCCAGTTCTTGTATGTCTGGGGCAGTTGTGTGGTTGTTCTATCTGCTTGACTGCACCCACGATAACGTCTTCCATTAAAGAGGTCTGCTTGACCTGCACCCACGATAACATCTTCTATTAAAGAGGTCTGCTTGATCTGCACCCACGATAACGTCTTCCATTAAAGAGATCTGCACTCTCCTCCACAACTGGATGGCTTCCTGACTGATCACTTCATTCAAGAATTGGGCTTGACTTGTTCATGCCAGCACGTTATTGTGTAATGTGGTTATTGCAGTGCAGCTATTGTATAAAGTGTGTTTAACTCTTCGTACTAGCCAGGGTTTTATTACCTCCAGCAATATTATCATGGCTCCACTGTGTCTTGTTTTTTCAGTCCTTTTGCTCATCAGGTTTCATTTACAACACTTCAGGTGACATGCAGCTGCACTCACTCCAGTGGTCTGGCTGTGTCCGACCTGTTTGACAGTGTATTTGAAATATTTGCATGCCCTCAATTAACGTAGAAGCAAATGTAGAATTAAAAGATTCTCAGCCCAGTAGTAGTGGTATTAAAGGTAAGAAATGGATAGCGTACTGCTTTAAGTAGCTACAGTATTTAAACCTAAATGGTTGTCAACTTCAGCAGTGCATTGAAAGAAAGTGTTACCATTAACCAATGACCTGCTTCACATTAGCATGATTTTGCCATGAATGATAGTAAAGCAAAGAAGAAAAAGAATAGGGAATGCATACATAATCCGTTCCCCATTTATTTGCCTGTGTATTGTACAATAAGTGGATTGTTAATAAAGGAATGTATTACTGAGTGCTGTGTAATGTAGGGCAGAGAACTTTTCACACCACTGATGAAAAATGCAGGCTTAAACGTCATACCAAAAGGTTAAAAAAGCAATGCTTGCATCTGTAATTTACTAAAAACTGTGGTTAGGGAAGGAAGTGTGATTTCTAACTCTTTAAACCACTGGTAGGACTGGAAATACAAGGAATACTGCTGTGAAGAAAATCAATATGAAGCTGAAAGCTGCATCATCCAGTAGATCTGTCAGCTTTGTCAGCCCGTCTGAAAGCAGGTGGGGAAGTACAGTATGGAATGTGCTTTCAGCAAAGCATGTAACCAAGCCTTTAAAAACACCCTTACCAGCAGCATTCTCACAAGCTTCCTGTTGATCTGGGTGCCTTCCTGTGTCTCCACTGTATTTTGCACACAGGAAGTAAACCGTTTGTTTGTTGGGGTTTTATTTGAAAAGCATGCTTGTGGTTTACAGATCAGTTTGGGTTGTTTTTTGGTTCAGCTGGTAGGGAGAGTATTCCTCTTGACAGGAGGGGCTCTTTACAGTTACTGGCTCCTTGTTTGGGAGCATTCAGTCATGTGCAGAGACTAACAGGTGTGTTCAATTGTTTTAAATAGAGAAACTCATTTCAACTTTGAACTGAGGCATTCAGAAATGAAAGCTATTTTTAATTAATTTTTGGTTTTATACAATGTTTTTTGGTTCTTAACGCCCTTATACTGCTTTGCAACCATAGCCCCTTTCACACTGGCGCCCCTACCCTTGGCGAAATGCATGATGGCCGTTCGTAAGCAGATGAATTAACAAACAACCACGACTGCGTGAAGGTTTCATTTGCTCAAATCAACATTTAGTTTTATGTGCTTGCTTCTGTCACCCAGGTCGATCCTGCTTCTTCAAAAAGCAGTGTGAAATTGCATAGTGACCCAGGTAGAGCAAGCCAGTGTGAAACGGGCTTGTGAGTACTGAACACTGATCAAAGCACACACTTACCGGTAAAACCAGGGCTGTGTGGAATGTGTTGTTTTTAGAGCCTTGCTAGCAGTGTACATGTAAATAATTAAACAATGGACTACAATCCCAAGGAAAAACACTTATCCGGAAAACCTTGTTTTTGTTTTTCAGATGAGCTGGTATTTGTAGTTTAAATACATTTCTGATCATGATCAGGTCGTGAATGCATTTGGTTGCACACGCGTGCCTAAAACAAAATTGATGGTTGCTCAAGCAACTTGTTTTGGTCGTATGCAACCAGATTAGGCGCACACACAGTAGACTGATTCTCTGTCAAGATGCATTACTGCTGCTGTCTAGTGAAAGATAACTTTCACCACCACATGTTTTAGCCTCTGGCTATATCAATGAAGCAGATCTTTTTCAAACATTTCATTTTTCTTCATGCTTACAAACCATAGCTTTGTTAATGTAAAATTTCTGTGCATGAGAAATCCTGGATACTAACCTGAAGGCTGGACAGGATGAGAGGCCTGGAGATTCTCTTCGGTGTATCGGCTCTCTGGGAGCTGGCTTTGTGGCCTGCTCCCTGTACTGCACACGCTGGCTTTGTGGCCTGCTCTCTGTACTGCATACGCTGTCTTTGTGGCCTGCTCCCTGTACTGCACACGCTGGCTTTGTGGCCTGCTCCCTGTACTGCACACGCTGGCTTTGTGGCCTGCTCCCTGTACTGCAGACGCTGGCTTTGTGGCCTGCTCCCTGTACTGCACACGCTGGCTTTGTGGCCTGCTCCCTGTACTGCAGATGCTGGCTTTGTGGCCTGCTCCCTGTACTGCAGATGCTGGCTTTGTGGCCTGCTCCCTGTACTGCACACGCTGGCTTTGTGGCCTGCTCCCTGTACTGCACACGCTGGCTTTGTGGCCTGCTCCCTGTACTGCAGATGCTGGCTTTGTGGCCTGCTCCCTGTACTGCACATGCTGGCTTGTGGCCTGCTCCCTGTACTGCACACGCTGGCTTTGTGGCCACATAGTATGACACATAGTATTTGTATCTGGAAGTCAGAGAAGTGAGGATCTCAGTGCTCTAGTAGAGCCAGGCTGAGGACATGTGGACTCTGTGCGGCTCTAGCAGTGTTACTGCATTCTTAATGTGAAGTGCAATACTTTGAATAAGCTACTAACAACCAAACGAGCAACTTCTTCTTCTTCTTCTTCTTCTTCTTCTTCTTCTTCTTCTTCTTCTTCTTCTTCTTCTTCTTCTTCTTCTTCTTCTTCTTCTTCTTCTTCTTCTTCTTCTTCTTCTTCTTCTTCTTCTTCTTCTTCTTCTTCTTCTTCTTCTTCTTCTTCTTCTTCTTCTTCTTCTTCTTCTTCTTCTTCTTCTTCTTCTTCTTCTTCTTCTTCTTCTTCTTCTTCTTCTTCTTCTTCTTCTTCTTCTTCTTCTTCTTCTTCTTCTTCTTCTTCTTCTTCTTCTTCTTCTTCTTCTTCTTCTTCTTCTTCTTCTTCTTCTTCTTCTTCTTCTTCTTCTTCTTCTTCTTCTTCTTCTTCTTCTTCTTCTTCTTCTTCTTCTTCTTCTTCTCAGACGCCCTTATCCAGGGCAACTACAGATACTTCTGGGTGAAAGTTAAAGGTTCAGTAAAACCTCTGTTATCCAAATTGATCCACACCAGGGGGTGTTTTGATGATCAAATTGATCCACACCAGGGGGTGTTTTGATGATCAAATTGATCCACACCAGGGGGTGTTTGGATGATTAAATTGATCCACACCAGGGGGTGTTCGGATGATCAAATTGATCAGATACTTGAATACAGTAACTGAAACTGTTTGACTTTCCCAATCAAGACAGAGAACACATACAGTACACTACTACTACAGTACCCCTTTACCTTTAAATATATAACATACTGCACTGTACTGTAAATAGAAGAGACTGAGGGAAGGGCTGACAGGTTACCAAGGGGCTGTTTGATAACAAAGAGGATCTGTGATAGTCTAGGTTTGGATAAAGTTTTACTGTATGTAACTCATTGAGTCGCATTGATTCTGTGTGCTTTAATAAACACAGCTGCGCAAGATGGGTTACTACCGACCAGTTTGATTTTATTGCTGTGTTTTGATGAAGCATGTGTCTGAAAGAGATCCTTTTCTTTAACACTATTTTGTAATGGAAGTTCCTATCAGACAGAAATAGCCTGGGTTATTACAGTGTCCACTGTATACACTCATCCTATCAGACAGAAATAGCCTGGGTTATTACAGTGTCCACTGTATACACTCATCCTATCAGACAGAAATAGCCTAGGTTATTACAGTGTCCACTGTATACACTCATCCTATCAGACAGAAATAGCCTGGATCATTACAGTGTCCACTGTATACACTAATCCTGTCCCATTTATGCTTATGTACTTCATGATTGTGCCAAAGAAGGACAGTAACTCTAGTGACCAGCTTGCACAATTAATAAAAACATGTTTAAACTCCAGTGGTTGGGACACAGCTGGCTAATTCCCAGGTCTTTCATGCCATTCACTGTGAAAGCTGGGTTCAAATTGAGATGCTCAGGCCGTCGGTAAATAAGAAAGGTCTCAGCCTAACGTACTCCAGACAGCCCTTGTCTCAAAAGAAAGGGCACATGGTGTGCTCCAGAGAGTCCTGCTGCTGCAGAAAGGCAGGGATATTCCCAGGTGCTCACACTCACGGAGATGCCAGGAGAAGCTCTTGTGCTACCATTGTCTGGACCGAGACCCACAGATCTGGACAACCCCCAACACAAGATGCTCTTTAAGTGTGCCCTGAGATTCGTGTACTTCATTCACACGCCACAGCCCTGTATAGCTGTATGAATCGGTGCACTCATTGAATGTAATAGCTGTATGAATCGGTGCACACACTAGAAGAAACATGCTTACTGTGCTGCTGCAGTAGAGGATCTGTTTGCTTGTGTTACTGTGCTGCTGCAGTAGAGGATCTGTTTGCTTGTGTCACTGTGCTGCTGCAGTAGAGGATCTGTTTGCTTGTGTTACTGTGCTGATGCAGTAGAGGATCTGTTTGCTTGTGCAGTATTGCTTCACCCTTTTCAGTGCAGTGCGTTCTTTTCTGATTCCTAATTCACTAATAGACTAGCTCCTCTACAGCTTATCACTGGATTTCGTTATTTTAATTTAGGTGAAGTCGATTTTCTCCACTAGCCTAACTTATTGGGCAAGTCTCTGTGGTTATAAAGGATTCTCATCGCTTTTTGAAACATTTTTAAAAATCTTTATTTTAAAAAGGACATTGCTGCGTGTCACCATACAGAATACATCACACGGTATGATAAGCGAATCCCTTTGATGTCCCTTTTTTAATGTTCATAACCAGCGACCTACTATCGTATTAGATAAGGAGATAATTGTGGCGGCCATTAACGTCATTCTGTTTTCCTAGTTGTAGTTGTGTATTCAAAGCCCTGTAAATGTGTGCGTGTGCATGGCCTCCGCCGCTGCTGTGACTGAACTCCGAGTCCGGTCTGTGGGCTCTGCAGGCTGCAGGGAGGGCAGAGGGCACGCGGTGATGGGCCTGTCAGGCGCAGACAGAGAACATGCTGTTTCCAGAGCATTGTACTTCTAACAGGGGGATTTGCATACAGAACAGGTCCCATTTCCATATCTTAATGTCGGCTGGGTTGTGACCTTGACTGGGGTCTGATTGCACAATACCGGCTTTGTGGAGACGACTGCTGCCTGGGATAATGGGCTGTACTGTATTATAACACAACAGGGTGGGACCTCCGCCACGGGCATTGGCCACAGGACGCAGGCAAAAGCACACCCTGCAGTAGGGGACTGATTGAGCTGCATGGGAGCTAGGTGTCATTTACTATCTGAGCAGAATGATACTCTGTTCTACCTTAAAATACCATAAAATATGGGTTCCTACAATGGTGACTAGTGGAACATCATTCAATGATTTGCCCACTGGGGAAAATAGTGGAATAGTGTTGTCCAATTGTGATGAAACTTGCGGAGGACCTTCTTTGGCACCCATTATTGAATGTATTCTTATCTGTGGGTAAATGGATGTTGTCAGTATGTCACAATTACATTCTTGTTTAAAATGAAGAAGCCTATCCTTGAGTGGAGAGGAGCTGTCTGCAGTGCAGACTTTATCCCAGTGGAGTGCATGTGGAGTGGAGCTGGCTGCAGTGCAGACTTTATCCCAGTGGAGTGCATGTAGAGTGGAGCTGTCTGCAGTGCAGGTTCTATCCCAGTGGAGTGCATGTAGAGTGGAGCTGGCTGCAGTGCAGGCTCTATCCCAGTGGAGTGCATGTGGAATGGAGCTGGCTGCAGTGCAGGCTCTATCCCAGTGGAGTGCATGTAGAGTGGAGCTGGCTGCAGTGCAGGCTCTATCCCAGTGGAGTGCATGTAGAGTGGAGCTGGCTGCAGTGCAGGCTCTATCCCAGTGGAGTGCATGTAGAGTGGAGCTGGCTGCAGTGCAGGCTCTATCCCAGTGGAGTGCATGTAGAGTGGAGCTGGCTGCAGTGCAGGCTCTATCCCAGTGGAGAGCATGTGGAGTGGAGCTGGCTGCAGTGCGGTCAGGCTGTTGCTAGCAGGCTCCAGGAGAGCTTCCCCTCAGCTCTTCAGTGAGCAGCACACCTCCGTGCTGATCTGGCATTCACACACAGACCCAATTCTTCCAATGAAAGAGGTGGCTATTTTATAAGTAGCTTATAATCCTCGTAATGGAACGTGAAACATGCAATGTGATTGGTCGAGCAAGGTTCCAGTTGTCCGTATATAGGATGGATACATGAAAATAAATAAATAAAATCGCTATCTTTATACTCACTCACCCTGACTTTGTCACTTCAAATAATGTACTTTAGCGGTTTGTAAACTAAAGAAAAACAGAAAAAGACAGTGCACGTTATCCACCCCTCTCTGACACAGACCTTGAACGAATTACTGAAATCCGAGATCCGTGTTGAATTTGTTTTTATTCCTCACAGAGTTGCAGATAATTCAATCTTATGCACAAATTTCAGAACTTTGGGATTCTCTGTGGAAACTGAACCACCTTCTTGTGCTTTATTTGTCAACACAAAAAAACAGCTGTACTGAGTTGGAAAGCTCAGAGTCCACCACCTGCTCTGGTCTCTTCCAGTGCTGAGGCCAGGGAGTGCCTTAGGTTAGGGTTGAGTGCTGTGTGAACACACAGGGGTGTTAATAGTTTAGGGTTAGGTTAGGGTTGAGTGCTGTGTGAACACACAGGGGTGTTAATAGTTTAGGGTTAGGTTAGGGTTGAGTGCTGTGTGAACATACAGGGGTGTTAATAGTTTAGGGTTAGGTTAGGGTTGAGTGCTGTGTGAACACACGGGTGTTAATAGTTTAGGGTTGAACTCTTAGCGGTCCATTTATTCAGCGCGTCAGGACCAATTTATTTTCACACGCGCAGTTTATTTTAGACGCGCTGTTTAAAGGTATTTTATTTCACAGTAAAACAGGTTTAAAAGGCACTGCATATCAACAGGACACTCAGTACTGCATCTCCAGCCCTTCGCTGTATTTTTCACATACCTCTTCATCTCCTGATCACTCGTTTTATCACCAAACTCCTCAGTAATGCGATCCAAGTCATTATTTTATTACTGTCACATCTCAAAAAGCTCTGCACATGTCTGTGATATTGTTTGAGCGCTGGATGCAGAAGCAGCTATCTTGTATGTTTATGGCTGTGTTATCTCTGTGTATTGCTCAGATACGCCCCCCCCCCCCTTTTTTTTTTTTCCCCCGGCTTCTCTCGATTTCCTATCGGTCTCACTCGGCCATTGAATGGTTTTTTCTGCTTTTTCCGGAGAAAAAACGACTAGAGACCTGTGCTTTACGTCTTTTTGATGATGTCGGACAGGGTCCGACATCGGACCAGAGAGGGAAAATTGTAATGTCGGACCTGGTCATAGGACCGCAAAGGGTTAAACATTATCCAAACAGACAGAATTTTGTCTGCACTAGAAATGTGAAATATAGATGTTGGCATTCAGTGTAGAAAATATGTTAATTTTAAACTTGATAAACATGAAAACGGCCCTATTAGCAAAGTCTGCGGGGAAGCTACACTTTGAATTGAACAAACTACCAGCTCTGACCAGGATAAGCCAGTGTGCCCTGTTAAACTACCAGCTCTGACCAGGATAAGCCAGTGTGCCCAGTTAAACTACCAGCTCTGACCAGGATAAGCCAGTGTTGCGCATTCCCAACGTTTACGAGACAGAAGGCTTACCACTGCTACACTCTTTGTCAGAGACCAGTGATTGCTGGTTGCGTAAAACAGCCTAAGGTATTGACTTGATTGTGTTAATTTAGTTAGTGCAAACCACTTAAACTCAGGAAATACTTCAGAGGAAAACTAAAGGAGAAACTTAACTCCTGTCTTGTAGAACAGCAGGGCTGCCATGGTAACCAGTGATTGGGCCTGGAAGACAGCAGACAGGCCTGTAGCCAGTTTCCCCTGAAGTGTTTCTTGACTTGACAGAGTACTGCTAATGACAAGTTTGATCAGCGATGTGTTGGAATACTGTGTATTAGAATGGACTGGGATTGGAACCCTTCATGTAGCTGAGTATATTGGAATGGATTTCTAGCACAGTTTAAGTACAAATGGACTCTCTAGAGGCTGTCTAGTATTATTTGGTATGGCCTTAGGGTTTTTCTCATAGTTTTACCTGCTTTGTCACAGCATGTATCCGTGTTTTACACAAGTCCAGGGGACCATTGCTTCTGGGCAGTTGTTTCAGTTGCTCAGTACTTGGAAGGCTCTGTACTCTTCAATCTCTTCAGTTAAGTCTAGCAGGTTCAGAAATGGAAAGATATGTTCCACTGTGGGCAATTGCCCCTGCCATTCAGGTACTGTGCAGTGGGCAATTTGCCAAAGTGGAAAATCCAGGCTGGTGTCGACATTTATTCCGAATCAGTAATATTGAAATAAATAGAGTGTTGATACTTAAACATCTTCGCCCATGTATTTGCAATATTCATCTGTGCAGCACTTACATAGTACAGGGGCCCATGTGGAGCTGGGATCACAGGGAATCTCATTGGCAATAGTTCCTGGACGAACGGGAGGTTTTCATGTTTGAAATGAACAAATATTCTTTCATTTTTAATAAGATTGAAAACAAAAGTATCATGTGTACCGTATGACAGTAAAACCAACCCAGAGAGATAAAAATAAAGTGTGTCCCCATCCAGTGACTTAGTAGAGAAAGGAGAGAAGCACGGCTCTGTGGAATGTGTGTGTGATTTACCTCATTTACACATTTCCTTTGCATCTGTGACAGTCGTTTAAAAAATGCTGTTGTATGAATCGATATGAACATGGCCATGTGTACCACTGAATACATTTCAAGCAGCGTTTGTGTATTCAAATATTCATCCTTCAGTAACACTGCAATGTACTATCAGGTATTAAAATGTGTGCACGTTGTATGTTTCCAATCCCATGCTTTTCATATGTAGCTATTACAGGACTTCTTTCGCTCTGGAAAGAGGTCAGTCCAGTATGTGTGTTCTCAATTAGTTTGTGGTTATTGCATTATTAAAATACTGCCGTTTATCATTAGTGTGTGTGTGTGTGTGTGTGTGTTTACTGAAATCCCATACATACAGAGCTCAATGTAAGAGTGACCAGCTACCATAGGGCAGTCTGGTTCACATATCTGTATTAACCAATGTAGAAAGAAAATAAATTTTTTTCATACATGTTCATTTTTATTTATGAATCTTTTAAAAAAAGAAAAATAAATAAATAAATAATCTGGCTTTACCCCATTATAACTTTAACATTAGTTTCTGTAACTAAAAAAGTAAAATCAAAGAAACCTTTGCCACTGCACTCGTAAATTTGGAACATTGTATTTTAATACGAGCCCCACAAGCTATGCAGCAACACTGTGTATTGGGCACACCAGTGTGTTGCACGCTCACCGGGCACGCCTGTGTGTTGCACGCTCACCGGGCACACCAGTGTGTTGCACGCTCACCGGGCACGCCTGTGTGTTGCACGCTCACCGGGCACGCCTGTGTGTTGCACGCTCACCGGGCACGCCTGTGTGTTGCACGCTCACCGGGCACGCCTGTGTGTTGCACGCTCACCGGGCACGCCTGTGTGTTGCACGCTCACCGGACACATCTGTACGAACAGAAAGCTCAAGTTTCCATGATTCAGGAGGAAATAAGAAGAACACAACACACTAACTTCCAGGCAAGGTGAAATCAGTCATTATACAAGAGAAGCTAGCTGTACCACACAACAAAGTGAGCATTGTGATGATGATCCTTTAACCAGAGAATGCATAGAAGAGCAGGCTTATCTAACCACATGTTAATGCACTGTACAAAGCCACCCTATGAGCATGATAACATCAGGGAGCTTGAAGACAAACTACACTGCATTGTATTCCATTACGAAGTATTATTAAATACTGTACCTTTTTTTTTTTTTTTTTGCAGTATAAATATAATTTATTATCACACAGGAAATGTCTCGGGTTGGTCAGGAATTCACTCATGTACTTTTACAGTACTGCTTGCAGTGAGAGTGAAGGAAATGGACGCGCTTTGTTTTCTAAAAGCGCTATGAAAGCTCCCTCATGAATGTTTACCACAGTACATTTGCATGGTAGTTGAGCAGTTTTTCCCTGCTTTTCTCATCTTCATACAATGCATGTACCATGGTTTGCATGTTTAACTGTAACTCTGGGCTTAACAATGCTTGTTTGTGCTTTGCCATGCCTTGTTACCCTTTGATATAATTTTACTATAGAAATGTTTGTAAGGGTAGATGGAATATGTTTGTGCACATACCTACGTATGAAGACTACAAGGATACTTTAGTTGCAATAAAGTATTCATTACCATGGTATAATGACATACTATATTGTATATGGTTTCATTGTAAAAAACACTATTATAATATATAAACCAAAGTTCTGCACCTTTTTATTAAAGTTGTATAATGTGTGAGCAGATGAGATCTGAGCCATCTGTCAAGAACATCCTGTTTCTGTACAGCATGGCCCATCGGAAAAGACTGATTTACCTGCTTCCTGCTCGCGTGGTGCTTTGCATTCGCGCGTTCTGAAAGTACTACTGGGTTATATTTAGATGCTAGAGTTGGGCTGGCGGTTTGGGGGTCTGTGAGTGCATATTGATACGGCAGCAAACACTTGTTTAGGGATTCATGCGAAGGGTGAGCTGCCTATCTGAGCAATTCCCATTAATAAGGCAGGATTGATTTTTATTTTTTCCAAAAATTATGCATTAGTGTGTTTTCCAGATAGAACACCCTAAACTTTATCAAAATAAAAAGGGGATACAATGTAACATTTGGGTATAAATTTTTTTTTACTTTTTAGTGAAAAAAAGTCCCCTGTGACATACTTATTAAATTACCTAAAAGGTAGATAAAGATAATTATCCTATTATAATGTTTTTGTTTGTACAGAAATAAATTGTCACTCCAGAACCATAGTCAACATTCTAAGTTTTTGATATCATAGTTACTGTTACAGCAAGGTCCCCTGAAACATAATGAAATACATGTTGGATGAATAATTATTAGAAGTATACATTTAGATTTAACTGACAGTGAATTGTATACCAAGTGATTTCATACGGACTGTACTCGTTGGCTGGACAGAATCATGAAATCACAGACTGTTACTTTTCTAGAGGATCTCCGATCATATGCAGAATGTTAAAGGGGAAGGCACAGATTTCTTTGTTTTGAAATAAACAATTTGTCAGATTCAGAATACCATGAGTAAAGCATTGTTTGGAAATGTGAACTGGGAACCCCTTCTATCTATACAGTATACAGTACGACACAGGGAGATTTTTGAATTGATCATGGTGTGCAAACCCTTAAATGTAAAGTAAGGCTTCTGGGATCTCCCCTGACAGCTCTCTTTAATATTGAATGCTCCCGTGGCCTGCGTGTGGCGCAGCTCCTTTGGGTGGAGGAATCCCCCATCCTACAGAATTCCTCACAGATCCACTGCGAGTGGCAAACTGAACCTCCATCCAGTCACCAGCATGTATATATTCTGCTCCTTGACAAACTGAACCTCCATCCACTCACCAGCATGTATATGTTCTGCTCTTTTAAGCAGCTGTCAGTACTTCCTGCATCTCTGAATTTGACAAGTTAGGTTTCTTCATGTGGCCTGACTGTATAGATAAATCATGGTAAACAATGGACTGTTCAACTAGTCTGTATATGAAACACATTTTATAACCGAATAGTAAATAGAAAATAAAGGGTCTGCTGTTAGTGCCACCTACCTGTTATACCAGGTACTGCTGAGCATTGTCCCAATTGAGGGTGCTTGAAAATCTTCAGAATATCTCTGGGAAAAGCGTAATGTTAAATCATGGAAAAGTTGAAGAAAGGCGCATGTACATTAAATGTGTAGTTTTGCCCAGTGTTGAGTACTGTAGCTGTACCAGAATAGTATAATGAACAGATTATATCAAGTGCAGCCTTAAAATGAGCCTGATACTTAGAAGAGAAACTGTGCTGCTGCCACTAATCTCACTGATTAATTAAACATGTTTAATAAAGAGTAGCCTGTGAACTGTGTTGACCGTGTTGCTTCTGTCTTGCAGCTCTGATGGTACCAGGTGACTTGTGACTGGCGTGAGGAGGAACCCACTTCCCAATCGACTTCACCATGTCTGGGATTCAGGTATGAGCGCTGGCACAGTGACACTGGGAAGGAAAGATCAGCCCTTTGTAACCCCCTTTCTCACACACACGTATGAATGTCACTCATTTTCCTACATGAAGTGGTGCACATAGCTAGTAACACCCTTTCTTTATTTCTCTATTGATTCTGATTAAATGTTTTAACACTGGGGTGGAAACATCAAGCTTTGTGGTCTGTATCTTTTCTCTCCAATTTATATTTAGATGTTTTCTTACATAATTCTTTTTTTTTAACTTTTATTTCTGTTCCCACTCCCCTCTATAGTGATGTCCTGCTCGGGAGTGCTTTGGGCAACTCATTGAACAGAAAAAGGGAATTCCTCAAATAAAAAAAGAAAACAGCCTTATATGCAGAAGTACCACTGCTAACTTTATCATCATCCAAAATGTTTGCAAATGATCCAATGAGCATCACTAGAAGAGGCTTTTGAAGCCTTGTTATCTTAATCTCATGATGCATTCTCTAATTACTGCACATCCCTCATAGATTCTGTCGGCACGTCTCGCTCTGCGGGAATATTTCCTGTTTCTGTTGCCAAGCAAGCACTGCCTGCGAGAGCCAGCCTCTCTCCAATCAATTACTGGCCTGCTGAGCTAATTCTCCTAATTTCCTCCTCTCCCAGTCCCTGTCAGTCTCATTTGCTTTCCCAATTTCTCTCTCTCTACTTTCTCCCTAAACGTTTAATCATATTCACCCTCTCCCTCACTCGCTGAGAAAGCTCTTAACCAGAGCAATACAGTTACAACTGGGGCTGCAGTACAGCACCGCAAAAACGATGCACAGCACAATGCTGTGAACTGAGTGGACTAGTGAGAAGATCTCCAAGCACTGGTAGTTTGTTGAAGCAACACTATTTTCTGCTGGTTTCCACTCTGGCTCTTGCCAGTATTTGAATGCTCAGTGAACCTCTGAATGGATGAGTCTGTATTTGAAAGAACACGACTCCTGACAGTCCCTTAACACCTCAACAGACAAACCTGAGAGACTTTCTATCAGCTCGTTGATCCTGATCATTCATTTTTACATGTTTGTGTTGGAGTTGCTGTTTCTGCTTCTATCTAGCAGGATTTAACCGGCACACTAACTATTCCAGCCAAAATGCACGGGTCTGCTTGTGGAAAGCACAATGCCATGAGTGTAAGCCTGGTAAAGAATGGACTAAGCAGAAACTAAATAATACAAAACACACACCAAAAAAAAGAATAGAGATATATTCAAAAAATGTAGATGGTATTACATTTTTATTCCTAGCTAACATATTCAATATCCTCTTGCCTGTAACATGTATAATTCCATGGATTCAGTCTTGTGTTTCTACATATAAAATCTGAGGACAAATGAGTATTTAATTATGAAATAATTACTAAGTGGCATGTCAACCATAACTGTTAAACACTCAGTAGTGCTAAAAATGTTATAAATTCAATGACAAATGTTCAAAAGAAGTGTTTTGAAGACATTGAGAAAGACTTTGTAATTGAAGTATGATGTTTCTTTTAGTGTTTCTAACTGAAGTGTTAATAAAGCTTGGTGCTGTGAGAGCACCACTCCCCTCCCCTCCCCATAGCTCTGTGAACCTCTATCATGCAGAAGCAGTCAGGTGCTGTGTGAGCTCCCCTCCCCTCCATATGGCTCTGTGAACCTCTATCCTGCAGAAGCAGTCAGGTGCTGTGTGAGCTCCCCTCCCCTCCCCATAGCTCTGTGAACCTCTATCCTGCAGAAGCGAAGCAGTCAGGTGCTGTGTGAGCTCCCTCCCCTCCCTTCACTCACTCAGAGACTTCCTGGGCTGTCTGCTCCGCCCTTCAGAGCACTAGCTCAGAGACTTCCTGTGCTACCTGCACCTTCCTTTGTAGAGCTCTGGTTTGCACCTTGTTTGCAAACATCATTGCACCGTTGCAAATTTAGCATTTAACAAAAATAAAGGGGGGGCGGGGGTAACGGAAGTAAAGATAGAATGTGTTGAGGGGGAGGGGGGGGAGCCCTATCTGACTTGAACACGAGTCAGTGTTGCTGAGCTGGTATGCTGTGGTTTCCTCATCCTCTGCAAGAAACACAAATCTGTGCTTGGTTCCTTTTGCATTTTGTTTTAAAGCGGCATTTTATCTTGTCGTGTTTTAATTCTGAACTGTAGTAATTTTCCGATGTTTAATTAAACAATATCAAATACATACATCTCTTGGAGAAATTGGAGCACAGCATAGCGGTAGAAGTGGTGTGGATCTCTGTACGAACTGACAGATGCCTCCAATATAACCCCCTGTGGACAATAAGAAATGAATTGCTGACCACATGCTGTGAGGTTTTAATGATTTCCATTACATGAGAGTAGATGTTAAAACTTCATGCTGATTTGAAATCGGCTGTCGCCAAGATAAGCACCAACTAAGATGTAGCTTTACAATAAACTAATGTGATCTGTGTCTCCATCCATTCGCATTCCCTTCCATATGATGATGTAGATATCCTTCTGCCAGGTGTTGATGGCTGAATTGTAATGCTGGCTCCGGAGATCAGCTTATTTTGCCTCCCTAGCGCATCAGCACACACAACTGCTGCGATGCTAGCTCCGGGGATCAACCACAGTGCGGTCTTCCCAGTGCATCAGCATGACAACCATCTGGATTGAGCTAAGTAGGGTACATCTCTGGGGTCTTCAAGTGGGCACCTTCCATCCTCAGTGTTTTGTCAACTAGCCCACGACACCTCAAGAGGGCTTGATGGTGATTCTGGCATCCCAGCATCACCCCCTCCATCCCCCACTCAACTCAGCCCAGCTTACTTACCCGTATATCAGCGTTTCTTTCTTTCTCTTGTGTGCTTGAGATCCCCAACCAGAATCTTTCAGTCTCAACCACAGCCAGTTGCTGCTTCTCTCTGCTGCTTCAGATAAGTTCTTCACTGTGCGACGCAATTCTTGGCCACTGAATCCGACGTCTCTGAGAAACAGAGACTCTCCATCCTCGTTGTTCCGCTTTAGCGGCTAGTTGAGCATACCACAGTTTCTTCCTCTCGTATGCCTCATCTACAGCATCCGCCCATGGCACTATTAACTCTACCAGGTGAACAAGGCGTGCTGATCCAGACCACAAGACAATATCTGGTCGAAGGTTAGTGCTGGCAATCTCAGGTGGAAAAATAAGCCGTTGACCAACATCTGCCAGCATTTTCCAGTCTCCAGCAGCTTCCAGTTGTCCTGGGCGAGACTTGGTTTTAACACCTTTTCTTGGTGGTTGCTCTCCTGGGCGAAGGAATGTTGTCTTTTATGTGTAATGGTTTTTTTTTTTTTTTTTTTTTTTTTAAATTTAGTCGTTGCCAATTTATTTTTTTTTATTATTTTCTCCCCAATTTGAAATGCCCAATTATTTTTAGGCTCAGCTCACCGCTACCACCTGACTCGGTAGGGGAGAAGATGAACACACGCTGTCCTCCGAAGCGTGTGCCGTCAGCCGCCCACTTCTTTACACTCTGCAGACTCACCGTGCAGCCGCCTCAGAGCTACAGCGTCGGAGGACAACGCAGCTCTGGGCAGCTTACAGGCAAACCCGCAGGCGCCCGGCCAGACTACAGGGGTCGCTGGTGCGCGGTGAGCCGAGGACACCCTGGCCGACCTAACCCTCCCTCCCCCCGGACGACAATGTGTAATGTTTTGATGGAACTGGTGGCAACTTATTGGTCATGTTATGCTTGTCTTCCAATGCTAAGGCCAAACATTGCAGCACCTGGTCATGGTGCCAAGTAAACCGTCCTTGGCTAAGAGCCACCTTACATCCTGTTAAAATGTGCCTTACAGTTGCAGGTGATGAACACAAAGGACATAAGGGATCCTCTCCTACCCAGAGGTTTAGGTTCTGTGGTGATGGGAGAACATCATATGTTGACCTGATGAAGAAACTGATCCTTCTGTGTTCCGTTGTCAATGGATCTTGCTAGCTGATCTTGCGTTGTTCCACACTCTCCCATCTCATCCATTCTCCCTGCTTGGCCTATGAAACGGCCTTTACGCACCTCATCCTCTCCTTCTGCTTTTGCACCTCGTTGACTACCAGCTTCCTCCATTGAGCTGGGGCTGCCTTGTGCCATGTAGGAGGAGGTGAACTGAGACCAAGACCCCCTCTTCCATGCTGAACTTGCCCCATGATATCACCGATTCGAAGGCTTCCACGGCTTTCTTTGCCTCTTCCAATTTTTAACACGGGTGCTGCCTCCCTTACGCATTTGTCTCGTGACTACTAATGTCATTTCCAGTCAGACCTGGGCGCACTTAAACTCCTCGGTTAGAGCGGAGATTGGTAGCTGCAGTATTTCTTTACCATAAAGTCCCACTCTGCTGAGGCAGAGTGGAACTCCCAACCATTTCCTGATGTATGAACTGGTTAAAGCTTCCAGCTTCTCTACTGTTGTCAAAGAAACCTCATACACAGTCAGTGGCCACAGCAACCTCGGCAGTAGACCAAACTGAAAACACCAGAGTTTTAGTTTGCCTGGTAAAGCGCTGCTGTCTATGCTCTTCAACCCTTTGACTGCTTGTTGTCTAACTTCTCCCACATGAACTGTGTCCTTTAGATCCCAGCAGTACCATCTCCCAAGACTTTTTCTTCAATTTAAACATAAAGCAAAGGCATACACAGCCATTCCAAAACACTGAAGCCTGCTGAGCCCATGCATTTGCACACTATATCTTTATTTCAATTATTTAACCACCCAGCTGCCCCTTTTATTTTGGCAATTTCCAAATTTTTTTTTTCATTCTTATCCCTCAAATAAGTAATGTGGATGTTTTCAAAACAATTTTTGCTATTTTAAAATACACACTTTTTTGTTATTATGAAAAAGGAAATACAGTATTTCAATAGAACTTTAACAAAATAACAACAATGTTTACAATTGTAGGATTATAATATAGATCACATCATAACATTTTCTTTCCAATGACAGCATTATATAAGTATAAATAGCATAATTTTTTACAATTGCAGCATTGTAATAACATTATGTCTGGGAGATGCTCGCTCATGCAGTCTAAACCATTCAGAAGGGGGGCTCGCGATGTCTGTGAGACGCTCGCTCATGCAGTCTAAACCGTTCAGAAGGGGGGCTCGCGATGTCTGGGAGACGCTCGCTCATGCAGTCTAAACCGTTCAGAAGGGGGGCTCGCGATGTCTGGGAGACGCTCGCTCATGCAGTCTAAACCGTTCAGAAGGGGGGCTCGCGATGTCTGGGAGACGCTCGCTCATGCAGTCTAAACCGTTCAGAAGGGGGGCTCGCGATGTCTGGGAGACGCTTGCTCATGCAGTCTAAACCGTTCAGAAGGGGGGCTTGCGATGTCTGGGAGATGCTCGCTCATGCAGTCTAAACCGTTCAGAAGGGGGGCTCGCGATGTCTGGGAGATGCTCGCTCATGCAGTCTAAACCGTTCAGAAGGGGGGCTCGCGATGTCTGGGAGATGCTCGCTCATGCAGTCTAAACCGTTTAGAAGGGGGGCTCGCGATGTCTGGGAGATGCTCGCTCATGCAGTCTAAACCGTTCAGAAGGGGGGCTCGGGGCTCGCGATGTCTGGGAGGCGCTCGCTCATGCAGTCTAAACCGTTCAGAAGGGGGGCTCGCGATGTCTGGGAGACGCTCGCTCATGCAGTCTAAACCGTTCAGAAGGGGGGCTCGCGATGTCTGGGAGACGCTCGCTCATCTAAACCGTTCAGAAGGGGGGCTCGCAATGTCTGGGAGACGCTCGCATGTGTGTTAACTCTGGAGGCATGCGCTCTTTATGCTGAAGAGACAAACAACAGTACTGGGATTTGGAGTCAGTCAGCACCGCATGTTAATCCTCTGTATGAAATGAGTGTTGTATGTGTAGTGTGTGAAAAAATTCATTCTATAGTAATGCACAGGCTTATAGGTGCGTTTTTCATGTGCAGTGTGTGAAAAAATACATTCTATAATGCACAGGCTTATAGATGGCTAAAAATGGATTAGAAAATGACCCGTAGTCACTGCAGTCCAAACACAACAAAGCTGCTGCCAAGTAGATTCCTTATCTCGGGAAGCGCAGGTGTATGCAGGTTCACAGTGCAGTACAACGTCGCATATCCGACCTCCTGTGGACTGGGGTGTAGGCGAATATGTGAACAAGTCGGATTTGTGAACATCTATAGAAAATTACATTTACACATGCATAAATAGGTTAGTGAACAAAAACAACACTCAAACTGCTTTAAACACAGGGACATTCTTTGCTTTAAAAGTATGCAAACGTAAACAAGATGAATTAGGCTACAGTACACAGTGTTGCTATGCGGTTTACTATAAGCCATCTCCACGCAAAGCTTAAAAAAAATAAATAATTCAAAACAAACTGTAAATGTACAGTAACCTGCAACTGATGGCTTCTTTCTTAACTCTAGAAGTCCCTGCCTCCCTGGTTCTGCTTTCTTAATATCTCTGTCACGGTACTTTGCGCTCTTTCTTGATAGTGCCAACAGCCGATAAGAAGCTCGGTTTAAATATTGCTTCGGCTATTTTAAACAAATGGCCGGTAAGCATTGCGTTTATGAAGCTTGCTTTGTTTAATTAAAATGCATTTAAAAGCTACAACAACACGCTGCCAATATCTACAACTGTGCGCTCCATCATATAAACACATTGCACAGAAAAAGAGTAAAACACAAAGCTTTCTGGTGTATTGAAACGTCACTGCTACACACAGCTGACTGACACACGCACACAGCCCGTCTCTCTTAAAGGGGAACTTGCTGCCAGTACCAACCATTACTCTCGTAGCCTAATTTTAATATTTGTTTATTTATTTATTTAGCGGTGGTTAATTGATCAGGGCGGTTATGCGACGGTCAGATCTGCAGCGTTCTGCTGTACTGGATTTTTGATTAAAGCTTCCATGTTTACCCAGAATTTTGTAAAACTGTATACTATTTGCATTTCTTCCATAGACCAGAGTGATCAGGACCAAATCACAAAGAAATACAATCTTAGGACAATCTTGTACAACGTGAAACTGCAAATCCCAAATCAGAGGCATCAGTATCATAAAGGACCATATCCTACACCCTTCATGTGCATGTGTACAAGCCTGACAGACTGGCTGCCTGATATACACCAGGGTTATGGTACCAATAGAATTGCATAAGCGATTATAAAGTGTGACAGATGTATGAATGGACAGTAGTCTTCAGTAACACCCCCTGCAGAGAATAATAATGACTTACTGAACACATTCTGCGGCTGCTGTATCTAAAGTTTAGGTAATTTAAAAAAAAAAAATTATTTAGTCGTTGCCAATTATTTTTATTATTTTCTCCCCAATTTAGCAATTATTTTTAGGCTCAGCTCACCGCTACCACCCCTGCGCTGACTCGGGAGGGCGAAGACGAACACACGCTGTCCTCCAAAGCGTGTGCCGTCAGCCGACCGCTTTTTTTCACACTGCGGACCCTCCATGCAGCCACCCAAGAGCTACAGCGTCGGAGGACAACGCAGCTCTCGGGCAGCTTACAGGCAAGCCCGCAGGCGCCCGGCGAGACTACAGGGGTCGCTGGTGCACGGTGAGCCGAGGACACCCTGGCCAACCAAACCCTCCCTCCCCCTGGGCGGCGCTTGGACAATTGAGCGCCGCCCCCTGAAAGCTCCCATCCTCGGTCAGCAAAGGAATAGCCTGGACTCGAACTCGCGACGTCCAGACTATAGACCACATCCTGCACTCCACACGGAGCGCCTTTTACTGGATGCGCCACTCGAGCCCTTTGACTGAACTTTTTAAAAGGACATTTAAATGAATCCTTTTTTTTTTATATTTTACATCAAAATACCTTCTCTGCCATACTGTTTTCCATGCCCACAGTAACAGCCACACTTTAGCACTGACACTGAATGGGGTGTGTGATGGGCTCCAGGTTGTGTCACTGACACTGGATGGGGTGTGTGATGGGCTCCAGGTTGTGTCACTGACACTGGATGGGGTGTGTGATGGGCTCCAGGTTGTGTCACTGACACTGGATGGGGTGTGTGATGGGCTCCAGGTTGTATCACTGACACTGGATGGGGTGTGTGATGGGCTCCAGGTTGTATCACTGACACTGGATGGGGTGTTTTACCATCATGTTTAGGGATTTCAGCTTTTAAACGTGTTTATTTTGTTGTGTTTACACAGTACATAAATTGTTTAATCGGTAACATTTAAAAATAACGTCCACAAATTCCTAATAAATTTTGACTGAATGCCGCAGGAATAACACCTGGATATCTTGTGCACTTCCTCTGAGTTCTGAAGTCATTCATTTTGAGTTCAGCCCTATTAATATAGGGGTGGGTTTAATTACCCCAATTCATTCCATGTTCCTTTGCATGTGTAAAGCATGCATGACGAATTCATACTCTCTTACTCGCCCACCAGGGGATTGTGAGAAGTGTTCATATTTTATTTACATTTTCTACTATATAAAAATGAAAGCTGCACAATTATTTTATTGTAAAAATGGAAGAGTGACACACATTGGTAATTGTGGAGTAAAGGAGAGCGAGGATGGGAAGGTGATGTGTAGCAATGTGTTGGATTTCGTGTCGATACATGCTTTTGACATCAAATGTAGACAGTATTGTTAATGAACAAGCATATTTCAGATCCAAGTGAATTCTGTTAAAAATCAGTATTGATTCAGGAGCATATGTTGAGGTCGCATGCATGTTAATTGAACTCAAGTACTTCAGATTATATTATTTTTTTAAATACAAAGTGTTCTCGTTTGAATGTAAGCTGTGCCTTGCTGTTTAAATAATATGCACAGCAGCGTTAGTTATTGGATCGTCTGATAAAAATTCTGTTTTGTTCTTGATTTTGAATAATGAATATTGTTGATGCATGGATTATTGTAGATCAATGCGTCTGTGATAATCGATTAAGAAATGAGGTTGCCAATTGCACCACCAGTGCAGTGTTATTCATTCAATATTTACGCTTTTCAATATACACACAAATATTCAGCGTATATACATCAGTCTCATCAACATTAATGTTGTAGTGCATTAAAAAAAATTAACCACTCTGGAGGGCTTTTAATTACAAAAATTGGCAAGATATTAAAACATTTAAAAGTGTTTTATCCTAAAGTTTAACATTAAGGACATTGAACTGAATGTAACTTCCCTACTGATAAAACTTCGCTGGTTCTCTGGCTGTTCACCCCTTTAGCACTTGATCACACCCACACAGCATAGGGGCCGCCAGTGTGTGTAACACTAGCTGGTATGAAGTCTGTGTTGCACTCATAACAACATAAGAAAGTTTACAAACGAGAGGAGGCCATTCAGACCATCTTGCTTGTTTGGTTGTTAGTAGCTTATTGATCCCAGAATCTCATCAAGCAGCTTCTTGAAGGATCTCAGGGTGTCGGCTTCAACAACATTACTGGGGAGTTGGTTCCAGACCCTGACAATTCTCTGTGTAAAAAAGTGCCTCCTATTTTCTGTTCTGAATGCCCCTTTATTTAATATCCATTTGTTACCCCTGGTCCTTGTTTCTTTTTTCAGGTCAAAAAAGTCCCCTGTGTCGACATTGTCTATACCGTTTAGGATTTTGAATGCTTGAATCAGATCACCGCGTAGTCTTCTTTGTTCAAGACTGAATAGATTCAATTATTTTAGCCTGTCTGCATACAACATGCCTTTTAAACCCGGGATAATTTGGGCCACCAGTGTGTGTAACACTAGCTGGCATGATGTCTGTGTTGCACTCCGGGGCTGCCAGTGTGTGTAACACTAGCTGGCATGATGTCTGTGTTGGACTCCGGGGCTGCCAGTGTGTGTAACACTAGCTGGCATGAAGTCTGTGTTGCACTCCGGGGCTGCCAGTGTGTGTAACACTAGCTGGCATGAAGTCTGTGTTGCACTCCGGGACTGCCAGTGTGTGTAACACTAGCTGGCATGAAGTCTGTGTTGCACTCCGGGGCTGCCAGTGTGTGTAACACTAGCTGGCATGAAGTCTGTGTTGCACTCCGGGGCTGCCAGTGTGTGTAACACTAGCTGGCATGAAGTCTGTGTTGCACTCCGGGGCTGCCAGTGTGTGTAACACTAGCTGGCATGATGTCTGTGTTGCACTCCGGGGCTGCCAGTGTGTGTAACACTAGCTGGCATGATGTCTGTGTTGGACTCCGGGGCTGCCAGTGTGTGTAACACTAGCTGGCATGATGTCTGTGTTGGACTTGTTTGGGTGACTTTTTGAGGTAGCGTGGGGGGGAATGACCTTGCTCCTCTGGCCAGACGTCCTCCAGCCCCCCTTAGCAAGTGGACAGAGCCTCTTTGTTCTCTGAGGGCTCTCTTTGTATTGATAGTGACTGTAAATCTGCTCCCAAGGAGAATCAGTCACTTCATAAAGAAGCTTCTGGTCACACAGCTGGTCCTTTCCCTTTTGTTTCACAGATACAATCATGCATGTTTAAAAGGCTAATACACTGCTTTCTGCAGAAGAGATGTGAATGCACAGTGAATTGAGAGCCTGGTGCTCCATTGTGAGTAAAGCAGTGCTAAGCATTATAGTAAAACATAGCAGAGCTGTGATTATCACAGTAACTCTAATCAACACAGAGCTTGCCTTGCTCTTCAGAAGGGTCTCCTGCAGCCCAGCGTATACAAGGGAACCTTTCCAAGCAAGACATGATCATACCTGCTGAACACACAAAATGAAGGGAAGCATTAACACTGCATTGAGAGTTGTCACTGTGGTAATGTCGTATAGAGACATGGTCAGTTTGCGAGTTGTGATAATGTCGTATAGAGACATGGTCAGTTTGAGAGTTGTCACTGTGATAATGTCCTATAGAGACATGGTCAGTTTGAGAGTTGTCACTGTGATAATGTCCTATAGAGACATGGTCAGTTTGAGAGTTGTGATAATGTCGTATAGAGACATGGTCAGTTTGAGAGTTGTGATAATGTCGTATAGAGACATGGTCAGTTTGAGAGTTGTGGTAATGTCATATAGAGACATGGTTAGTTTGAGAGTTGTCACTGTGATAATGTCCTATAGAGACATGGTCAGTTTGAGAGTTGTCACTGTGATAATGTCCTATAGAGACATGGTCAGTTTGAGAGTTGTGATAATGTCCTATAGAGACATGGTCAGTTTGAGAGTTGTGATAATGTCGTATAGAGACATGGTCAGTTTGAGAGTTGTGGTAATGTCATATAGAGACATGGTTAGTTTGAGAGTTGTCACTGTGATAATGTCGTATAGAGACACGGTTAATCCAATGTGTAAAACTCTAGTTACTGCCATTTGTTTTACCACCACACCTGACTTTTTAAAATATTAATTTCAGGTAAATTACATGAAAAACAGCCTCAATTTTTTTTTATTTTACCACATTGCAAATGACGTACCCACCCTAGAAGGATATATTAGGAAACAGAACGTTCTATTCTGGGTCCCTGTGACAGAGATCAAATGATTCTTGACCTGTGAGGGCACTGTGTAACGGGAACAGAGTACCCTTAACTAAATGGCACGACAATTTATTCCGTGGGGTAGGTGGAGGTCATTTAGGAAAGGGCGAAGCTACGGTATCCAAACTCAGTGACCCAGACGGTTAACGGTGTGGCATCAGAGGATTGGAGGAGCGGATGCGCTCGTTAACCTAGGGGTCATGAGCGAGGATATAAATAAGGGTCATAGTGGACATGATCTGTTCCTTTTGTGAATGGTTAGGAAAGAACCTGAAAGGAGTCCCTGCATGTAAAAACAGTGAGTGTTCTGTTAGTCTGTCTTGTAAACGTTGTTTGTTTGTTTAGTTTGTTAAAAGGTTACTAACACGATCCGGAGCTGCAGCCACAGGCCAGCATTAAACCCGGACACCAGCACTTCACTTTCCACTGAGAACTGTCTTTTCACCACAAGCACTTAAATCACGCACCGTAGGAACTGTGTCTTTGTGTTTTGTGTCTTTGTGTGGGTGATAAAACTGGATTTTTTGGTTGCGGGTCAAACCTGTGGGATTTTATAAAACCAAAGTGATACACGATCTGCTGTAATCACTTCCAGCATTATTATTTACAGGTGTTTTGCCTTAAGGCTCTGGATATTGTAATTTATCAATAAACACCCTTGCAGCTGTTAGTAATTGTCCATGTGATTTGTACCTGCACCGCACGCACTCACCTATATCTCACCACTTTGCCACAGTCCCAAACGTCCTTTTAAACATAGCCAGGCAGTGTGTGTGTCAGTCATTCATGCGCGGAATGTTAGACTAAATCCACATCAGTTGAATTATGAATATGTACAGTGATGTGTGGTGAATCGGGAAAAGAAGCCCACTATGGATTATCTGATACACCAGTTTACCACTTTGAGTTATGTATCCCACATTAAAAAACATTTTCATTCTAATGATATTCATTCAAAATGCCACTGATAATACAGAAATACACAGATGTTGAATAGATCTTAAGAATTACAGTAAAAGTGTTGATCTACAGAAATGCATTTAAAAACTTGGAGAGAGGAAAGCACATCATTGATCAGTGTGTAGCTGGTGAATGACAAATCCCCAATTCTGTTATCTGTTTGAATTGGAAAAGGAATCAATTAAAATATGAAAGGGTGACTTCCTAGAAGTATTTTAAATTAGAATAAATACTTCTAAATGCTGCTGCATGACATAGTTAATGTAACAGCAGTTGTAGAGCTAGCATACAGATATTAGTAAAGATCAAATAAACTTTGAGCTGTACTGAAACAGCGTCTTACTCCTCAGTCCTGTATTATTGTTAGTGTCACACACACACAGGTGGGGTCCGGCCTGATTCACAGACAGCCTTTGGAAAAGGGACTGCATTGTAGATCTGGCAGCCTCTGTTAATGTCCGAGTTCTTGTAATTCCAGTCGTGTAGGGTGGGGGTGAGGGTTTGTGTTCTTATCAGAAATGCATCTTGTTTGAATAATACACCCTGTGTTTCCAGGCATTTACCTTTAAAAGCCCCACAATCTGCAGGGTTTTGGCTCATTTTCAAATATGCAAAAGGAGCCAGCCAGTTTAACCAGTTTGTTCAGAATACCGCCGCTAGAATTCTGACTAAAACCAGAAAAAGTGAACATGTTACCCCTGTTTAGTCCTCTTTACACTGGCTCCCTGTGCAGTATAGAATTGATTAAGATTTTGCTGTTAACTTACAGGGCCCTGAATGGATTAGCACCTAGTTATTTGCAAGAGTTACTGACCACATATCTTCCAAACCGCACTCTGAGATCACAGGATGCAGAGCTGCTGGTTATTCATAGGGTCATTAAAAGCAACGCGGGAGGTAGGGCTTTTTCTTGAAAAGCTCCTAAATTATGGAATGCACTGCCTTCGTTTGTCAGGGAAGTTGGGACCGTTAGTTTTCAAGTTAAGACTAAAAACACACTTTTATAAAATGGCTTTCTTATCTTAGTGGGTTTTAATGCAACTTTAAAGTTGTTGTTTTTGTATTGTGTATACTGATATTTAAATCTGTTATTTAAATGGTCTGACTGTGGCAGTTGTATGTGTGACATGCCATACAAATGTATTGTGGTTTGTTCTTTTTTTCTGCTATGTACTGTACAGTGCTTTGCAACACTTTTGCATAAAAAGCACTATGTAAATGCAGTAAGTAAATAAAAACCAGCACAGAATGACAGGCCAGAACAACAGTAAAATTATTTACAGATTTATATTATTATTAATAATAATAATAATAATAATAATAATAATAATAATAATAATAATAATAATAATCATCATCATCAATGTACTTTAAAAGGACCTTGTGTAATTTGTGTTTATCTTGCTTAATCTGCATTGTTCTTGGTGGCATTTTGAAGTAGAAATGTGTTATTGTGCGTCTCTTAAGTAACAAATTCAAGTTTGACAGAATTTTGTAACCGGAAACTTAATATTTTTATGACTTTTTTCTTTTTTTGGTTAAGTGAACCATTTAAGTTGGGCTGCATTTTTAATCAGTGTATGCTTAAAATAAGAATTTAACAAACGTTGTGGTTGAGATTGTGTAGGCTGCTTTTTCTTTTCTACTGTCCAGTATAGGTGGAAGTTATAATACGCAATGTTTGACATAATATATATATATATATATATATATATATATATATATATATATATATATATATATATATATATATATTGTTCTACAGAAGTGTTTTACTAGTACAAATGTAAAGTGTTATTTTTGTTTGACTTGTAAAAGTTATTCTTTGTATTTAATTTCCTGAAGTAAATGCAACAAGTAAACAATACCTATTGATTTTGTAACATTTATAATTATAAAACAGTTTAAGTATAGGTCCTATGGGTTCTAGTAGTTTACAATCGCTTACCTGCAGTATCTATTGTTATCGGTATCCTATCGGTATCGGCTGATAAGGGTAGATAACCATCGGCTATCGTATCGGCCAAGAAAAGCACATCGGTGCACCCCTAATAAAGACTTCTACTTGAAACATTTGTCAAACTAGATTATTTTAGTATTGCTACAAAGTATTTCAGCCCCATAAAACATTTTATCAAACATTTTTTCCTCCACTTGTTTTTTTGGTCTAGTCTAAATAAAGATGATGTAGTTGAGCTTGTTTTGTTCCAGTTTGCTGGGCCTGTCTCTCCAGCTCCCCCTAGTGACTGTATTGTGCTCTCTTCATCCACAGACAACGTGGCCTGCTGGCACCGAATGCATAGCCAAGTACAACTTCCAGGGCGATGCTGAGCAGGACCTGCCGTTCAGCAAAGGAGACGTCTTAACCATCATCGAAGTCACCAAGGTAACCAGGGGCATGGGCAGTAACAAGACTGCACCTTTATAGCCAATACACTGCTGTGCTTTAAACTGCTTCTTAAACATTGAACTGAACATATCACTGCGCATTCGGGAACATTCGATGAATTATAATAATAGAAAACTACATTGTGGAGGACTCGCATACACTATAAACATCATTCAAACCACTGTGTTATAATAATAGAAAACTACATTGTGGAGGACTCGCATACACTATAAACATCATTCAAACCACTGTGTTATAATAATAGAAAACTACATTGTGGAGGACTCGCATACACTATAAACATCATTCAAACCACTGTGTTATAATAATAGAAAACTACATTGTGGAGGACTCGCATACACTATAAACATCATTCAAACCACTGTGTTATAATAATAGAAAACTACATTGTGGAGGACTCGCATACACTATAAACATCATTCAAACCACTGTGTTATAATAATAGAAAACTACATTGTGGAGGACTCGCATACACTATAAACATCATTCAAACCACTGTGTTATAATAATAGAAAACTACATTGTGGAGGACTCGCATACACTATAAACATCATTCAAACCACTGTGTTATAATAATAGAAAACTACATTGTGGAGGACTCGCATACACTATAAACATCATTCAAACCACTGTGTTATAATAATAGAAAACTACATTGTGGAGGACTCGCATACACTATAAACATCATTCAAACCACTGTGTTATAATAATAGAAAACTACATTGTGGAGGACTCACATACACTATAAACATCATTCAAACCACTGTGTTATAATAATAGAAAACTACATTGTGGAGGACTCACATACACTATAAACATCATTCAAACCACTGTGTTATAATAATAGAAAACTACATTGTGGAGGACTCGCATACACTATAAACATCATTCAAACCACTGTGTTATAATAATAGAAAACTACATTGTGGAGGACTCACATACACTATAAACATCATTCAAACCACTGTGTTATAATAATAGAAAACTACATTGTGGAGGACTCGCATACACTATAAACATCATTCAAACCACTGTGTTATAATAATAGAAAACTACATTGTGGAGGACTCGCATACACTATAAACATCATTCAAACCACTGTGTTATAATAATAGAAAACTACATTGTGGAGGACTCGCATACACTATAAACATCATTCAAACCACTGTGTTATAATAATAGAAAACTACATTGTGGAGGACTCGCATACACTATAAACATCATTCAAACCACTGTGTTATAATAATAGAAAACTACATTGTGGAGGACTCGCATACACTATAAACATCATTCAAACCACTGTGTTATAATAATAGAAAACTACATTGTGGAGGACTCGCATACACTATAAACATCATTCAAACCACTGTGTTATAATAATAGAAAACTACATTGTGGAGGACTCGCATACACTATAAACATCATTCAAACCACTGTGTTATAATAATAGAAAACTACATTGTGGAGGACTCGCATACACTATAAACATCATTCAAACCACTGTGTTATAATAATAGAAAACTACATTGTGGAGGACTCGCATACACTATAAACATCATTCAAACCACTGTGTTATAATAATAGAAAACTACATTGTGGAGGACTCGCATACACTATAAACATCATTCAAACCACTGTGTTATAATAATAGAAAACTACATTGTGGAGGACTCGCATACACTATAAACATCATTCAAACCACTGTGTTATAATAATAGAAAACTACATTGTGGAGGACTCGCATACACTATAAACATCATTCAAACCACTGTGTTATAATAATAGAAAACTACATTGTGGAGGACTCGCATACACTATAAACATCATTCAAACCACTGTGTTATAATAATAGAAAACTACATTGTGGAGGACTCGCATACACTATAAACATCATTCAAACCACTGTGTTATAATAATAGAAAACTACATTGTGGAGGACTCGCATACACTATAAACATCATTCAAACCACTGTGTTATAATAATAGAAAACTACATTGTGGAGGACTCACATACACTATAAACATCATTCAAACCACTGTGTTATAATAATAGAAAACTACATTGTGGAGGACTCACATACACTATAAACATCATTCAAACCACTGTGTTATAATAATAGAAAACTACATTGTGGAGGACTCGCTACACTATAAACATCATTCAAACCACTGTGTTATAATAATAGAAAACTACATTGTGGAGGACTCACATACACTATAAACATCATTCAAACCACTGTGTTATAATAATAGAAAACTACATTGTGGAGGACTCGCATACACTATAAACATCATTCAAACCACTGTGTTATAATAATAGAAAACTACATTGTGGAGGACTCGCATACACTATAAACATCATTCAAACCACTGTGTTATAATAATAGAAAACTACATTGTGGAGGACTCGCATACACTATAAACATCATTCAAACCACTGTGTTATAATAATAGAAAACTACATTGTGGAGGACTCGCATACACTATAAACATCATTCAAACCACTGTGTTATAATAATAGAAAACTACATTGTGGAGGACTCGCATACACTATAAACATCATTCAAACCACTGTGTTATAATAATAGAAAACTACATTGTGGAGGACTCGCATACACTATAAACATCATTCAAACCACTGTGTTATAATAATAGAAAACTACATTGTGGAGGACTCACATACACTATAAACATCATTCAAACCACTGTGTTATAATAATAGAAAACTACATTGTGGAGGACTCACATACACTATAAACATCATTCAAACCACTGTGTTATAATAATAGAAAACTACATTGTGGAGGACTCGCTACACTATAAACATCATTCAAACCACTGTGTTATAATAATAGAAAACTACATTGTGGAGGACTCACATACACTATAAACATCATTCAAACCACTGTGTTATAATAATAGAAAACTACATTGTGGAGGACTCGCTACACTATAAACATCATTCAAAACAACAGTGGTGCTGCTTCAGCTCTGTGCGAGTGTTTACCACCTACTGAAAAGAGGGGCTGTACTCCGGCCTCTTCCTTTATCAGTCTCCTCAAACGTTTGTCTGCTTGATCCATTTTTTTTATTGTTATTATTTTTTAGTTGATAACATGTTTTCCTCTCCTGATATTTTATTATAGGACCCAAACTGGTACAAAGCGAAAAACATTGTGGGGCGGGAGGGCATCATCCCAGCGAACTATGTGCAGAAAAGGGAAGGAGTGAAATCAGGGAGCAAGCTCAGCCTCATGCCGTGAGTACCATGGGGATGGGGTGGCTGCTTAATCGTATTCAGGGATTGTGCTGGGAAACAAATCACTGCAGAGCACAAGTCCTTTTGAATCATGAAATGTTTCATGATGCATGTTGTATCCTGACCCGTGTCGTCTTGTAACAGAAAGAATTTCACACAGTTTGAGCAGCCAGGACCCCAAACTGCACGAGATGACATGTCTTCTCCTATAAGAGACACCCTGCACTCAACCCTAACTAACCCTAGAACTTCGGAACTTGTATGAATTGTGACTTCAAGGGTTTATTTGAACCTTGCATCAATAAGTTGATTTTTTTTTTGATAAGATCATGTAAAATCATTCAGTCGCCACAATGGATTTTGTCAGTTCTAAGTCCAGCTCTTGTGATCTTTGTGAGGTTAGTTGATTTGGAGTCTAAAAGCTCACCCTCTTCTGTTCTGATGGGACCACTTTTACATCTGCAATCATATCGCGGCATGTTCATTTCACAATCTCAGGCTAAGAAGCTTCCTGTAGTTGCTTAGAAGCAGGTAGGCTATTTCTATATTTTAGTGCATTTGGAATCCCAGAATCTAAATGTTCCAGTTTCAGGTTGCATTTCTTCATCTTCCTTCTTGATCCCTCGCTGCCTGAGCAGTGCTGTTTGCTGGAGACACTTGTCCTTCTTGATCCCTCGCTGCCTGAGCAGTGCTGTTTGCTGGAGACACTTGTCCTTCTTGATCCCTCGCTGCCTGAGCAGTGCTGTTTGCTGGAGACACTTGTCCTTCTTGATCCCTCACTGCCTGAGCAGTGCTGTTTGCTGGAGACGCATGTCCTTCTTGATCCCTCACTGCCTGAGCAGTGCTGTTTGCGGGAGACACTTGCCCTTCTTGATCCCTCACTGCCTGAGCAGTGCTGTTTGCTAGAGACACTTGTCCTTCTTGATCCCTCACTGCCTGAGCAGTGCTGTTTGCTAGAGACACTTGCCCTTCTTGATCCCTCACTGCCTGAGCAGTGCTGTTTGCTGGAGACGCATGTCCTTCTTGATCCCTCACTGCCTGAGCAGTGCTGTTTGCTGGAGACACTTGCCCTTCATGATCCCTTACTGCCTGAGCAGTGCTGTTTGCTAGAGACACTTGTCCTTCTTGATCCCTCACTGCCTCTTTAGTGCTGTTTTCTGGAGACACTTGTCCTTCTTGATCCCTCACTGCCTGAGCAGTGCTGTTTGTTGGAGACACTTGGAAACACTGGAAACAAAGTTGATTGAGATTTTGGTCCCTGAGGTGTTTAAACAGTATTCCAAAACATGACCCTATTATTTAGTTGCACACACAGCATACTAGAACATAAACTGAACTGTATACATGGTATTCTGCATATTTAGGACATATTCTTTAAAAGTGCATGATTGAAAGTGATGGGGTTGAAGCAGTCCAGTGGGATCTATCATAGAGTGCATGTAGTAGGAAACACAGAGAGAGCAAGGCCAGGCCTGTCAGTTAAGTGCTGATTGTGGGAGTCTGAGCCTTGTAGGGTCTGCCCCCTGGTGGTGAGAACTGGTATGTGCAGGAGCTTATAGAAAATAAACCAAATCCCATTCCATCAATGGGAAGCCAGCATGTTTCCAGCACTCCATTCCTAGCTCTCCAGCACAGACACCCTGCACCCTAATATAATAACAAGCACCAGTCTAAATACTTCATTCCCACAGTGCTGGGATGCGCATGGGCTTTTCATCTTTGAATAGTCTTTCAAAATTGAAAGAAATATTAGAATATTCTTTCTTTAATTAGCTGGAAAACAAAAGTGTAATTCATACCCTATGAGAGAGAAAACTAATAAAATAAACCTGGTCCCACTTCAAGTGAACTCTAAAGGAGAGTAGCAATGTTCTGTGCAGTAGCCTGGCCTTTAATTCAGATGCTTTTCTTTGCACAATATGTTTTTAATTCAGTTCATTGAAATGAAGAAATGTCGTGATTGTGCCCCTGAATAAATTCCATACATGTGTTGAGCTTGTGGCATATTTGTTCCAGCGCTACAAGCATGTCAAGCTGAAAGTGAATTAGAAAGCTGTAGAGAAGTAAAGCAGATGCAATCTAATAAAACAGATACACTAAAAAGCTGTGAAACCCAGGAGCACAGCTGGTGCTGCTTGTGAACAAACTCAGATTCAATTGCAGTGCTTCATTACAATGCAGTGGCCTTCTGGGTAAATAAAAAGACCACCCCACTAATCTATTGTGCATGGGAAAATCGAAATAGTTCATTAAAATGAAGAATACCCTACAGCTTGTATGAAAGTGGACCCCTGGTTAAAATAACACGTGGAGCAATCACTTCTTTCCTGTGTTTAATGAAGTTTGACCAACTGCCTTCTCTTCAGAATGAAACTTTGTGTGCTCTTCAGCGGTGTGCTTGTGAACATAGTCAACTGTCCCTAAAGTTTGTCAGGATAGTTTAACCCGATCAGAAGCATGGGTGCAATATCAGACGTGACCCAACTCGACCACCACACACATTTGGAGGAAGACATTTCTGCATTGTACGCCGTAAAAAGTGAAAGCAGCCAGATTAAAACTACACACATGGCCATACATATACTCAAAATGTAGTGGTGTTTTAATTAATAAAGCTGTTAATAATAATTTGAATAGTACAGCACTTGCAGTGAATTTGTAGGAGGTGTTCAGTGTTGGAGAGAGAACAATAGCTCACAGTACATTGTGTTTAGCAGACTGGTCACGCAATCATGGGATGTAAGTCGCCCTGGATAAGGGCGTCTGCTAAGAAATAAATAATAATGTCTACCTGGAGGGTCTTTACAAGTCATCCGTGCTGAGCAGTGGGATACAGTTATATTGCTTAATATTGCTTTATTATAACAACTATCCTGTGTATGGATTGATAGGCGTGTGTGTCTGTTTCTCTGCAGCTGGTTCCACGGGAAGATCCCACGGGAGCAGGCAGAGCGGCTCCTCTACCCCCCCGAGATCGGCCTCTTCCTGGTCCGTGAGAGCACAAACTACCCCGGAGACTACACGCTGTGCGTGAGCTGTGAGGGCAAGGTGGAGCACTACCGCATCATCTACCACAACGGCAAGCTGTCAATCGATGAGGAGGAGTACTTCGATAACCTCATGCAGCTCGTGGAGGTGAGAAAGAGAGAGATTACAAACGCTGTGTCTCTCTCTGTGCGCATACCCCTGTGTGTGTTTGTGTCCGACTCGAGGGTTCATTCATTTTTAGAACCCCAAAATCTTTTCAGTTTGGGGTGGGGTTGTCTTGTGAATGACCCCATTGCGGTGCAGAGCATTCACTAAACCCATCCCGATCTGAAGATGATCATTGGAAAACACAAGCAGTTAGCAGCAACGTCACAGTGCGCGTCACTCTCCTAATTAAAGCTACAGTAACACATTAGCTGCTCAGTGCACAACACAACAGAATAAAATAACACATCTAATAGCAACCTAAATATTCTATGTGTGTTTAATTCTAACAATTAATAACAGTAATAACTAAACAAACATGATCTATGGGTAGAATTGTACACAACTTTTTTTCATTTCTTTTTTTTCTTTGTTTTACCTTAGATTTAAAATTGAGCGTTTAAAAGTTGTGGGTGAACTTTTGCTAGTTTTGTTCGTTTTTATTTCTCTTCATACACAATCGGCTTCATATAATAATAATAATAATAATAATAAATCAGTTAATTTGATAATTTTATTTGAAAGCATAGGTCTGCAATGTATCACTTTGTTTCCATTATAATCCAAAATAAAAATGATAAATAATACATTAGTGTAGCAAAGTGTTTATCAGAACCCACGCACCCGTTCAGTGTCTCTGCAGAACCAGTGGCAGGACCTCAAAGTTGTCATGGGGTTGAAGAGACAACTTTCCAGGCTTTTTGGGATCTCTTTTTCCATCTTAACGTATGAGTTCTAGCAGTAAACACTGAAGACTTCTGGTTTACAAATCAGCATAGAGAGATAGCCTGCAAAGGAAAAGGGGAAGCGGCTGTGCTGAAGGGTTAGCACGCCTCAGTCTGGGACAGTGAGCTGAGCCTTGTATTTGTGTAGTCTGTGCACATGTGCTGTTCGGAAAGGTGCAATCTGCAGGGCTGTGGTTTCTAATGATCAGACCACATGTTCCACTCTGTCACTCACACACTAACAGATGGGTCCACTTCTTTCTGTTCCTCTCAGCTGTGACACAGCCAGTAATGCAGATTCATATCCAGGTTCTTGTCTTCAATACCCCTGTCCAATAAAAGTTATGAAATTAGTGGATGGGTTTCCCTTTTCAAAGTTTCCCATAGTAAAACCATAGCAAGGTGTATTAAAGTATGGGAAAGCATTAGTAAGCATTGTAAAGCCCAGAGAGATATGATGAAGCATATTAAACGTGGAAGCCAGGGTAAACTACGGTAAATGCAGAGTATAACCATTGGAAAGTCATGGAAGAACTGGCTTCAAAAGCAAAGCACAGTACTTGTATAATTTACTGTTAACAGGCCTGACTGAATTGACCAATTCCTGAATTATGGAACAGTGAAATATAGAGGGAGCGCTGTGCCTACTTTGTAGATGCAGAGGAGACTGCTTGTTCATGATACTGGTGATATCTCTAATTATATGACAGTGAGTCCCCTCTGAGCCAGGAGGCCCTGGGTGCCCCTCTCCCCTATGGGGAATGACAGTGAGTCCTCTCTGAGCCGGGAGGCCCTGGGTGCCCCTCTCCCCTATGGGGAATGACAGTGCGTCCTCTCTGAGCCGGGAGGCCCTGGGTGCCCCTCCTGCCCCTCTCCCCTATGAGGAATGACAGTGCGTCCCCTCTGACCCGGGAGGCCCTGGGTCCCCCTCCTGCCCCTCTCCCCTATGGGGAATGACAGTGCGTCCCCTCTGAGCTGGGAGGCCCTGGGTGCCCCTCTCCCCTCTGAGCTGGGAGGCCCTGGGTCCCCCTCCTGCCCTTCTCCCCTATGAGGAATGACAGTGCGTCCGCTCTGAGCCGGGAGGCCCTGGGTCCCCCTCCTGCCCCTCTCCCCTATGGGGAATGACAGTGCGTCCCCTCTGAGCTGGGAGGCCCTGGGTGCCCCTCCTGCCCCTCTCACCTCTCTCTATTTGGACCAGATCCAACCTGTCGGTACATTTTAATCATTGTAAATAAAAGCCCCCCTCTGTTCCTTAGCTTTAGTACATTTTACAGTTTTAGGAGTTTTGAGCAACTCATGTGATTTTTAAAAAAAATGATTTCTGTATTAATTATTTGATGTGGTACAAGTACAGACACATGGCTTTGTAATTGTGCTGGGCTTCCAGATGAAGTAGGTAATAATAAAGCATTCCCTGCTGTTTGTCTTTGTCTCCAGCATTACACCACAGATGCAGATGGACTGTGTACTAAATTGATCAAACCCAAACTCATGGAAGGAACGGTGGCTGCTCAAGACGAATTCTCCAGAAGTAAGTCCTTGTTGTAGAAACACTCCTGCTTCCAGTGTCTGCAGTCAGCGGCCACCCAGACTGTTCAGTCTGAAGAAAAACTTGCAACCAAACACATGCCTTACTGTGGCTGTGCTGCCCATACTCCTACAATCTTTTACAACTTGGACATTTTGACATTTCTTTTTGTAGGGGCTCTCAGGATACTGTAATAATCTGAGTATGTGATTGGGTTTCTTCATTGGAACCCCTTGAAGCTTGTTAATAATACAGCACGTATGATACGTTCAGTCTAGAGTCGTTTCTAACCAGCTGAGCTGACGACACGTCATGATTGAGTGGGGCGGAGACACTGCTATGCAGAATTACCAATAGGAAAGTGTCAGGTATGATTGACACACGTTTTCAATTGCTGTGATTTTATTCAGCTTGGATGTCTCCACTCCGACTGCATTTGGTCAGCTGCTGGTCACAAGCAAAGAATAGATGGAAAATAATTGCATTGAGTAGCAAAGCCCCTGCAACAATGAACCGGTTGTGTGATTTTTCAATAAAGAACCCGAATCTGCTCAAAATTTAAATAGGTTGCTCTAAAAGGAGCAAGCCCAGTTATAACCCAGTGTGGACCAATGATATTTCTTTGACATACGGCTATGCATCCCATCTGACTGGGAGAACTTCATGGCATCTGTTTCAGTCAGAAACATGTGATTGGGTGTTTGATTGCTTCATCGTTGTTTCCACTTCAATCAGAAACGTGATTGGGTGTTTGATCGCTTCATTGTTTCCACTTCAGTTAGAAACGTGATTGGGTGTTTGATCGCTTCATTGTTTCCACTTCAGTTAGAAACGTGATTGGGTGTTTGATTGCTTCATCGTTGTTTCCACTTCAGTTAGGAACGTGATTGGGTGTTTGATTGCTTCATCGTTGTTTCCACTTCAGTTAGAAACGTGATTGGGTGTTTGATTGCTTCATCGTTGTTTCCACTTCAGTTAGAAACGTGATTGGGTGTTTGATTGCTTCATCGTTGTTTCCACTTCAGTTAGAAACGTGATTGGGTGTTTGATCGCTTCATCGTTGTTTCCACTTCAGTTAGAAACGTGATTGGGTGTTTGATTGCTTCATCGTTGTTTCCACTTCAGTTAGAAACGTGATTGGGTGTTTGATCGCTTCATTGTTTCCACTTCAGTTAGAAACGTGATTGGGTGTTTGATCGCTTCATCGTTGTTTCCACTTCAGTTAGAAACGTGATTGGGTGTTTGATTGCTTCATCGTTGTTTCCACTTCAGTTAGAAACGTGATTGGGTGTTTGATTGCTTCATCGTTGTTTCCACTTCAGTTAGAAACGTGATTGGGTGTTTGATTGCTTCATCGTTGTTTCCACTTCAGTTAGAAACGTGATTGGGTGTTTGATCGCTTCATTGTTTCCACTTCAGTTAGAAACTTGATTGGGTGTTTGATTGCTTCATCGTTGTTTCCACTTCAGTTAGAAACGTGATTGGGTGTTTGATTGCTTCATCGTTGTTTCCACTTCAGTTAGAAACGTGATTGGGTGTTTGATTGCTTCATCGTTGTTTCCACTTCAGTTAGAAACGTGATTGGGTGTTTGATTGCTTCATCGTTGTTTCCACTTCAGTTAGAAACGTGATTGGGTGTTTGATTGCTTCATCGTTGTTTCCACTTCAGTTAGAAACGTGATTGGGTATTTGATCGCTTCATTGTTTCCACTTCAGTTAGAAACGTGATTGGGTGTTTGATCGCTTCATCGTTGTTTCCACTTCAATCAGAAACGTGATTGGGTGTTTGATCGCTTCATCGTTGTTTCCACTTCAATCAGAAACGTGATTGGGTGTTTGATGAACTCACTAGCCTGTCGTTCTTGTTATCTTCCTCTCCAAGGTGTACACAGCTTCCCAGGGGATTAACTGGTTTATAAATATGCACGACCAGCCCTAGTGCTTTATTTACCACTTCCCAGATGACACCGATTTGAAAACCATTGTGGAAGCAACCGTTGAATAAAACAACTTTTCAAAGCAATGCTGATTCTTCACTTCACAGGGTGGGATTTCTTATTTTAGATAAAATACTATTCCCAAAATATAACTGTCGCTTGAAAAAATGTTCATTAAAAGATTTCTGAAAAATCGTCAACTGTGCAATGTTTGAAAACCGATCGTGAAGTGCTCTGTTTGTGGGTGTTGTCCCTCATTTCTGTTAATTCATTAATAATGACAATTGATTTTGGTCAGAAGGCAAGGGATTAAAACTACATGCTGAGCTGCACAGCAGCCCACACTGTCAGCAGACAGCAGCCCTGCCTACAGTATGTAACACGTGGTAGAGACATGAATATTCATATTGAGGGGCTCCCATGTACCTCTCTGAGCAGACATTCTCCTGATGAATCAAAAACAACGGCGTAACACTGATTTCTGATCAAGGGCACATGAATACAAATATCAAAACAATCCTGACTGTGAAAGATAATGCAGGGCAGGCATTGACTATGTCGCTGCACGTTGCTAAGAGCCGCAGAGACGCAGCGGAGAGCAGGCTTTTTTTCACCACGCTGCAGGCGAGGTTACGTCACTAGTAACAGCCTTTCAGAATGTCAGAAAGGCATTTTACAACTGGAAAAACACATTGGCTACAAAGCTTGGCAATGAACAAAATGTGAGTAGGTCAGTTCCCTAATGACTTCTACGAATCAGGTGCTGTGATGTTCTGCAATGCTATCTACATTCAATTGACTGGACCTGAAAAGATACCTGCAAAAATCATTTTAAAGTCCCATATCCATGTAAAGAATCCCATCGCATATAAAGTGAAGCAGCGAGGCTCCCATGCACTACAAACCCCGATCACACAGTGTGGAATCTGCACGCAGCAGACAGGAGTTTGTTGTTGATTGTGTTGCGGTGTGTGCCGAGGCAGATCTCTCACTGGAAAGTGTAACAGTGTACTGAGTAATTGCAGGAACATTTAGTGAACATTGTTGGTATCTTTTCTGTCAAAGCATAATTTCTGCCATTGCAATCCAATTCTGAATAAGGATTTTGCACATAATTGTTAGGCTACTTCATTTTAATCACTGTATCAAACCATTTTGATTTAAAATAACGGAAACACAGAATATACATTTTTTAGAAGGGAAAAAAAGAAATAAGAAAAAAAAGGGAAAATACCAAAAAATCAAACTGATTTCACAGGGCCCTAGGTAAGTAATGTGTTTTGTTGCGAACACAGTTTGAGTCATTCCATGCATGTCTGGTTGAAACTTGATAAGGACATTCTTTATCACGTTTAAGCGCATCCATCTCCACCCATCTGTATGTACGTGCATGCAGAATACAGTTCATCTGCGTCTTATCTATGTAGGTCAGGTGTACTCAAGGTAACTCACTGCAACAATAGGAGGATAACGTGTATTAATTAATGCTAAACCCGGCTCTGACTTGTCCGCTGGCTTTGGAACCAGCCTGTATGTTCTTTCAGTTTTTGTTCTGTAAAAACTTAATGAAGCAGGTGCTATGAATTTAGCGCAGTGAGTTTCAACACTGAAAATAACCTGATCCTGTTTAAAAATACCCCAGTAACGACATCTGTGGTATCTTTTTCTGTAGTGATGCGGAAAGCAGTGCAGCGTGCAGGATATCCTGTTTGTAGCAGACCATGTTACAAACAGGATATCCTGATCCTACATTAATGATTTAGAGTCTAGTATAGTAAGCAAACTTGTTAAATTTGCAGACGACACAAAAATAGGAGGAGTGGCAAACACTGTTGCAGCAGCAAAGGTCATTCAAAATGATCTAGACAACATTCAGAACTGGGCAGACACATGGCAAATTACATTTAATAGAGAAAAGTGTAAAGTACTGCAAGCAGGCAATAAAAATGTGCATTATAAATATCATATGGGAGATACTGAAATTGAAGAAGGGAACTATGAAAAAGACCTAGGAGTTTGTTGACTCAGAAATGTCTTTGTCTAGACAATATGGGGAAGCTATAAAAAAGGCCAACAAGATGCCCAGATATATTGTGAGACGTGTTGAATTTAAGTCAAGGGAAGTAATGTTAAAACTTTGCAATGCATTAGTAAGACCTCACCTAGAATATTGTGTTCAGTTCTGGTCACCTCGTTACAAAAAGGATATTGCTGCTCTAGAAAGAGTGCAAAGAAGAGCAACCAGAATTATCCCAGGTTTAAAAGGCTGTTGTATGCAGACAGGCTAAAAGAATTGAATCTATTCAGTCTTGAACAAAGAAGACTACGCGGCGATCTGATTCAAACATTCAAAATCCTAAAAGGTATAGACAAAGTCGACCCAGGGGACTTTTTTGACCTGAAAAAAGAAACAAGGACCAGGGGTCACAAATGGAGATTAGATAAAGGGGCATTCAGAACAGAAGATAGGAGGCACTTTTTTACACAGAGAATTGTGAGAGTCTGGAACCAACTCCCCAGTAATGTTGTTGAAGCTGGCACCCTGGGATCCTTCAAGAAGCTGCTTGACAACCAAACTAACAACCAAACGAGCAAGATGGGCTGAATGGCCTCCTCTCGTTTGTAAACTTTCTTATGTTCTGAGAGCTACGTTTAGGTTTACTGCAATCAAGTAAGCTGCAGTACATTTCATTTTTAATTCCCTAAATGTTTTTTTTTTTTTTCTCAGCAACACACTTCCTAATTACAGTCCTAAGTATTTCTGTGCGGTCTGCTTTCACCTTTCTTAAAATGGTCAGTTTGAGAGAGAAACTTCAACAACAGCCGACCCTTCTTTAGTACAAAACTCACACTACATTACTGTTTTTCATTATGGTAACATCTTAAATTACCATGCCTGTTTCTTTGGCTGAAGAGAGATTATTATCTCATCATCAACCTGGGGAATCTGTCTGCTGCGCAATGAAATCATCCTTAAACTCCTGACGGTAAACAATGTAACTAAATGTGTTATATCTGGGATAGCTGGCGGCAGATGATAAAATTGTGTTTGTGTTGACTGGGGAATCTGTTCTATGGTTTGACTGCTGAAAGATAAGGTTTATTGGGGTTCACAAAGGATACTTTTCACTTCCTTTTTTGTTTACTTATTTTGTTTTTTGCTGCATTATAGCCCTTTGTTAAAAAGATTATTTATTTTAAGTGTCCAGGGCATTGTGTTAATGGCACGTGTGCAGCACACAAATCTAAGTGTGTTTTTATTTTAGATTTTCGCTGCTCTTCTAAATTTCTTGATTGCAACTGTTCATTTTAAGCTACATTTTTACACAGCAGGACTCACATGTTTGGTCACCATCCCGACTGTTGCATGAAGCTGGGGTTCGTGAATTCTGGTGGTGTTAACGCAGCACCTCTGCAATTACAGGCATTTGTATTTGAACAAATTGTTACTGTCCTTCTCGCACTTCAGTTTATTAAAACACATGATATGCTGTTGTTTTTTTGTTTTATAGAGAACTGCGTCATAAGTCGTTCATAACTATTGGCACATGCTTTTAAAGGGAGGCAGCATGTTTGTGTTACAGGCGCCAATGGCACCTAACCCTGAAAAAACTGTTGCCAAAACCTTTTTTTTGTTACATTTGCGGCCGTTTTAGCCGCAGTCTGGAGCCCTACTTTTTCATGCTGCCGATGACTCTGATTCTATATCTACAGTGTGGCTAGGATCCTGCATGGTCTGCTTTTTCATGATGCTGATGACTCTGATTCTATATCTACAGTGTGGCTAGGATCCTGCATGGTCTGCTTTTTCATGCTGCCGATGACTCTGATTCTATATCTACAGTGTGGCTAGGATCCTGCATGGTCTGCTTTTTCATGATGCTGATGACTCTGATTCTTTATCTACAGTGTGGCTAGGATCCTGCATGGTCTATGTTTTCAGATGCTGCTGACTCTGATTCTATATCTACAGTGTGGCTAGGCTCCTGCATGGTCTGCTTTTTCATGCTGCCGATGACTCTGATTCTATATCTACAGTGTGGCTAGGATCCTGCATGGTCTGCTTTTTCATGATGCTGATGACTCTGATTCTTTATCTACAGTGTGGCTAGGCTCCTGCATGGTCTATGTTTTCAGATGCCGATGACTCTGATTCTATATCTACAGTGTGGCTAGGATCCTGCATGGTCTGCTTTTTCATGATGCTGATGACTCTGATTCTATATCTACAGTGTGGCTAGGATCCTGCATGGTCTGCTTTTTCATGCTGCCGATGACTCTGATTCTATATCTACAGTGTGGCTAGGATCCTGCATGGTCTGCTTTTTCATGATGCTGATGACTCTGATTCTTTATCTACAGTGTGGCTAGGCTCCTGCATGGTCTATGTTTTCAGATGCTGATGACTCTGATTCTTTATCTACAGTGTGGCTAGGATCCTGCATGGTCTGCTTTTTCATGATGCTGATGACTCTGATTCTTTATCTACAGTGTGGCTAGGATCCTGCATGGTCTGCTTTTTCATGATGCTGATGACTCTGATTCTTTATCTACAGTGTGGCTAGGATCCTGCATGGTCTGCTTTTTCATGATGCTGATGACTCTGATTCTTTATCTACAGTGTGGCTAGGATCCTGCATGGTCTGCTTTTTCATGATGCTGATGACTCTGATTCTATATCTACAGTGTGGCTAGGCTCCTGCATGGTCTGCTTTTTCATGATGCTGATGGCTCTAATTTTTTACAGTGTGGCTAGGATATTTGTATTACCGACATGCCGCTTTCACATTTATTTCGTATTGTGCCATACAAACAGTGGTGTCTTTGGGTCCTGGTACTGTGTTGACGCTGAGGCGTGGCTCTGATCCACACTCTCGCTGTCTCCCTTTCAGGTGGCTGGGCTCTCGTTAGAAAGGATCTCAAGCTGTTGCAGCCCATAGGGAAAGGGGAGTTCGGAGGTGGGTACCCTGCTGTACACAAACTTGTTTGTGTGTATGTGTGTTTACATGGGGACTTAACCAGTGCTAAAGATCTGCATGTCTGTTTATAGAGGGCAGCTCCAGTGTTTATACAGTAGGGGGGGTGCAGTGTGAGGTTATTTATTCAATATGTATACTTTGTCATAAACAATAACATCAATGTTATTATTTATGACAAGAAATGTTTGGTTGCAAAAATTCCCAATATGTTAAAAGTTAAAGTTTGGGAAATGAAACGGAATCCAACATCCCTACTGAAGTAGTTTTTAGTTTTATTAGCCCTTGAGTGTGTTCTGTAGCAACTCCCTCTGTAAACACTACGCTTGAAGACATGGCCTGTCTTCTTTCAGTAAGGCACAGAAGCTTAAGATGGAACATGTAAAAAGGCACGAATTCTATTTCAGTGTGAAACAGAACTCGAATATAGGATGTGGTTGAGTGTGTTTTCTCTCGATTCAGATGTGATGCTGGGAGACTACAGAGGGAATAAGGTGGCTGTGAAGTGCATCAAACACGATGCCACCGCCCAGGCCTTCATCGCTGAGGCCTCCGTCATGACGTGAGTCCTGCTGGGAATCGTTTGCCATTGAATTTATTACGTTTCATTTAGTATTTCAATATATATTACTAGTAACAAATGACTTGTGAAATTGAATAAATATCCATAACTACAGTATACAATATGCAATAATATAAACAAAACGTTCATTATAGAGAATCATAAAGAAGCAATCAGTTCTCGTGTCCTTCATATCAAATTCTCTTTTCCTTGTCTGCTTGATCCATACTTGCACTCATACCTCCCGGAGCCTCTCAGGTCTCTGCTTTAATAACATCAAGGCTCTTCCGAACCAGTTGGATTACCCATTATGTGGAATAATGAGGGTTTACACAGTGCTCTGACCAGCGCTAATCTCTGCTAATTACAGCTCTGTGTGTGTGTGTGTGTGTGTGCGTATGCGCGTGTTTTATTCTGATCATATCATCCCCAATCTCTGTGTGTGTGCATAGACACATGTCACTCAGCATTCTTGACAGCAAGTATTGAGAGACGTGGATTCTGAGAATATGTGAAGGAAAACGTTGGCCAGTCCTTACGAATGCCACGTTTACATTGTTACATGTGGCAGGTGATCTCGTTTGTTCTGTTTCTAGTAGTTTGTGTTTACAGGACAGATGATATATGATACAAATATACTTATTATGTTTTAAATTGAGATACAAACCTGAGGGCTTTAGAGACAAATCTGAATTGCATTTCCATTATCTGGTAAAGAGCAATAATATAACGCAAGTCTTTGTGTGTTACTGCTACCCGTCCCTCAGCTCTAACCACTAAGCCACACTGCCTTCAACATCCCCAGAATACCTCCTGAGTACAGGTGCATAGTGTATCAATGAATGCTGAGAATAGATTGGATCTAATTGAGGTATGTATCGTTTGTATTGTGATACAAGACTAAAAGCATAGCATATCTCCTATAGTTCTCCAAATTGTTCTTGAATAAGTGTTTTATAGTTGGTATGCATACATCCTCTCCCAAACTCAGGTGTTTTTTGCCTTAACAGAATAGTCTATTATTAAAGCATCATTCAATCTTATGCACCATACAAGCAGCCCGTCAGGACTGTCACATGTATTATGAGACCTATTGTATCACAAGCTGCATATCGTGATACAGCAGTGCATTGTTACACTCCAGCGCTGTGGTGTCCTGGGAGCAGTGTGTTTGAAAGCTGTGGGGTAGGGATATCATGCCAGTGCAGTCCTGGGAGCAGTGTGTTTGAAAGCTGTGGCGATTGCAGAGGCTGCTTGTGTGTCTCTGTACTGACTGTGTCTCTGAAATGTGTGTGTCTCTGTACTGTTTGTGTCTCTGTACTGACTGTCTCTAGTTACTGTGTCTGTCTACTGTCTGTGTCTGTCTACTGTCTGTGTCTGTCTACTGTCTGTGTCTGTCTACTGTCTACTGTCTGTGTCTGTCTACTGTCTACTGTCTGTGTCTGTCTACTGTCTGTGTCTGTCTACTGTCTGTGTCTCTCTACTGTCTGTGTCTCTCTACTGTCTGTGTCTCTCTACTGTCTGTGTCTCTCTACTGACTCTGTCTCTCTACTGACTCTGTCTCTCTACTGACTCTGTCTCTCTACTGACTCTGTCTCTCTACTGACTCTGTCTCTCTACTGACTCTGTCTCTGCACTGACTGTGCTCCCTCTGACTTCTGACTTCTAGGCAACTCCGACACAATAACCTGGTGCAGCTCCTGGGGGTGATAGTGGAGGAGAAGGGCGGTCTCTTCATAGTTACAGAGTACATGGCCAAGGTAAGGAAGGAGGTCTCTTCATAGTTACAGTGCATGGCCAAGGTAAGGAAGGAGGTCTATTCATAGTTACAGTGCATGGCTGAGGTAAGGAAGGAGGTCTCTTCATAGTTACAGTGCATGGCTGAGGTCTCTTAAGGAAAGGCAGAACTGAATGTGTACATGTTCCAGAAGACAGTACTGTAGCTGTTCTAACTCAATAGGTATTGCACTGTAATCTGTTGCTGGTTCTCAACGTGATCTTGTCACTGGGCCTCTCTGTGAATGTGCTGCTGGTTCTCAATGTGTTCTTGTCACTGGGGCCTCTCTGTGAATGTGCTGCTGGTTCTCAATGTGTTCTTGTCACTGGGGCCTCTCTGTGAATGTGCTGCTGGTTCTCAATGTGATCTTGTCACTGGGGCTTCTCTGTGAATGTGCTGCTGGTTCTCAATGTGATCTTGTCACTGGGGCCTCTCTGTGAATGTGCTGCTGGTTCTCAATGTGATCTTGTCACTGGGGCCTCTCTGTGAATGTGCTGCTGGTTCTCAACGTGATCTTGTCACCGGGGCCTCTCTGTGAATGTGCTGCTGGTTCTCAACGTGATCTTGTCACTGGGGCCTCTCTGTGAATGTGCTGCTGGTTCTCAACGTGATCTTGTCACTGGGCCTCTCTGTGAATGTGCTGCTGGTTCTCAACGTGATCTTGTCACTGGGCCTCTCTGTGAATGTGCTGCTGGTTCTCAATGTGATCTTGTCACTGGAGCCTCTCTGTGAATGTGCTGCTGGTTCTCAATGTGATCTTGTCACTGGAGCCTCTCTGTGAATGTGCTGCTGGTTCTCAATGTGATCTTGTCACTGGAGCCTCTCTGTGAATGTGCTGCGGGTTCACAGTCGTTCACTTTGTGTCCCTCGTCTCAATGCTTTTCCCCTGCAGGGCAGTCTGGTGGATTACCTGCGGTCTAGAGGGAGGTCTGTGCTGGGTGCAGACTGTCTGCTCAAGTTCTCACTGTGAGTATCGCAACTTCCTCTAAACAGGGGCAGCCATCTTAAGGTGTCCAGTCTTCAGATATTGAACAAGTTTTTGCTCCCATTGAAAAATAGCAGCTCTATACAGCAGGTGCTTCTTATAAGAACTGATCAGATACAAAAATACCGCAGGGGTGTGTGTACAGTGTAACCCCTTTAATATCACTTCAGAGGGGCTCGGACGATGACAACAATCCAATAAAACAGAAATGAAGCACTGGTACTATTGGAATGTAATATCGGTACAGCTTACTGTGTGAAAGTTCACATACACCAGTGTGTGCTAATTATTGCATTGATTACATCACTGCTAATTTTAAAAATGCATTTTCATTTAGTACTGAATTTAGTACTAAACTGTACAGCTTTATTGTGTTTTTATTTCTCTAAGTGACCTTAAGGGTGGGGGCTGTTTTTGAGTAATACTGGCTGGTAGGAACAGGTGTGTAACATTCTTCCTGTCCCCCAGCGACGTGTGTGAGGCCATGGAGTACCTGGAGGCCAACAACTTCGTCCACAGAGACCTGGCGGCACGCAATGTCCTCGTCTCTGAGGACAACATCGCCAAAGTGAGCGACTTCGGACTGACCAAAGAGGCCTCTTCCACCCAGGACATGGGCAAGCTGCCCGTCAAGTGGACATCCCCGGAGGCACTGCGGGAAAAGGTGACGAGGACTGGGAGGCAGCGTAGTCTAGTGGTTAGAGCTGAGGGACTGGGAGGCAGCATGGTCTAGTGGTTAGAGCTGAGAGACTGGGAGGCAGCGTGGGCAAGTGGTTAGAGCTGAGGGACTGGGAGGCAGTGTGGTTTAGTGGTTAGAGCTGAGGGACTGGGAGGCAGTGTGGTCTAGTGGTTAGAGCTGAGGGACTGGGAGGCAGTGTGGTCTAGTGGTTAGAGCTGAGAGACTGGGAGGCAGTGTGGTCTACTGGTTAGAGCTGAGGGACTGGGCAGTAAACAAACACAGCAAGGTTACCCCTCTCTCCCTCCCCATAACTGAACTGTCTTCCCCTGTTTGTATTGTAGAAATTCTCCACAAAGTCTGACGTGTGGAGCTATGGAATTCTCCTGTGGGAAATCTACTCCTTCGGCCGAGTGCCTTACCCCAGGATTGTGAGTATCTGTGCCATGCCCATAACTCCAATGCAACGGCAAAGAAAAAAAAAGGAAAGGAAGATTGTTGCCTGCACAAAACCTGGCCCTCCTGGCACCTGGGTTATTGCTTTTTACCGTACAATAATTGTATTCCTTTCAGACAATTTGCAATTGAACTTCAAATTATTGTCAGTGCCACTTAACCTTGTTTCCCCTTTTCAGTACAAGCAAGAGAGTTTTAAGGGTAGTGTTTCACTGTGGCCAGCAGAGGGAGCTCATGCTGTATGAAAAATATCCTGTATGATTTTTGTATATTGTAACTGCAATAATTTAGTACTGCTTCCTGTTGTGGGAATTCAGCAATCCATCCCACAAGTGCAGTGGTACCCCCAAAACGTTATCCATTCCTTAGCAATGCAGAGTGCCTGAGTGGGATATTTACCCTCAAAAATATTTTTGCAATGGTAACTGCCAACACTTGAAATACCTTCCCTTGGTAATATTTAGGGTGGCCCAGCACTTGCTCATTTAAAATAAAAAAGATGTATTAGAAGTTACCTAATAAAGTAAGTAGTGCAACTCACAGCACTTGAGCAAAGGGGAGAGAAACAGATTGGTGTCCCTCCAATAGCTTCACAGAGAGAGAGAGAGAGCAAAGGGAAACAATGGACGATCCACCGCTACTTTTTTCTTGCTGTAACTCATTAAAACAAAATCTCTGAAAACTACAAGAAATGTCCACAGGAAGTAAAATGCTGTTTGTTTAACAGTAAGTTGTTCCTAAGTAAGTTCAAGTTGTTGTGCCCCTATAAGCTTGCATCTCAACAGTAAGAGCTGATCACACCCCGCTCAGCTGTGATGTGCATCTCAACAGTAAGAGCTGATCACACCCCGCTCAGCTGTGATGTGCATCTCAACAGTAAGAGCTGATCACACCCCGCTCAGCAGTAAGAGCTGATCACACCCCGCTCAGCTGTGATGTGCATCTCAACAGTAAGAGCTGATCACACCCCGCTCAGCTGTGATGTGCATCTCAACAGTAAGAGCTGATCACACCCCGCTCAGCTGTGATGTGCATCTCAACAGTAAGAGCTGATCACACCCCGCTCAGCTGTGATGTGCATCTCAACAGTAAGAGCTGATCACAGCCCCGCTCAGCTGTGATGTGCATCTCAACAGTAAGAGCTGATCACACCCCACTCAGCTGTGATGTGCATCTCAACAGTAAGAGCTGATCACACCCCACTCAGCCGTGATGTGCATCTCAACAGTAAGAGCTGATCACACCCCGCTCAGCTGTGATGTGCATCTCAACAGTAAGAGCTGATCACACCCCACTCAGCTGTGATGTGCATCTCAACAGTAAGAGCTGATCACACCCCACTCAGCCGTGATGTGCATCTCAACAGTAAGAGCTGATCACACCCCGCTCAGCTGTGATGTGCATCTCAACAGTAAGAGCTGATCACACCCCGCTCAGCTGTGATGTGCATCTCAACAGTAAGAGCTGATCACACCCCGCTCAGCTGTGATGTGCATCTCAACAGTAAGAGCTGATCACACCCCGCTCAGCTGTGATGTGCATCTCAACAGTAAGAGCTGATCATACCCCGCTCAGCCATGATGTGCATCTCAACAGTAAGAGCTGATCATACCCCGCTCAGCTGTGATGTGCATCTCAACAGTAAGAGCTGATCACAGCCCCGCTCAGCTGTGATGTGCATCTCAACAGTAAGAGCTGATCACACCCCGCTCAGCTGTGATGTGCATCTCAACAGTAAGAGCTGATCACACCCCGCTCAGCTGTGATGTGCATCTCAACAGTAAGAGCTGATCACACCCCGCTCAGCAGTAAGAGCTGATCACAGCCCCGCTCAGCAGTAAGAGCTGATCACAGCTCCACTCACCCGTGTTCTACCCCTACAGGCCCTCAAGGACGTGGTCCCGCGGGTGGAGAAGGGCTACAAGATGGACGCTCCAGATGGCTGCCCCCCCGTGGTGTACGACATCATGAAGCAGTGCTGGATCCTGGACCCGCTGGTCCGGCCCAGCTTTCGAGTCCTGAGGGAGAAGATGCAGCACATCCAGGCCAAGGAGCTGTACCTGTGAGGTGGGAGCCCAGAGCGAGAGGGAGGGGGGGGGGGCTGCCTTTACGAGACTCTGTGCTCAAACCCAGAGGAGGAGAAATCCAAGCAGACTCTGGATCGCTTCATTGATGAAGCCTCCTGAACTCTATATCCCAGTCTCTCTCGTAGGGGAGGGAGGGGCTGGCACCTTTTCTTCCACGTTCAGTACGAATATGTGTTGCTTAAATGAATTCTACTGTGTATGACGAGCCCCACCCCCTCTCCTTGTGTTAGTGTAAAATCTCCCGTTCCAGCATGCTTCACCCCTCCTGCTGCCAAAGTCCTTGTGGTCGATACGCTGTGTGCAGAAGTGCCTCCAGACCGCAGACACCACTGTGGTACTGCATTGCTGTCTGATTGACACGCCCCTTTTTATTTCATGTATGGATTCTTTTTTATTTTTTTTATGATTATAATTATTGCTGTTATTGTTGTGTTTTTGGCTTGTTACTCTGCCCTCCCTTCTTCGACACACTTACTGAGTTGTCCACTTATCAAAGAAAAATGTGCATCAGCCAGTCCTTTTACTACGCTTAAAATAAAAATAATAAATAAATAAAATGTGGGGAAAAAAGTTTCATTAAGAATATTGGGTTTCTTAAAAAAAAAAAAAAAAAACATAAATAAAAGGACCAAAACACAGAGAGTCTGTGTTCACATGTTAAGCTGGGATGGTTTGCATGCTGTGTGGGAGGCCTGGGTTCACTGTCCATGTTAATCTTGTTTGTTTTTATGCTGCGATGAATATAAATAAACCATTCCATCTGACCAGTTTGAAAACGAGCCAGTCGCCATTGTGTTGAGTGTTTCTATTCAATTGAGAAGCGTGCAGTGTCTGCTTACTGCATTCAGCCACAGTGTTCAGAAACCAGAGCGCGCTGTGCTCACTGTCCAGTTTGTTTCAATACCCTAATTGGAGTTCCAGCTGTACACACAAGCTTCCTTCCTCTGTGGTAGAGGCTTGCCACCAAGCAGACTGCTGTTACCTGCAGCCGAAGGAATTTCTGGGGGTTATCTACAGTCCCAAGCTCTGGGAAGCAGAACTAAATAATTTAAAACCAATGGTGCAGTAGGAGTGATAACTTAACCTTTAAAAGTATTGCGTCTATTATTCACTTTAGCAACGTTATGACTTGGTCTTTCTCTTCAAATAGCTCCTGTAGTTCCACTGTAATTCCAGCAGGTGGTGGCGTGTCTCTGTTGGCCGCACCATGCCGACAGGACACTGCCTCGCCACAAAGCAGCTGCTGTTTCAATACGGATGTTGTACATGCAGTGCTTCATGTCTCCCGGATCACACTGTGTCTCTTCATTTTGATAGAAAGATTCAAACTGCACATTGATAAAAGGACTCATTGGCTTCATTCACTTTAGGTGATAGGAGCACTCATGACAGCACAGAACACACTGGGTTTTACCAGTGAAAGTGAAAATCTAACCTGACAGTACAGAACCCAGTGGGCTTGACCAGTGAAAGTGAAAATCACTTTATAAGCCATACATTTCAAACACCTAACCCTAGCCCTATTTCAGACCCCTAACCATAATCCTAGCCCTAATTCTAATGCCTGTCTGTCTGTGGCACTCTACATATTGAACACAACTGCCTTGGTTATTTCTACACCAAACATTTAGCCTGTAGCTGTTTCAGTTTGCATTCGGCTATAATCCATTAAACTCAGTTTTATGCAGTACAAACCTTTTTAACCGGTCAGGTGTGAGGTTTTGCTCAGAAATAAAATGCAAACAATTTAAATACAAAAAATATACATGTGTTTTCATTTCGTCTGTTACTCAGTGGCGGATTCCAAATTCTAGGAAGTTCTGGTGTTTCCATTTTTAGCGATCGCTGAGCACCTCTCGGGGGCGGTCTGACAACATTTCAGCTTATTGAAGGATCCCAGGGTGTCAGCTTCAACAACATTACTGGGGAGTTGGTTCCAGACCCTCACAATTCTCTGTGTAAAAAAGTGCCTCCTATTTTCTGTTCTGAATGCCCCTTTATCTAATCTCCATTTATGACCCCTGGTCCTTTTTTCTTTTTTCAAGTCAAAGTAGTCCCCCGGGTTGACATTGTCTATACCTTTTAGGATTTTGAATGTTTGAATCAGATCGCCGCGTAGTCTTCTTTGTTCAAGACTGAATAGATTCAATTCTTTTAGCCTGTCTGCATACAACATGCCTTTTAAACCCGGGATAATTCTGGTCGCTCTTCTTTGCACTCTTTCTAGAGCAGCAATATCCTTTTTGTAACGAGGTGACCAGAACTGAACACAATATTCTAGGTGAGGTCTTACTAATGCATTGTAGAGTTTTAACATTACTTCCCTTGATTTAAATTCAACACTTCTCACAATATATCCGAGCATCTTGTTAGCCTTTTTTATAGCTTCCCCACATTGTCTAGATGAAGACATTTCTGAGTCAACATAAACTCCTAGGTCTTTTTCATAGTTCCCTTCTTCAATTTCACTATCTCCCATATGATATTTATAATGCACATTTTTATTGCCCGCATGTAATACTTTACACTTTTCTCTATTAAATTTCATTTGCCATGTGTCTGCCCAATTCTGAATGCTGTCTAGATCATTTTGAATGACCTTTGCTGCTTCAACAGTGTTTGCCACTCCTCCTATTTTTGTGTCGTCTGCAAATTTAACGAGTTTGCTTACTATACCAGAATCTAAATCATTAATGTAGATTAGGAATAGCAGAGGACTTAATACTGATCCCTGTGGTACTCCACTGGTTACCTCGCTCCATTTTGAGGTTTCTCCTCTAATCAGTACTTTCTGTTTTCTACATGTTAACCACTCCCTAATCCATGTGCATGCATTTCCTTGAAACCCTACTACGTTCATTTTGAGAATTAATCTTTTATGCGGGACTTTGTCAAAAGCTTTCTGGAAATCTAAATAGACCATGTCGTATGCTTTGCAGTTATCCATTTTCAATGTTGCATCCTCAAAAAAGTCAAGTAGGTTAGTTAGACATGATCTCCCTTTCCTAAAACCATGCTGGCTGTCTCCCAGGATATTGTTACCATATAAGTAATTTTCCATTTTGGATCTTATTATAGTTTCCATAAGTTTACATATAATAGAAGTCAGGCTTATTGGTCTGTAGTTACCTGGTTCGGTTTTGTCTCCCTTTTTGTGGATTGGTATTACGTTTGCTATTTTCCATTCTGTTGGTACAACCCCTGTGTCAAGAGACTGTTGCATGATCTTGGTTAGCGGTTTGTAAATAACTTCTTTCATTTCTTTCAGTACTATTGGGAGGATCTCATCCGGCCCAGGGGATTTGTTTATTTTAAGAGCTCCTAGTCCCTTTAACACTTCTGCCTCTGTTATGCTAAAGTTATTTAAAATTAGATAGGAACAGGTCGACATGTGGGGCATGTTGTCCGTGTCCTCCTTTGTAAAAACCTGTGAAAAGTAATCATTTAATATATTTGCTATTTTTTTTCTTCATCTATGATTTTGCCATTTGTGTCTCTTAGACATTTAACCTCCTCTTTGAATGTTCTCTTGCTGTTATAATATTGGAAAAACATTTTGGAATTGGTTTTAGCCCCCTGAGCAATATTGATTTCTATCTCTCTCTTGGCCTTTCTAACTTCCTTTTTGACTTGTGTTTGCAGTTCCAAGTACTCTTTCTGTGTGCTTTGTTTTTGGTCCCTTTTAAACGCTCTGTAAAGTGCCTTTTTTCGCTGAATATTTTTTTTAATTGATCTATTAAACCATTTTGGCCATTTTGTTTTAGATTTAGATTTGTCTACTTTTGGGATGTAATTGTTTTGTGCCTCTAGTACTACATTTTCAAAAAACAGCCACCCTTTTTCTGTGGATGTTTTCTCTATTTTACCTGTTAGTCTCTGTTTCATACCTTCGAAGTTTGCTTTTCTAAAATTGTAAACCTTAGCTTTAGTCATTACTTTTGGGGTTTTAAAAAATATTTCAAATGACACCATGTTGTGGTCTGAGTTTGCCAATGGCTCTCTGACCTCTGTTTTAGTTATTCTGTCTTCATTATTTGAAAAGACTAAATCAAGGCATGCCTCCCCTCTAGTCGGTGCCTTGACAAATTGCGTTAGGAAGCAGTCATTTGTCATTTCAAACTGTGGGGCTGAGGGGGGAGGAGGAGTCCAGGGAAAGAAAGGAGGTCCGAGCCCTGGCTCCATGGCGTTCTCCAGTGCTTATTTAAAGTGTTCTCAAGAGGAATTCTTTTGAATACTGTATTTGTATGGGACATCTATTCAGGGATACCATGATACAGAAATTATTCTCCATTCTCGAGTCATTCTCCATTTATTCTTTCATCGATTCGCTGATCTGCTTTCCATAATGACCACATGATAAGTGATCCACGAAGTATAAAGCCGAGTTTCTGCCCCAGGATTTCCTGTCATGATGCTGTGTGGCTCGAAGCTGAAAGGTGGTCAGCAGGTGCCACAATATTGGAAGATTTATTTGTGAAACTTCTAAGCAGCTAGATCAGGTAGACAGACATGTTGTGTACTGGTTCAGAGCTGACAGCATCATGACAAGTGATGAAGGCGCGCGAGCCACAATGTGTGTCTGTTTCACTTCCATCTGATCCCCTGCTGGGATAAGCCACCTGTTTGTTGAATTTGAGCATTTCACAGCACTTCAGGGGTAATCCCCGGATAACAAACAGTGTAGCATTAGTGTGAGCCTGGACTCCCAACAGGAGCCTCTCAGAGTGATGAACAGTGTAGCATTAGTGTGAGCCTGGACTCTCAACAGGAGCCTCTCAGAGTGATGAACAGTGTAGCATTAGTGTGAGCCTGGACTCTCAACAGGAGCCTCTCAGAGTCATGAACAGTGTAGCATTAGTGTGAGCCTGGACTCTCAACTGGAGGAACTCAGAGTGATGAATAGTGTAGCATTTGTGTTTGAATTTGCTGCCAGATCACACTGATGTACTCTAAGCATCCTGGGAAACCTGGAATACTGGCTTTCTGTACTGAAGTGTCAATGAAGCAGTTTATCAATAGGTAAGCTGACAATCTCTGAGCAACCATGCTGAAGAAAATCTTGCCTTCCACGTTTAACAGGGAAATAGGGTGAAACTGACCGATACTTTTTCTTTGGGTATAAAGACCCCACCTGCTTGGCGCCATGCTCTTGGTACAACCTGTTTTTCCCATGCCACTTTCATCAATTTCCACAGGGTTCGTAGAACACCAGGGGCAGTCTTGTACACTCTGTACGGAACTCCATTAGGCCCTGGAGATGATGACACCCTTGCTTTTTTCACAGCTTGCTCTACTTCTTTCCACTTAGGTGTGCAGTCCTCCATTTGGTATTCTGGTGGATTGATAGGTGGGGTGTCTGAAGGAATCGACATAGCTTGACAGGGGGGCCCAAATGGTAGTTTCTGTGAAAGGTTAAAAGACTTAAAGGACAGTGTTCATGATTAAGTATCAGTAAAGCTGAATATGGCATGAGCATTGCCGGGACCTAGTGTGGTGGCCTGGCATTGACCAACATATCGACTGTACATCTTGTTTGGTCCGTGGCAAAACTGGACAGCCTGACCCACCACCATTGCAGCCAGTTACCTGGCCGTTTACCCCTGGGAACACCTGCAATTGGACATTTGTGGGGAAATTCATGATGTTCCCCATCATCAACACTATCTGGCGGTCATGTATGTTCTGCACTCTAAATGGCCTGAGGTGGTTCCTCTGGAGTCAGTCATCTCTCAGACCATAATCCACATACTAGACACACTGATCGCCCGCTGGGGGTTGCCACAGGTCATTACCACAGATAATGGACCACAGTTCATTTCGGATGAGTTCTCCACTTTTCTCAGTGACAACAGGATAAAACACATCCGTACAGCAGTCTACCACCCTCAAGCTAATGGAGGGGTTGAGAGATTTAACCAAACCCTCAAGCACGGCATTCAAGCACATCCAGCTCAAGGCTGTGCATTCCAAACAGCCCTACTACAGATCCTTATGCACTACAGGGCAACCCAGAACACTACCACAGGGGTCTCGCCAGCACTGTTAATGACAGGACATGAGCTACAACTGTCATTGGGCAGACTGCGACCCCCAGGGAACCTGCTGCCCACATTGCTGTCCAACGGAGCCAACAGTGTATGAAGCAGAGGTTTGACAAAGTGCACAGAACAAAGCCACCTGTGATATCGGTCCTGTACTGGGTCCGTGTGAAGCGGCTGTAGCCGAGGCAACAAGCTGTAATCCTTCACCCCTGCAACCCCCCGGCAACTTGGGAAACAGAGGCTGAAACACATCCGCATCTGCACTGCGGATCCATAGCCACCAGACCTATAGTGCTGGAGGACAACACAGATCTGAATGGCTCCACTGCAGACCCGCAGGTGCCCTATCAGTCACAGGTGTTGCTGGTGCGCGGTGAACCATGGATTGCCCTGCCGACCCAAGCCCTCCCTACCCGGATGGCGCTCGGCCAATTGTGCAAAGGTTAAAAGCAAGACTTTGAAATCAATCCTGTATTGCATTGGGAGCCAGTGTAGGGATGCCAATACCGGCATAATATGGTCAGACTTTCTTGTTTTCATTAGGATCCTGGTAGCAGTGTTTTGAACGAGCTGCAATCTGGACAAAACACAGTTTGGAATACCAGAAAATAGGGCATTACAGTAGTCTATTCTAGAAGTTACAAAGGCATGCATCAGTCTCTCAACATCCTATGCTTAGAGAAAGCGTCTTAGTTCAACAATATTTCTTAGATGGAAAAAAGACACTTCAGTTACATTCCTAATGTACAGGCACATTTATTTAGCCTCTCGTTGATTTCTTGAACCCAAAATTATGACCTCTGTTTTATCAGAATTTAACAGTAGAAAATGTGTTGACATCCATTTCTTAATATCAGTGAGACAAGTAGTTAAGGTATTTGCAGATGTGGAATCACCTGGTTTCAGAGATAGATACAATTGTGTGTCATTGGCATAGCAGTGAAAGTTTACCCTGTGTCTACGGACAACATCACCCAGGGGGAGCATATAGAGGGAACACATGGTTGAGATTCTCAAGACGGTCAATTAAAATGGGATGGTCGATGGTGTCGAATGCTGCTCTTAGATATAGAAGGATGAGGACAGAGGCAAGGCCTAAGTCAGAAGATAATAGCACATCGTTTACCACTTTGATAAGGCTCGTTTCAGTACTGTGACCAGGACGCAAGTGTTTAGCTGAGCTGCCACCACTCTCTCTAATACTGATAAGAACTCCTGGATCCAAAGTAGGTTTTTTTGAGCAGTGGTTTTACCACGGCAACTTTAAATGAGTCAGGAACGATGCCAGAGGAAAGGGAGCTATTAATGATATCACCGTGTAACAATTCTTTTTTTTTTTTTTGGTTCCTGGGTAGTAAGTGTTATTTCTTAATTGCTTATGCCTCAAAAGTATAGAAAATGGCTATTATTCCCCACAAACTTTGCTTTTGTGTCCAGGACAGTGATATTTTGAAATGTACCTATTTTCCAGAACATTCCAGATAGATTCAGTGCTGAGTAAACTTGGAGTAACTTCTAGAACTTTCCAGTAATATAAATAGTAGTATAAATACAGGGGCCTTAAGCCCACCAGTTCAGTTTAGTTCCAACTGCCTAAGTGGATACATATCTGCATTTTTCTGAGATGGCATCAAGAGGCTTGAAGTATGATCAGTACGGCTGGGAGGTCATAGGAGACTTCAAAATGGTGGCATTCCTGATGGGTCTCCAAGGCGGTTTTACCAAGTTTCCCTGCTATCTTTGCCTTTGGGACAACAGGGACACCAAGGCGCACTACCACAGGCGGGACTGGCCACAGCGGACCGAGTTCTCTGTGGGGAGGAACAACGTCAAGTGGGAGCCACTGGTGGACTCCCGGAAGGTGCTGATGCCCCCACTGCACATCAAATTGGGACTTATGAAACAATTTGTCAGAGCTCTAGATAAGGAGTCGGCAGCCTTCAAGTACCTTCAAGACTTCTTCCCTAAGCTGTCTGAGGCAAAGGTCAAAGCCGGTGTCTTTGTCGGACCACAGATAAAGAAGATCCTGGAGTGCAATGAATTCCCCAAGAAGCTCACTAGTATTATTTATTATTATTATTTATTTCTTAGCAGACGCCCTTATCCAGGGCGACTTACAATCGTAGGCAAAAACATTTCAAGCGTTACTAGTAAGGAGAAAGCGGCTTGGAACAGCTTTGTCGCAGTGGTTCGGGGCTTCCTGGGCAATCACAATGCCGAAAACTATGTGGAGCTGGTTATTATTATTATTATTATTATTATTATTTATTTCTTAGCAGACGCCCTTATCCAGGGCGACTTACAATCGTAAGCAAATACATTTCAAGTGTTACAATACAAGTAATACAAGTGTTACAATTAGAATTACAAGTGTTACAGTAATACAAGTGTTACAATTACAAGTAATGGTTGAGACTCTGGTGAAGAACTACGGCACAATGAGCTGTAGGATGTCCCTTAAAGTCCATATCCTTGATACTCATCTTGATAAATTCAAGGAGAACATGGGAGCGTACTCGGAGGAGCAAGGCGAGCGCTTCCACCAGGATATACTGGACTTTGAACGCCGCTACCAAGGACAGTATAACGAGAACATGATGGGAGACTACATTTGGGGGCTGATTCGTGAAAGTGATTTACACTATAATCTCGAAAAACTAGTCACTTCTAAATCTTTTGTAGTCATTTTTGTATTACTTTAGTATAAATACATGTTAATTTGGATTCATATATTATTTTTTTCTGACTTTATGTGAACGAAAAGACACAAATTCACCCGTTTTCTCATTGGAAATAGGTAAATTTCAAAATATCACTGTCCTGGTCACAAAAGCAAAGTTTTGTGGGGAATAATAGCCATTTTCTATACTTTTGAGGCATAAGCAATTAGGAAATAACACTTACTACCCAGGAACAAAAATTGTGTTATATAGTGTATTTAGAATAGTACAATCAATCCTAGAAAAGATTTATTTCAATAGTTTGGTAAGAATTAGGTCTAATGAACAAGTAGTAGGTTTTGCCTTAATAACTAGATTAGTTAAATCTAGCTCAATAAAGAAAAATAATCGAAAACGTGTTTTGGTATAGCACAACTCAAAGATGTAGCAGTGACGTATTTGAATTTGGGTCATTAGATTTGCCAGCAGTGTTTGAAATCTGGTTTCTTATATTAGCAGTTTTGTTATTAAAGTGGTTCATAAAGTCATCAGTGTTTGCTGTTACTGAGGTTTTCATAGAATGCTCTTTTTGCTGGTTTGTGAGTTGAGCTCTATTGTGTTAAAGAAATCGAGGATCACTTTTATTTGCTTGTATTAAGTTTGAGTAATAAGCTGACCTGGCAGAGGACAGTGCAGTCTTGTAATTCATGACGCTGTCTTTCCAGCCAAGCTAAAAACCTTGTAATTTTGTGGCTTTCCATCTACGTTCAAATTTCTGACATGTTTGTTTGAGGATGCAAGTTGTGTCATTGAACCAGAGGGAGAAACTTTTGAAAAAACTCTTTCAGTTTTTAGCGGCACTACAGTGTCCTAGATATTGCTTAATGTTGTGTTATAATTATCTAGCAATACATCCTGAATAGATAAGTGCTGAGGTGGACAATGCATCCAAGAATTCATCAGCTGTCGAGGAATTTAGGGACAGAGTTTTAATAAAAATGTTCCAGGAGGTTTATCGGACAGGGGAGTATTAATTAAAAAATAATAGAGGGGTCTGGGATTGCAGGATTAATAATAGGAGAGGGGTCTGAGATTGCAGGATTAATAATAGGAGAGGGGTCTGAGATTGCAGGATTAATAATAGGAGAGGGGTCTGAGATTGCAGGATTACAGGGTAGCAGGATTAATAATAGGAGAGGGGTCTGAGATTGCAGGATTAATAATAGGAGAGGGGTCTGAGATTGCAGGATTAATAATAGAGGGGTCTGAGATTACAGGGTAGCAGGATTAATAATAGGAGAGGGGTCTGAGATTGCAGGATTAATAATAGGAGAGGGGTCTGAGATTGCAGGATTAATAATAGGAGAGGGGTCTGGGATTGCAGGATTACAGGGTAGCAGGATTAATAATAGGAGAGGGGTCTGAGATTGCATGATTACAGGGTAGCAGGATTACGTTTTGGATGTCAAGACTACGAGTAATAACTAGATTGAGTAATAAGTGTGTGATTGTGGGTGTGAGTGGAACCTGATACATGCTGAGTAAAGCCCACAGACTGAAGTAAAATCAGGAAATTATTTCCAAGGGGATCTCCCTCTACATTACATGTACATTAAAGTCACCCAAGACAACAATTCTGTCATATTTGAAAGCAAGGCTTGATCGCTAAACTCTGTCAAAAACAACAGGTAGGAGCCCAGAGACAATCACATTCTGACACAAATGCTTTGCCTTTTGACAGAGTGTTCTGAGCTTTTTCTTGAGAATCTCAGATTCTCTGAATCTAATATCGTTTGTCCTTACATGGATAGTCTGTGTAGATATTTGATCGTGGTTTCCAGCCTGATCATCCAGATTGACCTCAAAATCGGAAACTTTAGCACACTTTCTGTGAGTTTAAGTGTTAGGCTGACATTTCTAATAATAGCGTCACCCATTAGGAGCACCTTGCTATCATAGTTTCACATTTGTCAGGTTGGGTGAAATGTTGAAATCTGTTTTTAGTCTGTAGCTTCCTTGAACCCTGTTTTTAATCTGTAGTCTCTTTGAACCCTGTTTAATCTGAAGCCTCCGGGACAGTGGTGCAGAAGTCCAGCTCCTTGAACCCTGTTTAATCTGTAGCCTCCTTGAATCCTGTTTTAATCTGTAGCCTCCGGGACAGTGGTGCAGAAGCCCAGCTCCTTGAACCCTGTTTAATCTGTAGCCTCCAGGACAGTGGTGCAGAAGCCGAGCTCTTTGAACCCTGTTTAATCTGTAGTCTCCTTGAACCCTGTTTCAATCTGTAGACTCCAGGACAGCGGTGCAGAAGCCCTGCTCCTTGAACCCTGTTTAATCTGTAGCCTCCTTGAACCCTGTTTTAATCTGTAGCCTCTGGGACAGCGGTGCAGAAACCCAGCTCCTTGAACCCTGTTTAATCTGTAGCCTCCTTGAACCATGTTTAATCTGTAGCCTCTGGGACAGTGGTGCAGAAACCCAGCTCCTTGAACCCTGTTTAATCTGTAGCCTTCGGGACAGTGGTGCAGAAGCCCAGCTCCTTGAACCCTGTTTAATCTGTAGCCTCCTTGAACCCTGTTTTAATCTGTAGCCTCCGGGACAGCGGTGCAGAAGCCCAGCTCCTTGAACCCTGTTTAATCTGTAGCCTCCGGGACAGTGGTGCAGAAGCCCAGCTCCTTGAACCCTGTTTAATCTGTAGCCTCCAGGACAGTGGTGCAGAAGCCGAGCTCCTTGAACCCTGTTTAATCTGTAGCCTCCTTGAACCCTGTTTTAATCTGTAGCCTCTGGGACAGCGGTGCAGAAACCCAGCTCCTTGAACTCTGTTTAATCTGTAGCCTCCTTGAACCATGTTTAATCTGTAGCCTCTGGGACAGTGGTGCAGAAGCCCAGCTCCTTGAACCCTGTTTAATCTGTAGCCTCCGGGACAGTGGTGCAGAAGCCCAGCTCCTTGAACCCTGTTTAATCTGTAGCCTCCGGGACAGTGGTGCAGAAGCCCAGCTCCTTGAACCCTGTTTAATCTGTAGCCTCCAGGACAGTGGTGCAGAAGCCCTGCTCTTTGAACCCTGTTTAATCTGTAGTCTCCTTGAACCCTGTTTCAATCTGTAGCCTCCGGGACAGCGGTGCAGAAGCCCAGCTCCTTGAACCCTGTTTAATCTGTAGCCTCCTTGAACCCTGTTTTAATCTGTAGCCTCCAGGACAGTGGTGCAGAAGCCGAGCTCTTTGAACCCTGTTTAATCTGTAGCCTCCTTGAACCCTGTTTCAATCTGTAGACTCCAGGACAGCGGTGCAAAAGCCCTGCTCCTTGAACCCTGTTTAATCTGTAGCCTCCTTGAACCCTGTTTTAATCTGTAGCCTCCAGGACAGTGGTGCAGAAGCCCAGCTCCTTGAACCCTGTTTAATCTGTAGCCTCCAGGACAGTGGTGCAGAAGCCCAGCTCCTTGAACCCTGTTTAATCTGTAGCCTCCAGGACAGTGGTGCAGAAGCCGAGCTCTTTGAACCCTGTTTAATCTGTAGTCTCCTTGAACCCTGTTTCAATCTGTAGACTCCAGGACAGCGGTGCAGAAGCCCTGCTCCTTGAACCCTGTTTAATCTGTAGCCTCCTTGAACCCTGTTTTAATCTGTAGCCTCTGGGACAGCGGTGCAGAAACCCAGCTCCTTGAACCCTGTTTAATCTGTAGCCTCCTTGAACCATGTTTAATCTGTAGCCTCTGGGACAGTGGTGCAGAAACCCAGCTCCTTGAACCCTGTTTAATCTGTAGCCTTCGGGACAGTGGTGCAGAAGCCCAGCTCCTTGAACCCTGTTTAATCTGTAGCCTCCTTGAACCCTGTTTTAATCTGTAGCCTCCGGGACAGCGGTGCAGAAGCCCAGCTCCTTGAACCCTGTTTAATCTGTAGCCTCCGGGACAGTGGTGCAGAAGCCCAGCTCCTTGAACCCTGTTTAATCTGTAGCCTCCAGGACAGTGGTGCAGAAGCCGAGCTCCTTGAACCCTGTTTAATCTGTAGCCTCCTTGAACCCTGTTTTAATCTGTAGCCTCTGGGACAGCGGTGCAGAAACCCAGCTCCTTGAACTCTGTTTAATCTGTAGCCTCCTTGAACCATGTTTAATCTGTAGCCTCTGGGACAGTGGTGCAGAAGCCCAGCTCCTTGAACCCTGTTTAATCTGTAGCCTCCGGGACAGTGGTGCAGAAGCCCAGCTCCTTGAACCCTGTTTAATCTGTAGCCTCCGGGACAGTGGTGCAGAAGCCCAGCTCCTTGAACCCTGTTTAATCTGTAGCCTCCAGGACAGTGGTGCAGAAGCCCTGCTCTTTGAACCCTGTTTAATCTGTAGTCTCCTTGAACCCTGTTTCAATCTGTAGCCTCCGGGACAGCGGTGCAGAAGCCCAGCTCCTTGAACCCTGTTTAATCTGTAGCCTCCTTGAACCCTGTTTTAATCTGTAGCCTCCAGGACAGTGGTGCAGAAGCCGAGCTCTTTGAACCCTGTTTAATCTGTAGCCTCCTTGAACCCTGTTTCAATCTGTAGACTCCAGGACAGCGGTGCAAAAGCCCTGCTCCTTGAACCCTGTTTAATCTGTAGCCTCCTTGAACCCTGTTTTAATCTGTAGCCTCCAGGACAGTGGTGCAGAAGCCCAGCTCCTTGAACCCTGTTTAATCTGTAGCCTCCAGGACAGTGGTGCAGAAGCCGAGCTCTTTGAACCCTGTTTAATCTGGAGCCTCCTTGAACCATGTTTAATCTGTAGCCTCTGGGACAGTGGTGCAGAAGCCCAGCTCCTTGAACCCTGTTTAATCTGTAGACTCCAGGACAGCGGTGCAGAAGCCCTGCTCCTTGAACCCTGTTTAATCTGTAGCCTCCTTGAACCCTGTTTTAATCTGTAGCCTCCGGGACAGCGGTGCAGAAGCCCAGCTCCTTGAACCCTGTTTAATCTGTAGCCTCCGGGACAGTGGTGCAGAAGCCCAGCTCCTTGAACCCTGTTTAATCTGTAGCCTCCGGGACAGTGGTGCAGAAGCCCAGCTCCTTGAACCCTGTTTAATCTGTAGCCTCCGGGACAGTGGTGCAGAAGCCCAGCTCCTTGAACCCTGTTTAATCTGTAGCCTCCAGGACAGTGGTGCAGAAGCCCTGCTCTTTGAACCCTGTTTAATCTGTAGTCTCCTTGAACACTGTTTCAATCTGTAGACTCCAGGACAGCGGTGCAGAAGCCCTGCTCCTTGAACCCTGTTTAATCTGTAGCCTCCTTGAACCCTGTTTTAATCTGTAGCCTCCGGGACAGCGGTGCAGAAGCCCAGCTCCTTGAACCCTGTTTAATCTGTAGCCTCCTTGAACCCTGTTTTAATCTGTAGCCTCCGGGACAGTGGTGCAGAAGCCCAGCTCCTTGAACCCTGTTTAATCTGTAGCCTCCGGGACAGTGGTGCAGAAGCCCAGCTCCTTGAACCCTGTTTGATCTGTAGCCTCCAGGACAGTGGTGCAGAAGCCGAGCTCTTTGAACCCTGTTTAATCTGTAGCCTCCTTGAACCCTGTTTTAATCTGTAGCCTCTGGGACAGCGGTGCAGAAACCCAGCTCCTTGAATCCTGTTTAATCTGTAGCCTCCTTGAACCATGTTTAATCTGTAGCCTCTGGGACAGTGGTGCAGAAGCCCAGCTCCTTGAACCCTGTTTAATCTGTAGCCTCCGGGACAGTGGTGCAGAAACCCAGCTCCTTGAACCCTGTTTAATCTGTAGCCTCCTTGAACCCTGTTTTAATCTGTAGCCTCCGGGACAGCGGTGCAGAAGCCCTGCTCCTTGAGGGGTGGGGTGTGTGTATTTGAATAATGTATGGGTTCTGAAATGTATATATTTAAAGCAAGCATACATCAGTAGCCTATTCAATACTTTCTTGCTTCACATTGTACTGTAGGCTATACCGCTATCAGTGTATATATTGAAAAACGAGAAAAAAATAACTGGTACATAAACTGACACACGCATTAAAAATCTTGAAATACAAATGTACCACTTTTTGATAGCATACAATTTTCTGACCTTACACGGGTCACGTTTTGGTACATATACCACATTCTGATGATATACCACTTTCTGGCTCTACACCGGCAGCAAAATATGACATGTATAAGCGCCACATTTTGCTACCTTGTCAAAATCTGCTGTACCAATTATTTATTTATTTTTTTTGGTAAAAAGCGCTGGATATAATTGTATCATTAATTATCAAAAATCAAAAGTATGAAGTGCACATTGTTCCAGTGTTCGTGGATTATACGGATGTTTGAGGTCATACCAGAATAGATTTGTTCTTTGGAATTCGGATTTCAGGAAGGTGAGCACAGTGTTCATGCCCAGTCTCAATGTAGTCCATTGTGATTCTCATTGGAAAGAAAGAGGTTGATGAAGAGAATACTGTGTGGATGAGGCAGGTCTCAATGTAGTCCATTGTGATTCTCATTGGAAAGAGAGAGAGGTTGATGAAGAGAATACTGTGTGGATGAGGCAGGTCTCAATGTAGTCCATTGTGATTCTGCACCCAGCTACCTCCAGACCCTCATCTCTCCCTACACCCCCACTCAACCTCTCCGCTCCGCCTGCACTAGAAGACTGGCTCTACCTCCGCTACGCTCCCCTGCCTCCAGAGCCCGCTCCTTCTCCACCCTTGCTCCGCAGTGGTGGAATGACCTTCCTACAGATGTCAGGACTGCCCAGTCCCTGACCACATTCCGGCACCTCCTTAAGACTCACCTCTTCAAACAGCACCTGTAGAACTCCTCTGTTTGTATCCTGGGACACTATCACCCTTCATTTAAATGTGCTTTATTTTGCTCTTATCTGCCCCCTATTTTACTGCATTTAATCCTGTACTTCAGAATACTGTAATCTGCCAAGTGTTTAACCTGTAGTATTTTGTATTTAATCATATCCTGATGTAATATTCACTATTTAATCATATCCTGATGTAACTATCACTATTATCTGCTGTATTATTGAATTGTGGTTTGTCACACTTGAACAAAAGTTATTGCATTTCTTGCTCTTATTGTATTACTTGTATTGTAACACTTGAAATGTATTTGCTTACGATTGTAAGTCTCCCTGGATAAGGGCGTCTGCTAAGAAATAAATAATAATAATAATAATAAAGAGAGAGATGTTGATGAAGAGAATACTGTGTGAATGAGGCAGGTCTCAATGTAGTCCATTGTGATTCTCATTGGAAAGAGAGAGAAGGTTGATGAAGAGAATACTGTGTGGCTGAGGCAGGTCTCAATGTAGTCCATTGTGATTCTCATTGGAAAGAGAGAGAGGTTGATGAAGAGAATACTGTGTGAATGAGGCAGGTCTCAATGTAGTCCATTGTGATTCTCACTGGAAAGAGAGAGAGGTTGATGAAGAGAATACTGTGTGGCTGTTGCAGGTCTCAGTGTAGTCCATTGTGATTCTCATTGGAAAGAGAGAGAGGTTGATGAAGAGAATACTGTGTGGCTGAGGCAGGTCTCAATGTAGTCCATTGTGATTCTCATTGGAAAGAGAGAGATGTTGATGAAGAGAATACTGTGTGAATGAGGCAGGTGGCTGATTGGATTTCACCGTTTTGAACTGACTCTGCAGTTGAAATGAATTCCGAGACGTGCCTCAGGTATGATTTATTGAACCAGGTGACGTCAGCTATAATAATATTGCGAAGAAAGCACGCTAAAACTAAATATGGTACGGTTGATGTCATGAATAAGGTTTGTGATGTGTCGAGGTATAGAGCAGGTGAAACTGGCTCTCTGGTTGGCTGAAAGATCTTCAGCAATTCAAATACATTATCAGAAGTAGGAGCAATGCTCTGCCTGTGGTCCGGTTCAAATTCTCAGGACAGAGCAACGGCTCTGAAAAGCCAAACTGTTTAGAGATGCTTACCAGCAGACGGTTTAGTCTGTCTTAATCCATTTAATATGAGACTCTGCTGACGTCCTCTGTGCTTCACTGATTCTGTCACAATCCCCTCAGGCTGCACTGACCTCATAATTCTCACTTTCATCAACTGTCTCAGGAAACCGCAGTGACCATCTGACCCCGGGGTTTAAAGACTTTAATTCCAGGTATTATAAAGGTCTTTCTAGTCTTGTTCCTCTAATCAATCAATGCTGTGTGTATAGTATCTATTGTCACGTATCAATGAGGGAAACAGATTGTATTCATCTATAGGCAAGAATAATTCTGCTGGGTCCTGGATTCAAGCAAAAGAATGGCCCCTCTGTGGCACTGACATGGCACTGACACACAGGTGTATACATTCAGACCTGGGCTTCCTATCTACACACAGGTGTATTCATTCAGACCTGGGCTTCCTATCTACACACAGGTGTATTCATTCAGACCTGGGCTTCCTATCTACACACAGATGTATTCATTCAGACCTGGGCTTCCTATCTGACAAGTTCTCCTCTTGTTCCATAAAAACGAAAAGATCAATTTAAAAGGGATTGGATTCAGTATAAAGGAAGAAGCCTCTTTTTGACTCCTGGACCTAACTGATAAGAACTCAGGTATACTTTAATCAGTCACTAATTATATCATTTATGAAAGAGCAAGTAGTGACATGTCATTTGCATATTTCCCTTCTATTGTAGGGTGTTTGAAATCATTGTGAGTGCTTTGTTTCTGTTGTTTCAATAAATATTATCAGATTTCTCTAAACAGGGAAAGGGTGATTCAGAGAACAATGATAATAATTCAATGGTTTCAAACTGGCTGAGCCACCGGGCCCTGCAGAGCCCGAGCCCTGATGCTGAGTGCACGACGCTTGGGCGGTGATGTCATCGTGTGACTCGGCCTCTCAAAATTGCCCAGCTCCGGGCTGGGTGAAGTTACATTTGACTTTGTAAAATATCAAGGTTCCTGGAGTCCGAGAAAACATATTTTCCGCACTAGCTGGCAGCCCTGATTAGCATTTCTGCAGTGACATTCCCCCTGTGCCTCAGGAGCTCCCAGCTGTCTGCCAACTGAGATCTGTGTCAGGACTGAGCCCTCCAGGGTCCCTCCCCCAATACTGCTCTGAGATCTGTGCATGACTGAGCGCTCCATACCCATCCCCCCAATACTGCTCTGAGATCTGTGCAGGACTGAGCTCTCCATACCCATCCCCCCAATACTGCTCTGAGATCTGTACAGGACTGAGCCCTCCAGGGTCCCTCCCCCAATACTGCTCTTCAATGGAGGGCTTACACAGTCCAATACAATACAGTAAAATACAATACAATACAATACAGTACAATGCTATGCTATTCAAAACAATACTATAATTTACTATACTATGCACATAGGAGGCAGTGTGGTCCAGTGTTTAAAGTCGAGGGCTTATAACCAGAAGGTCATCGGTTCAAATCACACCTCTGCCACTGACCGACTCACTGTGTGACCCTGAGCAAGTCACTTAACCTCCTTGTGCTCCGTCCTGTGGATGAGAGGTTAAATCAATGTCCTATTGTAAGTGACTCTGCATATAATGTACAGTTCACAGCCCACCTCTGTAAAGCACTTTGTGATGGTGGTCCACTATGGAAGGTGTTATATAAAAATAAAGATATTATTATTATTATCGTATACTATACTTAGTGTTCCGTGTTTGTGGTTTATTCAATTTTTACTGATTTATACCCGATTTTTGTCTATTATTCAATATTTTCCCGGTACTATTTTCTAGAAAATACACAATATTTTGATTAAAATGCTGTTTTATTTTGACTCTGACATTGTAATAAGCAGACCTACACTGTACCCTAGGATACAGCAGACGTTTAGACACCAGAGGATCAAATAACATTCAAACGTGGTTCTCTGTCACTTCACAAACACATTATCACCTGATTATGTTGGCCAATCAAAGCCTGATTATTGTGGCAATTGCTGGGCGAGTAACTACTAGCTTACTAACTAAATTGAAATACTTATACGAAAATATAATAGTTTTAGTGGATGAGGAATGGGGAGAAAACGTAAATCAGTTTATGAATATTCAAAAGAACACAAATGTTTCAAAGTATACAAAAAGCAAAAATAGCAGAAGTGGGTCAGATGAGGCAGAGGATGCACAGCGCTGCAAATACTGCTGCATCGAGGTACATGTTCACACTGACAATAAAAGAACATACTGAAAAATAAGAGACACATAAAACTCAAACAAGAAAGTGAACTGAGAGACAAGCAATCCGTTAATGCAGCTTTTACACACACTTTAATAAAAAGAGAATTGATGAGTTTGTCAGAGCGCTGTGCTTTGCTGGACAGCCACTGTTTATTGCAGTATTGGTGACTTTGTGCGACAGTACTGTCTGTCCATCAGCTAAAACACTGCCTAGCACTGCCAATCTTAATCGTAAATACTTGACAGAAAATGGTGATGCTTTAGTTGGTAAACTTATATGGAATGCATTGATGGAAATGTCCAGTGTGATTTCTGACGTGTCTCCCGATGGCTTGCACCACCCAGTTCTGTCCATTTTCTTTTCTTTTTATGATTTCAAGGCGAATAAACCTGGCTTGTTTTGTGCTGATGTCACGTTCATACCTTCTGTAGATACTATTAATAATTTTCCGTCAGCACATCGATTGCCCAAACGTTCACAAAGTACTAATTACCTGGGAAAACGTGGCTTCGACTTGCACAGATTCTGCTCATCATACATGCCAGGGACATTATTAATCAGAAACCAAAACTGCTTTCTATGCATCATAGTCCACATGTAAAATGTGTATACTGAGATTTTTTCTTTTTTTTTTTTTAACAATTTTATCCTTATTTTAATACATGTAAAATAAACTCTGAAAAACTCCCGGATTTTTTTTTTTTAAATATAAAAACCGAAAACGTGGAACCCTAACTATACTATACCGCTAACCAAGATCATGCAACAGTCTCTTGACACAGGGGTTGTACCGACAGACTGGAAAATTGCAAGCGTAATACTGATCCACAAAAAGGGAGACAAAACCAAACCAGGTAACTACAGACCAATAAGCCTGACTTCTATTATATGTAAACTTATGGAAACTATAATAAGATCTAAAATGGAAAATTACCTATATGGTAACAATATCCTGGGAGACAGTCAGCATGGTTTTAGGAAAGGGAGATCATGTCTAACTAACCTGCTTGATTTTTTTGAGGATGCAACATCGACAATGGATATTTGCAAAGCATACAACATGGTTTATTTAGATTTCCAGAAAGCTTTTGACAAAGTCCCGCATAAAAGATTAATTCTCAAACTGAACGCAGTAGGGATTCAAGGAAATGCATGCACATGGATTAGGGAGTGGTTAACAGGTAGAAAACAGAAAGTACTGATTAGAGGATAAACCTCAAAATGGAGCGAGGTAACCAGTGGTGTACCACAGGGATCAGTATTAGGTCCTCTGCTATTCCTAATCTACATTAATGATTTAGATTCTGGTGTAGTAAGCAAACTCGTTAAATTTGCAGACGACACAAAAATAGGAGGAGTGGCAAACACTGTTGCAGCAGCAAAGGTCATTCAAAATGATCTAGACAGCATTCAGAATTGGGCAGACACATGGCAAATTACATTTAATAGAGAAAAGTGTAAAGTATTGCATGCGGGCAATAAAAATGTGCATTATAAATATCATATGGGAGATACTGAAATTGAAGAAGGAATCTATGAAAAAGACCTAGGAGTTTATGTTGACTCAGAAATGTCTTCATCTAGACAATGTGGGGAAGCTATAAAAAAGGCCAACAAGATGCTCAGATATATTGTGAGAAGTGTTGAATTTAAATCAAGGGAAGTAATGTTAAAACTTTACAATGCATTAGTAAGACCTCACCTAGAATATTGTGTTCAGTTCTGGTCACCTCGTTACAAAAAGGATATTGCTGCTCTAGAAAGAGTACAAAGAAGAGCAACCAGAATTATCCCAGGTTTAAAAGGCATGTCGTATGCAGACAGGCTAAAAGAATTGAATCTATTCAGTCTTGAACAAAGAAGACTACGCGGTGATCTTATTCAAGCATTCAAAATCCTAAAAGGTATTGACAATGTCGACCCAGGGGACTTTTTTGACCTAAAAAAAGAAACAAGGACCAGGGGTCACAAATGGAGATTAGATAAAGGAATATTCAGAACAGAAAATAGGAGGCACTTTTTTACACAGAGAATTGTGAGGGTCTGGAACCAATTCCCCAGTAATGATGTTGAAGCTGACACCCTCAGATCCTTCAAGAAGCTGCTTGATGAGATTCTGGGATCAATAAGCTACTAACAACCAAACAAGCAAGATGGGCTGAATGGCCTCCTCTTGTTTGTAAACTTTCTTATGTTCTTCTTATTATTATTATTTATTTCTGAGTAGACACCCTTATCCAGGGCAACTTACAATTGTTACAAGATATCACATTATTTTTACATACAATTATATTATTTTTTTTACACATTATTTTTACATACAATTACCCATTTATACAGTTGGGTTTTTAATGGAGCAATCTAGGTAAAGTACCTTGCTCAAGGGTACAGCAGCAGCATCCACCACCAGGGATTGAACCCACAACCCTCCGGTCAAGAGTCCAGAGCCCTAACCACTACTCCACACTGCTGCCCACTGCTTATGTTCTTACTATAACGCCCAATGTGCTGACGTAGTAAAGCAGAGACACGAGTCTGCAAAAACAATGCTCTTTAATGAGATGTCATCTCTGAACGAAACCAAGCACCAGTGACAGAAACACACACAGGATGAAAGAGAGGGGAGGTCATCTCTGAACAGAACCAAGCAGCAGTGACAGAGATATACACATGGTGAAAGAGAGGGGAGGTCATCTCTGAACAGAACCAAGCAGCATGACAGAGCTACACACAGGGTGAAAGAGAGGGGAGGTCATCTCTGAACAGAACCAAGCAGCTGAGGGTGACCACGTACAACACCAGGAAAACACACGGAAGGGGATCGGGGCACGAGAGACAAACAGATGCAACAAAATTACTGCAACAGCAGGTAAGATAAACACATACAGTAACTAATAAACACTTATAACAGAACCATGAACAGTTCACAGTCCCGCTAAGCATCCTGGGATACCGCTGTAGCAGCGCTGTCTCAGTGCTGAAGACGGCAGCACCAGGCACGCTACAATACAATACTATACTATTGTATTGTAGCGATCTTAGAAATGAGGGAAGCGAGACAGGATTCAGGGGCTGATCTCAAATTTCATTAACAAGACAGAGCTATATAACAGGCAACCAAGTGCTGCAATGTTCCAGAACTCTTCAGCTGCTTTCAGTTGCAGCCATGCTCTCTGGTCCATCCTGTCTCTCTCTAATTACCAACACTGTTGTGCTGGCCTCAGTAGGTTAGACTCAAGAGAGCGAACACCTCCCTGCTTCTCCTTCTGAAGAGCTGACTCCTCCTCTCCTCCAGCACCCCTCCAATCCCTGCAGCTCTCTTATTCCATGACCCCTTTTGGGAGGGTGCTGCTGCCATAACCCCGGCCAGGATTGGCTCTCCATCTCCGCAGTCGCTACAATACTATACTTAGTGCTTCTGTTTTTATTCATTTCATTGTTCGCTGCTTATTTTGAGCTATTTTCAACTTATATGTAAATCTTTTTTTTTTTTTGGTCGGGGCTTTCGCTTTTTATAAACTGTATGAGATTATTGTTTTCGGTCACAATATTTATAGTAGCTCAGCAGTACTTGCACACTTCAGTTGAACCTTCCTTCCTTTGCTGTCTTCCACAACGGAATCCTTATGGTCACGGGCACATTCTTCTGGGGTTTTTCATTGTTTAGGCATTTTTTTTACATTTCGCCACAATTTGCAATTCTGTTTTAAATTCCACAAGCGTTAAATCCTCCCTATTGAACTGTAATATATCTTTAAATCTCGCAACCAAGAACAATCCTGCGTTTCTTGTAATTTCATTTTAAATTTTGCAAGCGTGTTACAATCCTCCAATCAAATGTAGGAATTTGCTGCCACTCAGCAGTTGGGATGGATTTAACACTAGCTCTGCTGGAGCTCTCTTTCTGACTGATCACAGTTTTTAAATGCATTTTTCTCCACTGATTTGGCAGCTAGGCGCATGTGCTTTTCCTCAATATATGAACATCTTAAACATCTCAAAGCATCAGTAGAACCAGTGTTACTGAAACTTATGGAGATATAATACGTTATACCTAGAACTACCGGAGCTGTCATTGTAACAACAGTGGGTTTGGCTTAGTGCGTGTGAGATCGATCACATGATGAACTTATTTGTTTATTTAGCAGACGCCTTTATCCAAGGCGACTTACAGAGACTAGGGTGTGTGAACTATGCATCAGCTGCAGAGTCACTTACAACTACGTCTCACCCGAAAGACGGTGCACAACGAGGTTAAGTGACTTGCTCAGGGTCACACAATGAGTCAGTGGCTGAGGTGGGATTTGAACCGGGGACCTCGTGGTTACAAGCCCTTTTCTTTAACCACTGGACCACACAGCCTCCTACTTGAAAGCTTCATGTTTATTTTGAATAGCTACAACAGGATAGTTTTTCAGACGTGATTTATTTATCAACAACTGTAAAAATACTTGTCTAGTGAAAATGAATAGACCAACACAACGTAGGACAACATTTCTTGCAGTACTTTCAGGAGTTATCGGAAGATGAATCTGGACACAAAAATGTGCCAGACCAAGACAGCGATGAAACTCACTCTGATCACAGTGAGGTTACTGATAGTGACAGTGAAATGTACAGAAGTGGCATGGCAATGTTGATTGCACAAACTTAGACTCCACATGTTTTTTTTACATTCCACATTTTGAACAGTTGCACTTCCATCTTTTGAACAATACACATTTTTAACAGTTTTACCTTTCCATCTTTTGAACAGTTGAACCACGTTTTGAAGAGTTGTACGTTCCATCCTTTGAATAGTTAAGAACATAAGAACATAAGAACGTTTACAAACGAGAGGAGGCCATTCAGCCCATCTTGCTCGTTTGGTTGTTAGTAGCTTATTGATCCCAGAATCTCATCAAGCAGCTTCTTGAAGGATCCCAGGGTGTCAGCTTCAACAACATTACTGGGGAGTTGGTTCCAGACCCTCACAATTCTCTGTGTAAAAAAGTGCCTCCTATTTTCTGTTCTGAATATTCCTTTATCTAATCTCCATTTGTGACCCCTGGTCCTTGTTTCTTTTTTTAGGTCAAAAAAGTCCCCTGGGTCGACATTGTCAATACCTTTTAGGATTTTGAATGCTTGAATCAGATCACCGCATAGTCTTCTTTGTTCAAGACTAAGTTCCCTCCTTTGAAGAATTGTACGTTCTATTCTTTGAAGAATTGTACGTTCCATTCTTTGAAGAGTTGTAAGTTCCATCCTTTGAAGAGTTGTAAGTTCCATCCTTTGAAGAGTTGTACGTTCCATCCTTTGAAGAGTTGTACGTTCCATCCTTTGAAGAGTTGTACGTTCCATCTTTTTTGTAAGTTCCATCCTTTGAAGAGTTGTAAGTTCCATCCTTTGAAGAGTTGTAAGTTCCATCCTTTGAAGAGTTGTAAGTTCCATTCTTTGAAGAGTTGTAAGTTCCATCCTTTGAAGAGTTGTAAGTTCCATCCTTTGAAGAGTTGTAAGTTCCATCCTTTGAAGAGTTGTACGTTCCATCCTTTGAAGAGTTGTACGTTCTATCCTTTGAAGAGTTGTACGTTCCATCCTTTGAAGAGTTCTACATTCTATCCTTTGAAGAGTTGTACGTTCCATCCTTTGAAGAGTTGTACGTTCCATCCTTTGAAGAGTTGTACGTTCCATCTTTTTTGTAAGTTCCATCCTTTGAAGAGTTGTAAGTTCCATGCTTTGAGCTTGTGGACATGTTAATAAACCACTTTTTTTTAACCCTTTCAGGACCAAGCATTTTTCAGTGGGATGCTCCCCCAGGACCAGGCATTTTTTGGCTGTAGTTGACTCTCTTCCTAAAGATCACTAAAAATTGATTTTTTGCAGTAGCATCTTGGAAATGGTGTCCATTTTTTCAGAACACTCTGGAGAGCATTATGCAATACTTCAGAAACCATACAAACTTTTCGCTTTTTTTCAATATATTTTTAATATATATTTTTTAAAGTTAAAGGGTACGTAAGGACCTTTTTATTTTATTGTGTTACATGTTCCCATGTGTTGCTACAACTGTTTACGTAAGGTGTGTGTATTGTTTTAATTTTTTTTTGACCACTTTTTTAAACTTTTAAATTGCATTCCTTGATGCTTCACATGTACCTGCATGGACCTCTCAGAACTACATTTCCCATCATCCCCCTGCTCACTGGTAAATCCATCTCAGTTACATATGTGATATGTTAATGAATTCCAGAATATTACACCTTTAATTGAGCATGCAGTTTGTTCAAATTTAGTACAACGTCTTGCCTCCATACAATTACCATCGACGGCTGCTCTGGTGATTCTGTTGCTAAATTCAGAATGGAGTGTAATTAATTATTTTAATGGTGGAGGAGCAAGTTCATGCAGAAACTTAAAAATCCGAACTCCATATGATAATGTTTAAAATTATCAAAACTTAACAAATTGTATTTTGTAAGAGTCTTTGTCTAGAATTTTTAGGCTTTGTTTATAGAGAGAGTGAATTGGCTGAACAACAGATTTCCCTGTTTGTGACTAAGTGATTATAAATAAGAAATAACCCACGACAGGGTGTGTGGTAAGACAATTTTTACCACCAGCCCTGGGTGCGTTGTGAGGCACGAGGCCACAGGCCGAGTCCCTTCAACCACCCAGGAAGCCCTGTAAGAATTGTCTACCGCACACTCTGGAGTGGGTTAGATCACTTATAAAATGGCTAATTTAAAAAAAAAAAAAATTACACAAACTAGCTTTTATAAGGAAAAAAATAAGAACTATATTATGTATCCTTCCACTGAGAACAAAAAATAGTCCCTGAAGACTGTTTAATTGTAACATATATTTTGTACTTTTTTTTATTTTCCATAAACATTACATTGAACATTGCCGTTTATAGTAACATTTTTCAAGATGAAATGGCATTTGTGAATTGAAAGCAGACTGATTTCCCACATCTGAGGGAGGATTCATGGAACAGCCAAACACCGCACTGCACTGGCACTCGAGGGAGGGGCTTCCGAATGGGTTTTTTTTTTTGGAGGAAATTATCCTACTTAGGCTTTGCGGTCTTCAAGAGAAGCTGACCAATAATTTCTGAGGTTGTTTTCACACTGATGCCGGTCACCGGCATAATTTCCCTAGATTGTAAACCCGCATTAGATGACATGTGGACAAAACGAGTTCCGTGTCAGTTTGCGCAGTGCCGCAGTCCTTCCCGTCCGCGGCGAGCACAATAGAATTCTATGCCGAACCCGACCTTGTTTAAAAGTCCAACGGTTGTGTAAGCAGAGAGCAGGAGAGATTTTAATTTTGTTTTTACATTTTTACCTACAGAAACACATTTAGAGAATTATTACTATTAAGGCGTAGTAATATTAATAGATCAGGTAAGTAAGTTGGTCTATGATGTCATAGCCGTGCGGTAAGACAATTATTACCGCACGGTCATGTGATCTTGTTCAGCCAATCACAGCACTTAATTAATCACCTCTTTGTCACCTCTCTCATAGTAGTAGTTAGCTTACAGGCAGCCTCTTGACGCTGTATCGTCAGCGTACATCTGGAGATCAACTCCAGGACTCTGACACATTGTTTTCTATCCTTAAGATATGATTCAACCCATTGCAATGCATTTCATTTAGCTCATTTAGAAATAAGGACATCATGATTAACTGTATCGAATGCTTTCTAGATCAAAAAATATGGCTCCAACCACTCCCCCTCTATCAAGCTCAAGTTTGATCTTTTCTACAAAATAACAATTTGCAGTTTCACTCGAGTGCTTTGGTCTAAACCCAGACTGCATTGGCTGTAGAAAATCTCCAGCCTCCAAGTGTGACATCATTTGTTCAGATACCACCTTCTCAAGAACTTTTGACATTACCAAGAGCATACTGATAGGCCTATAATTTTTCTTCACAGTTATTTGTTTTATGAGTGTGTATTTAAGCCAAGAGCGTTTAGATGTAACAGTCGATCGATTCTCTTTGTAAAACAGCATGGAGTAAAGTTGTTTAGTTTTCCGGTATGTTCTGTGTGCAATTATAAAATAAAACTTGATTGGAATGGAGAAATGCCTCCATATAAGTGTGTGTGTGTGTGTGTGTGTGTCTGTGAGAGAGAGAGAGAGAGAGAGAGAGAGAGAGAGAGAGAGAGAGAGAGAGAGAGAGAGAGAGAGAGAGAGAGAGAGAGAGAGAGAGAGAGAGAGAGAGAGAGAGAGAGAGAGAGAGAGAGAGACCACGTCAAAAGTTTGCATACACCAATGTGTGGAAATATACAGTGGCTCTCAAAAGTATTCACCCCCCTTGGACTTTACTTTTCTACATTTTATTGTGTTACAACATGGAATCAGAATGGATTTAATTAGGAGTTTTTGCCACTGATCAACACAAAAAAAGTCTATAATGTCAAAGTGAAAAATAAAATCTACAAATTGTTCTAAATTTATTACAAATACAAAACAGAAAATAATTGATCGCATAAGCATTCACCCCCTTGAGTCAATATTTGGTAGAGGCACCTTTGGCAGCAATTACAGCCATGAGTCTATTTGGATAAGTCTCTACCAGCTTTGCAGATCTGGACACTGCAATTTTTGCCCATTCTTCTTTGCAAAATTGCTCAAGCTCCGTCAAGTTGGATGGGGACCTTTGGTGAACAGCAATTTTCAACTCTTTCCACATATTCTCAATTGGATTGAGGTCCAGGCTTTGACTGGGCCACTCCAGGATGATGTGCGGTGTTAGGCTTGCACCAAACATAGCAAACATAGGCCAAAAAGCTCTATTTTGGTCTCATCAGACCATAGAATCTTCTTCCACTTGGTCTCAGAGTCTCCCACATGCCTTCTGGCAAACTCTGCCGAGATTTGATGTGAGTTTTTTTCAACAATGGCTTTCTTTTTGCCAGTCTCCCATAAAGACCAGTTTTGTGAAGCACCCGGGCTATTGTTGCCGTATGCACAGTGTCTCCCAGCTCAGCCGTGGAACACTTTAGAGTTGCCATAGGCCTCTTGCTAGCCTCCCTGACTAGTGCCCTTCTCGCCCGGATACTCAGTTTCTGAGGATGGCCTGTTCTAGACAGATTCACAGCCATATTCTCTCCATTTCTTAATAATGGACTTTATTGTGCTCCGGGGGATACTGAATGCCTTGGAAATGTTCTTATATTCTACCCCCGGTGCTTTTGAAGAATCTTATTCCGGATTTGCTTTGAATGTTCCTTTGTCTTCATGATGTAGTTTTTGTTAGGAAATGTACTAACCAGCTGTGGGACCTCCCAGAGACAGGTGTATTTAACCTGAAATCATGTGAAACACCTTAATTGCACACAGGTGGACTCCATTCAACTAATTATGTGACTTCTAAATACAATCGGTTGCACCAGAGCTTATTTAGGTGTGTCATAGCAAAGGGGGTGAATACTTATGCAATCAATTATTTTCTGTTTTATATTTGTAATTAATTTAGAACAATTTGTAGATTTTATTTTTCACTTTTTTTGTGTTGATCAGTGGCAAAAACTCCTAATTAAATCCATTTTGATTCCATGTTTTAACACAATAAAATGTGGAAAAGTCCAAGGGGGGTGAATACTTTTGAGAGCCACTGTATATTGTTAGTTCTGATATGACTTTTTGCAACTTTATTCCTTGATACTTTAACCATTTGAATATCAGCGTCTCTTCCTGTTTTTAGAGACAGTTCCTGTTTTTGATTGCCATGTTGAGCCATTGAGCCAGGGTATACCAACTTTATTTTTAGATTTTCTAGCCATCTTGGAATACTTATCTATAGTAGTTTGTAATAAAGATGTAAAATTATCACAACAGGTTTCTCGGCTGTCGCATTTTATAAGTTATCCCAAATCTATTAGTTTAAGTTTCTTTCTCAAAGTTTACAAGACCGCTTTTAAGAATTACGTTATGGTTCTCCTTATTTTTTATTTATTTTTATAAAAATGTAGTAATTGCCAATTATTTTTTGTATTTTTTATATTTAGAATATCCAATTATTTTTAGGCTCAGTTCACCGCTACCACCCCTGCGCAGACTCGGGAGCGGCGAAGATGAACACACGCTGTCCTCCGAAGCGTGTGCTGTCAGCCAACTGCTTCTTCTCACACTGCAGACTCACCATGCAGCCACCCAGAGCTACAGTGTCGGAGGACAACGCAGCTCTGGGCAGCTTACAGGCAAGCCCGCAGGCACCCGGTCAGACTACAGACTTGAACCGGCAACGTCCAGGCTATACATAAGAACATAAGAACATAAGAAAGTTTACACACGAGAGGAGGTCATTCGGCCCATCTTGCTGGTTTAGTTGTTAGTAGCTTTTATCCCAGAATCTCATCAAGCAGCTTCTTGAAGGATCCCAGGGCATCAGCTTCAACAACATTACTGGGGAGTTGGTTCCAGAGCCTCACAATTCTCTGTGTAAAAAAGACTCCTATTTTCTGTTCTGAATGCCCCTTTATCTAATCTCCTTGGTCCTTGTTTATTTTTTCAGGTTGAAAAAGTCCCCTGGGTTGACATTGTCAATACGTTTTAGAATTTTGAATGCTTGAATCAGATCGCCACGTAGTCTTCTTTGTTCAAGACTGAATAGATTCAATTCTTTTAGCCTGTCTGCATACGACATGCTTTTTAAACCCGGGATAATTCTGGTCGCTCTTCTTTGCACTCTTTCTAGAGCAGCAATATCCTTTTTGTAACAAGGTGACCAGAACTGAACAAAATATTCTAGATGAGGTCTTAGTAATGCATTGTAAAGTTTTAACATTACTTCCCTTGATTTAAATTCAACACTTTTCACACTATATCTGAGCATCTTGTTGGCCTTTTTTATAGCTTCCCCACATTGTCTAGATGAAGACATTTCTGAGTCAACATAAATGCCTAGGTCTTTTTCATAGATTCCTTCTTCAATTTCAGTATCTGCCATATGATATTTATAATGCACATTTTTATTGTCTGAGTGCAGTACCTTACACTTTTCTCTATTAAATGTCATTTGCCATGTGTCTGCCCAGTTCTGAATGCTGTCTAGATCATTTTGATTGACCTTTGCTGCTGCAACAGTGTTTGCCACTCCTCCTATACTATGCTATGCTATGCTATGCTATATGATACGATACTATGCTATACAATGCTATGATATACGATAAGAGACTATGCTATACAATGCTATACAATGCTATGCTATGCTGTGCTATACGATACAATATTATGCTATACAATACTATGCTATACTATGGTATGCTATACAATACAATACTATGCTATACAATGCTATGCTACACGATACAATACGATACTATGCTATACGATGCTATACAATGCTATGCTATGCTGTACTGTACTATTATTATTATTATTATTATTATTATTATTATTTATTTCTTAGCAGACGCCCTTATCCAGGGCGACTTACAATTGTTACAACATATCACATTATTTTTACATACAATTACCCATTTATACAGTTGGGTTTTTACTGGAGCAATCTAGGTAAAGTACCTTGCTCAAGGGTACAACAGCAGTGTCCCCCACTGGGGATTGAACCCACAACCCACAACCCACAACCCTCCGGTTAAGAGTCCAGAGCCCTAACCACTACTCCACACTGCTGCCCTGTACTGTACTATGCTATGCTATTGTATGCTATGCTATGCTATGATATGCTTTTGCTATGCTATGCTATGCTATGCTATGCTATGTGATACTACACTCTGCTATACAATGCTATGCTATGCTATGCTATGCTATGCTGTACTGTACTATACTATACTATACTATATTATACTATACTATGCTGTACTATACTATATTATACTATACTATGCTGTACTATACTATATTATACTATACTATACAATCGACATAAATCCCTCAAAGCTGTGAAGGAAAACCCTGTCTAAAAATACTGTACCGGTATTAAAAATAGTGACAGCGTTGATTAACAATGCAGCTGGATCTGCAGTAGGATGATCACTGAGGAGATCTTGCATTTCAACATCTGGAATTATTAAAGACAAGGTGAACCAGTCAACAGAATCCCATTGCACCTGCCTTCCCCTGTTCTGTTTATGCGTTCAGATTGCTTGAACCAAGCAATATCTCACGGGCCAATGAAACTGTATAAAATACTGTGTCAGTGCACAATGTAAAAGGAGACTACAAAGCCCAGAAACAATAGACACAAGGAAACGCTGAACAGCCCTCCTTCCCACAGGTCCACTTGTGCTCACCCCCCAGTCTCACTGGCAGCAGGAAAGGCCCTGGCACCTCCCTGCCTCCAGGAGAATCTCCACACAGACTGCGTCCCAATCAACCCTTTCCTCTTTAGGTTGTTGTATTGTTGTTGCTGTAAGCCTTCGAGCGACGCAGAGGGTCCACTGTGTGGAACAGGGCTCACATCGCGGAAAATTATATTATTTATTGTGCTTTAAAAGAAAATGTAAATATTTATTTTATTGATCGCAATTTTGTAGAAATGGTAACTAGTTATATTAACCATTCATACGATTAGGTTAATATATAAGAACACATTTCAAGAGAAGATATTCCTCTTACAATTAGTTTTATATTCCTCTTCCATTTTTCCTGCAATGTATTTCAGTGGGGTACCTTTAGCATTTCAAAACATGACGATGGTACCCGTGTGGAATCATTCTATGTGTTGCTTAGTCCACAGTAGCTGCCCTTGTGCTGCCATTGCCCCTAAGTGCAGATGCAGGCATTGCCATTGTGCTGCCATTGCCTCTAAGTGCAGATGCAGGCATTGCCATTGTAGTGCCATTGCCCCTAAGTGCAGATGCAGCCATTGCCATTGTAGTGCCATTGCCCCTAAGTGCAGATGCAGGCATTGCCATTGTAGTGCCATTGCCCCTAAGTGCAGATGCAGGCATTGCCATTGTAGTGCCATTGCCCCTAAGTGCAGATGCAGGCATTGCCATTGTAGTGCCATTGCCCCTAAGTGCAGATGCAGGCATTGCCATTGTAGTGCCATTGCCCCTAAGTGCAGATGCAGCCATTGCCATTGTAGTGCCATTGCCCCTAAGTGCAGATGCAGGCATTGCCATTGTAGTGCCATTGCCCCTAAGTGCAGATGCAGGCATTGCCATTGTAGTGCCATTGCCCCTAAGTGCAGATGCAGGCATTGCCATTGTAGTGCCATTGCCCCTAAGTGCAGATGCAGGCATTGCCATTGTAGTGCCATTGCCCCTAAGTGCAAATGCAGGCATTGCCATTGTAGTGCCATTGCCCCTAAGTGCAGATGCAGGCATTGCCATTGTAGTGCCATTGCCCCTAAGTGCAGATGCAGGCATTGCCATTGTAGTGCCATTGCCCCTAAGTGCAGATGAAGGCACTATCTTCAGATGTCTTGATAGAGCTCTATCGCTTCAAACCGTACGAGATGAGCAGCGATCAAGACAATCTCGTGATCGTTTAACAACACTGACAATCTCGTCTAACAACACTGACTGGTAAAGAGCAGCGATCACGACAATCTCGTGATCGTTTAACAACACTGACTGGTAAAGAGCAGCAATCAAGACAATCTCGTGATCGTTTAACAACACTGACTGGTAAAGAGCAGCGATCAATATTACAAGAGCAAGAGAACATTCAAAGAGGAGGTTATTGTCTAAGAGACACAAATGGCAAAATCATAGACAAAGAAAAAAAAAATCAAATATATTAAATGATTACTTTTCACAGGTTTTTACAAAGGAGGACACGGACAACATTCCCCACATGTTGACCTGTTCCTATCCAGTTTTAAATAACTTTAGCGTAACAGAGGGAGAAGTGTTAAAGGGACTAGGAGCTCTTAAAATAAACAAATCCCCTGGGCCGGATGAGATCCCCCCAATAGTACTCAAAGAAATGAAAGAAGTTATTTACAAGAAGGAATCTATGAAAAAGACCTAGGAGTTTATGTTGACTCAGAATTGTCTTCATCTAGACAATGTGGGGAAGATATAAAAAAGGCCAACAAGATGATCGGATATATTGCGAGAAGTGTTGAATTTAAATCAAGGGAAGTCATGTTAAAACTTTACAATGCATTAGTAAGACCTCACCTAGAATATTGTGTTCAGTTCTGGTCACCTCGTTACAGAAAGGATATTGCTGCTCTAGAAAGTGCAAAGAAGAGCAATCAGAATTATCCCGGGTTTAAAAGGCATGTCGTATGCAGACAGGCTAAAATAATTGAATCTATTCAGTCTTGAACAAAGAAGACTACGCGGCGATCTGATTCAAGCATTCAAAATCCTAAAAGGTATAGAAAATGTCGACCCAGGGGACTTTTCTGACCTGAAAAAAGAAACAAGGACCAGGGGTCACAAATGGAGATTAGATAAAGGGGCATTCAGAACAGAAAATAGGAGGCACTTTTTTACACAGAGAATTGTGAGGGTCAGGAACCAACTCCCCAGTAATGTTGTTGAAGCTGGGATCCTTCAAGAAGCTGCTTGATGAGATTCTGGGATCAATAAGCTACTAACAACCAAACGAGCAAGATGGGCCGAATGGCCTCCTCTCATTTGTAAACATTCTTATGTTCTTATGTTCTAAAGGGAGAGCATTTGTTGTCAGGAAATTGACAAAAAAACTCTGGAGACCTGTAAAAATAACGACCCTCCGGTTACATGCATAACCTGTTGTAGCGTCAGAGTGGGTCATAACATCATTCTGTGTATGAAATTAACAGAATTGAAATATATAGAGGGGGGTCCTAAGCCATTCTCTTTGTCTACTTGATTTCTGGTGACAAACTCCCCCACTGAAAAAGAATGCTTATAAAAAAAGTCATAAACAAACTGCTGGACAAGTGTTTTATCTTCCCCATCGCTGAATCCATCCTTTGGTGCCGGCAGTATCTTGCAGTGGGTACACCAGACAGTTTATAAATGCAGAGAATTTGATCATTGCCCCATTTCTGAGTTAATTTGAATATAGAATCAACTGAGGTTGATATTATTAGTTTGGTACATCACGTCTAAACTAAATTAACACGGTAAAACTAATTTGCTAAATTAGGTACTGGAATGTTGGATTCCATTCTGAATGGGAAGTTGAATTAATTCTCATCATATTGATATGAATTATAATGAGAAACGGGTTGTGGGAGGGTGGTGGACAATTCACTGGCACACAGGAGACAGAATTTTATTTGTAACGCCGCTCAGGCTCACTGTTTTATTTTAGCCCGCAGAGGGCACTGTTGTCTGTGGCCTGAATACTGACAATGGTAATCAGGTCCATGGGAATATTAACACAGGTAAACAGTTCACAATGCTCTTGCACTCACATGTGCTCTGAAAATAATAATAATAATAAATGACAAAAGGTGAAAGAAAAAGGGAAAATTAAACACAGTAATAAAACTACAAAATAAAGGTGCTGCACTCTGCAGCTTCACCCCGACCGCCGCTACCCGCACAGCCCGGGTCACCATCCTACTATCACTGGGTCCCTCAGTACCTAGGTGGATATTCTCCGGGGTTCTGCCCAAGTCTTTTCCCCGCTGCTAAAAATAATCTTTTCTTTCTTTTTATTTTGGTCCTCTCTGGCTGTGCTCGGTCCAGTAACAGCACTTCCGCTGGCTCGTATCTCGTCTTAGAGGGGCAGATTTGAGGGAACAACAGAGCGTTATTTAAAGGTTCTGCAATCCCCCAAGGCCCGCCTCTCAGCCACTCAGAGAGAGGGAAATCCAACACACCCTCTTCCCCACTTCTCCGTGTCATCGCCATGACTGACAGGTGGATCTAACGAGGCTGCTGCCCTCTTCCTGCAGCACCATACATATGTCAGACAGTCAGTACAGATCTCCCCTGTTACTGAAAATACTAATGCAAAGTAGACATTTTGTGTGATCAGCCATAATTAATATTACTATGAAATCAATGCATATCTCTAACCAATAGCCTTTCTTTGATATCCCACTCCCACTGCAGGCTCCACAAAACCAAAAACCCAATCACAACACATCCAGACGAGTTCTCAGAGCAACGATTCCTTTATTACTCTGAAAAGTCACCAATCTCTGCATTTTTTACACAGAAATTGTTGATCAACTTTAGGCCAGATTTGACAGGGGGAAAATAAACTTGCCATAACCTTATTAGATCCCGTTAACATTTTACCTTACCAATATACTATATATATATATAATCAAAATATACAGTGTAAGACTACTATATTACTGTACAGCACAGGGTACAATTGTGTCTTGTTTAGTTGGTTGACACTGAATAGAATTTGTAAGAGAATGAATGTACCCTCAAGTTCTCCCTTTTTTTAAATGCTGACTTTATATCTGGCAGAAATCCTTTCTTTTTGGGGGATGATGTCAACACAGATGAGAGACTTGGTTGTTACTCACTGTCTTCTTCGGCGTATGACACAGATGAGAGACTCGGTTGTTTATCACGGTCTTCTTCAGCGTGTGACACAGATGAGAGACTCGGTTGTTTATCACGGTCTTCTTCAGCGTGTGACACAGATGAGAGACTCGGTTGTTTATCACGGTCTTCTTCAGCGTGTGACACAGATGAGAGACTCGGTTGTTTATCACGGTCTTCTTCAGCGTGTGACACATTTGCTGCCGTATGAGCTCAAATATCCAACGGAGTGCAGTCTGTAGGTGGCCTGCATGATAAACTCATACGGCTCCGTTTGCTTTCACGCATCGCGTAGCTTACACATTTCTGAGGTCATTGTTTTTGTTTGTTTCTTGGCTCTTATTGTTGGTACAGCATCCATTCTCAATCTGGGAGTGAAACCAAAGGATCTAGCTGTCTCTAACGTGTTGAAGACGTGGTTCTCAAAGTGTGCAGAACACAGATGTGACCGTTTGCACGGATTCGTCCAGACTTGTGTAAATTTTGTCAAAGCCGTGGCAACTTTTGGATTCTTTGGCCACTTATGCAGGTTAAAACCATCTTGGTTTGTTTTGCTACATCCACCTAAAACACATCAGCGTGGCATTATGGCAAAGACCGTACTACAAGTTAAAAGTAAATCACGGGTTGTAGCGTTGTCTTCAATGTGAATAGTAGTCGAATGTTGGATTCGTTCACGTCGTGACGCCACCGTAAGAGATCGCGGAAGTAAAAGAAGGTTCAAGAAAATCCAAATTTAAGTGCTAAATTACCAAATTTTTTAAATTGGAAATTGAAAAAAGACACATCATATCATATTTCTATGATATCAAAGGATAGTTTAGTATGAACATAGGGTGTTTGGGTTCCCCTTTAATGATACAACTCGTAAGATTAAATATGAGGGTGTGGCAGTGTGCCCCGCCCATGTGTGTGTTATGTGTTGCGTGTGGTGTGTTAATGTTGGTGCATAGGGATTGCACAAATTAGTTCACGTGCTGGGATTCAAGTGAATAATTAATTGGTAATTGAATCCCAGCACAACAGTATATATAGATGCACGTTTTACTCACTTGGGGTTGTGTGTTCAGGGCGAAAGAACGGGAGAGAGTGAGGAGGTAATAATAATAATAATAATAATAATAATAACAACTGCTACGAGTGCTGGAAGCACCAGCACCGTGCTTGTTTTGTGTTTAGTGTTCTTCCTTGTTTGTTAGCGTCTGTTCGTTTTGTTTGTCTATTTTATTACAGCCAGCCTGTTCACAGAGGGTCATAAACTAGAACGGAGATGGCGGGAATCTAAACTGCACGTTCATTACATCACATGGAAGAGCCAACTGGTTAAATATAGGAAGGCTCTGGCGTTGGCTACATCATCATAATATGCTAATTTAATTCAATCAATCAATCCATTTTATTGTTGTAGCGCTTTTCATGACAGGTCAACACAAAGCACTTTACAAGGATAAAAACAATACATATTACAAAAACAACAATAAGCAGTATAAAAGAACAGAATAAAAACAAAACAGTAAAAAAAAGGGTAAACAAATTAAGATGTATAAGCTATATTATAAAAATGTGTTTTTAATCTAGTTTTAAAAAGAGCAACAGTGGGAACAATATGGATTCATTTATTTATCTAAATGCTAGAAGTCTCAAAAACAAAATGTTAGAACTTGAAGTTACTGCACTAACAATTGATTATGATGTGATAGGTGTTACAGAAACTTGGTTATCCGAGAGTGATGGAGAATCTAAAATGAGTGGGTATACACTGTATAGGAAAGACAGGCAGGACAGAAGGGGTGGAGGGGTAGCGCTATACATAAGAAATGGTCTTGAAGCCCAGGTGTTAAATCTGGAAGAAAAAAACAACGCAGAATCAATATGGGTCACAATAATGGACAAATATTCAAAGGGCATAATAATAGGGGCATGCTATAGACCGCCAAATTCAGACACCGAGCAAAATAATCCCTTATACAATGACATTAGAAATGCGTGTAGAAAAGGAGAAGCCATATTAATGGGGGATTTCAACTTCCCCCATATAAAATGGGAAAACCCGGTGGGGAGCACGACAGATGAAACTGAAATGGTAGAAATGACAAATGACTGTTTCCTAAAGCAATTTGTCAATGCACTGACTAAGGGGAGGCATGCCTTGATTTAGTCTTTTCAAATAATGAAGACAGAATAACTAAAACAGAGGTCAGAGAACCATTGGAAAACTCAGATCACAACATGGGCTCATTTGAAGTGCTAGTTAAAACCCCAAAATTAACAATTAAAGCTAAGGTTTACAATTTTAAAAAGGCAGACTATGAAGGAATGAAACAGAGACTAACAGAAGTAGATTGGAGTAAAATAGAAATTGTAAAATAGAAAACATCCACAGAGAAAGGATGGCTGTTTTTTTTTAAAAAAATGTAGTACTAGAGGCGCAAAACAATTACATCCCAAAAGTAGACAAATCTAAATCTAAAACAAAATGGCCAAAATGGTTTAAAAGATCAATTAAAAAATATATTCAGAGAAAAAAGGCACTTTTCAGAACTTTTAAAAGGGAATAAGAACAAAGTACACAAAAAAGTACTTGGAACTGCAAACACAAGTCAAAAAGGAAGTTAGAAAGGCCAAGAGAGAGATAGAAATGAGCAATGCCAAGGGGGGCTAAAACCAATTCCAAAAAGTTTTAACAGCAAGAGAATATTCAAGGAGGAAGTAAGATGTCTAAGAGATACAAATGGCAAAATCATAGATGAAGAAAAAAATAGCAAATATATTAAATTATTACTTTTCACAAGTTTTTACAAAGGAGGATACGGACAACATGCCCGACATGTCGACCTGTTCCTATCCAGTTTTAAATAACTTTAGCATAACAGAGGCAGAAGTGTTAAAGGGACTAGAAGCTCTTAAAATAAACAAATCCCCTGGGCCGTATGAGATCCTCCCAACAGTATTCAAAGAAATGAAAGAAGTTATTTACAAACCACTAACCAAGATCATGCAACAGTCTCTTGACACAGGGGTTGTACCAACAGACTGGAGAATTGCAAACATAATACCGATCCACAAAAAGGGAGACAAAACCCAACCAGGTAACTACAGACCAATAAGCCTGACTTCTATTATATGTAAACTATAATAAGATCCAAAATGGAAAATTACCTATATGGTAACAGTATCCTGGGAGACAGTCAGCATGGTTTTAGGAAAGGGAGATCGTGTTTGACTAACCTGCTTGATTCTTTTGAGGATGCAACATCGACAATGGATAACTGCAAAGCATATGACATGGTTTATTTAGATTTCCAGAAAGCTTTTGACAAAGTCCCGCATAAAAGATTAATTCTCAAACTGAACGCAGGAGGGATTCAAGGAAATGCATGCACATGGATTAGGGATTGGTTAACATGTAGAAAACAGAAAGTACTGATTAGAGGAGAAACCTCAAAATGGAGTGAGGTAACCAGTGGGGTACCACAGGGATCATTATTAGGTCCTCTGATCTTCCTACACTACATTAATGACTTAGATTCTGGTACAGTAAGCAAACTTGTAAAATTTGCAGATGACACAAAAATAGGAGGTGTGGCAAACACCGTTGCAGCAGCAAAAGTCATTCAAAATGATCTTGACAGCATTCAGAACTGGGCAGAAACATGGCAAATGACATTTAATATAGAAAAGTGTAAGGAGGGGCTCCCGAGTGGCGCATCCAGTAAAGGCACTCCTCGCAGGATGTGCCCTATAACCTGGAGATCGCAGGTTCGAATCCAGGCTATGTCACAGCTGACCGTGACCGAGAGTTCCTAGGGGGCGGCGCACAATTGGCTGAGCGCTGCCCGGGTAGGGAGGGCTTAGGTCGGCAGGGGAATCCACGGCTCACCGCGCATCAGCGACCTCTGTGGCCGATAGGGCGCCTGTGGCTCTGCAGCGGAGCCGCCAGATCTGTGTTGTCCTCCGGCACTATAGGTCTGGTAGCATTGCTGTGGATCTGCAGTGCGAAAAATGACGGCTTGGAAGGAGCACGTTTCGGAGGACGCGTTTTCCAGCCTCCGTTTCCTGAGTTGGCGGTGGGGTTGCGAGCGGTGAGCCGGGGATACAGATAATAATTGGGCATGCTAAATTGGGGTGAAAACCGGGGTAAAAATAATTGGCGACGACTAAATTATATTAAAAAAAAAAAAAAAAAAAAAAAAAAAAAAAAAAGTGTAAGGTACTGCACGCAGGCAATAAAAATGCGCATTATAAATATCATATGGGAGATACTGAAATTGAAGAGGGAATCTATGAAAGGATCTAGACTCAGAAACTTCTTTAATTTCTTTAGGTACAATTGGGAGGGTCTTCTCTGGCCCAGGGGATTTGTTTATTCTAAGAGCTCCTAGTCCCTTTTTAGAGCTCCAGTTTAATTTTACAACAAATGAAACTGTCTAAAACTGTTTTATGTCAATCACATGTTAGTATACGTGTATTTTTCCCTAATAATGTGAAACACTACCTGTGCTGTCTGACGTTACATCTTGTTTATTTAAAAAAAAAAAAAAAATCACCAGGATGCATGGAAATAATTGCGTTTGGTAGTACTGTCTGTGCTTCTAATTTTGTTTAAACAATGTTTTTGTTGCCAATAACATTGTTGAGATAATTTGTTACCAATAACACGATTTGAGATGATATAAATGTATACAGTATATTTCAGCTCCTGCACTGGACGCTGGTACTCCCCTAGGGTTTCCCTTCACTCGTATTATAGGGTGAATCCACATTGTTCTGTTTCTTTCTCTTCTTCGGAGCAATAACCATGCAGCAGCTTTCACCGATCTCTATTGCTTTCAGATTATATCCAGATTTAGCAGGACAAGGTGGCGATCGCTGTGTTTTTCGTCCAAAAATCGAAACTGTTTAGATATTATTTTCGCAGCGAATTTCACATTTTTTTCTGCAGCGGTTACGCTCAAGTATGAAAGGTAGTATTGAATTCCATAGGTTCGATTTTTTACCACAGAAAATGCAGCAAATAAAAGCTATGGTGTGAATAGCTCTTAAAAGACACCCGCCTGTATTAACTCATACAACAGCATGTTGAAAACACAAAATGTTCTCGATATACTTAAACACCCGTAAATTTCAAAGCTCCCAGATGGTCTCACGGACTCCGCGTGGAGGGAATTCAAGATTTAGGAGGTTAAAGTAAGAGACAGAATGTTCTGGGAAGAGTCAGAGTACAACAATAGCAGTATGAAATCCATCATCCAAGTGTACAAACACTGTTTATTTTTTCCAGATGATTCATTTCATTTTCAGAGCCGTTCATGTCATTTATATTCACCAATGGCGCAATAAAGAGATTTATTGACTTGTCGCTGTGTGTATATATAAAGCCGTACGCAGACTCTTACTACAGATGCTTTGAACTTCTCAGTTCTACACAGAAGAGGCTGCTTTACAAACATGAAGGGGATACTCATGGGGCTGCTGAGCTTTTACATTCTGGCTTTGTCAGGGACAGGACTCTCTTCTGAAACCAACAACAACAGTCCAGAGATTTGCTGTTCCCTTACGAAAGACCAGTGCAATGACCTGGCTGTGCTTCTGACTAACCTCGAGTACAAGCTGAAGGCAACATCAGAGACACCCAAGATTGTGTTTTCGGCTATTTGATGGAAAAACTCAAACCCTGGGTCCTTTCAACGCTGCGACAACTTTAGTGTTTGCCAAGGTTCTCACAAATATTGGCAGTGCCTACAACTCAAACACGGGCATTTTTACAGCTCTTGTGCCTGGTACGTACTACTTCAGTTTCACTGTGTTTTTCCACCTGAAGGCAAATCTCTAAGTTACTTTAATGAAGAACGCAGATAGCATCGTTTCAGTGTGGGACAATCAAGGGGGAGACACTAACGACAGTGGGACCCACACGGTTACCCTGCAGCTGGCAGTAGGAGACCATGTGTATGTGAGGCTCAATGAGAACAAACAGCTCTATGATGACGCAAATCACTACAACAGTTTCAGCGGTTTTCTGCTGTTCCCTTTATAATTCCTGTATTCCTGATTTGATATCATGTGAACATTTTGTTCACACTATAATTTAGCAAGTCTGTCTGTTGAGAGAGGCAGACCCTGGTGGGGGTTGCTGGCTTGTGCAAAGCTGGACTCCTCTCTCTCTCTCTCTCTCTCTCTCTCTCTCTCTCTCTCTCTCTCTCTCTCTCTCTCTCTCTCTCTCTCTCTCTCTCTCTCTCTCTCTCTCTCTCTCTCTCTCTCTCTCTCTCTCTCTCTCTCTCTCTCTCAACAAAAGCCCAGATGTAGTCTAGGAATGCTTATAATAACATGTTGTTTTATATATGGTTTATAAAATGTTAATTCAGATATTCAGCTTCTAATATTGCTAAGGGAATAGATCATTCATATATCCATCTCTATCTCTAGGGGACGTGCAAATGTTACCAATCCTGCAGTTCTTGAGCAAGGCTGCAGAATTAGTACCTTTTGTAAGGTTGACCTTGAGCAAGTAGAAGTTTATAAATATCTGGGTATTTAGCTAGACAGTGCACTTACTTTTAAACCACATATCGTTAAACTACAATCGAAAGTTAGAGCTAGACTTGGCTTTCTTTACTGAAATAAATCATGCTTCACACGGCCAGCTAAGTATTCACTGGTACAGATGTCTGTACTACGCATTTTAGATTATGGGGATGTCATTTATAAAGCTGCTTCTAATGCTGCCCTTAGGAAGCTTGATGCTTTATATCACTCTGCAATAGGATTTGTCACTGGTGCTCCCTACCACTCTCATCACTGTGATCTCCACACTATGGTTGGCTGGCCTTCACTTCAAACATGTCGGCTATGTCATTGGTACAGACTCATTTATAAAACCCTAATCGGGAAATCACCCCTCGATTAGTTTAATTGTCCCTCGTGTTTTTACTTTGTTGAGCATAACTCATTCCAATATGCAGCTGCTCACGATTGGAATGAGTTACAATCAAGGCTTAAACTCCCTGGTTTTATCTCAGAGGGTGCTTTCTTTTCAAGGCTTGAATCTCTTTTCCCTGTTTCATGTGCTTGTCAGAGCAGACACTGATTTTATTAGTTTTTTTATTATTATTTTGTATTGCTGTAATGTTTCTAACTGTCTATGTAGTGTTGTCTGTTGTATTTATGCTGCCTCTTGGCCAGGTCGGCATTTTAAATGATAACTTCTTCTCAATGTCTTTACCTGGTTAAATAAAGGTTTGAATTGAATTGAATTGAATTCACTATGAAATAAAGACAGTATGACTATATACAATAAAAAATCTGCATTTTTATGCTATTCACAACTTCTCTGTGCGGTATTACATTGTTTCTGTTCTTTACGTAGCTGTGGCCATTCCCTTAATGCGAATGGGATCCCTTTATAATCCCAGTGTACTACCCTGAAAAAACCATAGCAGAGCTATGAGCAGAGCTATGAGCAGAGCACAGCATCATCAGCAATGGAACACAATGGGTTTTGAATCTGAATAAACGTAATTATTAATAAGCTAAACTAATTAACTAATTAATAAACTAATTATTTGGGTAACCCTGGCAATGCTGTCTGCAATGATCTTCTCCTGCCCTGTTTCATAACCCTGGCAATGCTGTCTGCAATGATCTTCTCCTGCCCTGTTTCATAGCCCTGGCAATGCTGTCTGCAATGATCTTCTCCAGCCATGTTTCATAGCCCTGGCAATGCTGTCTGCAATGATCTTCTCCTGCCCTGTTTCATAACCCTGGCAATGCTGTCTGCAATGATCTTCTACTGCCCTGTTTCATAACCCTGGCAATGCTGTCTGCAATGATCTTCTCCTGCCCTGTTTCATAGCCCTGGCAATGCTGTCTGCAATGATCTTCTCCTGCCCTGTTTCATAACCCTGGCAATGCTGTCTGCAATGATCTTCCCCTGCCCTGTTTCATAACCCTGGCAATGCTGTCTGTAATGATCTTCCCCTGCCCTGTTTCATAACCCTGGCAATGCTATCTGCAATGATCTTCTCCTGCCCTGTTTCATAACCCTGGCAATGCTGTCTGCAATGATCTTCTCCTGCCCTGTTTCATAACCCTGGCAATGCTGTCTGCAATGATCTTCCCCTGCCCTGTTTCATAACCCTGGCAATGCTGTCTGCAATGATCTTCTCCTGCCCTGTTTCATAACCCTGGCAATGCTGTCTGCAATGATCTTCTCCTGCCCTGTTTCATAACCCTGGCAATGCTGTCTGCAATGATCTTCCCCTGCCCTGTTTCATAACCCTGGCAATGCTATCTGCAATGATCTTCTCCTGCCCTGTTTCATAACCCTGGCAATGCTGTCTGCAATGATCTTCTCCTGCCCTGTTTCATAGCCCTGGCAATGCTGTCTGCAATGATCTTCCCCTGCCCTGTTTCATAACCCTGGCAATGCTGTCTGCAATGATCTTCTCCTGCCCTGTTTCATAACCCTGGCAATGCTGTCTGCAATGATCTTCTCCAGCCATGTTTCATAGCCCTGGCAATGCTATCTGCAATGATCTTCTCCTGCCCTGTTTTCATGGCCTAACCAGACTTCTGAGCAGTGCAGTACTTTATAGTTCAAGGAATGGGCTTTTACTATAATGTTGGAGGCTTCATGGTCCATAGTAAGTGCCAGTGTGTTTGTGCCCAGGTTCAATTCAGCTGAAAGCTGTGGATTCCTGAGGAGATGGCTGGCTCACGGCCCGGGTTCAATTCAGCTGAAAGCTGTGGATTCCTGAGGAGATGGCTGGCTCACGGCACAAGCTAGAGGGCTCAGAGCTGGACAATTTCTTTACACAGATTTCACATCGCTGTACCAGATCATCGAGCACGCCATGGGGTCACAGTTCAAATCATTAACTCCAGTCTTTACAGAAAAGAAGAAAATACACAGAAAGTTGTTAGTAAAACCTACCGTGTACTAGAAACAAAAACATGTTCTAGATGCATCCTGGATTTTTCCAGGAACAAGGAAGCATGTTTCCAGGTGTGGACTGAATTATCTGGAGCATCAGAGCTCCATAATCAGTGACATCACAGGCATCACGTTCAGGTTTGTGGAATGTATTTTATTAATGTTCTGTTGCTAGTGTAAGGCTTGTGTATTAATTGTCGATACAAAGTAAGCAGTTTCCAATAGTTTGACTTGGAGAAAACTCTGTAAGGTGTACACAGCAAAAGAGTTAATGCAACTGTCTCACTTACATTTCTCACGCTCCTATATCCTCCTACATACAGTCCAAGAACTAACAAGCATGAATTGAACCCTTTCATTTAAAGAAAATCCTCCTACATACAGTCCAAGAGCTAACAAGCATGAATTGAACCCTTTCATTTAAAGAATATCCTCCTACATACAGTCCAAGAGCTAACAAGCATGAATTGAACCCTTTCATTTAAGTGATGTACAGGCTACATTACAAACACAGTACACATACAAATGACTTATTTTCTGTCCTCCACTAAAACCAACTAAAGACATTTACAAACGCTACTAAGAATCCTTAAAATCATATTGTTAAATCTCAGAGTGGAATTGAAAGAGTGCACGGCAGATGGAGAGAGGAGTGAGATAGGTATAGGGGTGAGAGAGAGAAATAGGGGGAATGAGAGACAGATAGTAGGGGTGAGAGAGAGTGAGAGATAGATACAGGGAGTGAAAGAGATAGATAGAGGGGTGAGAGGGTGAGAGAGGGAGTGAAAGAGATAGATAGAGGGGTGAGAGAGTGCTAGATAGATATAGGGGTGAGAGATAGAGGGGGTGAGAGAGAGTGGGAAATAGGGGGAGTGAGAGATAGGGGAGTGAGAGATAGAGAGGGAGTGAAAGAATTCTGACTAATAGTTAATAGAGAGAGAAAAGAAGCTAAACAACTGCTAAACCTTATTTGTTTGGCCAACGCGCCTGTTTGTTTTGTATTTGTTTAAACCTTTTGTTTATTTATTATTTAATAAAAGCATTGAGTGCCGTAGCGTTCAGTTTCACCACCACCATCCATTGCCTTTGTTTACTGTTACTCCTTCCTGGTCCGTGACGTCATCACAGCAACAGCGCGTCCACACGGCCTCTTTACACTGGCTCCCTGTGCAGTATAGAATTCATTTTAAGAGTTTGTTGTTAACGTACAAGGCCCTGAATGGATTAGCACCTAGTTATTTGCAGGAGTTACTGACCCTGTATCTTCCAAACCGCACTCTGAGATCACAGGATGCAGGGCTGCTGGTTATTCCTAGGATCAACAAAAGCAACACAGGAGGAGGCAGGGCTTTTTCTTGTCGAGCTCCTAAATTATGGAATGATCTGTCTTCGTTTGTCAGGGAAGCTGGGACCATTACAGTTTTCAAGTCAAGACTAAAAACACACTTTTTAAAAAATGGCTTTCTTATCTTAGTGGGTTTTAATGTAACTTTAAAATTGCTGCTTTTGTATTATGTGCACCATTAAGGTACGACAGGGGGTGAGTTATCATGAGATAACCACACACATGTGAAGTGGAGGGCCTTTAACCTCTCAGTGTGCAGTTATCTCATGTTAACCCACCCCCTGGAGTGTCGTAATGCTATTATAAATCAAATTTAAAATGACTATATTTATTTACTTTTTAAATTAACACAGCAAATTAAAAAATATGTTTAGTAACAGTAAATATCACTACGCACAAAAAAATGATTCCAATGTAATGTAAACAACATTTTTTAAACATGTTTATTTGGAGGCTGTGTGGTCCAGTGGTTAAAGAAAAGGGCTTGTAACCAGGAGGTCCCCGGTTCAAATCCTACCTCAGCCACTGACTCATTGTGTGACCCTGAGCAAGTCACTTAACCTCCTTGTGCTCCGTCTTTCGGGTGAGACGTAATTGTAAGTGACTCTGCAGCTGATGCATAGTTCACACACCCTAGTCTCTGTAAGTTGCCTTGGATAAAGGCGGCTGCTAAATAAACAAATAATAATCATAATATATATTAGCATACGTTTCATATTATATATAGCATGTATTTATTGAAATGTTAAGTATATTTGTGTATATTAATTGCATTAACCTAGTACACTAATTCATTAATGGCCATATATCACTTTGTAAATTACATAAGTCTGATAACACGATTATTCCAAATCACTGATCTTTGGAATATATGTTCACCTGGACATTGCCAGATATTGTGTAGTTTGGAAACACATGCTCTGAATTAACTGTAGTGGGGTGTTCAGTTTGTGCGTTGCTGGAACTTGAGACGCAAGATGCTTTGCAACTCTGGATTGAAGTTTGTTTGTCGCTGTCAGAAGGCGACAGTAGTTTTTCAATGAAGACTCTTTGTGATGTCTGGTGACACTTATGATTTGTTTTGAATCAAGCCCTGCTCTGTGGATGAAGATACACAGCAGTGCTACGGTTGGTGTAGCAGTTAGACCAGGGGCGGGCAAGTCCGGTCCTGGAGGTTCGGTGTCCCTCCTGGTGTTCGTTCCAACTGACCAATTAAGCTTCTAATAAGCACTTAATTGGTGCAATTAAGTAATTTAGGGCACAGTTTGAACAAAAACCAAGAGGGACACCGGCCCTCCAGGACCAGAATTGCCCACCCCTGGGTTAGACAGTCCAGCCAGTTTACTGAGAAGCGGCTTCATTGACGACAAGTAGTTCCCTGGAATACCATACAGACTGTTTTTCAAGAAGAGCTGGATCGGTGCATCTGGGATGCAAGTAAAATGCAGAGGCATCGCAAGGCAGTTTTTCCACATACTTTTTAAGACATCTGACAGGGCATAAAGGGTCGCTTGGGTCTGCCAACATGTAGCCTTGTTGCTTGTCTCGGTTTAACTCCAGATAGTCATTATGAGTTTTAGTGTTTTCGTTCAATGTCATTGTGACATATTCAATTCCTTTTGTCAGTTTTTATTACTAAGGAAGATGGTTTAGTTGTCTTTGACCTTCTCTGCCATGACAAGCAAAACAGAGCTGTATGTTGGACCATAAGTTTCTAACTAATCCCCGAGCTGTGTTTGGGTTGAGTGCTTCAGATTTTTTTAGCTTATCCAGGTCTGCAGGTGTTATTGGGGGGATAGTGTGTTGCTTTGTCATTTCCACTTCGTCTCAATTTCATTAATGCTACGAATACATTGTTAGCTGTGTTAAATGCAGCATCTTTTGCTAAATGATTTTTTCTGCTGTACAGCGGATCTGCTATGTACTGTACTTTCGTTTAAAAAGTGTTATATAAATGCAATAAATAAATAAATAGATGGATAGATAGATAGATAGATAGATAGATAGATAGATAGATAGATAGATAGATAGATAGATAGATAGGTGGTGAGATAAAGGGAGTGAGAGATAGGTAGAGAGGGTGAGAGATATGGAGAGTGAGATACATACAGGGGGTGAGAGAGTGAGATATGGGGGAGTGAGAGATAGGTAGAGGGGTGAGAGAGATATATGGGGTAGTGAGAGATAGGTAGAGAGGGTGAGAGTAAGATTTGGGGGAGTGAGATAGGTAGACTGGGTGAAAAAGAGTGAGAGATAGACGGTGTGAGGAGGAGGTAGAGGGGGTGAGAGATAGGGGTGTGAGAGATAGTCAGAGATCTCAGGAAACCACATTTTTTTGGTCTGAGATCCAAGGCTATTTATAAAGTTAACATTTTCAGAATTTGTTACTGCATTCAGTTTGTATCGTCTCAAAGAGCTGGATGGTTTACCTGAGTCTTGTGAGATCTGTCCGTGAGAGATGGAGGCTCAGCGTTTCATGAATACCACAAATCATGCTCAACTAACTCAGCAGCAATACTAGAGCAGTACAATATCAGAGTCAAATACGCATCATTTTTACAAAAATGTTTGTACTTTCCCCCTTTGCTCGATCCCCAGCCTTATCGAGCTGTACCCTATTGTTATTGCGCCACCCGCCCTGCCGCTGCATCACAGTTCAGCCAGCTCACGAGGGGGTAACATCACCCAGAGTGCCACTCGCCCTGCCGCTGGCAATAGCTCTCATACTCATGTATCACGGTTCAGCCAGCTCACAAGGGGGGTAACGTCACCCAGAGTGCCACTCGCCCTGCCGCTGGCAACAGCTCTCATACTCATGCATCACGGTTCAGCCAGCTCACGAGGGGGTAACGTCACCCAGAGTGCCACTCGCCCTGCCGCTGGCAATAGCTCTCATACTCATGCATCTCGGTTCAGCCAGCTCACGAGGGGGTAATGTCACCCAGAGTGCCACTCGCCCTGCCGCTGGCAACAGCTCTCATACTCATGCATCACAGTTCAGCCAGCTCACGAGGGGGTAATGTCACCCAGAGTGCCACTCGCCCTGCCGCTGGCAACAGCTCTCATACTCATGCATCACAGTTCAGCCAGCTCACGAGGGGGTAATGTCACCCAGAGTGCCACTCGCCCTGCCGCTGCTGTAATAATTTTTTTTTTTTAAATCCCTGGTCGTCACCCTCTTCTCCGGCTGCTTTTCCCCATAGAAAGACTGTCTTCCAGAAGCAATGTTCTCCATAGCTTTCTGCGGATTCCTGTGGTGCGTTGAAATAACCTACTGAAATCAACGCTTTGACCCATCCACCCTAACCCTCACCATACCCCTAACCCTACCCCTCGGACCTGCGCATCGCCGGTCTCATCTTCAATCTCAGGTCACAGATTCTTTAGATTTGAAACATTCTAAACCAGATCGGGACAAGAAGGGTGTCTACGTTTATTTATTCGACAGACCACAGTACACTATTTGTCCCTTCTCTGCTCTTTCCAGCTACCTGTCAGCGCACATATCCACCAACGCTCAAGAGCCTCCCTTCCTCACTCCGGAAGGACCGGAGCCACTACTCCTGCAGCTTCTAGAAACGTTTCTTCACATCTGATCAAGGCAAGGGGGCGATGGTCTTCAGGAGCTTACAAACTATATTCGGAAAAACGCTTTTGATTTATTAACTGTGCTATGTCGTTAGGATTGTTAAAAACAAACAAACAAAAAAAAGTGTAGGAGCCCGGAGGAATGGTTACCCTTAGCCATAGATTCCCCAAGGTTTCCTCTGAACACCTAGAGTGAGTAGGAGGTTTTTCCTTACCTGAGTGCTGAGTGGTTAGTTCTGCAAGGTGGGGAATCTGTAACTAGGAGGCGGACCCTGAGCGCCCATCACAGAATCACGGGCCCCAAGCGCCCATCACAGTATCACGGGCCCTGAGCGCCCCTCACAGTATCACAGGCACCGAGCGCCCATCACAGTATCACGTGCCCCAAGCGCCCATCACAGTATCACGGGCCCCGTGCGCCATCACAGTATCACGGACCCCGAGCGCCCATCACAGTATCACGGGCCCTGAGCGCTCCTCACAGTATCACAGGCACCGAGTGCCCATCACAGTATCACGTGCCCCAAGCGCCCATCACAGTATCACGTGCCCCAAGCGCCCATCACAGTATCACGGGCCCCGTGCGCCATCACAGTATCACGGACCCCGAGCGCCCATCACAGTATCACGGGCCCCAAGCGCCCATCACAGTATCACAGGCCCCAAGCTCCCATGGCATCACGGACCTCGCGCTCTCTGCGGTCATCACGGCCCCCGAGCTCCATCACAGTGCTAGTATTTCGAGGACCCTATCTCTCTTCTTAGTCTCTTTAGTCAAATTCAATTACGTCTTTCGGGGGAGGTAACCCTGAGTGCTACTATACGCCTGCTACCATCATCATTATTTCACTAAATTAGCTATGTCTACGTACAAGATGTGTATTCTATGTATTAATTGTGCTCTCAGTATGAAATACAATCTTTTCTTACAATCCCGGCCTTGTCTTTTTGGGAGATCTTTTTGGAGGAAGGTGGCCCAGAGGACCAGTATTTGGGCAGCTCCGAGCCCCAATGGACAAGGCCACGGGCCAAATAAGAACATAAGAACATAAGAACGAACATAAGAAAGTTTACAAATTATGTCATTGTGTTATTAAATGTTGTAACACAGCCTCTCTGTCGTAGGTTTGTTTGCTCTTTAAAAACACAGACACAGACACAGAACTGCACAATGAAGCACTTTCGTGCACTTTTATTACAAGACAAAATAAACAAACAAAACAAAAACCTAACTCAAACGTAGATCCTACCTTCACTTTAACAGGTCCCTGACTAACACACAGGACGGCTAAGCCGTTTACCTGTCAACACACACTTTAGTTTACCTTTCTTTTTTAAACAGCCAAACACTTCTCATACCAGCTCCCTGGTGATATTTCCCTGCCAACCACCACCAAAACACACAACACCCAGACTTTATTTACAGTCAGAGCCCTTTCTGTGTTACACTTCCTCCCCCTTGTGTGTAGCACACCGGCCATTCGAAGGCAACCTACCCCCCCCCCCCCCCCTTCTGAAACATAACCACCCACCCTCAAGTCCAAAAAAGTCAATTTTCGCCCCTCCCTGCGGGCAGGCTTGAGGATGGATCGGTCCCTCCGGCGCTTCTGGGTAGGGACCGCAAACCGGCGAAAAGGGACCCCAGTGGAGTGACAGAGGTGACAGGTGTGCAGGCCGGTGATCTGGCAGGAGCAGCAGCAGACAGAGGTTCGAGGCTTGGCCACGGTGGAGAGATGTCTGAGCCACCAGGGGGATCACAGCAAAAGGCAGGGGGAGCCCAAGCGACGTCTGCGATGTGACGTCTGGGGCCTCAGGAAGAACGGAGCAGAGGACCAGACGAGGAACTGTGTCTGGTGGTGCTCCGGCTTAATCTCTAGGCTCAGCAACTGGAGGTCCGGGCACTCTGGCAGGGTGTCCAGGAGCATGGGTTGAGGGACCGCTGGAGGGAGCATGGGTTGAGGGACCGCTGGAGACAGCGGGGCTTCTCCCTCAGGCGCTGGAGACAGCGGGGCTTCTCCCTCAGGCGCTGGAGACAGCGGGGCTTCTCCCTCAGGCGCTGGAGACAGCGGGGCTTCTCCCTCAGGCGCATGAGAAAGACAGGCTTCTCCCTCAGGCGCTGGAGACAGCGAGGCTTCTCCCTCAGGTGCTGGAGACAGCGGGCTTCTCCCTCTGGTGCTGGAGATACCAGGGCTTCTCCCTCAGGCGCTGGAGACACCGGGGCTTCTCCCTCAGGCGCTGGAGACAGCGGGGCTTATCCCTCAGGCGCTGGAGACAGCGGGGCTTCTCGTTCCATTGTTGACCTTACCCATCTCTGGAACATTAACTCCAGCTCTGTTGGTTCCGGCTCTGGAAGTCCCTGTTCCACTCTCCACTGCCTGTTGCTCTCCTCCTGAGCAGCGGCGGCCACTTTCATTGCCCAAACCATCTCTTGCATCTCTTCCATTTTTTTAAATCTTTTTTTTTTATTATTGTGCTGGATCAGTAGGGCACGATCCCACCCTACCACCATATTTACCGCAGCTTCTCTGTCGTCGGCTTGTTTGCCCTTTAAAAACACAGTCCCAGACACAGAACTGCACAATGAAGCACTTTCATGCACTTTTATTACAAAACAAAATAAACAAACAAAACAAAAACCTGGCTCAAACGTAGAGCCTACCTTCATTTTAACAGGTCCCTGACTAACACACAGGACGGCTAAGCCGTTTACCTGTCAACACACACTTTAACAAAACAGTTTACCTTTCTTTTTTAAGCAGCCAAACACTTCTCATACCAGCTCCCTGGTGATCTCTCTCTAATGGAGCTGGAAACTCTCTTTTATAGTTTGTGGCTGTTCCCAATCAACACCTATTACCTCGTTTGGGAACAGCCACATTCTCACATATTTTTGGCAGGGAGAGGAATTAACCCCGTCCCTGCCAACCACCACCAAAACACACAACAACCAAACTTTATTTACATTCAGAGCCCTTTCTGTGTTACAATGTGTTAATTCAATAAACCACATTTCAACTCATAAGTGGATGTGTCCTTTCTGAATGAGATGGGAAAGCAGGCTGCCGTCTCCTCTCACCTGTTTGCTGTTGGCTTTTATTTATATCAGATCCCATCCTCCGCTCCATCTTCACTCTTTCCCACTCTTCCTTCAGGTCCCATTATTTGTGAACTTGCTGAGCTTCTTTGCAGTAAGTCAGCTGTAAGAGAATGTTTCCGGTTATCACGTCCCATTTACCAGAGCCAGAGCTAAGATGTAATGTTTCTCCCGGGGGGGCTGCAGCCAGCAGGGACTGGATGTCACTGCCTTGTCTCTCCTTATATCACATCCTCTCTGCTTTTTGGATTTGAACATTGGGGTATGTGGGGTATTACAGCATGTCACAGGGCAATAGTTGCAGATATGGGCACTGTGGGGTATTACAGCATGTCACAGGGCAATAGTTGAATACATGGGCACTGTGGGGTATTACAGCATGTCACAAGGCAATAGTTGAAGACATGGGCACTGTGGGGTATTACAGCATGTCACAAGGCAATAGTTGCAGATATGGGCACTGTGGGGTATTACAGCATGTCACAGGGCAATAGTTGAATACATGGGCACTGTGGGGTATTACAGCATGTCACAGGGCAATAGTTGAAGACATGGGCACTGTGGGGTATCCGCTACCATTGAATAGTATAGTAGTAGGAGGCTAGTATTGTGTTGTTTTTATTATTGACTCTTCTGCCCAGAGTGATAAAGGCTTGGACACTCCTGTTCACACTAACTCAGTCTCCTGCAGTCCACATTACCCTGCTGTGCTCTCTCTCTCCAGTCCTGTTCACACTAACTCAGTCTCCTACAGTCCGCATTACCCTGCTGTGCTCTCTCTCTCCAGTCCTGTTCACACTAACTCAGTCTCCTACAGTCCGCATTACCCTGCTGTGCTCTCTCTCTCCAGCCTGTTCACTCTAACTCAGTCTCCTACAGTCCGCATTACCCTGCTGTGCTCTCTCTCTACAGTCCTGTTCACACTAACTCAGTCTCCTACAGTCCGCATTACCCTGCTGTGCTCTCTCTCTCCAGCCTGTTCACTCTAACTCAGTCTCCTACAGTCCGCATTACCCTGCTGTGCTCTCTCTCTCCAGCCTGTTCACACTAACTCAGTCTCCTTGTAAATCAGCTTGTATGTCACACAGCACCCTGTACTGTGTTTTGTGTTCTGTATAATCAGAGAAGAATAATGAAACAATATTTTAATGTGACATCATTTCCATCTGATACAAATGATACGAGGCACCTGATATCAAGAAAATTCAGAAGGCTGTATAACACTGAGATCACGGTCTACTATAAATGACTTTAGAAATGGGAATCTGGGTGTTTGTGAATATTCCAAATTGAATATTGAGTCAAAATGTAGTTTAAATGTTACAATCGCTTCTTTTTGTAGCTGAGACCCGTTTTGAAATCAATACAAATATTTTAGGATTCTTTGTGTCTTTCCTAACAGATTTTCTCGTAGTCCTGAAAAGCATCTTAGTGAGACATGTATTTGAATATACAGTATGCCTGTTTCCTTTTGGTATTTATTTTAATAATTTGATTGAGTCGTTATGTTTTTTTTTGTATACAGTATTTTTATAGTTACTGTAAGACCTAACAATTGATTAATAAAATTAACCATATGTTCTTTCATTTCAAATTTACATTAATATGTATTTATATTGTACCTGAACTAGGTAACACTCTCAGTCCCAGTCCCTCTGCTCTAACCACTAGAACACACTGCCTCCCAGTCCCTCAGCTCTAACCCCTAGCCCACACTGCCTCCCAGTCCCTCAGTTCTAACCCCTAGCCCACACTGCCTCCCAGTCCCTCAGCTCTAACCCCTAGCCCACACTGCCTCCCAGTCCCTCAGCTCTAACCACAAAGCTATGCGGTCTCTGCAAGCACACACTGACTGCTCGCTCCTCTTTATCTACACTGACATTTCAGATTGGAGCGTCGGCCTCCTCAGGGTACCAGTCCCTTGTCACAGAAAGGTCAGTGGGGCCTGGAAGACCAGGAGCCTCTGGGATTGAGGCGTCAATGTGACCTATGAGCAAGCAGTCACATGGCCAGGCCCCAGGAGAGGCTGTGTACGAGATAGAGTCAACTGGGATCTGTCATGGACTCTGAGGACTTCTTTTGTTACCCAGACTTGAAACCAGACCTGGGCTCAATTAGAATCATAATTACAATTACAGCAGCATTGTTTGCTGAAATTGCAATTACAATACTATTTTGCTCAATTACAATTACAATTATTCTGCAATAATTGCAATTAGAATTGGAATTACACTAAAAAGTAACATAAATAGCTCCACACAGTAACATGTTCACTGTGTTTATTCTACCAAGCAGTAATCACAGGTACAAATACACAGATATACTATATAACGTTATATTAAACAAAATGGGAAAGTGGTTGAAAAAAGTTTACTCAGTGTAAAAGACAACATGGAAATGTGAAGGATTAAGATTGGAAAGGTGTGTAATTGAAGTGTAATTGATCAATTACAATTGCACAGGTGTGCCGAGGGTCAACTGTAATTACAATGGAATTGCAATTCATTAAAGGACTCAATTACAATGGAATTGCAATTCATTAAAGGACTCAATTACAATGGAAATGCAATTCATTAAATGACTCAATTACAATGGAATTGCAATTCATTAAAGGACTCAGTTACAATGGAATTGCAATTTATTAAAGGACACAATTACAACTGGAATGGACCCAGGTCTGCTTCATTCAACAGAGATCTAATAGAAAGTACAAAGATACCAAAGGGACTCATATCGGGACTGTCACCTGCTGAATATAGCTGAGAAGAAGAGATTCACTGGATGCTATTTGTGTAAAAAGGGCACCACAATACCTGACTTGTTGTTTTCCTCCATTTGAAGTCCACAATGCTTTGTGATCTACATAGTCTGTCAGGGTCCCTAGGGCTGCCAAGACTTCTGGACACTGAGCTTCTAAAGACTGGAACAATGCCATGCCCAGTATTAATAATGGATCAGCCGGTCTACCTGAAGGAACAAGCTTACAGAATCACTTTGTCAGGGTGTCCTAGTTTTATTTAAATGGTATGCACTTTCTACTGTGCCTGTAGATATAAGAAGTTCTGTTTAGTGAGAATGATGAACTGAGTGATCTGCAGTCTCCTAGGACCCCTGTGAAATGGGATGATTGCTTGTGGGTTTATTCTGAATGAATGAAAGGTTTACAGAGTTCTTATTGATATGAAAGAGTGTGTGTCAGGGTTTTACCAATATGTCACGGCATAAAGAGAGTCCGAAATACCAGTGCCTCATACAGGAGACACAGCTATTGGATCCCAAAGGCTGCTTAGATGACATAGTAAAAGCACAGCAAAGTGTATTAACACTGGAACCGCCGTGGTTACACTCATAGCTAGAACCGCCGTGGTTACACTCATAGCTATAACCGCCGCGGTTACACTCATAGCCAGAACCGCCGCGCTTACACTCATAGCCAGAACCGCCGCGGTTACACTCATAGCCAGAACCGCCGTGGTTACACTCATAGCTAGAACCGCCGTGGTTACACTCATAGCCAGAACCGCCGTGGTTACACTCATAGCCAGAACCGCCGCGGTTACACTCAAAGCCAGAACCGCCGTGGTTACACTCATAGCCAGAACCGCCGCGGTTACACTCATAGCTAGAACCGCCGTGGTTACACTCATAGCCAGAACCGCCGCGGTTACACTCATAGCCAGAACCGCCGTGGTTACACTCATAGCCAGAACCGCCGCGGTTACACTCAGCCAGAACCGCCGCGGTTACACTCATAGCTAGAACCGTCATGGTTACACTCTGTAACAGGGCGAGCAGCCCTGTACAGGGTTTGTTTATTTTAGAACAGGGTTTCCCCCTCCGCCCCTGTGTTATTTTGTATTTGATTATTATTATTGTAGTTATGATTTATTATTGTATTTGTAAATATGACGGCGAAACGCTACTTACTGTTTTTGTTATTTATGTATTTAGGATGGCGTAGCCGATTTGTTTGTTTGTTTTGTTTAGCGTGGATGGGTAGCCCCATCCACAGCACTTTAATTAATAAGCTCGTGCGGATTGTGGCCGAGGGGTAATAGGATAATTACTAGCCAGTTAAACCCCTCGGCCACGGTATATAAGCCTGCAGCTCTCTGCGCTCGTGGTGGGTGTTAGAATGGAGAGAGCGAGCGAAAAACAAAACGTTATTTAAAAATATACAGGAACAGTGACAGCGACTGCCCAGCCTGACCTGTATTTATTATTTTGTGTTCGAGATTTGTTTTGTTTACCTGTTTTATTTTTGCTCTGTGAGCAAGTTTCTTTTTGTTAAAATATTTTATTTCTTTTTGTTATTTAAAAATAAAATGGCGCGAGCGCCTTTAACTGCAGTCCCTGGTGTCAGTTTTCCTTCCTGCTTCTGGCCTGACATCAGACCACTTGTCCAGCCTGTCACACATGGTGGCAGCAGTGGGATCACCAGCGCCTCCTGGACTCAGGCAGAAGAGGGGTACTGCAGTTTTTTTTCCGTTTTTTTCGTTTTTTTATTATTACTTGTGAAGAAAGGAGAGTGAAGAGGAGAAAAGATGGGAGGAAAAAGGAGGAAGAGCTGCAGAGAGCTGCAACAACAGCAGCCGGAACAGCTGTGCAAGAGGTGGTGGTCCCGGGTCCCCAGTCAATTTGGCCCCCCGGACTGGGCAGCCGAACAGGAGCAGTGGAGGATGGAAGGGGCTCCCATGTGCGGCGCCTGTGGCGAGTTTGGGCACGTCTGGGAGGACTGTCCTTACGGGAACCCCCAGTATGAAGAGGCGTGGAACCAGGGTCTGGTGGGAGACGCTGCAGAGTGGTTCTGGGCAGTGGACCAGGCCCGGCCACGTCCTGCACCTGAGAGGGGGGAGTTGGTGCGTCCACATCCTAAGAGGGGGAAGGACGAACGTCCACAGCCCAGGTATCCGCCAGCAGAGGGAGAATACCTGCTGGTTCCACCTCCGCCAGCAGAGGGAGAGTTCCTGCTGGTTCCACCTCCACTGCCCTGGGAGGACTGTGTGTCATTCCCACCTCCACCTCTTTCACATTGGGCACAGATATCAGAAGTTTTATTTTTATTGCATTTAGCTACCTGGCATTGTTTTCTCTTGCGTGTGTCAATGGGTGCAGGACTGAATCCAGGGTGAGTTGCATTTGCCTGCTGCTTTGCAGTTTTCTGATTGAAATGGTTCTGCCGAAGCTCTGTGGCTAGCTTCAAGATGAAATCTCTCCTACTGATATTTTCCCCGGTGCATTCCTTGTACAAAATGAAGGAATTTATGGCTGCCAGGTCCAGTAAAATACAGCAACTGGCCACCGGAGAGAACCGGCTTCACGGAGTACTGATGTGCCATCTGGTCTAAAACGTCCACTCCGTACTTTGTGTCACTGTAGAAATCCACAGCTTTTGTTGGAAACAGCTGCTCGTCCACTGTAAGGTTCTCTCCCGGCTTGTAGCAGGCAATGCTGTTTTCAGTGAAGCAGTTCCAAATTTCTGATGGCAAATTTTTTGTGTACGGCGTGGGACCAGAGGTTTCAGTCAAAACATTTTGTGCAGCCGTCTTTCCACAGCGTCAACACAGGGATTTATAATTTCCTAAAAAGTGCCATCTCTCAATCTCCTGCATGCCTGTTCGTGCTGGCGATACAGCTGGAGTCACTGTCCTTGGTGAAGCAGTTGGCATGGCTGGCAGGCCTGCAGGAGATGATACAGGCAAAGCAGCTGGCACTGCAGAGGATTCCCCAGGACTGCTGCTTCTGTCACAACCTCTTCTGTGCCTGGGGAGCCCTCTTTGTACCTGTGAGAGTAAAATATTAGCCTAATACTATACGACAGCAGACTATATGCCAGCGTTCTTCAATTGACAGCCCGTGAGATCCTTCAGTCTGGCCTGTCAGATGTCAACTGCAGTGTTGCCATCTGGAGCTTTTTCGCAAAATTTTATTGTTTTTAATTACGTTTTGCGGGAGAAAATGATGCTAAGCGTGTTGTCCATTTGTCGGTGTTTTTAGAAAAATGCTGTTTTTCTTTTTTTTTTTAAACATGAAATCTCTGCCATGATTGACATAGCATGATTAATAACGCGTCACACACACAGTGCTTTTAAATCGTCCAAGTTTGGACTTTCTCATTTAATGCAGAATGAAGAACGCTGAAAGGAGAGCGCAAGGTTTTAAGAGACTAGTCTTTATTAATGTTTATACAATTACGAAATAGTGATTGTAATAAAGTGTATCCTGCATTTATTCTTTTTTAAATTCTAGATTCAATCGCTTATTAAAATGTTGCACCCCCATTTGCATGCAGTTTATTTGTTCTGCACACACCAAAACACTAATTAAATGAATTTTACTACTAGTACTAAATGGCTAGCAGGGATCAATCGAATTCTTAAGGGGAAGAAAATGTTGGGGAAAAACAGCAACCTTAAATATAATAATAATATTCAAGCTATATTAACTAACCCTTAAAAAGGAAATATTTAATAATATATTAGAAAGCTACAGTCAATAAAAATACTCAATGTAGCATGATTAAGAGTAACTCCCTTATAAATGGCTTATTTTCAAATAAATACAAAGCTTTTTATTCATGCTGATATTTTTCAGTTTCCATTGTATCTGAACTGCTTCCAAGTAGCACCCGTGTTGGAGGTTAGTGACAGAAAGAGTGCAGAATTGAAACTAGCGTTTCTAGTGGCAAATCACACCGCCATTTCCACTATGGATTGCTTGTGTGAGATCATGAAGACATTGGAAATGATACACACTGTACCGATCTCAAAGACATTGGAAATGACACACACTGCACCGATCTCAAAGACATTGGAAATGACACACACTGCACCGATCTCAAAGACATTGGAAATGACACACACTGCACCGATCTTAAAGACATTGGAAATGACACACACTGCACTGATCTCAAAGACATTGGAAATGACACACACTGCAGCGATCTCAAAGACATTGGAAATGACACACACTGCACCGATCTCAAAGACATTGGAAATGACACACACTGCACTGATCTCAAAGACATTGGAAATGTCTTGGACTTGGCAATCCAGCCGCGTATGAGCAGATCCTCTAGGTATTCTTTGACTTCCTTGTGCAGTGGTTTGGGTATTGATATGTAAGTCCACCTGACTGGGGTGTCGTCCTTTAATCTAATTTGCATTTGGAGTGATGGTATGCAACCTATGTCAGATTCATTTTTAGAGGGTGTGTGGCATTCTTCCTTTAACTTTTTTCTCACTATGGACTGCTGTTCTTTGTTCAGATGCCCCAGTGGCACTGGTGGATCCCATAATGTTGAGTCACTGACTGGGTCACCCGTGCTGGACAGCTGATCTTCTCCCCCTTGTTGACACGGTGTTGTGGCTGCATTTGGTGTTTAGTGTACTTTTGGTTTCTGGCAGTTGGTTTACCTGTAAATCTGCTATCTTTGCTCCTGCTGGATACACTGCTTTCACCTGCTGGACATGCTCTAGGATTGTGCGTTGTGGAAGAGTGATGTCGTGCTGTGCATTGTTTGTAACTGGTACCATGACTCTAGACCATCTTGTACTTGGAGCAGCGACTCTGCCACTCTGTGCCCATCAGGTAATCTGGGATTCTCATCTGGTGTAAACAGCACTTTGTGGTTTCCTTGTCTGTACATGACATCTTACACACATGGTCTGGCTTGCAGGAATAACCACCCTATATATTCACACTTTTACTGCACGCCACCACTATCTGGGCCATTAGCTTGGATTACTTAAATCAATCAATCAGCTCTCTGGTTGACTAAGGAGAATGCTGCACTGAAGATACTAACTAAGCTATTCACAGGTACCCCAGCTTCCATTCGATGCTTAACAACCTCCTCAATCACATTGTAGCCAATAATTGGCTCTTCTGGGACACCAGGGGCAGTAAACACCAGTACAGTCACTCTGAACGCTTGTTGTAGTTCCCCAGCCAATTGGAAGTTCATTTCGACCCACCCAATAAAAGGGATCTTGGTCTGGTTCTCAGCTTTTCTACTCAGTGTTCCAGGGCCCAGCAGATCTTCAACAGGTTGAACTTTTGTGTGAGGCAGGTGTTGTTTTCTCCATCTATCATTAATTAGACATACTTGGGACCCCGTATCCCACAAGGCTTGCATGGTGATAAACAAGAAACTAAGCATTTCTTCCCTATCATATTTAAGAGCTTTATTTGGCATTTCAGTGAGATATGACTGAACGGGGGAAGAACTGAGCGGTGTGTCTTTGCAGACTTGCTGTTTTTTTCTCTGTTTTTATGCTTTCTAGTTGTTTAATGCAGCTACAGATGACCTGGTGGTTTTCCAGTTGTTTGTTTTGGCATGTAGTGGAGCCATAGAAAACAGTATGGCATTTTTGACAGTCTCTGAGCTTAACAGAGACACTCTGCTCCTTTCCGCAGGACTGGCAATGTTGGGACGCTGTTTTAGGACAGGTTACAGTCTGTCCCTCGACTATAACCCCTTCCTGTTTCCCCTGGCTGTCTGGGTGTTCTGCAGCCCCAAGAGAAACAGTGGAAACAGTGATTACAAGTCTCGGCTTGATTGTTGTCTCTGCACAACCGACAGCCTCGCTTGACCTGTCCTCACATCTCCACGTGTCCCACATGCTGCATTCTAATGCTGTTGCATGGAGGCTTATCTTTCTCATCTCAGCCATCTCTTCCCTCAGTTCTCTCACCACCTCCTGAAGACCGGCTTCAGCTTTGTATTCCGCAGCAACTTCTTTGTTGCATCAGTTACAGTCATGTCTTCTAAATGGTGTTTCAGATGGAATTTAATGTGTTCACTCAGAAGTCCAGTGCTCACAGACCTTAAGAACTTTTTCTGAATAAACTCTGCACTGTACTGCTCTTCAGCCTGTCCCTCTTTCGAAGCAAGCAGGAGTCAATCTTTGAGCTCAATAGCTCTAAAAAAAGAAAGTTCTGGGGGGTCTCACGACTATTGCAAAATGTTCACAAACCTGAAGTGCTTTCTTCTTTAAAGTGGCCTTTGAGGATATTTATTTATTTATTTATTTTAATATAGTCGTCGTCAATGTTTTTTTACCCCGGTTTTGGAATGCCCAATTATTTGTATCCCGGTTCACCGCTGCAACCTCCTGGCGACTTGGGAAACGGAGCCTGGAATACATGTCCTCCGAAATGTGTTCCTGCCAATCCGTCATTTTTCGCACTGCGGATCCACAGCAAGGCCACCAGGTCTATAGTGCCAGAGAACAACACAGATCTGATGGCTCCACTGCAGACCCGCAGGCTCCCTATCGACCACAGGGGTCAATGTGTGCGGTGAACCATGGATTCCCCTGCCGACCAAAGCCCTCCCTACCCGGGCGGTGCTCGGCCAATTGTGCGCCGTTCCCTAGGATCCCCCGGTCACGGTCGGCAGTGATATAGCCTGGATATGAACCTGCAATCTCCAAGCTATAGGGTGCATCCTGCACTCCACGCGAAGCGCCTTTACTGGATGTGCCACTCAGGAGCCCACTAAATATTAATATTATGTCCCTAATATTAAGACTGTTCGAAGAATGTCAGAAAGCTAGCCCTAGAGCCGTCCCACGAGCTCCACTGGTGCCATTGCCCCTAGTGGAAGCACCGTTTGAGCGTATTGGAGTAGATATAGTGGGACCGCTAGAAAGGAGTGCGGCAGGATACACACCTATTGGTCATTTTAGATTATGTTAAGCGTTATCCAAAGGCCGTTCCCATCCGATCTGCGTCTGCTAAGTCTATTGCCAACGAGCCCGTGAAGGTTTTCTTCCGGGTGGGGATCCCCAAGGAAATACTGACCGACCAAGGCACCAACTTTATGTCCCGGCTAGTCCGCGGAACATGTAAACTTTTGGGGATTAAGACCATTAGGACTTCGGTCTTTCACCCCCAGGCCAATGGTCTTGTGGAGCATTTTAATAAGACCCTCAAAAACATGTTGCGCAGATTCATTGACAGTGACGTGCGCTACTGGGACCAGCTGATTCCTCCCCTTCTCTTTGCTATCAGAGAAGTACCTCAGGCTTCTACAGGGTTTTCGCCATTCGAGCTGCTGTATGGGCGGAGACCCCGGCGCGTGCTCGATCTGGTCAGAGAGATGTGGGAGGAGCAGCAGGACAATTCAACCAATACTCTCCGGTATGTGTTGGACCTGCACAAACGTCTTGAGTCTGTGGGAAAATGGGTGCATGACAATTTGCAGCAGGCTCAGCACGGACAGGGACCCAATATAACAGTGGGGCCCAGTTACACACGTTTCAGCCAGGGGAGTGCTTCTATTGTTACCCAGCGTCTAAGAGTCTAAACTTCTGGCGAAGTGGCAAGGACCTCATGAGGTTACATGCCAGACTTGGACAGTGGATTATGAGATCTGCCAGCCAGAGCGATGGAGAGAAAAGCACATTTACCATGTAAACCTGTTGAAACCTTGGTTACAGCAGGAGGCTTTGTTAGTGGTGCAAGCAGATGACGTCACCGACCTGGGACCTGATCTTTCTGTGTTTGCGAAAAAGGGGTCGGTACAGATTGCTGATAATCTGACACAAACACAGAAATGTCAGGCTCGGGCGCTGGTGATGGAATTTCCTGATGTGTTTTCTCCCGTCCCGGGGCAGACTCGAGTAGCCCACCATCACATTGAGATTGAGCCGGGGGCGCTAGTTCGCCAGAGGCCGTACCACATACCTCAGCGCAAAAGGCAGGTAGTAAAGGCAGAGATTGACGAGATGCTCAGACTGGGGGTAATAGAGGAGTCCCAAAGCGACTGGAACAGTCTGATTGTTTTAGTGGATAAGCCGGACAGGTCATCTCGATTTTGCATTGTCTTCAGGCAAGTTAATGAAAAATCGAAGTTCGATGCTTATCCCATGCCCCAGGTAGATGAGTTTCTGGAACGTCTAGGCACGGCTCATTTTATGACAACACTGGATTTAACAAGAGAGAGAGGATGGCGTTTTCAACTCCCTTCGGGTTATACCAATTCAGGACCATACCCTTTGGATTGCACGGAGCACCAGCCACTTCCAGCAGATGATGGATCGCATTTTGCGGCCCCATCAGCAGCACGCTGCTGCTTACATAGATGACATGGTTATCCACAGTGAGGATTGGTTGAGTCATCTTTGTAAGGTAGCGGCAGTATTGCAATTCTTGTGGGAGGCTGGGTTCACTGCTAACCCAAGAAATGTGCCATTGGGAAGAGTGAGTCGGAGTATTTGGGGTATCGAGTAGGGAGTGGCCAGATCAGACCGCTGATTGCTAAGGTGAAGGCCTTGGCTGACTGCCGGTCCCTACGACCAAACACTTCACCCTGGTTACAGATCATGCCCCCTTAGCATGGCTTCACCAGATGAAGGATAACAACGCCAGAATCACGCGGTGGTACTTGGCCCTGCAGCCCTATGACTTCAGGGTAGTCCACAGAGCAGGGAAACTGCATCAAAACACAGATTTTTTCTCTCGGGAAGGCATGGGGGGTGTAGGATTTTCGAATGGACCGGTGGGAGATCTGGACTGACTGACGTATGCGTGGTTCTGCAGGAAGAGGGCAGCAGCCTCGTAAGATCCGCCTGTCAGTCATGGCAATGACACGGAGAGGTGGGGAAGAGGGTGTGTTGGCTTTCCCTCTCTCTGAGTGGCTGAGAGGCGGGCCTTGGGGGATTGCTTGGCCCATAAGAACTGTGCTTGGTTGTGCATTTCAGTGGCCGGAGAGAGGATACCCAGTGACTCTGGCAGAAGACGCCAGTGTAAACAAAGAGCAGGCAAGCACAGCTGAGGGAGACAGCCTGCCTTAAAATAAACCATGAAGTAAAAGAAATAATTACGTACCCGAGGGGACGTGTGTAGTTATACAGGGAACTCTGGTCACTCCAGTGTCTGAGCGTAGGTCGGAGACCCATACTGACCGGCTTAGCGGCAGTGGGGGCACAGCGTAAGCAGCACTTTTGTTTTGTAGTTTTATTACTGTGTTTTATTTTCCCTTTTTTGTTTCGCCTTTGGTTTTCATTATTATTTTTGAGCACCTGTGAGTGCGTCTGCCAGTACCTGTATTGGTATTACTGTGGACCTGACTACCGTTGTCGGTATTCAGGCCACAGACAACAGCGCCCTCTGCGGGCTAAAGAAAATAAAGCCAAAAGAAAATAATAAAACTGGGCACCAGTGTTGTGTTGCAAATAAAACTTCTGTCTCCCGTGTGTGTCAGTGAATTGCCCACCACCATTCCACAGTCCTCCTGAATGTCTCCCCTGAGTTTAAGAGTGTGCTTAGAGTATATATATATATATATATTAGTAAGACCTCACCTAGAATATTGTGTTCAGTTCTGGTCACCTCGTTACAGAAAGGATATTGCTGCTCTAGAAAGTGCAAAGAAGAGCAATCAGAATTATCCCGGGTTTAAAAGGCATGTCGTATGCAGACAGGCTAAAATAATTGAATCTATTCAGTCTTGAACAAAGAAGACTATGTGGTGATTTGATTCAAGCATTCTAAATCCTAAAAGATATAGACAATGGCGGTGTTTACATGCAAGTTTTAATTGCACTACTATAGTGAATTCATGACGTGTTACGCGCAAATGACGCATGATTGTGCTCGTTCCAAAAGTGCACAGCAAAAAAAGTGTGTGACTTGAGTGTCATTACACTTTGGTAAAGCACGGTAAAGTGCGCACTAATTGGCCTAATTAGTCCCATAGCAACAAACTCCACAGTCATGCAAAATACTTAATGGTAGACTTTCATGAAATAACACGATACCTCCTGCACTTCCCCTATGTAAAAGAACGCTCTTCTCTGGGATACGGTCTTTCTGTCCTCCTCTGTAGCATAAGTAAGATTTTCCTTATCCCAGTCTTACTAATACAAATCAGTTAAATATCCATCCATCCATTATTATCAATCTGCTTCTCCTGATGAGGGTTGCGGCTACATTATATATAAATTGCATATAGAGATGTTGATTTATACCATTATTTATTAATTTCAGTGTATTATGAACGATGCATGAGAACTACTAGATCGTTATGACCAGCATTATTATCATAATAATAATACTACGAATAAGGTAGCTTTTTTTCCCGCAGGATGTTTCAAGCTTCCACCCCTTCTGTCAGCAGCAACACCAGGTCCGCTGGACGGATGAGGAAACTCGTTCCTCCTCCAAATTATTGCGGACCTGGGGGTTATGGATGAACTGGATCGGCCTCGCCAAAGAAATGCCACCATTTTCACCAGTATTACCGGTGCTCTGGCTGAACTTGGCATAAATAGAATGCTCCTGCAGGTACGAGATAAATTCAAGAAACTGAAATATCTGTACCTGCAGGAGAGAAAACGCCTGCAGTCCTGCAGTCAAAGCTCGAGGTCCCAATTTTGTAAATGCACCGGTTAATGGGTGACCGGCTAGTGGCAGTGGCATCGGACCATTTGCTGGAATCCTCATCATTCCAGACGTCCTGTGAAATACCAGCCTCATCAATACAATATGGTAACTGCGCCAGCCATCATTTACTTTTCTAAACTAAAATATGCTACCTCGGTAAAGTTACTTGACGTTTGATATTCGACTCAAGCTAACCCGACATGAATGAAAATGGCTGTATCTCGCCAACCACAGAAGCTAGAGTGCTCAAACCAACTTTAATTTAAAGGAGACCAATTGTGAATTGTTTCACAGTCTCTGTTTTACATGTGAATCCTAAGAATAATTTATGGAAAATAATAACATACCGCACATATGCACACTTAGCCACGCATAAAAGGGCTTTATCTTCTCAACCACAGTAGCTAGAGCGTCCAAACCAACTTTAATGTGAAGTAGACCAATTGTGAACTGTTTCACAAGCTCTCCTTTACATGTGAAGCCTAAGAATAATTTGTGAAAAAACAAATAGTTGGGGATATCAAGCCATTTTACGCATGTTGGGCTAAGTGTGTGCGCATATGCGATATGTTTTGTTTTTCACATATTATTCTTAGGATTCACATGTAAAACAAAAGCTGTGAAGCAATTCACAACTGTTCTTCTTTAAATTAAAGTTGGTTTGAACGCTGTAGCTGCTGATCCAGGAGCATCGTCTGATCAACAGCACCAAGAGGTGGTTGTGTTGCAATTTCTGCACACAATACGATTCCTTTCCTGCAAACCCATTGCATGGGACTGAAGGAGTTCTTCCCATACAAGACTTAATCTAGCCAGTGTTTGTCTGCGTCTTCTCCATCCATCCATTTTTGTCGCAACTACATTGTAAGTAGGCCTATGATTTTATATACCTTTATAACTAATTAGCAAATACACACAAATTATGTATTTATTATATTAACAGCGTTTGTGTAAGTTTACACATTTTCTGCATAATTAATTTTAATATTTCAACTAAGTACCTGTGTTTGAAACCAACACATTTTGAGTTGTTTTTAATATATTTGTTCCACATTAACGCATATGTGTGATTATTGAACGCATAATCCTTTTGTTTAGCACATTAACAGTTACACAGTTGGCTAAGACTAATATATATATGGGTGTGTGAAAGGACATCAGTAGCCTAAGAAGCATAAGAAAAGCAGTAATGGGAATTGGTGAGTGCTGTCGGTTTTTGTACACATGCTACTTCTACCTTTTCTAGAACAACTAATTCTAAACAATAATAGTAATAATTGTTATTATTTTCTTCTTCTTGGCAGCATGAACCGTTTTAACTGCAAGCCCTTTGCATTCTAGACAGATGGGGGGTAACCTTCTCTTCATCTCTGCCTAGCGCGTAAAGCCTCATGTAAACCCCTGTGCATTATTGTAACAATATCCTTTATCACGCAACATCTCTTTTCAGCGCGTTTGGTGATTTTTAAATAAACCCTCCCATTATTTTATTATTAATGAGGTTGTTTGCATTTGGACGACTAAATTCTCTCTCTAAAATAAACTCTCATGTAAACGTGGAAGCAGAACTGTCATGACCATAAAAGCGCGAGAGATCTGTTGTCACGCTTTTCAGTTTTTGCATTAAACTGCCCCAATGTCGACCCAGGGGACTTTTTTTACCTGAAAAAAGAAACAAGGACCAGGGGTCACAAATGGAGATTAGATAAAGGGGCATTCAGAACAGAAAATAGGAGGCACTTTTTTACACAGAGAATTGTGAGGGTCTGGAACCAACTCCCCAGTAATGTTGTTGAAGCTGACACCCTGGGATCCTTCAAGAAGCTGCTTGATGAGATTCTGAGACCAATAAGCTACTAACAACCAAACGAGCAAGATGGGCTGAATGGCCTCCTCTCGTTTGTAAACTTTCTTATGTTCTTATGTATATGTATATAGTACATATAGTATATAGTAAACCAGCCGGCACTCACGGTCGTTCTTTGCCCCTTTAAAAGCAGACCCAGACACAAGAAATTGAGTTTTAAGCGCGCTGACATGCTATTTTTAATATACAAACAAAGCAAAACACAAAATAAACACCTAGCTCCTTGTTGGAGCACTGACTATACAGGCAGGTCCCTGACTAGCTCGTAGGACGGCTAAGCCGTTTACCTGCCAAACACAAATAAACAAAAACTAAACCACAGGTTTAACACACCACCAAAAGGTTTCACACTACCTTTTTCTTTGTTCCCTTTCACGCACTCGCAAGCGGGCTCTTCACACAGCGGCCCTGTGCAGACTGACTGCACTCCTTAAATACCCTGCACCTGGTTCTAATTTACAATAACTACCAGGTGCAGGGGATAATTAACAATAAAACAATTAAACTAAATGTGCATGCACACATGTCTTCTGCAGGGAGCATTTTAACCCCCCTCCCTGCTGTGTTACCCAATATAGACGTGCTCAAATTTGTTGGTACCCTTACAGCTCATTGAAATAATGCTTCATTCCTCCTGAAAAGTGATGAAATTAAAAGCTATTTTATCATGTATACTTGCATGCCTTTGGTATGTCATAGAATAAAGCAAAAAAGCTGTGAAAAGAGATGAATTATTGCTTATTCTACAAAGATATTCTAAAATGGCCTGGACACATTTGTTGGTACCCCTTAGAAAAGATAATAAAGAATTGGATTATAGCGATATTTCAAACTAATTCATTTCTTTAATTAGTATCACACATGTCTCCAATCTTGTAATCAGTCATTCAGCCTATTTAAATGGAGAAAAGTACTCACTGTGCTGTTTGGTATCATTGTGTTCACCACACTGAACATGGACCAGAGAAAGCAAAGGAGAGAGTTGTCTGAGGAGATCAGAAAGAAAATAATAGACAAGCATGGTAAAGGTAAAGGCTACAAGACCATCTCCAAGCAGCTTGATGTTCCTGTGACAACAGTTATTATTCAGAAGTTTAAGGTCCATGGAACTGTAGCCAACCTCCCTGGGCACGGCCGCAAGAGGAAAATCGACCCCAGAGTGAACAGAAGGATAGTGCGAATGGTAGAAAAAGAACCAAGGATAACTGCCAAAGAGATACAAGCTGAACTCCAAGGTGAAGGTACGTCAGTTTCTGATCGCACCATCCGTCGCTTTTTGAGCGAAAGTGGGCTCCATGGAAGAAGACACAATCCTCCTGGGAGAATGTCCTTTGGACAGATGAGTCAAAACTGGAGCTTTTTGGCAAGTCACATCAGCTCTATGTTCACAGACGAAAAAATGAAGCTTTCAAAGAAAAGAACACCATACCTACAGTGAAACATGGAGGAGGCTCGGTTATGTTGGGGCAGCAGTGTGGAGTAGTGGTTAGGGCTCTGGACTCTTGACCGGAGGGTTGTGGGTTCAATCCCCAGTGGGGGACACTGCTGTTGTACCCTTGAGCAAGGTACTTTGCCTAGATTGCTCCAGTAAAAACCCAACTGTATAAATGGGTAATTGTATGTAAAAATAATGTGATATCTGTATAATGTGAAATAATGTATAATGTGATATCTTGTAACAATTGTAAGTCGCCCTGGATAAGGGCGTCTGCTAAGAAATAAATAATAATAATAATAATAAAAGACCCAGGAGGACTCCACTTCTGAAAGAAAAACATAAAAAAGCCAGACTGGAATTTGCTAAAATGCATATTGACAAGCCACAATCCTCCTGGGAGAATGTCCTTTGGACAGATGAGTCAAAACTGGAGCTTTTTGGCAAGTCACATCAGCTCTATGTTCACAGACGAAAAAATGAAGCTTTCAAAGAAAAGAACACCATACCTACAGTGAAACATGGAGGAGGCTCGGTTATGTTTTGGGGCTGCTTTGCTGCGCCTGGCACAGGGTGCCTTGAATCTGTGCAGGGCACAATGAAATCTCAAGACTATCAAGGCATTCTGGATCGAAACGTACTGCCCAGTGTCAGAAAGCTCTGTCTCAGTCGCAGGTCATGGGTCCTCCAACAGGATAATGACCCAAAACACACAGCTAAAAGCACCCAAGAAGGGATAAGAACAAAACATTGGACTATTCTGAAGTGGCCTTCTATGAGTCCTGATCTGAATCCTATCGAACATCTATGGAAAGAGCTGAAACTTGCAGTCTGGAGAAGGCACCCATCAAACCTGAGACAGCTGGAGCAGTTTGCTCAGGAAGAGTGGGCCAAACTACCTGTTAACAGGTGCAGAAGTCTCATTGAGAGCTACAGAAAATGTTTGATTGCAGTGATTGCCTCTAAAGGTTGTGCAACAAAATATTAGGTTAGCGGTCCCATCATTTTTGTCCATGCCATTTTCATTTGTTTTCTTATTTACAATATTATGTTGAATAAAAAATCAAAAGCAAAGTCTGATTTCTATTAAATATGGAATAAACAATGGTGGATGCCAATTACTTTTGTCAGTTTCAAGTTATTTCAGAGAAAATTGTGCATTCTTCGTTTCTTGTGGAGGGGTACCAACAAATTTGAGCACGTCTGTATATATATATATATATATATATATATATATATATAAATAAAAAGAGTACATGCGAATCTGATAACAGGCTTGTATATAAAAATAAATACAATATTTTAGGTTATATTCTATCAAAACATGTTTTGTAAAAGGCAGCCAAAATGACTGCTTTGGCGGTTCTAAGTGGGCGGGATTATAACTTCCTTATTTTCGCGATCCTGCCTTTCAAATACATGCTTTAATACATGTATTTATGAAAAGTCATAAAACGGACAACCGCATAACTTTCAGACACGCAGAGTAATTTAAATTTGAAAGCCTCAAACTGTCAAAAAGGTTCTAGTGTTAAAGCATCATGAAAACATGGGAAAACTGCAAAATGACCTTACAAATTTACTGTGGTAAACTTTTAAAGGGGACGTATCATGTTCCAATTGGTGTTGAAATCAATACCTGAGCCCTCTATGAGTAAACACTGTCTAAACTAGAACTATTTCAACACGTGCATCTCAGAGATGCAGTGTTTATACAGCTCATTTCAACACGTGTCATCTCAGTAGGGTTGCCAACTTTCCATTGTTCCAAAACCGGACAAAACCAGCAATGAGAACAAAGTGATGGTGTGTGTGTGTACAAATTCCGGTCCAATACTGGACAGTTGGCAACCCTACATGTCAGAGATGCAGTGTTTATGACAGCTCTTAAAGGTACTCTTTGAATTGAGTATTTTGTTTTCAATCTCGACGAGTTCTCTTTTGTTTTTGTTTCAGCCAATCCTTGTGAAAGGTATTGCGGGACACCAGAAACCCCCTGGAAACAGAGGCCGTGTCTATATCATTAAGAACCGTTTGTTTGCCAACGCTCACATCATGTTTTATTACCAATTCTCAGAAACTAAGCATTTATCAATCTGGTTCAGACTGATTGGGTGAACGTGTATTTATGCTACCGGTATCATCAATAAACATGCTGCAGTAAGTAATAAAGAAAAGAACACAGCTTTGATATAGGGTTGTGTAATTTAGACGTGCCATGCTTTACTGGTTATGCAATGCATTGCTACAGTTTACCATGGCATGCTTACCTATGCTTTACCCTGTTTTATTACATTCTCCTAGGCTTTTACTAGGGGAATGTTATATAAGGATGCTGAGATATTAGTATTTAAAAGCATAAGCAAGGCAAAGCGATCTAAGCTTTTAAATGACTGGCAGCAGACATTGTAGAAGTGTACAAGCATGACATGAAAAAAGGCTTCCTTTCATTAGAATGTTAAAAACTCTCAATTCGTTCATGAAAACTGTTAGAGTCATCCACGAGAATGTTAATATAATGGCAGCCAGGATATTGCTGCCCTGTTTCATTCGTATTACCTTTAAGAAGGTTCATAACAAAGATACCATCATTCACAGCAATCGAATTTGCCATAAAGAAGTGCTCACGTTATTAAAGATATAGATACATTTGGAGGAGACTGTTGATTCCGTCCTTTTAAAACGCTCTATCAAACACTAAGGGAAATACTTCTAGAGGCAAGGTCCCAGGTGCATGATAGGTAGTTAAAGCTATCCTGATTTGTATCTGCAACTATTAAACGTTCATTTGAACTCACTGAAAAACACTTCTGGTCAAAACATATTTCTATATGGGTTAGACTTAATTAGGAACACTTGTGTGTGTCTGCCTGTGGCAGGGCAGATTCACGGGGTGTGTTGTATTGTATGATTTAAACATATTTGTTTGTGTTCATTGAAAATACAATGTTTTGTTTGTTATTGTTTGGCAGCATGGATGGGGTTAAAGCCCGTCTCTAAACCCGTGCAGAATGTGCTCATCTCCAGAAGATTAATTTATTACTAATCTGGAGATGGACACCTCTACAAAAACACACAGCTTCGGCTGAGCGTGCGGGGTGTACAAGAGAAGAGGTACGTGGAGAACGAGAGATACAGGAGATAATGCGTTAAAAAAAAGATACTACAATTGCTGCTTGTGCTGGGAGGATCAGAACAGGACCTGTGTGCTGTCACAGTTCGAGATATTATTTTTTGTAACTTTTTATTTTGCTCGGTGAGCAGTGGTTTTTATTTTGCTCGGTGAGCAGTGGTTTTTATTTTGCTCGGTGAGCAGTGGTTTTTATTTTGCTCTCGCAGTGGTTTTTATTTTGCTCTCGCAGTGGTTTTTATTTTGCTCTGTGAGCAGTGGTTTTTATTTTACTCTCGCAGTGGTTTTTATTTTCCTCTGTGAGCAGTGGTTTTTATTTTGCTCTCGCAGTGGTTTTTATTTTCCTCTGTGAGCAGTGGTTTTTATTTTGCACTGTGAGCAGTGGTTTTTATTTTGCTCTCGCAGTGGTTTTTATTTTCCTCTGTGAGCAGTGGTTTTTATTTTGCTATCGCAGTGGTTTTTATTTTCCTCTGTGAGCATGGTTTTTATTTTGCTCTGTGAGCAGTGGTTTTTATTTTGCTCTCGCAGTGGATTTTATTTTGCTCGGTGAGCAGTGTTTTTTATTTTGCTCTCGCAGTGGTTTTTATTTTGCTCGGTGAGCAGTGGTTTTTATTTTGCTCGGTGAGCAGTGGTTTTTATTTTGCTCTGTGAGCTGTGGATTTTATTTTGCTCTGTGAGCTGTGGTTTTTATTTTGCTCTGTGAGCAGTGGTTTTTATTTTGCTCTGTGAGCAGTGGTTTTTATTTTGCTCGGTGAGCAGTGGTTTTTATTTTGCTCTGTGAGCTGTGGATTTTATTTTGCTCTGTGAGCTGTGTTTTTATTTTGCTCTGTGAGCAGTGGTTTTTATTTTGCTCGGTGAACAGTGGTTTTTATTTTGCTCTGTGAGCAGTGGTTTTTATTTTGCTCGGTGAACAGTGGTTTTTATTTTGCTAGGTGAACAGTGTTTTTTATTTTGCTCTGTGAGCAGTGGATTTTATTTTGCTCTGTGAGCAGTGGTTTTTAATTTGCTCGGTGAGCAGTGGTTTTTATTTTGCTCGGTGAGCAGTGTTTTTTATTTTGCTCATTGAGCAGTGTTTTTTATTTTGCTCGGTGAACAGTGTTTTTTATTTTGCTCTGTTAGCAGTGGATTTTATTTTGCTCTGTGAGTAGTGGATTTTATTTTACTCGGTAAGCAGTGGTTTTTATTTTGCTCTCGCAGTGGATTTTATTTTGCTCGGTGAGCAGTGGTTTTTATTTTGCTCGGTGAGCAGTGGTTTTTATTTTGCTCGTTGAGCAGTGGTTTTTATTTTGCTCTGTGAGCAGTGGTTTTTATTTTGCTCGGTGAGCAGTGGTTTTTATTTTGCTCTGTGAGCAGTGGTTTTTATTTTCCTCTGTGAGCAGTGGTTTTTATTTTGCTCTTACAGTGGTTTTTATTTTGCTCTGTGAGCAGTGGTTTTTATTTTGCTCGGTGAGTAGTGGATTTTATTTTGCTCGGTGAGTAGTGTTTTTTATTTTGCTCTCGCAGTGATTTTTATTTTGCTCTCGCAGTGGTTTTTATTTTGCTCTGTGAGCAGTGGTTTTTATTTTGCTCTGTGAGCAGTGGTTTTTATTTTGCTCGGTGAGCAGTGGATTTTATTTTGCTCTGTGAGCAGTGGTTTTTATTTTGCTCTGTGAGCAGTGGTTTTTATTTTGCTCTCGCTGTGGGTTTTATTTTGCTCGATGAGCAGTGGTTTCTATTTTGCTCTCGCAGTGGTTTTTATTTTGCTCTGTGAGCAGTGGTTTTTATTTTGCTCGGTGAGCAGTGTTTTTTTATTTTACTCTGTGAGCAGTGGATTTTATTTTGCTCGGTGAGCAGTGGTTTTTATTTTGTTCACTGAGCAGTGGTTTTTATTTTGCTCGGTGAGCAGTGGATTTTATTTTGCTCTGTGAGCAGTGGATTTTATTTTGCTCTCGCAGTGATTTTTATTTTCCTCTGTGAGCAGTGGTTTTTATTTTGCTCGGTGAGTAGTGTTTTTTATTTTGCTCTCGCAGTGATTTTTATTTTGCTCTCGCAGTGGTTTTTATTTTGCTCTGTGAGCAGTGGTTTTTATTTTGCTATGTGAGCAGTGGATTTTATTTTGCTCGGTGAGCAGTGGTTTTTATTTTGTTCACTGAGCAGTGGTTTTTATTTTGCTCTGTGAGCATTGGATTTTATTTTGCTCTGTGAGCAGTGGATTTTATTTTGCTCTCGCAGTGGTTTTTATTTTGCTCGGTGAGCAGTGGTTTTTATTTTGCCCTCGCAGTGGTTTTTATTTTGCTCGGTGAGCAGTCGTTTTTATTTTGCTCTGTGAGCAGTGGATTTTATTTTGCTCTCGCATTGGTTTTTATTTTGCTCGGTGAGCAGTGGTTTTTATTTTGCTCTCGCAGTGGTTTTTATTTTGCTCTCGCAGTGGTTTTTATTTTGCTCTGTGAGCAGTGGTTTTTATTTTGCTCGCTGAGCAGTGGTTTTTATTTTGCTCAGTGAGCAGTGGATTTTATTTTGCTCTGTGAGCAGTGGTTTTTATTTTGCTCGGTGAGCAGTGGTTTTTATTTTGCTAGGTGAGCAGTGGTTTTTATTTTGCTCTGTGAGCAGTGGTTTTTATTTTGCTCGGTGAGCAGTGGTTTTTATTTTGCTCTGTGAGCAGTGGTTTTTATTTTGCTCGGTGAGCAGTGGTTTTTATTTTGCTCTTGCAGTGGTTTTTATTTTGCTCGGTGAGCAGTGGTTTTTATTTTGCTCTCGCAGTGGTTTTTATTTTGCTCTGTGAGCAGTGGTTTTTATTTTGCTCGGTGAGCAGTGGATTTTATTTTGCTCGGTGAGCAGTGGATTTTATTTTGCTCGGTGAGCAGTGGTTTTTATTTTGCTCGGTGAGCAGTGGTTTTTATTTTGCTCGGTGAGCAGTGGTTTTTATTTTGCTCTCGCAGTGGTTTTTATTTTGCTCTCGCAGTGGTTTTTATTTTGCTCTGTGAGCAGTGGTTTTTATTTTACTCTCGCAGTGGTTTTTATTTTCCTCTGTGAGCAGTGGTTTTTATTTTGCTCTCGCAGTGGTTTTTATTTTCCTCTGTGAGCAGTGGTTTTTATTTTGCACTGTGAGCAGTGGTTTTTATTTTGCTCTCGCAGTGGTTTTTATTTTCCTCTGTGAGCAGTGGTTTTTATTTTGCTATCGCAGTGGTTTTTATTTTCCTCTGTGAGCATGGTTTTTATTTTGCTCTGTGAGCAGTGGTTTTTATTTTGCTCTCGCAGTGGATTTTATTTTGCTCGGTGAGCAGTGTTTTTTATTTTGCTCTCGCAGTGGTTTTTATTTTGCTCGGTGAGCAGTGGTTTTTATTTTGCTCGGTGAGCAGTGGTTTTTATTTTGCTCTGTGAGCTGTGGATTTTATTTTGCTCTGTGAGCTGTGGTTTTTATTTTGCTCTGTGAGCAGTGGTTTTTATTTTGCTCTGTGAGCAGTGGTTTTTATTTTGCTCGGTGAGCAGTGGTTTTTATTTTGCTCTGTGAGCTGTGGATTTTATTTTGCTCTGTGAGCTGTGTTTTTATTTTGCTCTGTGAGCAGTGGTTTTTATTTTGCTCGGTGAACAGTGGTTTTTATTTTGCTCTGTGAGCAGTGGTTTTTATTTTGCTCGGTGAACAGTGGTTTTTATTTTGCTAGGTGAACAGTGTTTTTTATTTTGCTCTGTGAGCAGTGGATTTTATTTTGCTCTGTGAGCAGTGGTTTTTAATTTGCTCGGTGAGCAGTGGTTTTTATTTTGCTCGGTGAGCAGTGTTTTTTATTTTGCTCATTGAGCAGTGTTTTTTATTTTGCTCGGTGAACAGTGTTTTTTATTTTGCTCTGTTAGCAGTGGATTTTATTTTGCTCTGTGAGTAGTGGATTTTATTTTACTCGGTGAGCAGTGGTTTTTATTTTGCTCTCGCAGTGGATTTTATTTTGCTCGGTGAGCAGTGGTTTTTATTTTGCTCGGTGAGCAGTGGTTTTTATTTTGCTCGTTGAGCAGTGGTTTTTATTTTGCTCTGTGAGCAGTGGTTTTTATTTTGCTCGGTGAGCAGTGGTTTTTATTTTGCTCTGTGAGCAGTGGTTTTTATTTTCCTCTGTGAGCAGTGGTTTTTATTTTGCTCTTACAGTGGTTTTTATTTTGCTCTGTGAGCAGTGGTTTTTATTTTGCTCGGTGAGTAGTGGATTTTATTTTGCTCGGTGAGTAGTGTTTTTTATTTTGCTCTCGCAGTGATTTTTATTTTGCTCTCGCAGTGGTTTTTATTTTGCTCTGTGAGCAGTGGTTTTTATTTTGCTCTGTGAGCAGTGGTTTTTATTTTGCTCGGTGAGCAGTGGATTTTATTTTGCTCTGTGAGCAGTGGTTTTTATTTTGCTCTGTGAGCAGTGGTTTTTATTTTGCTCTCGCTGTGGGTTTTATTTTGCTCGATGAGCAGTGGTTTCTATTTTGCTCTCGCAGTGGTTTTTATTTTGCTCTGTGAGCAGTGGTTTTTATTTTGCTCGGTGAGCAGTGTTTTTTTATTTTACTCTGTGAGCAGTGGATTTTATTTTGCTCGGTGAGCAGTGGTTTTTATTTTGTTCACTGAGCAGTGGTTTTTATTTTGCTCGGTGAGCAGTGGATTTTATTTTGCTCTGTGAGCAGTGGATTTTATTTTGCTCTCGCAGTGATTTTTATTTTCCTCTGTGAGCAGTGGTTTTTATTTTGCTCGGTGAGTAGTGTTTTTTATTTTGCTCTCGCAGTGATTTTTATTTTGCTCTCGCAGTGGTTTTTATTTTGCTCTGTGAGCAGTGGTTTTTATTTTGCTATGTGAGCAGTGGATTTTATTTTGCTCGGTGAGCAGTGGTTTTTATTTTGTTCACTGAGCAGTGGTTTTTATTTTGCTCTGTGAGCATTGGATTTTATTTTGCTCTGTGAGCAGTGGATTTTATTTTGCTCTCGCAGTGGTTTTTATTTTGCTCGGTGAGCAGTGGTTTTTATTTTGCCCTCGCAGTGGTTTTTATTTTGCTCGGTGAGCAGTCGTTTTTATTTTGCTCTGTGAGCAGTGGATTTTATTTTGCTCTCGCATTGGTTTTTATTTTGCTCGGTGAGCAGTGGTTTTTATTTTGCTCTCGCAGTGGTTTTTATTTTGCTCTCGCAGTGGTTTTTATTTTGCTCTGTGAGCAGTGGTTTTTATTTTGCTCGCTGAGCAGTGGTTTTTATTTTGCTCAGTGAGCAGTGGATTTTATTTTGCTCTGTGAGCAGTGGTTTTTATTTTGCTCGGTGAGCAGTGGTTTTTATTTTGCTAGGTGAGCAGTGGTTTTTATTTTGCTCTGTGAGCAGTGGTTTTTATTTTGCTCGGTGAGCAGTGGTTTTTATTTTGCTCTGTGAGCAGTGGTTTTTATTTTGCTCGGTGAGCAGTGGTTTTTATTTTGCTCTTGCAGTGGTTTTTATTTTGCTCGGTGAGCAGTGGTTTTTATTTTGCTCTCGCAGTGGTTTTTATTTTGCTCTGTGAGCAGTGGTTTTTATTTTGCTCGGTGAGCAGTGGATTTTATTTTGCTCGGTGAGCAGTGGATTTTATTTTGCTCGGTGAGCAGTGGTTTTTATTTTGCTCGGTGAGCAGTGGTTTTTATTTTGCTCGGTGAGCAGTGGTTTTTATTTTGCTCTCGCAGTGATTTTTATTTTGCTCTCGCAGTGGTTTTTATTTTGCTCTGTGAGCAGTGGTTTATATTTTGCTCTGTGAGCAGTGGTTTTTATTTTGCTCGGTGAGCAGTGGATTTTATTTTGCTCTGTGAGCAGTGGTTTTTATTTTGCTCTGTGAGCAGTGGATTTTATTTTGCTCTCGCTGTGGTTTTTATTTTGCTCGATGAGCAGTGGTTTCTATTTTGCTCTCGCATTGGTTTTTATTTTGCTCTGTGAGCAGTGGTTTTTATTTTGCTCGGTGAGCAGTGTTTTTTTATTTTGCTCTGTGAGCAGTGGATTTTATTTTGCTCGGTGAGCAGTGGTTTTTATTTTGTTCACTGAGCAGTGGTTTTTATTTTGCTCGGTGAGCAGTGGATTTTATTTTGCTCTGTAAGCAGTGGATTTTATTTTGCTCTCGCAGTGGTTTTTATTTTGCTCGGTGAGCAGTGGTTTTTACTTTGCCCTCGCAGTGGTTTTTATTTTGCTCGGTGAGCAGTCGTTTTTATTTTGCTCTGTGAGCAGTGGATTTTATTTTGCTCTCGCAGTGGTTTTTATTTTGCTCGGTGAGCAGTGGTTTTTATTTTGCTCTCGCAGTGGTTTTTATTTTGCTCTGTGAGCAGTGGTTTTTATTTTGCTCGGTGAACAGCAGTTTTTATTTTGCTCGTTGAGCAGTGGATTTTATTTTGCTCTGTGAGCAGTGGTTTTTATTTTGCTCTGTGAGCAGTGGATTTTATTTTGCTCGTTGAGCAGTGGTTTTTATTTTGCTCATTGAGCAGTGGTTTTTATTTTGCTCTGTGAGCATTGGATTTTATTTTGCTCTGTGAGCAGTGGATTTTATTTTGCTCTCGCAGTGGTTTTTATTTTGCTCGGTGAGCAGTGGTTTTTATTTTGCCCTCGCAGTGGTTTTTATTTTGCTCGGTGAGCAGTCGTTTTTATTTTGCTCTGTGAGCAGTGGATTTTATTTTGCTCTCGCATTGGTTTTTATTTTGCTCGGTGAGCAGTGGTTTTTATTTTGCTCTCGCAGTGGTTTTTATTTTGCTCTCGCAGTGGTTTTTATTTTGCTCTGTGAGCAGTGGTTTTTATTTTGCTCGCTGAGCAGTGGTTTTTATTTTGCTCAGTGAGCAGTGGATTTTATTTTGCTCTGTGAGCAGTGGTTTTTATTTTGCTCGGTGAGCAGTGGTTTTTATTTTGCTAGGTGAGCAGTGGTTTTTATTTTGCTCTGTGAGCAGTGGTTTTTATTTTGCTCGGTGAGCAGTGGTTTTTATTTTGCTCTGTGAGCAGTGGTTTTTATTTTGCTCGGTGAGCAGTGGTTTTTATTTTGCTCTTGCAGTGGTTTTTATTTTGCTCGGTGAGCAGTGGTTTTTATTTTGCTCTCGCAGTGGTTTTTATTTTGCTCTGTGAGCAGTGGTTTTTATTTTGCTCGGTGAGCAGTCGATTTTATTTTGCTCGGTGATCAGTGGATTTTATTTTGCTCGGTGAGCAGTGGTTTTTATTTTGCTCGGTGAGCAGTGGTTTTTATTTTGCTCGGTGAGCAGTGGTTTTTATTTTGCTCTCGCAGTGATTTTTATTTTGCTCTCGCAGTGGTTTTTATTTTGCTCTGTGAGCAGTGGTTTATATTTTGCTCTGTGAGCAGTGGTTTTTATTTTGCTCGGTGAGCAGTGGATTTTATTTTGCTCTGTGAGCAGTGGTTTTTATTTTGCTCTGTGAGCAGTGGATTTTATTTTGCTCTCGCTGTGGTTTTTATTTTGCTCGATGAGCAGTGGTTTCTATTTTGCTCTCGCATTGGTTTTTATTTTGCTCTGTGAGCAGTGGTTTTTATTTTGCTCGGTGAGCAGTGTTTTTTTATTTTGCTCTGTGAGCAGTGGATTTTATTTTGCTCGGTGAGCAGTGGTTTTTATTTTGTTCACTGAGCAGTGGTTTTTATTTTGCTCGGTGAGCAGTGGATTTTATTTTGCTCTGTGAGCAGTGGATTTTATTTTGCTCTCGCAGTGGTTTTTATTTTGCTCGGTGAGCAGTGGTTTTTATTTTGCTCTCGCAGTGGTTTTTATTTTGCTCTGTGAGCAGTGGTTTTTATTTTGCTCGGTGAACAGCAGTTTTTATTTTGCTCGTTGAGCAGTGGATTTTATTTTGCTCTGTGAGCAGTGGTTTTTATTTTGCTCTGTGAGCAGTGGATTTTATTTTGCTCGTTGAGCAGTGGTTTTTATTTTGCTCATTGAGCAGTGGTTTTTATTTTGCTCTGTGAGCATTGGATTTTATTTTGCTCTGTGAGCAGTGGATTTTATTTTGCTCTCGCAGTGGTTTTTATTTTGCTCGGTGAGCAGTGGTTTTTATTTTGCCCTCGCAGTGGTTTTTATTTTGCTCGGTGAGCAGTCGTTTTTATTTTGCTCTGTGAGCAGTGGATTTTATTTTGCTCTCGCATTGGTTTTTATTTTGCTCGGTGAGCAGTGGTTTTTATTTTGCTCTCGCAGTGGTTTTTATTTTGCTCTCGCAGTGGTTTTTATTTTGCTCTGTGAGCAGTGGTTTTTATTTTGCTCGCTGAGCAGTGGTTTTTGTTTTGCTCAGTGAGCAGTGGATTTTATTTTGCTCTGTGAGCAGTGGTTTTTATTTTGCTCGGTGAGCAGTGGTTTTTATTTTGCTAGGTGAGCAGTGGTTTTTATTTTGCTCTGTGAGCAGTGGTTTTTATTTTGCTCGGTGAGCAGTGGTTTTTATTTTGCTCGGTGAGCAGTGGTTTTTATTTTGCTCGGTGAGCAGTGGTTTTTATTTTGCTCTTGCAGTGGTTTTTATTTTGCTCGGTGAGCAGTGGTTTTTATTTTGCTCTCGCAGTGGTTTTTATTTTGCTCTGTGAGCAGTGGTTTTTATTTTGCTCGGTGAGCAGTGGATTTTATTTTGCTCGGTGAGCAGTGGATTTTATTTTGCTCGGTGAGCAGTGGTTTTTATTTTGCTCGGTGAGCAGTGGTTTTTATTTTGCTCGGTGAGCAGTGGTTTTTATTTTGCTCTCGCAGTGATTTTTATTTTGCTCTCGCAGTGGTTTTTATTTTGCTCTGTGAGCAGTGGTTTATATTTTGCTCTGTGAGCAGTGGTTTTTATTTTGCTCGGTGAGCAGTGGATTTTATTTTGCTCTGTGAGCAGTGGTTTTTATTTTGCTCTGTGAGCAGTGGATTTTATTTTGCTCTCGCTGTGGTTTTTATTTTGCTCGATGAGCAGTGGTTTCTATTTTGCTCTCGCATTGGTTTTTATTTTGCTCTGTGAGCAGTGGTTTTTATTTTGCTCGGTGAGCAGTGTTTTTTTATTTTGCTCTGTGAGCAGTGGATTTTATTTTGCTCGGTGAGCAGTGGTTTTTATTTTGTTCACTGAGCAGTGGTTTTTATTTTGCTCGGTGAGCAGTGGATTTTATTTTGCTCTGTGAGCAGTGGATTTTATTTTGCTCTCGCAGTGGTTTTTATTTTGCTCGGTGAGCAGTGGTTTTTACTTTGCCCTCGCAGTGGTTTTTATTTTGCTCGGTGAGCAGTCGTTTTTATTTTGCTCTGTGAGCAGTGGATTTTATTTTGCTCTCGCAGTGGTTTTTATTTTGCTCGGTGAGCAGTGGTTTTTATTTTGCTCTCGCAGTGGTTTTTATTTTGCTCTGTGAGCAGTGGTTTTTATTTTGCTCGGTGAACAGCAGTTTTTATTTTGCTCGTTGAGCAGTGGATTTTATTTTGCTCTGTGAGCAGTGGTTTTTATTTTGCTCTGTGAGCAGTGGATTTTATTTTGCTCGTTGAGCAGTGGTTTTTATTTTGCTCATTGAGCAGTGGTTTTTATTTTGCTCGGTGAACAGTGTTTTTTATTTTGCTCTGTTAGCAGTGGATTTTATTTTGCTCTGTGAGTAGTGGATTTTATTTTACTCGGTGAGCAGTGGTTTTTATTTTGCTCTCGCAGTGGTTTTTATTTTGCTCTGTGAGCAGTGGTTTTTATTTTGCTCTGTGACCAGTGGATTTTATTTTGCTCTGTGAGCAGTGGTTTTTATTTTGCTCTTACAGTGGTTTTTATTTTGCTCTGTGAGCAGTGGTTTTTATTTTGCTCGGTGAGTAGTGGATTTTATTTTGCTCGGTGAGTAGTGTTTTTTATTTTGCTCTCGCAGTGATTTTTATTTTGCTCTCGCAGTGGTTTTTATTTTGCTCTGTGAGCAGTGGTTTTTATTTTGCTCTGTGAGCAGTGGTTTTTATTTTGCTCGGTGAGCAGTGGATTTTATTTTGCTCTGTGAGCAGTGGTTTTTATTTTGCTCTGTGAGCAGTGGTTTTTATTTTGCTCCCGCTGTGGGTTTTATTTTGCTCGATGAGCAGTGGTTTCTATTTTGCTCTCGCAGTGGTTTTTATTTTGCTCTGTGAGCAGTGGTTTTTATTTTGCTCGGTGAGCAGTGTTTTTTTATTTTGCTCTGTGAGCAGTGGATTTTATTTTGCTCGGTGAGCAGTGGTTTTTATTTTGTTCACTGAGCAGTGGTTTTTATTTTGCTCGGTGAGCAGTGGATTTTATTTTGCTCTGTGAGCAGTGGATTTTATTTTGCTCTCGCAGTGATTTTTATTTTCCTCTGTGAGCAGTGGTTTTTATTTTGCTCGCTGAGCAGTGGTTTTTATTTTGCTCTGTGAGCAGTGGATTTTATTTTGCTCGGTGAGCAGTGGTTTTTATTTTGTTCACTGAGCAGTGGTTTTTATTTTGCTCTGTGAGCAGTGGATTTTATTTTGCTCTGTGAGTAGTGGATTTTATTTTGCTCTCGCAGTGGTTTTTATTTTGCTCGGTGAGCAGTGGTTTTTGCTTTGCCCTCGCAGTGGTTTTTATTTTGCTCGGTGAGCAGTCGTTTTTATTTTGCTCTGTGAGCAGTGGATTTTATTTTGCTCTCGCATTGGTTTTTATTTTGCTCGGTGAGCAGTGGTTTTTATTTTGCTCTCGCAGTGGTTTTTATTTTGCTCTCGCAGTGGTTTTTATTTTGCTCTGTGAGCAGTGGTTTTTATTTTGCTCGCTGAGCAGTGGTTTTTATTTTGCTCAGTGAGCAGTGGATTTTATTTTGCTCGGTGAGCAGTGGTTTTTATTTTGCTCGGTGAGCAGTGGTTTTTATTTTGCTCTGTGAGCAGTGGATTTTATTTTGCTCTGTGAGCAGTGATTTTTATTTTGCTCTCGCAGTGGTTTTTATTTTGCTCTGTGAGCAGTGGTTTTTATTTTGCTCTGTGAGCAGTGGATTTTATTTTGCTCGGTGAGCAGTGGTTTTTATTTTGTTCACTGAGCAGTGGTTTTTATTTTGCTCTGTGAGCAGTGGATTTTATTTTGCTCTGTGAGCAGTGGATTTTATTTTGCTCTCGCAGTGGTTTTTATTTTGCTCGGTGAGCAGTGGTTTTTGCTTTGCCCTCGCAGTGGTTTTTATTTTGCTCGGTGAGCAGTCGTTTTTATTTTGCTCTGTGAGCAGTGGATTTTATTTTGCTCTCGCATTGGTTTTTATTTTGCTCGGTGAGCAGTGGTTTTTATTTTGCTCTCGCAGTGGTTTTTATTTTGCTCTCGCAGTGGTTTTTATTTTGCTCTGTGAGCAGTGGTTTTTATTTTGCTCGCTGAGCAGTGGTTTTTATTTTGCTCAGTGAGCAGTGGATTTTATTTTGCTCGGTGAGCAGTGGTTTTTATTTTGCTCGGTGAGCAGTGGTTTTTATTTTGCTAGGTGAGCAGTGGTTTTTATTTTGCTCTGTGAGCAGTGGTTTTTATTTTGCTCGGTGAGCAGTGGTTTTTATTTTGCTCTGTGAGCAGTGGTTTTTATTTTGCTCGGTGAGCAGTGGTTTTTATTTTGCTCTCGCAGTGGTTTTTATTTTGCTCTGTGAGCAGTGGTTTTTATTTTGCTCGGTGAGCAGTGGATTTTATTTTGCTCGGTGAGTAGAGTTTTTTATTTTGCTCTCGCAGTGATTTTTATTTTGCTCTCGCAGTGGTTTTTATTTTGCTCTGTGAGCAGTGGTTTATATTTTGCTCTGTGAGCAGTGGTTTTTATTTTGCTCGGTGAGCAGTGGATTTTATTTTGCTCTGTGAGCAGTGGTTTTTATTTTGCTCTGTGAGCAGTGGATTTTATTTTGCTCTCGCTGTGGTTTTTATTTTGCTCGATGAGCAGTGGTTTCTATTTTGCTCTCGCATTGGTTTTTATTTTGCTCTGTGAGCAGTGGTTTTTATTTTGCTCGGTGAGCAGTGTTTTTTTATTTTGCTCAGTGAGCAGTGGATTTTATTTTGCTCGGTGAGCAGTGGTTTTTATTTTGCTCGCTGAGCAGTGGTTTTTATTTTGCTCAGTGAGCAGTGGATTTTATTTTGCTCGGTGAGCAGTGGTTTTTATTTTGCTCGGTGAGCAGTGGTTTTTATTTTGCTAGGTGAGCAGTGGTTTTTATTTTGCTCTGTGAGCAGTGGTTTTTATTTTGCTCGGTGAGCAGTGGTTTTTATTTTGCTCTGTGAGCAGTGGTTTTTATTTTGCTCGGTGAGCAGTGGTTTTTATTTTGCTCTCGCAGTGGTTTTTATTTTGCTCTGTGAGCAGTGGTTTTTATTTTGCTCGGTGAGCAGTGGATTTTATTTTGCTCGGTGAGTAGAGTTTTTTATTTTGCTCTCGCAGTGATTTTTATTTTGCTCTCGCAGTGGTTTTTATTTTGCTCTGTGAGCAGTGGTTTATATTTTGCTCTGTGAGCAGTGGTTTTTATTTTGCTCGGTGAGCAGTGGATTTTATTTTGCTCTGTGAGCAGTGGTTTTTATTTTGCTCTGTGAGCAGTGGATTTTATTTTGCTCTCGCTGTGGTTTTTATTTTGCTCGATGAGCAGTGGTTTCTATTTTGCTCTCGCATTGGTTTTTATTTTGCTCTGTGAGCAGTGGTTTTTATTTTGCTCGCTGAGCAGTGGTTTTTATTTTGCTCAGTGAGCAGTGGATTTTATTTTGCTCGGTGAGCAGTGGTTTTTATTTTGCTCGGTGAGCAGTGGTTTTTATTTTGCTAGGTGAGCAGTGGTTTTTATTTTGCTCTGTGAGCAGTGGTTTTTATTTTGCTCGGTGAGCAGTGGTTTTTATTTTGCTCGGTGAGCAGTGGATTTTACTTTGCCCTCGCAGTGGTTTTTATTTTGCTCGGTGAGCAGTCGTTTTTATTTTGCTCTGTGAGCAGTGGATTTTATTTTGCTCTCGCAGTGGTTTTTATTTTGCTCGGTGAGCAGTGGTTTTTATTTTGCTCTCGCAGTGGTTTTTATTTTGCTCTGTGAGCAGTGGTTATTATTTTGCTCGGTGAACAGCAGTTTTTATTTTGCTCGTTGAGCAGTGGATTTTATTTTGCTCTGTGAGCAGTGGTTTTTATTTTGCTCTGTGAGCAGTGGATTTTATTTTGCTCGTTGAGCAGTGGTTTTTATTTTGCTCATTGAGCAGTGGTTTTTATTTTGCTCGGTGAACAGTGTTTTTTATTTTGCTCTGTGAGCAGTGGATTTTATTTTGCTCTGTGAGTAGTGGATTTTATTTTACTCGGTGAGCAGTGGTTTTTATTTTGCTCTCGCAGTGGTTTTTATTTTGCTCTGTGAGCAGTGGTTTTTATTTTGCTCTGTGACCAGTGGATTTTATTTTGCTCTGTGAGCAGTGGTTTTTATTTTGCTCGGTGAACAGCAGTTTTTATTTTGCTCGTTGAGCAGTGGATTTTATTTTGCTCTGTGAGCAGTGGTTTTTATTTTGCTCTGTTAGCAGTGGATTTTATTTTGCTCTGTGAGTAGTGGATTTTATTTTACTCGGTGAGCAGTGGTTTTTATTTTGCTCGGTGAGCAGTGGATTTTATTTTGCTCGGTGAGCAGTGGTTTTTATTTTGCTCGGTGAGCAGTGGTTTTTATTTTGCTCGTTGAGCAGTGGATTTTATTTTGCTCGGTGAGCAGTGGATTTTATTTTGCTCGGTGAGCAGTGGTTTTTATTTTGCTCGGTGAGCAGTGGTTTTTATTTTGCTCGGTGAGCAGTGGTTTTTATTTTGCTCTCGCAGTGATTTTTATTTTGCTCTCGCAGTGGTTTTTATTTTGCTCTGTGAGCAGTGGTTTATATTTTGCTCTGTGAGCAGTGGTTTTTATTTTGCTCGGTGAGCAGTGGATTTTATTTTGCTCTGTGAGCAGTGGTTTTTATTTTGCTCTGTGAGCAGTGGATTTTATTTTGCTCTCGCTGTGGTTTTTATTTTGCTCGATGAGCAGTGGTTTCTATTTTGCTCTCGCATTGGTTTTTATTTTGCTCTGTGAGCAGTGGTTTTTATTTTGCTCGCTGAGCAGTGGTTTTTATTTTGCTCAGTGAGCAGTGGATTTTATTTTGCTCGGTGAGCAGTGGTTTTTATTTTGCTCGGTGAGCAGTGGTTTTTATTTTGCTAGGTGAGCAGTGGTTTTTATTTTGCTCTGTGAGCAGTGGTTTTTATTTTGCTCGGTGAGCAGTGGTTTTTATTTTGCTCTGTGAGCAGTGGTTTTTATTTTGCTCGGTGAGCAGTGGTTTTTATTTTGCTCTCGCAGTGGTTTTTATTTTGCTCTGTGAGCAGTGGTTTTTATTTTGCTCGGTGAGCAGTGGATTTTATTTTGCTCGGTGAGTAGAGTTTTTTATTTTGCTCTCGCAGTGATTTTTATTTTGCTCTCGCAGTGGTTTTTATTTTGCTCTGTGAGCAGTGGTTTATATTTTGCTCTGTGAGCAGTGGTTTTTATTTTGCTCGGTGAGCAGTGGATTTTATTTTGCTCTGTGAGCAGTGGTTTTTATTTTGCTCTGTGAGCAGTGGATTTTATTTTGCTCTCGCTGTGGTTTTTATTTTGCTCGATGAGCAGTGGTTTCTATTTTGCTCTCGCATTGGTTTTTATTTTGCTCTGTGAGCAGTGGTTTTTATTTTGCTCGGTGAGCAGTGTTTTTTTATTTTGCTCAGTGAGCAGTGGATTTTATTTTGCTCGGTGAGCAGTGGTTTTTATTTTGCTCGCTGAGCAGTGGTTTTTATTTTGCTCAGTGAGCAGTGGATTTTATTTTGCTCGGTGAGCAGTGGTTTTTATTTTGCTCGGTGAGCAGTGGTTTTTATTTTGCTAGGTGAGCAGTGGTTTTTATTTTGCTCTGTGAGCAGTGGTTTTTATTTTGCTCGGTGAGCAGTGGTTTTTATTTTGCTCTGTGAGCAGTGGTTTTTATTTTGCTCGGTGAGCAGTGGTTTTTATTTTGCTCTCGCAGTGGTTTTTATTTTGCTCTGTGAGCAGTGGTTTTTATTTTGCTCGGTGAGCAGTGGATTTTATTTTGCTCGGTGAGTAGAGTTTTTTATTTTGCTCTCGCAGTGATTTTTATTTTGCTCTCGCAGTGGTTTTTATTTTGCTCTGTGAGCAGTGGTTTATATTTTGCTCTGTGAGCAGTGGTTTTTATTTTGCTCGGTGAGCAGTGGATTTTATTTTGCTCTGTGAGCAGTGGTTTTTATTTTGCTCTGTGAGCAGTGGATTTTATTTTGCTCTCGCTGTGGTTTTTATTTTGCTCGATGAGCAGTGGTTTCTATTTTGCTCTCGCATTGGTTTTTATTTTGCTCTGTGAGCAGTGGTTTTTATTTTGCTCGCTGAGCAGTGGTTTTTATTTTGCTCAGTGAGCAGTGGATTTTATTTTGCTCGGTGAGCAGTGGTTTTTATTTTGCTCGGTGAGCAGTGGTTTTTATTTTGCTAGGTGAGCAGTGGTTTTTATTTTGCTCTGTGAGCAGTGGTTTTTATTTTGCTCGGTGAGCAGTGGTTTTTATTTTGCTCGGTGAGCAGTGGTTTTTACTTTGCCCTCGCAGTGGTTTTTATTTTGCTCGGTGAGCAGTCGTTTTTATTTTGCTCTGTGAGCAGTGGATTTTATTTTGCTCTCGCAGTGGTTTTTATTTTGCTCGGTGAGCAGTGGTTTTTATTTTGCTCTCGCAGTGGTTTTTATTTTGCTCTGTGAGCAGTGGTTATTATTTTGCTCGGTGAACAGCAGTTTTTATTTTGCTCGTTGAGCAGTGGATTTTATTTTGCTCTGTGAGCAGTGGTTTTTATTTTGCTCTGTGAGCAGTGGATTTTATTTTGCTCGTTGAGCAGTGGTTTTTATTTTGCTCATTGAGCAGTGGTTTTTATTTTGCTCGGTGAACAGTGTTTTTTATTTTGCTCTGTGAGCAGTGGATTTTATTTTGCTCTGTGAGTAGTGGATTTTATTTTACTCGGTGAGCAGTGGTTTTTATTTTGCTCTCGCAGTGGTTTTTATTTTGCTCTGTGAGCAGTGGTTTTTATTTTGCTCTGTGACCAGTGGATTTTATTTTGCTCTGTGAGCAGTGGTTTTTATTTTGCTCGGTGAACAGCAGTTTTTATTTTGCTCGTTGAGCAGTGGATTTTATTTTGCTCTGTGAGCAGTGGTTTTTATTTTGCTCTGTTAGCAGTGGATTTTATTTTGCTCTGTGAGTAGTGGATTTTATTTTACTCGGTGAGCAGTGGTTTTTATTTTGCTCGGTGAGCAGTGGATTTTATTTTGCTCGGTGAGCAGTGGTTTTTATTTTGCTCGGTGAGCAGTGGTTTTTATTTTGCTCGTTGAGCAGTGGATTTTATTTTGCTCGGTGAGCAGTGGATTTTATTTTGCTCGGTGAGCAGTGGTTTTTATTTTGCTCGGTGAGCAGTGGTTTTTATTTTGCTCGGTGAGCAGTGGTTTTTATTTTGCTCTCGCAGTGATTTTTATTTTGCTCTCGCAGTGGTTTTTATTTTGCTCTGTGAGCAGTGGTTTATATTTTGCTCTGTGAGCAGTGGTTTTTATTTTGCTCGGTGAGCAGTGGATTTTATTTTGCTCTGTGAGCAGTGGTTTTTATTTTGCTCTGTGAGCAGTGGATTTTATTTTGCTCTCGCTGTGGTTTTTATTTTGCTCGATGAGCAGTGGTTTCTATTTTGCTCTCGCATTGGTTTTTATTTTGCTCTGTGAGCAGTGGTTTTTATTTTGCTCGGTGAGCAGTGTTTTTTTATTTTGCTCTGTGAGCAGTGGATTTTATTTTGCTCGGTGAGCAGTGGTTTTTATTTTGTTCACTGAGCAGTGGTTTTTATTTTGCTCGGTGAGCAGTGGATTTTATTTTGCTCTGTGAGCAGTGGATTTTATTTTGCTCTCGCAGTGGTTTTTATTTTGCTCTGTGAGCAGAGGTTTTTATTTTGCTCGGTGAGCAGTGGTTTTTATTTTGCTCGTTGAGCAGTGGTTTTTATTTTGCTCTGTGAGCAGTGGTTTTTATTTTGCTCGGTGAGCAGTGGTTTTTATTTTCCTCTGTGAGCAGTGGTTTTTATTTTCCTCTGTGAGCAGTGGTTTTTATTTTGCTCTTACAGTGGTTTTTATTTTGCTCTGTGAGCAGTGGTTTTTATTTTGCTCGGTGAGTAGTGGATTTTATTTTGCTCGGTGAGTAGTGTTTTTTATTTTGCTCTCGCAGTGATTTTTATTTTGCTCTCGCAGTGGTTTTTATTTTGCTCTGTGAGCAGTGGTTTTTATTTTGCTCTGTGAGCAGTGGTTTTTATTTTGCTTGGTGAGCAGTGGATTTTATTTTGCTCTGTGAGCAGTGGTTTTTATTTTGCTCTGTGAGCAGTGGTTTTTATTTTGCTCTGTGAGCAGTGGTTTTTATTTTGCTCTCGCTGTGGGTTTTATTTTGCTCGATGAGCAGTGGTTTCTATTTTGCTGTCGCAGTGGTTTTTATTTTGCTCTGTGAGCAGTGGTTTTTATTTTGCTCAGTGAGCAGTGTTTTTTTATTTTGCTCTGTGAGCAGTGGATTTTATTTTGCTCGGTGAGCAGTGGTTTTTATTTTGTTCACTGAGCAGTGGTTTTTATTTTGCTCGGTGAGCAGTTGATTTTATTTTGCTCTGTGAGCAGTGGATTTTATTTTGCTCTCGCAGTGATTTTTATTTTCCTCTGTGAGCAGTGGTTTTTATTTTGCTCGGTGAGCAGTGGATTTTATTTTGCTCGGTGAGTAGTGTTTTTTATTTTGCTCTCGCAGTGATTTTTATTTTGCTCTCGCAGTGGTTTTTATTTTGCTCTGTGAGCAGTGGTTTTTATTTTGCTCTGTGAGCAGTGGATTTTATTTTGCTCGGTGAGCAGTGGTTTTTATTTTGTTCACTGAGCAGTGGTTTTTATTTTGCTCGGTGAGCAGTGGATTTTATTTTGCTCTGTGAGCAGTGGATTTTATTTTGCTCTCGCAGTGGTTTTTATTTTGCTCGGTGAGCAGTGGTTTTTACTTTGCCCTCGCAGTGGTTTTTATTTTGCTCGGTGAGCAGTCGTTTTTATTTTGCTCTGTGAGCAGTGGATTTTATTTTGCTCTCGCAGTGGTTTTTATTTTGCTCGGTGAGCAGTGGTTTTTATTTTGCTCTCGCAGTGGTTTTTATTTTGCTCTGTGACCAGTGGATTTTATTTTGCTCTGTGAGCAGTGGTTTTTATTTTGCTCGGTGAACAGCAGTTTTTATTTTGCTCGTTGAGCAGTGGATTTTATTTTGCTCTGTGAGCAGTGGTTTTTATTTTGCTCTGTGAGCAGTGGATTTTATTTTGCTCGTTGAGCAGTGGTTTTTATTTTGCTCTGTGAGCAGTGGATTTTATTTTGCTCGGTGAGCAGTGGTTTTTATTTTGCTCGGTGAGCAGTGGTTTTTATTTTGCTCGGTGAACAGTGTTTTTTATTTTGCTCTGTTAGCAGTGGATTTTATTTTGCTCTGTGAGTAGTGGATTTTATTTTACTCGGTGAGCAGTGGTTTTTATTTTGCTCGGTGAGCAGTGGATTTTATTTTGCTCGGTGAGCAGTGGTTTTTATTTTGCTCGGTGAGCAGTGGTTTTTATTTTGCTCGTTGAGCAGTGTTTTTTATTTTGCTCTGTGAGCAGTGGTTTTTATTTTGCTCGGTGAGCAGTGGTTTTTATTTTGCACTGTGAGCAGTGGTTTTTATTTTCCTCTGTGAGCAGTGGTTTTTATTTTGCTCTTACAGTGGTTTTTATTTTGCTCGATGAGCAGTGGTTTCTATTTTGCTCTCGCAGTGGTTTTTATTTTGCTCTGTGAGCAGTGGTTTTTATTTTGCTCGGTGAGCAGTGGATTTTATTTTGCTCGGTGAGCAGTGGATTTTATTTTGCTCTGTGAGCAGTGGTTTTTATTTTGCTCTCGCTGTGGTTTTTATTTTGCTCGATGAGCAGTGGTTTCTATTGTGCTCTCGCAGTGGTTTTTATTTTGCTCGGTGAGCAGTGGTTTTTATTTTGTTCACTGAGCAGTGGTTTTTATTTTGCTCGGTGAGCAGTGGATTTTATTTTGCTCGGTGAGCAGTGGTTTTTATTTTGCTCTGTGAGCAATGGTTTTTATTTTGCTCGGTGAGCAGTGGATTTTATTTTGCTCTGTGAGCAGTGGTTTTTATTTTGCTCTGTGAGCAGTGGTTTTTATTTTGCTCTCGCTGTGGTTTTTATTTTGCTCGATGAGCAGTGGTTTCTATTTTGCTCTCGCAGTGGTTTTTATTTTGCTCTGTGAGCAGTGGTTTTTATTTTGCTCGGTGAGCAGTGGATTTTATTTTGCTCGGTGAGTAGTGTTTTTTATTTTGCTCTCGCAGTGATTTTTATTTTGCTCTCGCAGTGGTTTTTATTTTGCTCTGGGAGCAGTGGTTTTTATTTTGCTCTGTGAGCAGTGGTTTTTATTTTGCTCGGTGAGCAGTGGATTTTATTTTGCTCTGTGAGCAGTGGTTTTTATTTTGCTCGGTGAACAGTGGTTTTTATTTTGCTAGGTGAACAGTGGATTTTATTTTGCTCTGTGAGCAGTCGTTTTTATTTTGCTCTCGCAGTGGTTTTTATTTTGCTCTGTGAGCAGTGGTTTTTATTTTGCTCTGTGACCAGTGTTTTTTATTTTGCTCTGTGAGCAGTGGTTTTTATTTTGCTCGGTGAACAGCAGTTTTTATTTTGCTCGTTGAGCAGTGGATTTTTATTTTGCTCGGTGAGCAGTGGTTTTTATTTTGCTCGTTGAGCAGTGGATTTTATTTTGCTCTGTGAGCAGTGGATTTTATTTTGCTCTCGCTGTGGTTTTTATTTTGCTCGATGAGCAGTGGTTTCTATTGTGCTCTCGCAGTGGTTTTTATTTTGCTCGGTGAGCAGTGGTTTTTATTTTGTTCACTGAGCAGTGGTTTTTATTTTGCTCGGTGAGCAGTGGATTTTATTTTGCTCGGTGAGCAGTGGTTTTTATTTTGCTCTGTGAGCAATGGTTTTTATTTTGCTCGGTGAGCAGTGGATTTTATTTTGCTCTGTGAGCAGTGGTTTTTATTTTGCTCTGTGAGCAGTGGTTTTTATTTTGCTCTCGCTGTGGTTTTTATTTTGCTCGATGAGCAGTGGTTTCTATTTTGCTCTCGCAGTGGTTTTTATTTTGCTCTGTGAGCAGTGGTTTTTATTTTGCTCGGTGAGCAGTGGATTTTATTTTGCTCGGTGAGTAGTGTTTTTTATTTTGCTCTCGCAGTGATTTTTATTTTGCTCTCGCAGTGGTTTTTATTTTGCTCTGGGAGCAGTGGTTTTTATTTTGCTCTGTGAGCAGTGGTTTTTATTTTGCTCGGTGAGCAGTGGATTTTATTTTGCTCTGTGAGCAGTGGTTTTTATTTTGCTCGGTGAACAGTGGTTTTTATTTTGCTAGGTGAACAGTGGATTTTATTTTGCTCTGTGAGCAGTCGTTTTTATTTTGCTCTCGCAGTGGTTTTTATTTTGCTCTGTGAGCAGTGGTTTTTATTTTGCTCTGTGACCAGTGTTTTTTATTTTGCTCTGTGAGCAGTGGTTTTTATTTTGCTCGGTGAACAGCAGTTTTTATTTTGCTCGTTGAGCAGTGGATTTTTATTTTGCTCGGTGAGCAGTGGTTTTTATTTTGCTCGTTGAGCAGTGGATTTTATTTTGCTCTGTGAGCAGTGGATTTTATTTTCCTCTGTGAGCAGTGGTTTTTATTTTGCTCTTACAGTGGTTTTTATTTTGCTCTGTGAGCAGTGGTTTTTATTTTGCTCGGTGAGTAGTGGATTTTATTTTGCTCGGTGAGTAGTGTTTTTTATTTTGCTCTCGCAGTGATTTTTATTTTGCTCTCGCAGTGGTTTTTATTTTGCTCTGTGAGCAGTGGTTTTTATTTTGCTCGGTGAGCAGTGGATTTTATTTTGCTCTGTGAGCAGTGGTTTTTATTTTGCTCTGTGAGCAGTGGTATTTATTTTGCTCTCGCTGTGGGTTTTATTTTGCTCGATGAGCAGTGGTTTCTATTTTGCTCTCGCAGTGGTTTTTATTTTGCTCTGTGAGCAGTGGTTTTTATTTTGCTCGGTGAGCAGTGTTTTTTTATTTTGCTCTGTGAGCAGTGGATTTTATTTTGCTCGGTGAGCAGTGGTTTTTATTTTGTTCACTGAGCAGTGGTTTTTATTTTGCTCGGTGAGCAGTGGATTTTATTTTGCTCTGTGAGCAGTGGATTTTATTTTGCTCTCGCAGTGATTTTTATTTTCCTCTGTGAGCAGTGGTTTTTATTTTGCTTGGTGAGCAGTGGATTTTATTTTGCTCGGTGAGCAGTGGTTTTTATTTTGCTCTCGCAGTGATTTTTATTTTGCTCTCGCAGTGGTTTTTATTTTGCTCTGTGAGCAGTGGTTTTTATTTTGCTCTGTGAGCAGTGGATTTTATTTTGCTCGGTGAGCAGTGGTTTTTATTTTGTTCACTGAGCAGTGGTTTTTATTTTGCTCGGTGAGCAGTGGATTTTATTTTGCTCTGTGAGCAGTGGATTTTATTTTGCTCTCGCAGTGGTTTTTATTTTGCTCGGTGAGCAGTGGTATTTACTTTGCCCTCGCAGTGGTTTTTATTTTGCTCGGTGAGCAGTCGTTTTTATTTTGCTCTGTGAGCAGTGGATTTTATTTTGCTCTCGCATTGGTTTTTATTTTGCTCGGTGAGCAGTGGTTTTTATTTTGCTCTCGCAGTGGTTTTTATTTTGCTCTGTGAGCAGTGGTTTTATTTTGCTCTTTGACCAGTGGATTTTATTTTGCTCTGTGAGCAGTGGTTTTTATTTTGCTCGGTGAACAGCAGTTTTTATTTTGCTCGTTGAGCAGTGGATTTTATTTTGCTCTGTGAGCAGTGGTTTTTATTTTGCTCTGTGAGCAGTGGATTTTATTTTGCTCGTTGAGCAGTGGTTTTTATTTTGCTCTGTGAGCAGTGGATTTTATTTTGCTCGGTGAGCAGTGGTTTTTATTTTGCTCGGTGAGCAGTGTTTTTTATTTTGCTCGTTGAGCAGTGGTTTTTATTTTGCTCGGTGAACAGTGTTTTTTATTTTGCTCTGTGAGCAGTGGATTTTATTTTGCTCGGTGAGCAGTGGTTTTTATTTTGCTTGGTGAGCAGTGGTTTTTATTTTGCTCTGTGAGCAGTGGATTTTATTTTGCTCGGTGAGCAGTGGTTTTTATTTTGCTTGGTGAGCAGTGGTTTTTATTTTGCTCGTTGAGCAGTGTTTTTTATTTTGCTCTGTGAGCAGTGGTTTTTATTTTGCTCGGTGAGCAGTGGTTTTTATTTTGCACTGTGAGCAGTGGTTTTTATTTTCCTCTGTGAGCAGTGGTTTTTATTTTGCTCTTACAGTGGTTTTTATTTTGCTCGATGAGCAGTGGTTTCTATTTTGCTCTCACAGTGGTTTTTATTTTGCTCTGTGAGCAGTGGTTTTTATTTTGCTCGTTGAGCAGTGGATTTTATTTTGCTCGGTGAGCAGTGGATTTTATTTTGCTCTGTGAGCAGTGGTTTTTATTTTGCTCTCGCTGTGGTTTTTATTTTGCTCGATGAGCAGTGGTTTCTATTTTGCTCTCGCAGTGGTTTTTATTTTGCTCGGTGAGCAGTGGTTTTTATTTTGTTCACTGAGCAGTGGTTTTTATTTTGCTCGGTGAGCAGTGGATTTTATTTTGCTCGGTGAGCAGTGGTTTTTATTTTGCTCTGTGAGCAATGGTTTTTATTTTGCTCGGTGAGCAGTGGATTTTATTTTGCTCTGTGAGCAGTGGTTTTTATTTTGCTCTGTGAGCAGTGGTTTTTATTTTGCTCTCGCTGTGGTTTTTATTTTGCTCGATGAGCAGTGGTTTCTATTTTGCTCTCGCAGTGGTTTTTATTTTGCTCTGTGAGCAGTGGTTTTTATTTTGCTCGGTGAGCAGTGGATTTTATTTTGCTCGGTGAGTAGTGTTTTTTATTTTGCTCTCGCAGTGATTTTTATTTTGCTCTCGCAGTGGTTTTTATTTTGCTCTGTGAGCAGTGGTTTTTATTTTGCTCTGTGAGCAGTGGTTTTTATTTTGCTCGGTGAGCAGTGAATTTTATTTTGCTCTGTGAGCAGTGGTTTTTATTTTGCTCGGTGAACAGTGGTTTTTATTTTGCTAGGTGAACAGTGGTTTTTATTTTGCTCTGTGAGCAGTCGTTTTTATTTTGCTCTCGCAGTGGTTTTTATTTTGCTCTGTGAGCAGTGGTTTTTATTTTGCTCTGTGACCAGTGTTTTTTATTTTGCTATGTGAGCAGTGGTTTTTATTTTGCTCGGTGAACAGCAGTTTTTATTTTGCTCGTTGAGCAGTGGATTTTATTTTGCTCTGTGAGCAGTGGATTTTATTTTGCTCGGTGAGCAGTGGTTTTTATTTTGCTCTGTGAGCAGTGGTTTTTATTTTGCTCGTTGAGCAGTGGATTTTATTTTGCTCTGTGAGCAGTGGATTTTATTTTGCTCTGTGAGCAGTGGATTTTATTTTGCTCGTTGAGCAGAGGTTTTTATTTTGCTCTGTGAGCAGTGGATTTTATTTTGCTCGGTGAGCAGTGGTTTTTATTTTGCTCGGTCAGTAGTGTTTTTTATTTTGCTCTCGCAGTGATTTTTATTTTGCTCTCGCAGTGGTTTTTATTTTGCTCTGTGACCAGTGGATTTTATTTTGCTCTGTGAGCAGTGGATTTTATTTTACTCGATGAGCAGTGGTTTTTATTTTGCTCGGTGAGCAGTGGATTTTATTTTGCTCGGTGAGCAGTGGTTTTTATTTTGCTCGGTGAGCAGTGGTTTTTATTTTGCTCGGTGAGCAGTGGTTTTTATTTTGCTCGTTGAGTAGTGGTTTTTATTTTGCTCGGTGAGCAGTGGTTTTTATTTTGCTCTCGCAGTGGTTTTTATTTTGCTCTGTGAGCAGTGGTTTTTATTTTGCTCGGTGAGCAGTGGATTTTATTTTGCTCGGTGAGTAGTGTTTTTTATTTTGCTCTCGCAGTGATTTTTATTTTGCTCTCGCAGTGGTTTTTATTTTGCTCGGTGAGCAGTGTTTTTTATTTTGCTCGGTGAGCAGTGTTTTTTATTTTGCTCGGTGAGCAGTGTTTTTTATTTTGCTCGTTGAGCAGTGGTTTTTATTTTGCTCGGTGAGCAGTGGATTTTATTTTGCTCGGTGAGCAGTGGTTTTTATTTTGCTCGGTGAGCAGTGGTTTTTATTTTGCTCGGTGAGCAGTGTTTTTTATTTTGCTCGGTGAGCAGTGGATTTTATTTTGCTCGGTGAGCAGTGGTTTTTATTTTGCTCTGTGAGCAGTGGATTTTATTTTGCTCGGTGAACAGTGTTTTTTATTTTCCTCTGTAAGCAGTGGTTTTTATTTTGCTCGGTGAGCAGTGGTTTTTATTTTGCTCTGTGAGCAGTGGTTTTTATTTTGCACTGTGAGCAGTGGTTTTTATTTTGCTCTCGCAATGGTTTTTATTTTGCTCTCGCAGTGGTTTTTATTTTGCTCGGTGAGCAGTGGATCTTATTTTGCTCGTTGAGCAGTGGTTTTTATTTTGCTCGGTGAACAGTGTTTTTTATTTTGCTCTGTGAGCAGTGGATTTTAATTTGCTCTGTGAGCAGTGGATTTTATTTTACTCGGTGAGCAGTGGTTTTTATTTTACTCGGTGAGCAGTGGATTTTATTTTGCTCGGTGAGCAGTGGTTTTTATTTTGCTCGGTGAGCAGTGGTTTTTATTTTGCTCGGTGAGCAGTGGTTTTTATTTTGCTCGTTGAGCAGTGATTTTTATTTTGCTCGGTGAGCAGTGGTTTTTATTTTGCTCTCGGAGTGGTTTTTATTTTGCTCTGTGAGCAGTGGTTTTTATTTTGCTCGGTGAGCAGTGGATTTTATTTTGCTCGGTGAGTAGTGTTTTTTATTTTGCTCTCGCAGTGATTTTTATTTTGCTCTCGCAGTGGTTTTTATTTTGCTCTGTGAGCAGTGGTTTTCATTTTGCTCTGTGAGCAGTGGATTTTATTTTGCTCTAGCTGTGGTTTTTATTTTGCTCGGTGAGCAGTGGTTTCTATTTTGCTCTCGCAGTGGTTTTTATTTTGCTCTGTGAGCAGTGGTTTTTATTTTGCTCGGTGAGCAGTGTTTTTTATTTTGATCTGTGAGCAGTGGATTTTATTTTGCTCGGTGAGCAGTGGTTTTCATTTTGTTCGCTGAGCAGTGGTTTTTATTTTGCTCGGTGAGCAGTGGATTTTATTTTGCTCGGTGAGCAGTGGATTTTATTTTGCTCGGTGAGCAGTGGTTTTTAATTTGCTAGGTGAGCAGTGGTTTTTATTTTGCTCTGTGAGCAGTGGTTTTTATTTTGCTCGGTGAGCAGTGGTTTTTATTTTGCTCTGTGAGCAGTGGTTTTTATTTTGCTCGGTGAGCAGTGGTTTTTATTTTGCTCTCGCAGTGGTTTTTATTTTGCTCTGTGAGCAGTGGTTTTTATTTTGCTCGGTGAGCAGTGGATTTTATTTTGCTCGGTGAGTAGTGTTTTTTATTTTGCTCTCGCAGTGATTTTTATTTTGCTCTCGCAGTGGTTTTTATTTTGCTCTGTGAGCAGTGGTTTTTATTTTGCTCTGTGAGCAGTGGTTTTTATTTTGCTCGGTGAGCAGTGGATTTTATTTTGCTCTGTGAGCAGTGGTTTTTATTTTGCTCTGTGAGCAGTGGATTTTATTTTGCTCTAGCTGTGGTTTTTATTTTGCTCGGTGAGCAGTGGTTTCTATTTTGCTCTCGCAGTGGTTTTTATTTTGCTCTGTGAGCAGTGGTTTTTATTTTGCTCGGTGAGCAGTGTTTTTTATTTTGCACTGTGAGCAGTGGATTTTATTTTGCTCGGTGAGCAGTGGTTTTTATTTTGTTCGCTGAGCAGTGGTTTTTATTTTGCTCGTTGAGCAGTGGTTTTTATTTTGCTCGTTGAGCAGTGTTTTTAATTTTGCTCGTTGAGCAGTGGTTTTTATTTTGCTCGGTGAACAGTGTTTTTTATTTTGCTCGGTGAGTAGTGTTTTTTATTTTGCTCTCGCAGTGATTTTTATTTTGCTCTCGCAGTGGTTTTTATTTTGCTCTGTGAGCAGTGGTTTTCATTTTGCTCTGTGAGCAGTGGATTTTATTTTGCTCTAGCTGTGGTTTTTATTTTGCTCGGTGAGCAGTGGTTTCTATTTTGCTCTCGCAGTGGTTTTTATTTTGCTCTGTGAGCAGTGGTTTTTATTTTGCTCGGTGAGCAGTGTTTTTTATTTTGATCTGTGAGCAGTGGATTTTATTTTGCTCGGTGAGCAGTGGTTTTCATTTTGTTCGCTGAGCAGTGGTTTTTATTTTGCTCGGTGAGCAGTGGATTTTATTTTGCTCGGTGAGCAGTGGATTTTATTTTGCTCGGTGAGCAGTGGTTTTTAATTTGCTAGGTGAGCAGTGGTTTTTATTTTGCTCTGTGAGCAGTGGTTTTTATTTTGCTCGGTGAGCAGTGGTTTTTATTTTGCTCTGTGAGCAGTGGTTTTTATTTTGCTCGGTGAGCAGTGGTTTTTATTTTGCTCTCGCAGTGGTTTTTATTTTGCTCTGTGAGCAGTGGTTTTTATTTTGCTCGGTGAGCAGTGGATTTTATTTTGCTCGGTGAGTAGTTTTTTTATTTTGCTCTCGCAGTGATTTTTATTTTGCTCTCGCAGTGGTTTTTATTTTGCTCTGTGAGCAGTGGTTTTTATTTTGCTCTGTGAGCAGTGGTTTTTATTTTGCTCGGTGAGCAGTGGATTTTATTTTGCTCTGTGAGCAGTGGTTTTTATTTTGCTCTGTGAGCAGTGGATTTTATTTTGCTCTAGCTGTGGTTTTTATTTTGCTCGGTGAGCAGTGGTTTCTATTTTGCTCTCGCAGTGGTTTTTATTTTGCTCTGTGAGCAGTGGTTTTTATTTTGCTCGGTGAGCAGTGTTTTTTATTTTGCACTGTGAGCAGTGGATTTTATTTTGCTCGGTGAGCAGTGGTTTTTATTTTGTTCGCTGAGCAGTGGTTTTTATTTTGCTCGTTGAGCAGTGGTTTTTATTTTGCTCGTTGAGCAGTGTTTTTAATTTTGCTCGTTGAGCAGTGGTTTTTATTTTGCTCGGTGAACAGTGTTTTTTATTTTGCTCTGTGAGCAGTGGATTTTATTTTGCTCTGTGAGCAGTGGATTTTATTTTAGTCGGTGAGCAGTGGTTTTTATTTTGCTCGGTGAGCAGTGGATTTTATTTTGCTCGGTGAGCAGTGGTTTTTATTTTGCTCGGTGAGCAGTGGTTTTTATTTTGCTCGGTGAGCAGTGGTTTTTATTTTGCTCGTTGAGCAGTGATTTTTATTTTGCTCGGTGAGCAGTGGTTTTTATTTTGCTCTCGCAGTGGTTTTTATTTTGCTCTGTGAGCAGTGGTTTTTATTTTGCTCGGTGAGCAGTGGATTTTATTTTGCTCGGTGAGTAGTGTTTTTTATTTTGCTCTCGCAGTGATTTTTATTTTGCTCTCGCAGTGGTTTTTATTTTGCTCTGTGAGCAGTGGTTTTTATTTTGCTCGGTGAGCAGTGGATTTTATTTTGCTCTGTGAGCAGTGGTTTTTATTTTCCTCTGTGAGCAGTGGTTTTCATTTTGCTCTGTGAGCAGTGGATTTTATTTTGCTCTAGCTGTGGTTTTTATTTTGCTCGGTGAGCAGTGGTTTCTATTTTGCTCTCGCAGTGGTTTTTATTTTGCTCTGTGAGCAGTGGTTTTTATTTTGCTCGGTGAGCAGTGTTTTTTATTTTGATCTGTGAGCAGTGGATTTTATTTTGCTCGGTGAGCAGTGGTTTTTATTTTGTTCGCTGAGCAGTGGTTTTTATTTTGCTCGGTGAGCAGTGGATTTTATTTTGCTCGGTGAGCAGTGGATTTTATTTTGCTCGGTGAGCAGTGGTTTTTAATTTGCTAGGTGAGCAGTGGTTTTTATTTTGCTCTGTGAGCAGTGGTTTTTATTTTGCTCGGTGAGCAGTGGTTTTTATTTTGCTCTGTGAGCAGTGGTTTTTATTTTGCTCGGTGAGCAGTGGTTATTATTTTGCTCTCGCAGTGGTTTTTATTTTGCTCTGTGAGCAGTGGTTTTTATTTTGCTCGGTGAGCAGTGGATTTTATTTTGCTCGGTGAGTAGTGTTTTTTATTTTGCTCTCGCAGTAATTTTTATTTTGCTCTCGCAGTGGTTTTTATTTTGCTCTGTGAGCAGTGGTTTTTATTTTGCTCTGTGAGCAGTGGTTTTTATTTTGCTCGGTGAGCAGTGGATTTTATTTTGCTCTGTGAGCAGTGGTTTTTATTTTGCTCTGTGAGCAGTGGATTTTATTTTGCTCCAGCTGTGGTTTTTATTTTGCTCGGTGAGCAGTGGTTTCTATTTTGCTCTCGAAGTGGTTTTTATTTTGCTCTGTGAGCAGTGGATTTTATTTTGCTCGGTGAGCAGTGGTTTTTATTTTGTTCGCTGAGCAGTGGTTTTTATTTTGCTCGGTGAGCAGTGGATTTTATTTTGCTCGGTGAGCAGTGGTTTTTATTTTGCTCGGTGAGCAGTGGTTTTATTTTGCTCGGTGAGCAGTGGTTTTTATTTTGCTCTGTGAGCAGTGGTTTTTATTTTGCTCGGTGAGCAGTGGTTTTTATTTTGCTCTGTGAGCAGTGGTTTTTATTTTGCTCGGTGAGCAGTGGTTTTTATTTTGCTCTTGCAGTGGTTTTTATTTTGCTCGGTGAGCAGTGGTTTTTATTTTGCTCTCGCAGTGGTTTTTATTTTGCTCTGTGAGCAGTGGTTTTTATTTTGCTCGGTGAGCAGTGGATTTTATTTTGCTCGGTGAGTAGTGTTTTTTATTTTGCTCTCGCAGTGATTTTTATTTTGCTCTCGCAGTGGTTTTTATTTTGCTCTGTGAGCAGTGGTTTTTATTTTGCTCGGTGAGCAGTGGATTTTATTTTGCTCGGTGAGCAGTGGTTTTTATTTTGCTCTCGCAGTGGTTTTTATTTTGCTCTGTGAGCAGTGGTTTTTATTTTGCTCGGTGAGCAGTGGATTTTATTTTGCTCTGTGAGCAGTGGTTTTTATTTTGCTCTGTGAGCAGTGGTTTTTATTTTGCTCTGTGAGCAGTGGATTTTATTTTGCTCACGCTGTGGTTTTTATTTTGCTCGATGAGCAGTGGTTTCTATCTTGCTCTCGCAGTGGTTTTTATTTTGCTCTGTGAGCAGTGGTTTTTATTTTGCTCGGTGAGCAGTGTTTTTTATTTTTCTCTGTGAGCAGTGGATTTTATTTTGCTCGGTGAGCAGTGGTTTTTATTTTGTTCGCTGAGCAGTGGTTTTTATTTTGCTCGGTGAGCAGTGGATTTTATTTTGCTCTGTGAGCAGTGGATTTTATTTTGCTCTCGCAGTGGTTTTTATTTTGCTCTGTGAGCAGTGGTTTTTATTTTGCTCGGTGAACAGCAGTTTTTATTTTGCTCGTTGAGCAGTGGATTTTATTTTGCTCTGTGAGCAGTGGTTTTTATTTTGCTCTGTGAGCAGTGGATTTTATTTTGCTCGTTGAGCAGTGGTTTTTATTTTGCTCATTGAGCAGTGGTTTTTATTTTGCTCGGTGAACAGTGTTTTTTATTTTGCTCTGTTAGCAGTGGATTTTATTTTGCTCTGTGAGTAGTGGATTTTATTTTACTCGGTGAGCAGTGGTTTTTATTTTGCTCTCGCAGTGGTTTTTATTTTGCTCTGTGAGCAGTGGTTTTTATTTTGCTCTGTGACCAGTGGATTTTATTTTGCTCTGTGAGCAGTGGTTTTTATTTTGCTCTTACAGTGGTTTTTATTTTGCTCTGTGAGCAGTGGTTTTTATTTTGCTCGGTGAGTAGTGGATTTTATTTTGCTCGGTGAGTAGTGTTTTTTATTTTGCTCTTGCAGTGATTTTTATTTTGCTCTCGCAGTGGTTTTTATTTTGCTCTGTGAGCAGTGGTTTTTATTTTGCTCTGTGAGCAGTGGTTTTTATTTTGCTCGGTGAGCAGTGGATTTTATTTTGCTCTGTGAGCAGTGGTTTTTATTTTGCTCTGTGAGCAGTGGTTTTTATTTTGCTCCCGCTGTGGGTTTTATTTTGCTCGATGAGCAGTGGTTTCTATTTTGCTCTCGCAGTGGTTTTTATTTTGCTCTGTGAGCAGTGGTTTTTATTTTGCTCGGTGAGCAGTGTTTTTTTATTTTGCTCTGTGAGCAGTGGATTTTATTTTGCTCGGTGAGCAGTGGTTTTTATTTTGTTCACTGAGCAGTGGTTTTTATTTTGCTCGGTGAGCAGTGGATTTTATTTTGCTCTGTGAGCAGTGGATTTTATTTTGCTCTCGCAGTGATTTTTATTTTCCTCTGTGAGCAGTGGTTTTTATTTTGCTCGCTGAGCAGTGGTTTTTATTTTGCTCTGTGAGCAGTGGATTTTATTTTGCTCGGTGAGCAGTGGTTTTTATTTTGTTCACTGAGCAGTGGTTTTTATTTTGCTCTGTGAGCAGTGGATTTTATTTTGCTCTGTGAGTAGTGGATTTTATTTTGCTCTCGCAGTGGTTTTTATTTTGCTCGGTGAGCAGTGGTTTTTGCTTTGCCCTCGCAGTGGTTTTTATTTTGCTCGGTGAGCAGTCGTTTTTATTTTGCTCTGTGAGCAGTGGATTTTATTTTGCTCTCGCATTGGTTTTTATTTTGCTCGGTGAGCAGTGGTTTTTATTTTGCTCTCGCAGTGGTTTTTATTTTGCTCTCGCAGTGGTTTTTATTTTGCTCTGTGAGCAGTGGTTTTTATTTTGCTCGCTGAGCAGTGGTTTTTATTTTGCTCAGTGAGCAGTGGATTTTATTTTGCTCGGTGAGCAGTGGTTTTTATTTTGCTCGGTGAGCAGTGGTTTTTATTTTGCTCTGTGAGCAGTGGATTTTATTTTGCTCTGTGAGCAGTGATTTTTATTTTGCTCTCGCAGTGGTTTTTATTTTGCTCTGTGAGCAGTGGTTTTTATTTTGCTCTGTGAGCAGTGGATTTTATTTTGCTCGGTGAGCAGTGGTTTTTATTTTGTTCACTGAGCAGTGGTTTTTATTTTGCTCTGTGAGCAGTGGATTTTATTTTGCTCTGTGAGCAGTGGATTTTATTTTGCTCTCGCAGTGGTTTTTATTTTGCTCGGTGAGCAGTGGTTTTTGCTTTGCCCTCGCAGTGGTTTTTATTTTGCTCGGTGAGCAGTCGTTTTTATTTTGCTCTGTGAGCAGTGGATTTTATTTTGCTCTCGCATTGGTTTTTATTTTGCTCGGTGAGCAGTGGTTTTTATTTTGCTCTCGCAGTGGTTTTTATTTTGCTCTCGCAGTGGTTTTTATTTTGCTCTGTGAGCAGTGGTTTTTATTTTGCTCGCTGAGCAGTGGTTTTTATTTTGCTCAGTGAGCAGTGGATTTTATTTTGCTCGGTGAGCAGTGGTTTTTATTTTGCTCGGTGAGCAGTGGTTTTTATTTTGCTAGGTGAGCAGTGGTTTTTATTTTGCTCTGTGAGCAGTGGTTTTTATTTTGCTCGGTGAGCAGTGGTTTTTATTTTGCTCTGTGAGCAGTGGTTTATATTTTGCTCTGTGAGCAGTGGTTTTTATTTTGCTCGGTGAGCAGTGGATTTTATTTTGCTCTGTGAGCAGTGGTTTTTATTTTGCTCTGTGAGCAGTGGATTTTATTTTGCTCTCGCTGTGGTTTTTATTTTGCTCGATGAGCAGTGGTTTCTATTTTGCTCTCGCATTGGTTTTTATTTTGCTCTGTGAGCAGTGGTTTTTATTTTGCTCGGTGAGCAGTGTTTTTTTATTTTGCTCAGTGAGCAGTGGATTTTATTTTGCTCGGTGAGCAGTGGTTTTTATTTTGCTCGCTGAGCAGTGGTTTTTATTTTGCTCAGTGAGCAGTGGATTTTATTTTGCTCGGTGAGCAGTGGTTTTTATTTTGCTCGGTGAGCAGTGGTTTTTATTTTGCTAGGTGAGCAGTGGTTTTTATTTTGCTCTGTGAGCAGTGGTTTTTATTTTGCTCGGTGAGCAGTGGTTTTTATTTTGCTCTGTGAGCAGTGGTTTTTATTTTGCTCGGTGAGCAGTGGTTTTTATTTTGCTCTCGCAGTGGTTTTTATTTTGCTCTGTGAGCAGTGGTTTTTATTTTGCTCGGTGAGCAGTGGATTTTATTTTGCTCGGTGAGTAGAGTTTTTTATTTTGCTCTCGCAGTGATTTTTATTTTGCTCTCGCAGTGGTTTTTATTTTGCTCTGTGAGCAGTGGTTTATATTTTGCTCTGTGAGCAGTGGTTTTTATTTTGCTCGGTGAGCAGTGGATTTTATTTTGCTCTGTGAGCAGTGGTTTTTATTTTGCTCTGTGAGCAGTGGATTTTATTTTGCTCTCGCTGTGGTTTTTATTTTGCTCGATGAGCAGTGGTTTCTATTTTGCTCTCGCATTGGTTTTTATTTTGCTCTGTGAGCAGTGGTTTTTATTTTGCTCGCTGAGCAGTGGTTTTTATTTTGCTCAGTGAGCAGTGGATTTTATTTTGCTCGGTGAGCAGTGGTTTTTATTTTGCTCGGTGAGCAGTGGTTTTTATTTTGCTAGGTGAGCAGTGGTTTTTATTTTGCTCTGTGAGCAGTGGTTTTTATTTTGCTCGGTGAGCAGTGGTTTTTACTTTGCCCTCGCAGTGGTTTTTATTTTGCTCGGTGAGCAGTCGTTTTTATTTTGCTCTGTGAGCAGTGGATTTTATTTTGCTCTCGCAGTGGTTTTTATTTTGCTCGGTGAGCAGTGGTTTTTATTTTGCTCTCGCAGTGGTTTTTATTTTGCTCTGTGAGCAGTGGTTATTATTTTGCTCGGTGAACAGCAGTTTTTATTTTGCTCGTTGAGCAGTGGATTTTATTTTGCTCTGTGAGCAGTGGTTTTTATTTTGCTCTGTGAGCAGTGGATTTTATTTTGCTCGTTGAGCAGTGGTTTTTATTTTGCTCATTGAGCAGTGGTTTTTATTTTGCTCGGTGAACAGTGTTTTTTATTTTGCTCTGTGAGCAGTGGATTTTATTTTGCTCTGTGAGTAGTGGATTTTATTTTACTCGGTGAGCAGTGGTTTTTATTTTGCTCTCGCAGTGGTTTTTATTTTGCTCTGTGAGCAGTGGTTTTTATTTTGCTCTGTGACCAGTGGATTTTATTTTGCTCTGTGAGCAGTGGTTTTTATTTTGCTCGGTGAACAGCAGTTTTTATTTTGCTCGTTGAGCAGTGGATTTTATTTTGCTCTGTGAGCAGTGGTTTTTATTTTGCTCTGTTAGCAGTGGATTTTATTTTGCTCTGTGAGTAGTGGATTTTATTTTGCTCTGTGAGCAGTGGTTTTTATTTTGCTCGGTGAGCAGTGGTTTTTATTTTGCTCTGTGAGCAGTGATTTTTATTTTGCTCGGTGAGCAGTGGTTTTTATTTTGCTCTCGCAGTGGTTTTTATTTTGCTCTGTGAGCAGTGGTTTTTATTTTGCTCGGTGAGCAGTGGATTTTATTTTGCTCGGTGAGTAGAGTTTTTTATTTTGCTCTCGCAGTGATTTTTATTTTGCTCTCGCAGTGGTTTTTATTTTGCTCTGTGAGCAGTGGTTTATATTTTGCTCTGTGAGCAGTGGTTTTTATTTTGCTCGGTGAGCAGTGGATTTTATTTTGCTCTGTGAGCAGTGGTTTTTATTTTGCTCTGTGAGCAGTGGATTTTATTTTGCTCTCGCTGTGGTTTTTATTTTGCTCGATGAGCAGTGGTTTCTATTTTGCTCTCGCATTGGTTTTTATTTTGCTCTGTGAGCAGTGGTTTTTATTTTGCTCGCTGAGCAGTGGTTTTTATTTTGCTCAGTGAGCAGTGGATTTTATTTTGCTCGGTGAGCAGTGGTTTTTATTTTGCTCGGTGAGCAGTGGTTTTTATTTTGCTAGGTGAGCAGTGGTTTTTATTTTGCTCTGTGAGCAGTGGTTTTTATTTTGCTCGGTGAGCAGTGGTTTTTATTTTGCTCGGTGAGCAGTGGTTTTTACTTTGCCCTCGCAGTGGTTTTTATTTTGCTCGGTGAGCAGTCGTTTTTATTTTGCTCTGTGAGCAGTGGATTTTATTTTGCTCTCGCAGTGGTTTTTATTTTGCTCGGTGAGCAGTGGTTTTTATTTTGCTCTCGCAGTGGTTTTTATTTTGCTCTGTGAGCAGTGGTTATTATTTTGCTCGGTGAACAGCAGTTTTTATTTTGCTCGTTGAGCAGTGGATTTTATTTTGCTCTGTGAGCAGTGGTTTTTATTTTGCTCTGTGAGCAGTGGATTTTATTTTGCTCGTTGAGCAGTGGTTTTTATTTTGCTCATTGAGCAGTGGTTTTTATTTTGCTCGGTGAACAGTGTTTTTTATTTTGCTCTGTGAGCAGTGGATTTTATTTTGCTCTGTGAGTAGTGGATTTTATTTTACTCGGTGAGCAGTGGTTTTTATTTTGCTCTCGCAGTGGTTTTTATTTTGCTCTGTGAGCAGTGGTTTTTATTTTGCTCTGTGACCAGTGGATTTTATTTTGCTCTGTGAGCAGTGGTTTTTATTTTGCTCGGTGAACAGCAGTTTTTATTTTGCTCGTTGAGCAGTGGATTTTATTTTGCTCTGTGAGCAGTGGTTTTTATTTTGCTCTGTTAGCAGTGGATTTTATTTTGCTCTGTGAGTAGTGGATTTTATTTTACTCGGTGAGCAGTGGTTTTTATTTTGCTCGGTGAGCAGTGGATTTTATTTTGCTCGGTGAGCAGTGGTTTTTATTTTGCTCGGTGAGCAGTGGTTTTTATTTTGCTCGTTGAGCAGTGGATTTTATTTTGCTCGGTGAGCAGTGGATTTTATTTTGCTCGGTGAGCAGTGGTTTTTATTTTGCTCGGTGAGCAGTGGTTTTTATTTTGCTCGGTGAGCAGTGTTTTTTATTTTGCTCTCGCAGTGATTTTTATTTTGCTCTCGCAGTGGTTTTTATTTTGCTCTGTGAGCAGTGGTTTATATTTTGCTCTGTGAGCAATGGTTTTTATTTTGCTCGGTGAGCAGTGGATTTTATTTTGCTCTGTGAGCAGTGGTTTTTATTTTGCTCTGTGAGCAGTGGATTTTATTTTGCTCTCGCTGTGGTTTTTATTTTGCTCGATGAGCAGTGGTTTCTATTTTGCTCTCGCATTGGTTTTTATTTTGCTCTGTGAGCAGTGGTTTTTATTTTGCTCGCTGAGCAGTGGTTTTTATTTTGCTCAGTGAGCAGTGGATTTTATTTTGCTCGGTGAGCAGTGGTTTTTATTTTGCTCGGTGAGCAGTGGTTTTTATTTTGCTAGGTGAGCAGTGGTTTTTATTTTGCTCTGTGAGCAGTGGTTTTTATTTTGCTCGGTGAGCAGTGGTTTTTATTTTGCTCTGTGAGCAGTGGTTTTTATTTTGCTCGGTGAGCAGTGGTTTTTATTTTGCTCTCGCAGTGGTTTTTATTTTGCTCTGTGAGCAGTGGTTTTTATTTTGCTCGGTGAGCAGTGGATTTTATTTTGCTCGGTGAGTAGAGTTTTTTATTTTGCTCTCGCAGTGATTTTTATTTTGCTCTCGCAGTGGTTTTTATTTTGCTCTGTGAGCAGTGGTTTATATTTTGCTCTGTGAGCAGTGGTTTTTATTTTGCTCGGTGAGCAGTGGATTTTATTTTGCTCTGTGAGCAGTGGTTTTTATTTTGCTCTGTGAGCAGTGGATTTTATTTTGCTCTCGCTGTGGTTTTTATTTTGTTCGATGAGCAGTGGTTTCTATTTTGCTCTCGCATTGGTTTTTATTTTGCTCTGTGAGCAGTGGTTTTTATTTTGCTCGCTGAGCAGTGGTTTTTATTTTGCTCAGTGAGCAGTGGATTTTATTTTGCTCGGTGAGCAGTGGTTTTTATTTTGCTCGGTGAGCAGTGGTTTTTATTTTGCTAGGTGAGCAGTGGTTTTTATTTTGCTCTGTGAGCAGTGGTTTTTATTTTGCTCGGTGAGCAGTGGTTTTTATTTTGCTCGGTGAGCAGTGGTTTTTACTTTGCCCTCGCAGTGGTTTTTATTTTGCTCGGTGAGCAGTCGTTTTTATTTTGCTCTGTGAGCAGTGGATTTTATTTTGCTCTCGCAGTGGTTTTTATTTTGCTCGGTGAGCAGTGGTTTTTATTTTGCTCTCGCAGTGGTTTTTATTTTGCTCTGTGAGCAGTGGTTATTATTTTGCTCGGTGAACAGCAGTTTTTATTTTGCTCGTTGAGCAGTGGATTTTATTTTGCTCTGTGAGCAGTGGTTTTTATTTTGCTCTGTGAGCAGTGGATTTTATTTTGCTCGTTGAGCAGTGGTTTTTATTTTGCTCATTGAGCAGTGGTTTTTATTTTGCTCGGTGAACAGTGTTTTTTATTTTGCTCTGTGAGCAGTGGATTTTATTTTGCTCTGTGAGTAGTGGATTTTATTTTACTCGGTGAGCAGTGGTTTTTATTTTGCTCTCGCAGTGGTTTTTATTTTGCTCTGTGAGCAGTGGTTTTTATTTTGCTCTGTGACCAGTGGATTTTATTTTGCTCTGTGAGCAGTGGTTTTTATTTTGCTCGGTGAACAGCAGTTTTTATTTTGCTCGTTGAGCAGTGGATTTTATTTTGCTCTGTGAGCAGTGGTTTTTATTTTGCTCTGTTAGCAGTGGATTTTATTTTGCTCTGTGAGTAGTGGATTTTATTTTACTCGGTGAGCAGTGGTTTTTATTTTGCTCGGTGAGCAGTGGATTTTATTTTGCTCGGTGAGCAGTGGTTTTTATTTTGCTCGGTGAGCAGTGGTTTTTATTTTGCTCGTTGAGCAGTGGATTTTATTTTGCTCGGTGAGCAGTGGATTTTATTTTGCTCGGTGAGCAGTGGTTTTTATTTTGCTCGGTGAGCAGTGGTTTTTATTTTGCTCGGTGAGCAGTGGTTTTTATTTTGCTCTCGCAGTGATTTTTATTTTGCTCTCGCAGTGGTTTTTATTTTGCTCTGTGAGCAGTGGTTTATATTTTGCTCTGTGAGCAGTGGTTTTTATTTTGCTCGGTGAGCAGTGGATTTTATTTTGCTCTGTGAGCAGTGGTTTTTATTTTGCTCTGTGAGCAGTGGATTTTATTTTGCTCTCGCTGTGGTTTTTATTTTGCTCGATGAGCAGTGGTTTCTATTTTGCTCTCGCATTGGTTTTTATTTTGCTCTGTGAGCAGTGGTTTTTATTTTGCTCGCTGAGCAGTGGTTTTTATTTTGCTCAGTGAGCAGTGGATTTTATTTTGCTCGGTGAGCAGTGGTTTTTATTTTGCTCGGTGAGCAGTGGTTTTTATTTTGCTAGGTGAGCAGTGGTTTTTATTTTGCTCTGTGAGCAGTGGTTTTTATTTTGCTCGGTGAGCAGTGGTTTTTATTTTGCTCTGTGAGCAGTGGTTTTTATTTTGCTCGGTGAGCAGTGGTTTTTATTTTGCTCTCGCAGTGGTTTTTATTTTGCTCTGTGAGCAGTGGTTTTTATTTTGCTCGGTGAGCAGTGGATTTTATTTTGCTCGGTGAGTAGAGTTTTTTATTTTGCTCTCGCAGTGATTTTTATTTTGCTCTCGCAGTGGTTTTTATTTTGCTCTGTGAGCAGTGGTTTATATTTTGCTCTGTGAGCAGTGGTTTTTATTTTGCTCGGTGAGCAGTGGATTTTATTTTGCTCTCGCTGTGGTTTTTATTTTGCTCGATGAGCAGTGGTTTCTATTTTGCTCTCGCATTGGTTTTTATTTTGCTCTGTGAGCAGTGGTTTTTATTTTGCTCGCTGAGCAGTGGTTTTTATTTTGCTCAGTGAGCAGTGGATTTTATTTTGCTCGGTGAGCAGTGGTTTTTATTTTGCTCGGTGAGCAGTGGTTTTTATTTTGCTAGGTGAGCAGTGGTTTTTATTTTGCTCTGTGAGCAGTGGTTTTTATTTTGCTCGGTGAGCAGTGGTTTTTATTTTGCTCGGTGAGCAGTGGTTTTTACTTTGCCCTCGCAGTGGTTTTTATTTTGCTCGGTGAGCAGTCGTTTTTATTTTGCTCTGTGAGCAGTGGATTTTATTTTGCTCTCGCAGTGGTTTTTATTTTGCTCGGTGAGCAGTGGTTTTTATTTTGCTCTCGCAGTGGTTTTTATTTTGCTCTGTGAGCAGTGGTTATTATTTTGCTCGGTGAACAGCAGTTTTTATTTTGCTCGTTGAGCAGTGGATTTTATTTTGCTCTGTGAGCAGTGGTTTTTATTTTGCTCTGTGAGCAGTGGATTTTATTTTGCTCGTTGAGCAGTGGTTTTTATTTTGCTCATTGAGCAGTGGTTTTTATTTTGCTCGGTGAACAGTGTTTTTTATTTTGCTCTGTGAGCAGTGGATTTTATTTTGCTCTGTGAGTAGTGGATTTTATTTTACTCGGTGAGCAGTGGTTTTTATTTTGCTCTCGCAGTGGTTTTTATTTTGCTCTGTGAGCAGTGGTTTTTATTTTGCTCTGTGACCAGTGGATTTTATTTTGCTCTGTGAGCAGTGGTTTTTATTTTGCTCGGTGAACAGCAGTTTTTATTTTGCTCGTTGAGCAGTGGATTTTATTTTGCTCTGTGAGCAGTGGTTTTTATTTTGCTCTGTTAGCAGTGGATTTTATTTTGCTCTGTGAGTAGTGGATTTTATTTTACTCGGTGAGCAGTGGTTTTTATTTTGCTCGGTGAGCAGTGGATTTTATTTTGCTCGGTGAGCAGTGGTTTTTATTTTGCTCGGTGAGCAGTGGTTTTTATTTTGCTTGTTGAGCAGTGGATTTTATTTTGCTCGGTGAGCAGTGGATTTTATTTTGCTCGGTGAGCAGTGGTTTTTATTTTGCTCGGTGAGCAGTGGTTTTTATTTTGCTCGGTGAGCAGTGGTTTTTATTTTGCTCTCGCAGTGATTTTTATTTTGCTCTCGCAGTGGTTTTTATTTTGCTCTGTGAGCAGTGGTTTATATTTTGCTCTGTGAGCAGTGGTTTTTATTTTGCTCGGTGAGCAGTGGATTTTATTTTGCTCTGTGAGCAGTGGTTTTTATTTTGCTCTGTGAGCAGTGGATTTTATTTTGCTCTCGCTGTGGTTTTTATTTTGCTCGATGAGCAGTGGTTTCTATTTTGCTCTCGCATTGGTTTTTATTTTGCTCTGTGAGCAGTGGTTTTTATTTTGCTCGGTGAGCAGTGTTTTTTTATTTTGCTCTGTGAGCAGTGGATTTTATTTTGCTCGGTGAGCAGTGGTTTTTATTTTGTTCACTGAGCAGTGGTTTTTATTTTGCTCGGTGAGCAGTGGATTTTATTTTGCTCTGTGAGCAGTGGATTTTATTTTGCTCTCGCAGTGGTTTTTATTTTGCTCTGTGAGCAGAGGTTTTTATTTTGCTCGGTGAGCAGTGGTTTTTATTTTGCTCGTTGAGCAGTGGTTTTTATTTTGCTCTGTGAGCAGTGGTTTTTATTTTGCTCGGTGAGCAGTGGTTTTTATTTTCCTCTGTGAGCAGTGGTTTTTATTTTCCTCTGTGAGCAGTGGTTTTTATTTTGCTCTTACAGTGGTTTTTATTTTGCTCTGTGAGCAGTGGTTTTTATTTTGCTCGGTGAGTAGTGGATTTTATTTTGCTCGGTGAGTAGTGTTTTTTATTTTGCTCTCGCAGTGATTTTTATTTTGCTCTCGCAGTGGTTTTTATTTTGCTCTGTGAGCAGTGGTTTTTATTTTGCTCTGTGAGCAGTGGTTTTTATTTTGCTTGGTGAGCAGTGGATTTTATTTTGCTCTGTGAGCAGTGGTTTTTATTTTGCTCTGTGAGCAGTGGTTTTTATTTTGCTCTGTGAGCAGTGGTTTTTATTTTGCTCTCGCTGTGGGTTTTATTTTGCTCGATGAGCAGTGGTTTCTATTTTGCTGTCGCAGTGGTTTTTATTTTGCTCTGTGAGCAGTGGTTTTTATTTTGCTCAGTGAGCAGTGTTTTTTTATTTTGCTCTGTGAGCAGTGGATTTTATTTTGCTCGGTGAGCAGTGGTTTTTATTTTGTTCACTGAGCAGTGGTTTTTATTTTGCTCGGTGAGCAGTTGATTTTATTTTGCTCTGTGAGCAGTGGATTTTATTTTGCTCTCGCAGTGATTTTTATTTTCCTCTGTGAGCAGTGGTTTTTATTTTGCTCGGTGAGCAGTGGATTTTATTTTGCTCGGTGAGTAGTGTTTTTTATTTTGCTCTCGCAGTGATTTTTATTTTGCTCTCGCAGTGGTTTTTATTTTGCTCTGTGAGCAGTGGTTTTTATTTTGCTCTGTGAGCAGTGGATTTTATTTTGCTCGGTGAGCAGTGGTTTTTATTTTGTTCACTGAGCAGTGGTTTTTATTTTGCTCGGTGAGCAGTGGATTTTATTTTGCTCTGTGAGCAGTGGATTTTATTTTGCTCTCGCAGTGGTTTTTATTTTGCTCGGTGAGCAGTGGTTTTTACTTTGCCCTCGCAGTGGTTTTTATTTTGCTCGGTGAGCAGTCGTTTTTATTTTGCTCTGTGAGCAGTGGATTTTATTTTGCTCTCGCAGTGGTTTTTATTTTGCTCGGTGAGCAGTGGTTTTTATTTTGCTCTCGCAGTGGTTTTTATTTTGCTCTGTGACCAGTGGATTTTATTTTGCTCTGTGAGCAGTGGTTTTTATTTTGCTCGGTGAACAGCAGTTTTTATTTTGCTCGTTGAGCAGTGGATTTTATTTTGCTCGGTGAACAGCAGTTTTTATTTTGCTCTGTGAGCAGTGGATTTTATTTTGCTCTGTGAGCAGTGGTTTTTATTTTGCTCTGTGAGCAGTGGATTTTATTTTGCTCGTTGAGCAGTGGTTTTTATTTTGCTCTGTGAGCAGTGGATTTTATTTTGCTCGGTGAGCAGTGGTTTTTATTTTGCTCGGTGAGCAGTGGTTTTTATTTTGCTCGGTGAACAGTGTTTTTTATTTTGCTCTGTTAGCAGTGGATTTTATTTTGCTCTGTGAGTAGTGGATTTTATTTTACTCGGTGAGCAGTGGTTTTTATTTTGCTCGGTGAGCAGTGGATTTTATTTTGCTCGGTGAGCAGTGGTTTTTATTTTGCTCGGTGAGCAGTGGTTTTTATTTTGCTCGTTGAGCAGTGTTTTTTATTTTGCTCTGTGAGCAGTGGTTTTTATTTTGCTCGGTGAGCAGTGGTTTTTATTTTGCACTGTGAGCAGTGGTTTTTATTTTCCTCTGTGAGCAGTGGTTTTTATTTTGCTCTTACAGTGGTTTCTATTTTGCTCTCGCAGTGGTTTTTATTTTGCTCTGTGAGCAGTGGTTTTTATTTTGCTCGGTGAGCAGTGGATTTTATTTTGCTCGGTGAGCAGTGGATTTTATTTTGCTCTGTGAGCAGTGGTTTTTATTTTGCTCTCGCTGTGGTTTTTATTTTGCTCGATGAGCAGTGGTTTCTATTGTGCTCTCGCAGTGGTTTTTATTTTGCTCGGTGAGCAGTGGTTTTTATTTTGTTCACTGAGCAGTGGTTTTTATTTTGCTCGGTGAGCAGTGGATTTTATTTTGCTCGGTGAGCAGTGGTTTTTATTTTGCTCTGTGAGCAATGGTTTTTATTTTGCTCGGTGAGCAGTGGATTTTATTTTGCTCTGTGAGCAGTGGTTTTTATTTTGCTCTGTGAGCAGTGGTTTTTATTTTGCTCTCGCTGTGGTTTTTATTTTGCTCGATGAGCAGTGGTTTCTATTTTGCTCTCGCAGTGGTTTTTATTTTGCTCTGTGAGCAGTGGTTTTTATTTTGCTCGGTGAGCAGTGGATTTTATTTTGCTCGGTGAGTAGTGTTTTTTATTTTGCTCTCGCAGTGATTTTTATTTTGCTCTCGCAGTGGTTTTTATTTTGCTCTGGGAGCAGTGGTTTTTATTTTGCTCTGTGAGCAGTGGTTTTTATTTTGCTCGGTGAGCAGTGGATTTTATTTTGCTCTGTGAGCAGTGGTTTTTATTTTGCTCGGTGAACAGTGGTTTTTATTTTGCTAGGTGAACAGTGGATTTTATTTTGCTCTGTGAGCAGTCGTTTTTATTTTGCTCTCGCAGTGGTTTTTATTTTGCTCTGTGAGCAGTGGTTTTTATTTTGCTCTGTGACCAGTGTTTTTTATTTTGCTCTGTGAGCAGTGGTTTTTATTTTGCTCGGTGAACAGCAGTTTTTATTTTGCTCGTTGAGCAGTGGATTTTTATTTTGCTCGGTGAGCAGTGGTTTTTATTTTGCTCGTTGAGCAGTGGATTTTATTTTGCTCTGTGAGCAGTGGATTTTATTTTCCTCTGTGAGCAGTGGTTTTTATTTTGCTCTTACAGTGGTTTTTATTTTGCTCTGTGAGCAGTGGTTTTTATTTTGCTCGGTGAGTAGTGGATTTTATTTTGCTCGGTGAGTAGTGTTTTTTATTTTGCTCTCGCAGTGATTTTTATTTTGCTCTCGCAGTGGTTTTTATTTTGCTCTGTGAGCAGTGGTTTTTATTTTGCTCGGTGAGCAGTGGATTTTATTTTGCTCTGTGAGCAGTGGTTTTTATTTTGCTCTGTGAGCAGTGGTATTTATTTTGCTCTCGCTGTGGGTTTTATTTTGCTCGATGAGCAGTGGTTTCTATTTTGCTCTCGCAGTGGTTTTTATTTTGCTCTGTGAGCAGTGGTTTTTATTTTGCTCGGTGAGCAGTGTTTTTTTATTTTGCTCTGTGAGCAGTGGATTTTATTTTGCTCGGTGAGCAGTGGTTTTTATTTTGTTCACTGAGCAGTGGTTTTTATTTTGCTCGGTGAGCAGTGGATTTTATTTTGCTCTGTGAGCAGTGGATTTTATTTTGCTCTCGCAGTGATTTTTATTTTCCTCTGTGAGCAGTGGTTTTTATTTTGCTTGGTGAGCAGTGGATTTTATTTTGCTCGGTGAGCAGTGGTTTTTATTTTGCTCTCGCAGTGATTTTTATTTTGCTCTCGCAGTGGTTTTTATTTTGCTCTGTGAGCAGTGGTTTTTATTTTGCTCTGTGAGCAGTGGATTTTATTTTGCTCGGTGAGCAGTGGTTTTTATTTTGTTCACTGAGCAGTGGTTTTTATTTTGCTCGGTGAGCAGTGGATTTTATTTTGCTCTGTGAGCAGTGGATTTTATTTTGCTCTCGCAGTGGTTTTTATTTTGCTCGGTGAGCAGTGGTATTTACTTTGCCCTCGCAGTGGTTTTTATTTTGCTCGGTGAGCAGTCGTTTTTATTTTGCTCTGTGAGCAGTGGATTTTATTTTGCTCTCGCATTGGTTTTTATTTTGCTCGGTGAGCAGTGGTTTTTATTTTGCTCTCGCAGTGGTTTTTATTTTGCTCTGTGAGCAGTGGTTTTATTTTGCTCTTTGACCAGTGGATTTTATTTTGCTCTGTGAGCAGTGGTTTTTATTTTGCTCGGTGAACAGCAGTTTTTATTTTGCTCGTTGAGCAGTGGATTTTATTTTGCTCTGTGAGCAGTGGTTTTTATTTTGCTCTGTGAGCAGTGGATTTTATTTTGCTCGTTGAGCAGTGGTTTTTATTTTGCTCTGTGAGCAGTGGATTTTATTTTGCTCGGTGAGCAGTGGTTTTTATTTTGCTCGGTGAGCAGTGTTTTTTATTTTGCTCGTTGAGCAGTGGTTTTTATTTTGCTCGGTGAACAGTGTTTTTTATTTTGCTCTGTGAGCAGTGGATTTTATTTTGCTCGGTGAGCAGTGGTTTTTATTTTGCTTGGTGAGCAGTGGTTTTTATTTTGCTCTGTGAGCAGTGGATTTTATTTTGCTCGGTGAGCAGTGGTTTTTATTTTGCTTGGTGAGCAGTGGTTTTTATTTTGCTCGTTGAGCAGTGTTTTTTATTTTGCTCTGTGAGCAGTGGTTTTTATTTTGCTCGGTGAGCAGTGGTTTTTATTTTGCACTGTGAGCAGTGGTTTTTATTTTCCTCTGTGAGCAGTGGTTTTTATTTTGCTCTTACAGTGGTTTTTATTTTGCTCGATGAGCAGTGGTTTCTATTTTGCTCTCACAGTGGTTTTTATTTTGCTCTGTGAGCAGTGGTTTTTATTTTGCTCGTTGAGCAGTGGATTTTATTTTGCTCGGTGAGCAGTGGATTTTATTTTGCTCTGTGAGCAGTGGTTTTTATTTTGCTCTCGCTGTGGTTTTTATTTTGCTCGATGAGCAGTGGTTTCTATTTTGCTCTCGCAGTGGTTTTTATTTTGCTCGGTGAGCAGTGGTTTTTATTTTGTTCACTGAGCAGTGGTTTTTATTTTGCTCGGTGAGCAGTGGATTTTATTTTGCTCGGTGAGCAGTGGTTTTTATTTTGCTCTGTGAGCAATGGTTTTTATTTTGCTCGGTGAGCAGTGGATTTTATTTTGCTCTGTGAGCAGTGGTTTTTATTTTGCTCTGTGAGCAGTGGTTTTTATTTTGCTCTCGCTGTGGTTTTTATTTTGCTCGATGAGCAGTGGTTTCTATTTTGCTCTCGCAGTGGTTTTTATTTTGCTCTGTGAGCAGTGGTTTTTATTTTGCTCGGTGAGCAGTGGATTTTATTTTGCTCGGTGAGTAGTGTTTTTTATTTTGCTCTCGCAGTGATTTTTATTTTGCTCTCGCAGTGGTTTTTATTTTGCTCTGTGAGCAGTGGTTTTTATTTTGCTCTGTGAGCAGTGGTTTTTATTTTGCTCGGTGAGCAGTGGATTTTATTTTGCTCTGTGAGCAGTGGTTTTTATTTTGCTCGGTGAACAGTGGTTTTTATTTTGCTAGGTGAACAGTGGTTTTTATTTTGCTCTGTGAGCAGTCGTTTTTATTTTGCTCTCGCAGTGGTTTTTATTTTGCTCTGTGAGCAGTGGTTTTTATTTTGCTCTGTGACCAGTGTTTTTTATTTTGCTATGTGAGCAGTGGTTTTTATTTTGCTCGGTGAACAGCAGTTTTTATTTTGCTCGTTGAGCAGTGGATTTTATTTTGCTCTGTGAGCAGTGGATTTTATTTTGCTCGGTGAGCAGTGGTTTTTATTTTGCTCTGTGAGCAGTGGTTTTTATTTTGCTCGTTGAGCAGTGGATTTTATTTTGCTCTGTGAGCAGTGGATTTTATTTTGCTCTGTGAGCAGTGGATTTTATTTTGCTCGTTGAGCAGTGGTTTTTATTTTGCTCTGTGAGCAGTGGATTTTATTTTGCTCGGTGAGCAGTGGTTTTTATTTTGCTCGGTCAGTAGTGTTTTTTATTTTGCTCTCGCAGTGATTTTTATTTTGCTCTCGCAGTGGTTTTTATTTTGCTCTGTGACCAGTGGATTTTATTTTGCTCTGTGAGCAGTGGATTTTATTTTACTCGATGAGCAGTGGTTTTTATTTTGCTCGGTGAGCAGTGGATTTTATTTTGCTCGGTGAGCAGTGGTTTTTATTTTGCTCGGTGAGCAGTGGTTTTTATTTTGCTCGGTGAGCAGTGGTTTTTATTTTGCTCGTTGAGTAGTGGTTTTTATTTTGCTCGGTGAGCAGTGGTTTTTATTTTGCTCTCGCAGTGGTTTTTATTTTGCTCTGTGAGCAGTGGTTTTTATTTTGCTCGGTGAGCAGTGGATTTTATTTTGCTCGGTGAGTAGTGTTTTTTATTTTGCTCTCGCAGTGATTTTTATTTTGCTCTCGCAGTGGTTTTTATTTTGCTCGGTGAGCAGTGTTTTTTATTTTGCTCGGTGAGCAGTGTTTTTTATTTTGCTCGGTGAGCAGTGTTTTTTATTTTGCTCGTTGAGCAGTGGTTTTTATTTTGCTCGGTGAGCAGTGGATTTTATTTTCCTCGGTGAGCAGTGGTTTTTATTTTGCTCGGTGAGCAGTGGTTTTTATTTTGCTCGGTGAGCAGTGGTTTTTATTTTGCTCGGTGAGCAGTGTTTTTTATTTTGCTCGGTGAGCAGTGGATTTTATTTTGCTCGGTGAGCAGTGGTTTTTATTTTGCTCTGTGAGCAGTGGATTTTATTTTGCTCGGTGAACAGTGTTTTTTATTTTCCTCTGTAAGCAGTGGTTTTTATTTTGCTCGGTGAGCAGTGGTTTTTATTTTGCTCTGTGAGCAGTGGTTTTTATTTTGCACTGTGAGCAGTGGTTTTTATTTTGCTCTCGCAATGGTTTTTATTTTGCTCTCGCAGTGGTTTTTATTTTGCTCGGTGAGCAGTGGATCTTATTTTGCTCGTTGAGCAGTGGTTTTTATTTTGCTCGGTGAACAGTGTTTTTTATTTTGCTCTGTGAGCAGTGGATTTTAATTTGCTCTGTGAGCAGTGGATTTTATTTTACTCGGTGAGCAGTGGTTTTTATTTTACTCGGTGAGCAGTGGATTTTATTTTGCTCGGTGAGCAGTGGTTTTTATTTTGCTCGGTGAGCAGTGGTTTTTATTTTGCTCGGTGAGCAGTGGTTTTTATTTTGCTCGTTGAGCAGTGATTTTTATTTTGCTCGGTGAGCAGTGGTTTTTATTTTGCTCTCGGAGTGGTTTTTATTTTGCTCTGTGAGCAGTGGTTTTTATTTTGCTCGGTGAGCAGTGGATTTTATTTTGCTCGGTGAGTAGTGTTTTTTATTTTGCTCTCGCAGTGATTTTTATTTTGCTCTCGCAGTGGTTTTTATTTTGCTCTGTGAGCAGTGGTTTTCATTTTGCTCTGTGAGCAGTGGATTTTATTTTGCTCTAGCTGTGGTTTTTATTTTGCTCGGTGAGCAGTGGTTTCTATTTTGCTCTCGCAGTGGTTTTTATTTTGCTCTGTGAGCAGTGGTTTTTATTTTGCTCGGTGAGCAGTGTTTTTTATTTTGATCTGTGAGCAGTGGATTTTATTTTGCTCGGTGAGCAGTGGTTTTCATTTTGTTCGCTGAGCAGTGGTTTTTATTTTGCTCGGTGAGCAGTGGATTTTATTTTGCTCGGTGAGCAGTGGATTTTATTTTGCTCGGTGAGCAGTGGTTTTTAATTTGCTAGGTGAGCAGTGGTTTTTATTTTGCTCTGTGAGCAGTGGTTTTTATTTTGCTCGGTGAGCAGTGGTTTTTATTTTGCTCTGTGAGCAGTGGTTTTTATTTTGCTCGGTGAGCAGTGGTTTTTATTTTGCTCTCGCAGTGGTTTTTATTTTGCTCTGTGAGCAGTGGTTTTTATTTTGCTCGGTGAGCAGTGGATTTTATTTTGCTCGGTGAGTAGTGTTTTTTATTTTGCTCTCGCAGTGATTTTTATTTTGCTCTCGCAGTGGTTTTTATTTTGCTCTGTGAGCAGTGGTTTTTATTTTGCTCTGTGAGCAGTGGTTTTTATTTTGCTCGGTGAGCAGTGGATTTTATTTTGCTCTGTGAGCAGTGGTTTTTATTTTGCTCTGTGAGCAGTGGATTTTATTTTGCTCTAGCTGTGGTTTTTATTTTGCTCGGTGAGCAGTGGTTTCTATTTTGCTCTCGCAGTGGTTTTTATTTTGCTCTGTGAGCAGTGGTTTTTATTTTGCTCGGTGAGCAGTGTTTTTTATTTTGCACTGTGAGCAGTGGATTTTATTTTGCTCGGTGAGCAGTGGTTTTTATTTTGTTCGCTGAGCAGTGGTTTTTATTTTGCTCGTTGAGCAGTGGTTTTTATTTTGCTCGTTGAGCAGTGTTTTTAATTTTGCTCGTTGAGCAGTGGTTTTTATTTTGCTCGGTGAACAGTGTTTTTTATTTTGCTCGGTGAGTAGTGTTTTTTATTTTGCTCTCGCAGTGATTTTTATTTTGCTCTCGCAGTGGTTTTTATTTTGCTCTGTGAGCAGTGGTTTTCATTTTGCTCTGTGAGCAGTGGATTTTATTTTGCTCTAGCTGTGGTTTTTATTTTGCTCGGTGAGCAGTGGTTTCTATTTTGCTCTCGCAGTGGTTTTTATTTTGCTCTGTGAGCAGTGGTTTTTATTTTGCTCGGTGAGCAGTGTTTTTTATTTTGATCTGTGAGCAGTGGATTTTATTTTGCTCGGTGAGCAGTGGTTTTCATTTTGTTCGCTGAGCAGTGGTTTTTATTTTGCTCGGTGAGCAGTGGATTTTATTTTGCTCGGTGAGCAGTGGATTTTATTTTGCTCGGTGAGCAGTGGTTTTTAATTTGCTAGGTGAGCAGTGGTTTTTATTTTGCTCTGTGAGCAGTGGTTTTTATTTTGCTCGGTGAGCAGTGGTTTTTATTTTGCTCTGTGAGCAGTGGTTTTTATTTTGCTCGGTGAGCAGTGGTTTTTATTTTGCTCTCGCAGTGGTTTTTATTTTGCTCTGTGAGCAGTGGTTTTTATTTTGCTCGGTGAGCAGTGGATTTTATTTTGCTCGGTGAGTAGTGTTTTTTATTTTGCTCTCGCAGTGATTTTTATTTTGCTCTCGCAGTGGTTTTTATTTTGCTCTGTGAGCAGTGGTTTTTATTTTGCTCTGTGAGCAGTGGTTTTTATTTTGCTCGGTGAGCAGTGGATTTTATTTTGCTCTGTGAGCAGTGGTTTTTATTTTGCTCTGTGAGCAGTGGATTTTATTTTGCTCTAGCTGTGGTTTTTATTTTGCTCGGTGAGCAGTGGTTTCTATTTTGCTCTCGCAGTGGTTTTTATTTTGCTCTGTGAGCAGTGGTTTTTATTTTGCTCGGTGAGCAGTGTTTTTTATTTTGCACTGTGAGCAGTGGATTTTATTTTGCTCGGTGAGCAGTGGTTTTTATTTTGTTCGCTGAGCAGTGGTTTTTATTTTGCTCGTTGAGCAGTGGTTTTTATTTTGCTCGTTGAGCAGTGTTTTTAATTTTGCTCGTTGAGCAGTGGTTTTTATTTTGCTCGGTGAACAGTGTTTTTTATTTTGCTCTGTGAGCAGTGGATTTTATTTTGCTCTGTGAGCAGTGGATTTTATTTTAGTCGGTGAGCAGTGGTTTTTATTTTGCTCGGTGAGCAGTGGATTTTATTTTGCTCGGTGAGCAGTGGTTTTTATTTTGCTCGGTGAGCAGTGGTTTTTATTTTGCTCGGTGAGCAGTGGTTTTTATTTTGCTCGTTGAGCAGTGATTTTTATTTTGCTCGGTGAGCAGTGGTTTTTATTTTGCTCTCGCAGTGGTTTTTATTTTGCTCTGTGAGCAGTGGTTTTTATTTTGCTCGGTGAGCAGTGGATTTTATTTTGCTCGGTGAGTAGTGTTTTTTATTTTGCTCTCGCAGTGATTTTTATTTTGCTCTCGCAGTGGTTTTTATTTTCCTCTGTGAGCAGTGGTTTTCATTTTGCTCTGTGAGCAGTGGATTTTATTTTGCTCTAGCTGTGGTTTTTATTTTGCTCGGTGAGCAGTGGTTTCTATTTTGCTCTCGCAGTGGTTTTTATTTTGCTCTGTGAGCAGTGGTTTTTATTTTGCTCGGTGAGCAGTGTTTTTTATTTTGATCTGTGAGCAGTGGATTTTATTTTGCTCGGTGAGCAGTGGTTTTTATTTTGTTCGCTGAGCAGTGGTTTTTATTTTGCTCGGTGAGCAGTGGATTTTATTTTGCTCGGTGAGCAGTGGATTTTATTTTGCTCGGTGAGCAGTGGTTTTTAATTTGCTAGGTGAGCAGTGGTTTTTATTTTGCTCTGTGAGCAGTGGTTTTTATTTTGCTCGGTGAGCAGTGGTTTTTATTTTGCTCTGTGAGCAGTGGTTTTTATTTTGCTCGGTGAGCAGTGGTTATTATTTTGCTCTCGCAGTGGTTTTTATTTTGCTCTGTGAGCAGTGGTTTTTATTTTGCTCGGTGAGCAGTGGATTTTATTTTGCTCGGTGAGTAGTGTTTTTTATTTTGCTCTCGCAGTGATTTTTATTTTGCTCTCGCAGTGGTTTTTATTTTGCTCTGTGAGCAGTGGTTTTTATTTTGCTCTGTGAGCAGTGGTTTTTATTTTGCTCGGTGAGCAGTGGATTTTATTTTGCTCTGTGAGCAGTGGTTTTTATTTTGCTCTGTGAGCAGTGGATTTTATTTTGCTCCAGCTGTGGTTTTTATTTTGCTCGGTGAGCAGTGGTTTCTATTTTGCTCTCGCAGTGGTTTTTATTTTGCTCTGTGAGCAGTGGATTTTATTTTGCTCGGTGAGCAGTGGTTTTTATTTTGTTCGCTGAGCAGTGGTTTTTATTTTGCTCGGTGAGCAGTGGATTTTATTTTGCTCGGTGAGCAGTGGTTTTTATTTTGCTCGGTGAGCAGTGGTTTTATTTTGCTCGGTGAGCAGTGGTTTTTATTTTGCTCTGTGAGCAGTGGTTTTTATTTTGCTCGGTGAGCAGTGGTTTTTATTTTGCTCTGTGAGCAGTGGTTTTTATTTTGCTCGGTGAGCAGTGGTTTTTATTTTGCTCTTGCAGTGGTTTTTATTTTGCTCGGTGAGCAGTGGTTTTTATTTTGCTCTCGCAGTGGTTTTTATTTTGCTCTGTGAGCAGTGGTTTTTATTTTGCTCGGTGAGCAGTGGATTTTATTTTGCTCGGTGAGTAGTGTTTTTTATTTTGCTCTCGCAGTGATTTTTATTTTGCTCTCGCAGTGGTTTTTATTTTGCTCTGTGAGCAGTGGATTTTATTTTGCTCGGTGAGCAGTGGTTTTTATTTTGTTCGCTGAGCAGTGGTTTTTATTTTGCTCGGTGAGCAGTGGATTTTATTTTGCTCTGTGAGCAGTGGATTTTTATTTTGCTCTCGCAGTGTTTTTTATTTTTCTCTGTGAGCAGTGGATTTTATTTTGCTCGGTGAGCAGTGGTTTTTATTTTGTTCGCTGAGCAGTGGTTTTTATTTTGCTCGGTGAGCAGTGGATTTTATTTTGCTCTGTGAGCAGTGGATTTTATTTTGCTCTCGCAGTGGTTTTTATTTTGCTCGGTGAGCAGTGGTTTTTACTTTGCCCTCGCAGTGGTTTTTATTTTGCTCTGTGAGCAGTCGTTTTTATTTTGCTCTGTGAGCAGTGGATTTTATTTTGCTCTCGCAGTGGTTTTTATTTTGCTCGGTGAGCAGTGGTTTTTATTTTGCTCTCGCAGTGGTTTTTATTTTGCTCTGTGAGCAGTGGTTTTTATTTTACTCTGTGAGCAGTGGATTTTATTTTGCTCTGTGACCAGTGGTTTTAATTTTGCTCTGTGAGCAGTGGTTTTTATTTTGCTCTGTGAACAGCAGTTTTTATTTTGCTCGTTGAACAGTGGATTTTATTTTGCTCTGTGAGCAGTGGTTTTTATTTTGCTCATTGAGCAGTGGATTTTATTTTGCTCTGTGAGCAGTGGATTTTATTTTGCTCGGTGAGCAGTGGTTTTTATTTTGCTTGGTGAGCAGTGGTTTTTATTTTGCTCGTTGAGCAGTGGATTTTATTTTGCTCTGTGAGCAGTGGATTTTATTTTGCTCGGTGAGCAGTGGATTTTATTTTGCTTGTTGAGCAGTGGATTTTATTTTGCTCTGTGAGCAGTGGTTTTTATTTTGTTCGCTGAGCAGTGGTTTTTATTTTGCTCTGTGAGCAGTCGTTTTTATTTTGCTCTCGCAGTGGTTTTTATTTTGCTCTGTGAGCAGTGGTTTTTATTTTGCTCGGTGAACAGCAGTTTTTATTTTGCTCGTTGAGCAGTGGATTTTATTTTGCTCTGTGAGCAGTGGATTTTATTTTGCTCGGTGAGCAGTGGTTTTTATTTTGCTCTGTGAGCAGTGGTTTATATTTTGCTCTGTGCCCAGTGGATTTTATTTTGCTCGTTGAGCAGTGGTTTTTATTTTGCTCTGTGAGCAGTGGATTTTATTTTGCTCGGTGAGCAGTGGTTTTTATTTTGCTCGGTGAGCAGTGTTTTTAATTTTGCTCGTTGAGCAGTGGTTTTTATTTTGCTCGGTGAACAGTGTTTTTTATTTTGCTCTGTGAGCAGTGGATTTTATTTTGCTCTGTGAGCAGTGGATTTTATTTTACTCGATGAGCAGTGGTTTTTATTTTGCTCGGTGAGCAGTGGATTTTATTTTGCTCGGTGAGCAGTGGTTTTTATTTTGCTCGGTGAGCAGTGGTTTTTATTTTGCTCGGTGAGCAGTGGTTTTTATTTTGCTCGTTGAGCAGTGGTTTTTATTTTGCTCGGTGAGCAGTGGTTTTTATTTTGCTCTCGCAGTGGTTTTTATTTTGCTCTGTGAGCAGTGGTTTTTATTTTGCTCGGTGAGCAGTGGATTTTATTTTGCTCGGTGAGTAGTGTTTTTTATTTTGCTCTCGCAGTGATTTTTATTTTGCTCTCGCAGTGGTTTTTATTTTGCTCTGTGACCAGTGTTTTTTATTTTGCTCTGTGAGCAGTGGTTTTTATTTTGCTCGATGAACAGCAGTTTTTATTTTGCTCGTTGAGCAGTGGATTTTATTTTGCTCTGTGAGCAGTGGATTTTATTTTGCTCGGTGAGCAGTGGTTTTTATTTTGCTCTGTGAGCAGTGGTTTTTATTTTGCTCGTTGAGCAGTGGATTTTATTTTGCTCTGTGAGCAGTGGATTTTATTTTGCTCTGTGAGCAGTGGATTTTATTTTGCTCGTTGAGCAGTGGTTTTTATTTTGCTCTGTGAGCAGTGGATTTTATTTTGCTCGGTGAGCAGTGGTTTTTATTTTGCTCGGTGAGCAGTGTTTTTAATTTTGCTCGTTGAGCAGTGGTTTTTATTTTGCTCGGTGAACAGTGTTTTTAATTTTGCTCTGTGAGCAGTGGATTTTATTTTGCTCTGTGAGCAGTGGATTTTATTTTACTCGGTGAGCAGTGGTTTTTATTTTGCTCGGTGAGCAGTGGATTTTATTTTGCTCGGTGAGCAGTGGTTTTTATTTTGCTCTGTGAGCAGTGGTTTTTATTTTGCTCGGTGAGCAGTGGTTTTTATTTTGCTCGTTGAGCAGTGGTTTTTATTTTGCTCGGTGAGCAGTGGTTTTTATTTTGCTCTCGCAGTGGTTTTTATTTTGCTCTGTGAGCAGTGGTTTTTATTTTGCTCGGTGAGCAGTGGATTTTATTTTGCTCTGTGAGTAGTGTTTTTTATTTTGCTCTCGCAGTGATTTTTATTTTGCTCTCGCAGTGGTTTTTATTTTGCTCTGTGAGCAGTGGTTTTTATTTTGCTCTGTGAGTAGTGGTTTTTATTTTGCTCGGTGAGCAGTGGATTTTATTTTGCTCTGTGAGCAGTGGTTTTTATTTTGCTCTGTGAGCAGTGATTTTCATTTTGCTCTGTGAGCAGTGGATTTTATTTTGCTCGGTGAGCAGTGGTTTTTAATTTGCTAGGTGAGCAGTGGTTTTTATTTTGCTCTGTGAGCAGTGGTTTTTATTTTGCTCGGTGAGCAGTGGTTTTTATTTTGCTCTGTGAGCAGTGGTTTTTATTTTGCTCGGTGAGCAGTGGTTTTTATTTTGCTCTCGCAGTGGTTTTTATTTTACTCTGTGAGCAGTGGTTTTTATTTTGCTCGGTGAGCAGTGGATTTTATTTTGCTCGGTGAGTAGTGTTTTTTATTTTGCTCTCGCAGTGATTTTTATTTTGCTCTCGCAGTGGTTTTTATTTTGCTCTGTGAGCAGTGGTTTTTATTTTGCTCTGTGAGCAGTGGTTTTTATTTTGCTCGGTGAGCAGTGGATTTTATTTTGCTCTGTGAGCAGTGGTTTTTATTTTGCTCTGTGAGCAGTGGTTTTTATTTTGCTCGGTGAGCAGTGGATTTTATTTTGCTCTAGCTGTGGTTTTTATTTTGCTCGGTGAGCAGTGGTTTTTATTTTGCTCTGTGAGCAGTGGTTTTTATTTTGCTCGTTGAGCAGTGGATTTTATTTTGCTCTGTGAGCAGTGGATTTTATTTTGCTCTGTGAGCAGTGGATTTTATTTTGCTCGTTGAGCAGTGGTTTTTATTTTGCTCTGTGAGCAGTGGATTTTATTTTGCTCGGTGAGCAGTGGTTTTTATTTTGCTCGGTGAGCAGTGTTTTTAATTTTGCTCGTTGAGCAGTGGTTTTTATTTTGCTCGGTGAACAGTGTTTTTAATTTTGCTCTGTGAGCAGTGGATTTTATTTTGCTCTGTGAGCAGTGGATTTTATTTTACTCGGTGAGCAGTGGTTTTTATTTTGCTCGGTGAGCAGTGGATTTTATTTTGCTCGGTGAGCAGTGGTTTTTATTTTGCTCTGTGAGCAGTGGTTTTTATTTTGCTCGGTGAGCAGTGGTTTTTATTTTGCTCGTTGAGCAGTGGTTTTTATTTTGCTCGGTGAGCAGTGGTTTTTATTTTGCTCTCGCAGTGGTTTTTATTTTGCTCTGTGAGCAGGGGTTTTTATTTTGCTCGGTGAGAAGTGGATTTTATTTTGCTCTGTGAGTAGTGTTTTTTATTTTGCTCTCGCAGTGATTTTTATTTTGCTCTCGCAGTGGTTTTTATTTTGCTCTGTGAGCAGTGGTTTTTATTTTGCTCTGTGAGTAGTGGTTTTTATTTTGCTCGGTGAGCAGTGGATTTTATTTTGCTCTGTGAGCAGTGGTTTTTATTTTGCTCTGTGAGCAGTGGTTTTCATTTTGCTCTGTGAGCAGTGGATTTTATTTTGCTCTAGCTGTGGTTTTTATTTTGCTCGGTGAGCAGTGGTTTCTATTTTGCCCTCGCAGTGGTTTTTATTTTGCTCTGTGAGCAGTGGTTTTTATTTTGCTCGGTGAGCAGTGTTTTTTATTTTGATCTGTGAGCAGTGGATTTTATTTTGCTCGGTGAGCAGTGGTTTTTATTTTGTTCGCTGAGCAGTGGTTTTTATTTTGCTCGGTGAGCAGTGGATTTTATTTTGCTCGGTGAGCAGTGGATTTTATTTTGCTCGGTGAGCAGTGGTTTTTAATTTGCTAGGTGAGCAGTGGTTTTTATTTTGCTCTGTGAGCAGTGGTTTTTATTTTGCTCGGTGAGCAGTGGTTTTTATTTTGCTCGGTGAGCAGTGGTTTTTATTTTGCTCGGTGAGCAGTGGTTTTTATTTTGCTCTCGCAGTGGTTTTTATTTTACTCTGTGAGCAGTGGTTTTTATTTTGCTCGGTGAGCAGTGGATTTTATTTTGCTCGGTGAGTAGTGTTTTTTATTTTGCTCTCGCAGTGATTTTTATTTTGCTCTCGCAGTGGTTTTTATTTTGCTCTGTGAGCAGTGGTTTTTATTTTGCTCTGTGAGCAGTGGTTTTTATTTTGCTCGGTGAGCAGTGGATTTTATTTTGCTCTGTGAGCAGTGGTTTTTATTTTGCTCTGTGAGCAGTGGTTTTTATTTTGCTCTGTGAGCAGTGGATTTTATTTTGCTCTAGCTGTGGTTTTTATTTTGCTCGGTGAGCAGTGGTTTCTATTTTGCTCTCGCAGTGGTTTTTATTTTGCTCTGTGAGCAGTAGTTTTTATTTTGCTCGGTGAGCAGTGTTTTTTATTTTGCTCGGTGAGCAGTGGATTTTATTTTGCTCGGTGAGCAGTGGTTTTTATTTTGTTCGCTGAGCAGTGGTTTTTATTTTGCTCAGTGAGCAGTGGATTTTATTTTGCTCGGTGAGCAGTGGTTTTTATTTTGCTCGGTGAGCAGTGGTTTTTATTTTGCTCGGTGAGCAGTGGTTTTTATTTTGCTCTGTGAGCAGTGGTTTTTATTTTGCTCGGTGAGCAGTGGTTTTTATTTTGCTCTGTGAGCAGTGGTTTTTATTTTGCTCGGTGAGCAGTGGTTTTTATTTTGCTCTTGCAGTGGTTTTTATTTTGCTCGGTGAGCAGTGGTTTTTATTTTGCTCTCGCAGTGGTTTTTATTTTGCTCTGTGAGCAGTGGTTTTTATTTTGCTCGGTGAGCAGTGGATTTTATTTTGCTCGGTGAGTAGTGTTTTTTATTTTGCTCTCGCAGTGATTTTTATTTTGCTCTCGCAGTGGTTTTTATTTTGCTCTGTGAGCAGTGGTTTTTATTTTGCTCGGTGAGCAGTGGATTTTATTTTGCTCTGTGAGCAGTGGTTTTTATTTTGCTCTGTGAGCAGTGGTTTTTATTTTGCTCTGTGAGCAGTGGATTTTATTTTGCTCACGCTGTGGTTTTTATTTTGCTCGATGAGCAGTGGTTTCTATCTTGCTCTCGCAGTGGTTTTTATTTTGCTCTGTGAGCAGTGGTTTTTATTTTGCTCGGTGAGCAGTGTTTTTTATTTTGCTCTGTGAGCAGTGGATTTTATTTTGCTCGGTGAGCAGTGGTTTTTATTTTGTTCGCTGAGCAGTGGTTTTTATTTTGCTCGGTGAGCAGTGGATTTTATTTTGCTCTGTGAGCAGTGGATTTTATTTTGCTCTCGCAGTGGTTTTTATTTTGCTCGGTGAGCAGTGGTTTTTACATTGCCCTCGCAGTGGTTTTTATTTTGCTCTGTGAGCAGTCGTTTTTATTTTGCTCTGTGAGCAGTGGTTTTTATTTTGCTCGGTGAGCAGTGGTTTTTATTTTGCTCTCGCAGTGGTTTTTATTTTGCTCTGTGAGCAGTGGTTTTTATTTTACTCTGTGAGCAGTGGATTTTATTTTGCTCTGTGACCAGTGGTTTTAATTTTGCTCTGTGAGCAGTGGTTTTTATTTTGCTCGGTGAACAGCAGTTTTTATTTTGCTCGTTGAGCAGTGGATTTTATTTTGCTCTGTGAGCAGTGGTTTTTATTTTGCTCATTGAGCAGTGGATTTTATTTTGCTCTGTGAGCAGTGGATTTTATTTTGCTCGGTGAGCAGTGGTTTTTATTTTGCTCGGTGAGCAGTGGTTTTTATTTTGCTCGTTGAGCAGTGGATTTTATTTTGCTCGGTGAGCAGTGGTTTTTATTTTGCTCGGTGAGCAGTGGATTTTATTTTGCTCGTTGAGCAGTGGATTTTATTTTGCTCTGTGAGCAGTGGATTTTATTTTGCTCGGTGAGCAGTGGTTTTTATTTTGTTCGCTGAGCAGTGGTTTTTATTTTTCTCTGTGAGCAGTGGTTTTTATTTTGCTCTCGTAGTGGTTTTTATTTTGCTGTGTGAGCAGTGGTTTTTATTATCATTTGGTTTATTTTTCATAAATACACGCACCAGCGCATCAACCAGCAGTACCCGTGTTTGTGTGTCAGCTTCCTGGTCTGGGGACGTCACCACCCAGCCATTCCTGGCACAGACCCCAAATAAAAACCAGATAAACAAACAAGGCCTGTCAGCACAGCAGGCCTGTGGGATTCAGTGTGTCAGTACAGACTGTCAATGGGATTCAGTGTGTCAGCACAGCAGGACTGTGGGATTCAGTGTGTCAGCACAGCAGGCCTGTGGGATTCAGTGTGTCAGTACAGACTGCCTGTGGGATTCAGTGTGTCAGTACAGACTGTCTGTTGGATTCAGTGTATTAGTACAGACTGCCTGTGGGATTCAGTGTGTCAGTACAGACTGCCTATGGGATTCAGTGTGTCAGTACAGACTGCCTGTGCAGTACAGTCTGTCTGTGGGGTTCAGTGTGTCAGCACAGCAGGCCTGTGGGATTCAGTGTGTCAGTACAGACTGCCTGTTGGATTCAGTGTGTCAGTACAGACTGCCTGTGGGATTCAGTGTGTCAGTAAAGACTGTCTGTGGGATTCAGTGTGTCAGCACAGCAGGCCTGTGGGATTCAGTGTGTCAGTACAGACTGCCTGTGGGATTCAGTGTGTCTGTACAGACTGCCTGTGGGATTCAGTGTGTCATTACAGACTGCCTGTGGGATTCAGTGTGTCAGTACAGACTGCCTGTGGGATTCAGTGTGTCAGTACAGACTGCCTGTGGGATTCATTGTGTCAGTCCAGACTGAGTGTGGGATTCAGTGTGTCAGTACAGTCTGCCTGTGGGATTCAGTGTGTCGGTATAGACTGCCTGTGGGATTCAGTGTGTCAGTACAGACTGTCTGTGGGATTCAGTGTGTCAGTACAGACTGCCTGTGGGATTCATTGTGTCAGTCCAGACTGAGTGTGGGATTCAGTGTGTCAGCACAGCAGGCCTGTGGGATTCAATGTGTCAGTACAGACTGCCTGTGGGATTCATTGTGTCAGTACAGACTGCCTGTGGGATTCAGTGTGTCAGTACAGACTGTCTGTTGGATTCAGTGTATTAGTACAGACTGCCTGTGGGATTCAGTGTGTCAGTACAGACTGCCTATGGGATTCAGTGTGTCAGTACAGACTGCCTGTGCAGTACAGTCTGTCTGTGGGGTTCAGTGTGTCAGCACAGCAGGCCTGTGGGATTCAGTGTGTCAGTACAGACTGCCTGTGGGATTCAGTGTGTCAGTACAGACTGTCTGTGGGATTCAGTGTGTCAGTACAGACTGCCTGTGGGATTCAGTGTGTCAGTACAGACTGCCTGTGGGATTCAGTGTGTCATTACAGACTGTCTGTGGGATTCAGTGTGTCAGTACAGACTGTCTGTGGGATTCAGTGTGTCAGTACAGACTGCCTGTGGGATTCAGTGTGTCATTACAGACTGCCTGTGGGATTCAGTGTGTCAGTACAGACTGCCTGTGGGATTCAGTGTGTCTGTACAGACTGCCTGTGGGATTCAGTGTGTCATTACAGACTGTCTGTTGGATTCAGTGTGTCAGTACAGACTGCCTGTGGGATTCAGTGTGTCAGTACAGACTGCCTGTGGGATTCAGTGTGTCAGTACAGACTGCCTGTGGGATTCAGTGTGTCAGTACAGACTGTCTGTTGGATTCAGTGTATTAGTACAGACTGCCTGTGGGATTCAGTGTGTCAGTACAGACTGCCTATGGGATTCAGTGTGTCAGTACAGACTGCCTGTGCAGTACAGTCTGTCTGTGGGGTTCAGTGTGTCAGCACAGCAGGCCTGTGGGATTCAGTGTGTCAGTACAGACTGCCTGTGGGATTCAGTGTGTCAGTACAGACTGTCTGTGGGATTCAGTGTGTCAGCACAGCAGGCCTGTGGGATTCAGTGTGTCAGTACAGACTGTCTGTCGGATTCAGTGTGTCCGTACAGACTGCCTGTAGGATTCAGTTTGTCAGTACAGACTGTCTGTGGGATTCAGTGTGTCGGTACAGACTGCCTGTGGGATTCAGTGTGTCAGTACAAACTCTCTGTGGGATTCAGTGTGTCAGCACAGCAGGCCTGTGGGATTCAGTGTGTCAGTACCGACTGCCTGTGGGATTCAGTGTGTCAGTACAGACTGTCTGTGGGATTCAGTGTGTCAGCACAGCAGGCCTGTGGGATTCAGTGTGTCAGTACAGACTGCCTGTGGGATTCAGTGTGTCAGTACAGACTGCCTGTGGGATTCAGTGTGTCAGTACAGACTCTCTGTTGGATTCAGTGTATTAGTACAGACTGCCTGTGGGATTCAGTGTGTCAGTACAGACTGCCCATGGGATTCAGTGTGTCAGTACAGACTGCCTGTGCAGTACAGTCTGTCTGTGGGGTTCAGTGTGTCAGCACAGCAGGCCTGTGGGATTCAGTGTGTCAGTACAGACTGCCTGTGGGATTCAGTGTGTCAGTACAGACTGCCTGTGGGATTCAGTGTGTCATTACAGATTGTCTGTGGGATTCAGTTTGTCAGTAAAGACTTCCTGTGGGATTCAGTGTGTCAGTACAGACTGACTGTGGGATTCAGTGTGTCAGTACAGACTGTCTGTGGGATTCAGTGTGTCAGCACAGCAGGCCTTTGGGATTCAGTGTGTCAGTACAGACTGCCTGTGGGAATCAGTGTGTCTGTACAGACTGCCTGTGGGATTCAGTGTGTCATTACAGACTGCCTGTGGGATTCAGTGTGTCAGTACAGACTGCCTGTGGGATTCAGTGTGTCAGTACAGACTGCCTGTGGGATTCATTGTGTCAGTCCAGACTGAGTGTGGGATTCAGTGTGTCAGTACAGTCTGCCTGTGGGATTCAGTGTGTCGGTATAGACTGCCTGTGGGATTCAGTGTGTCAGTACAGACTGTCTGTGGGATTCAGTGTGTCAGTACAGACTGCCTGTGGGATTCATTGTGTCAGTCCAGACTGAGTGTGGGATTCAGTGTGTCAGTACAGTCTGCCTGTGGGATTCAGTGTGTCGGTATAGACTGCCTGTGGGATTCATTGTGTCAGTCCAGACTGCCTCTGGGATTCAGTGTGTCAGTACAGTCTGCCTGTGGGATTCAGTGTGTCGGTATAGACTGCCTGTGGGATTCAGTGTGTCAGTACAGACTGCCTGTGGGATTCAGTGTGTCAGTACAGACTGTCTGTGGGATTCAGTGTGTCAGTACAGACTGCCTGTGGGATTCATTGTGTCAGTCCAGACTGTCTGTGGGATTCAGTGTGTCAGCACAGCAGGCCTGTGGGATTCAGTGTGTCAGTACAGACTGCCTGTGGGATTCAGTGTGTCTGTACAGACTGCCTGTGGGATTCAGTGTGTCATTACAGACTGCCTGTGGGATTCAGTGTGTCAGTACAGACTGCCTGTGGGATTCAGTGTGTCAGTACAGACTGCCTGTGGGATTCATTGTGTCAGTCCAGACTGAGTGTGGGATTCAGTGTGTCAGTACAGTCTGCCTGTGGGATTCAGTGTGTCGGTATAGACTGCCTGTGGGATTCAGTGTGTCAGTACAGACTGTCTGTGGGATTCAGCGTGTCAGTACAGACTGCCTGTGGGATTCATTGTGTCAGTCCAGACTGAGTGTGGGATTCAGTGTGTCTGTACAGTCTGCCTGTGGGATTCAGTGTGTCGGTATAGACTGCCTGTGGGATTCATTGTGTCAGTCCAGACTGCCTCTGGGATTCAGTGTGTCAGTACAGTCTGCCTGTGGGATTCAGTGTGTCGGTATAGACTGCCTGTGGGATTCAGTGTGTCAGTACAGACTGTCTGTGGGATTCAGTGTGTCAGCACAGCAGGCCTGTGGGATTCAGTGTGTCAGTACAGACTGCCTGTGGGATTCAGTGTGTCAGTACAGACTGTCTGTGGGATTCAGTGTGTCAGCACAGCAGGCCTGTGGGATTCAGTGTGTCAGTACAGACTGCCTGTGGGATTCAGTGTGTCTGTACAGACTGCCTGTGGGATTCAGTGTGTCAGTACAGACTGTCTGTTGGATTCAGTGTATTAGTACAGACTGCCTGTGGGATTCAGTGTGTCAGTACAGACTGCCTGTGGGATTCAATGTGTCAGTACAGACTGTCTGTGGGATTCAGTGTGTCAGTACAGACTGCCTGTGGGATTCAGTGTGTCATTACAGACTGTCTGTTGGATTCAGTGTGTCAGTACAGACTGCCTGTGGGATTCAGTGTGTCAGTACAGACTGCCTGTGGGATTCATTGTGTCAGTCCAGACTGAGTGTGGGATTCAGTGTGTCAGTACAGTCTGCCTGTGGGATTCAGTGTGTCGGTATAGACTGCCTGTGGGATTCAGTGTGTCCGTACAGACTGCCTGTAGGATTCAGTTTGTCAGTACAGACTGTCTGTGGGATTCAGTGTGTCGGTACAGACTGCCTGTGGGATTCAGTGTGTCAGTACAAACTCTCTGTGGGATTCAGTGTGTCAGCACAGCAGGCCTGTGGGATTCAGTGTGTCAGTACCGACTGCCTGTGGGATTCAGTGTGTCAGTACAGACTGTCTGTGGGATTCAGTGTGTCAGCACAGCAGGCCTGTGGGATTCAGTGTGTCAGTACAGACTGCCTGTGTGATTCAGTGTGTCAGTACAGACTGCCTGTGGGATTCAGTGTGTCAGTACAGACTCTCTGTTGGATTCAGTGTATTAGTACAGACTGCCTGTGGGATTCAGTGTGTCAGTACAGACTGCCCATGGGATTCAGTGTGTCAGTACAGACTGCCTGTGCAGTACAGTCTGTCTGTGGGGTTCAGTGTGTCAGCACAGCAGGCCTGTGGGATTCAGTGTGTCAGTACAGACTGCCTGTGGGATTCAGTGTGTCAGTACAGACTGCCTGTGGGATTCAGTGTGTCATTACAGATTGTCTGTGGGATTCAGTTTGTCAGTAAAGACTTCCTGTGGGATTCAGTGTGTCAGTACAGACTGACTGTGGGATTCAGTGTGTCAGTACAGACTGTCTGTGGGATTCAGTGTGTCAGCACAGCAGGCCTTTGGGATTCAGTGTGTCAGTACAGACTGCCTGTGGGAATCAGTGTGTCTGTACAGACTGCCTGTGGGATTCAGTGTGTCATTACAGACTGCCTGTGGGATTCAGTGTGTCAGTACAGACTGCCTGTGGGATTCAGTGTGTCAGTACAGACTGCCTGTGGGATTCATTGTGTCAGTCCAGACTGAGTGTGGGATTCAGTGTGTCAGTACAGTCTGCCTGTGGGATTCAGTGTGTCGGTATAGACTGCCTGTGGGATTCAGTGTGTCAGTACAGACTGTCTGTGGGATTCAGTGTGTCAGTACAGACTGCCTGTGGGATTCATTGTGTCAGTCCAGACTGAGTGTGGGATTCAGTGTGTCAGTACAGTCTGCCTGTGGGATTCAGTGTGTCGGTATAGACTGCCTGTGGGATTCATTGTGTCAGTCCAGACTGCCTCTGGGATTCAGTGTGTCAGTACAGTCTGCCTGTGGGATTCAGTGTGTCGGTATAGACTGCCTGTGGGATTCAGTGTGTCAGTACAGACTGCCTGTGGGATTCAGTGTGTCAGTACAGACTGTCTGTGGGATTCAGTGTGTCAGTACAGACTGCCTGTGGGATTCATTGTGTCAGTCCAGACTGTCTGTGGGATTCAGTGTGTCAGCACAGCAGGCCTGTGGGATTCAGTGTGTCAGTACAGACTGCCTGTGGGATTCAGTGTGTCAGTACAGACTGTCTGTTGGATTCAGTGTATTAGTACAGACTGCCTGTGGGATTCAGTGTGTCAGTACAGACTGCCTGTGGGATTCAATGTGTCAGTACAGACTGTCTGTGGGATTCAGTGTGTCAGTACAGACTGCCTGTGGGATTCAGTGTGTCATTACAGACTGTCTGTTGGATTCAGTGTGTCAGTACAGACAGCCTGTTGGATACAGTGTGTCAGTACAGACTGCCTGTGGGATTCAGTGTGTCAGTACAGACAGTCTTTGGGATTCAGTGTGTCAGCAGAGCAGGCCTGTGGGATTCAGTGTGTCAGCACAGCAGGCCTGTGGGATTCAGTGTGTCAGTACAGACTGCCTGTGGGATTCAGTGTGTCAGTACAGACTGTCTGTGGGGTTCAGTGTGTCAGCACAGCAGGCCTGTGGGATTCAGTGTGTCAGTACAGACTGCCTGTGGGATTCAGTGTGTCAGTACAGACTGTCTGTGGGATTCAGTGTGTCAGTACAGACTGCCTGTGGGATTCAGTGTGTCAGTACAGACTGCCTGTGGGATTCAGTGTGTCATTACAGATTGTCTGTGGGATTCAGTTTGTCAGTAAAGACTTCCTGTGGGATTCAGTGTGTCAGTACAGACTGCCTGTGGGATTCAGTGTGTCAGTACAGACTGTCTGTGGGATTCAGTGTGTCAGCACAGCAGGCCTGTGGGATTCAGTGTGTCAGTACAGACTGCCTGTGGGATTCAGTGTGTCTGTACAGACTGCCTGTGGGATTCAGTGTGTCATTACAGACTGCCTGTTGGATTCAGTGTGTCAGTACAGACTGCCTGTGGGATTCAGTGTGTCAGTACAGACTGCCTGTGGGATTCATTGTGTCAGTCCAGACTGAGTGTGGGATTCAGTGTGTCAGTACAGTCTGCCTGTGGGATTCAGTGTGTCGGTATAGACTGCCTGTGGGATTCAGTGTGTCAGTACAGACTGTCTGTGGGATTCAGTGTGTCAGTACAGACTGCCTGTGGGATTCATTGTGTCAGTCCAGACTGAGTGTGGGATTCAGTGTGTCAGTACAGTCTGCCTGTGGGATTCAGTGTGTCGGTATAGACTGCCTGTGGGATTCATTGTGTCAGTCCAGACTGCCTCTGGGATTCAGTGTGTCAGTACAGTCTCCCTGTGGGATTCAGTGTGTCGGTATAGACTGCCTGTGGGATTCAGTGTGTCAGTACAGACTGCCTGTGGGATTCAGTGTGTCAGTACAGACTGTCTGTGGGATTCAGTGTGTCAGTACAGACTGCCTGTGGGATTCAGTGTGTCAGTACAGACTGCCTGTGGGATTCAGTGTGTCATTACAGATTGTCTGTGGGATTCAGTTTGTCAGTAAAGACTTCCTGTGGGATTCAGTGTGTCAGTACAGACTGCCTGTGGGATTCAGTGTGTCAGTACAGACTGTCTGTGGGATTCAGTGTGTCAGCACAGCAGGCCTGTGGGATTCAGTGTGTCAGTACAGACTGCCTGTGGGATTCAGTGTGTCTGTACAGACTGCCTGTGGGATTCAGTGTGTCATTACAGACTGCCTGTGGGATTCAGTGTGTCAGTACAGACTGCCTGTGGGATTCAGTGTGTCAGTACAGACTGCCTGTGGGATTCATTGTGTCAGTCCAGACTGAGTGTGGGATTCAGTGTGTCAGTACAGTCTGCCTGTGGGATTCAGTGTGTCGGTATAGACTGCCTGTGGGATTCAGTGTGTCAGTACAGACTGTCTGTGGGATTCAGTGTGTCAGTACAGACTGCCTGTGGGATTCATTGTGTCAGTCCAGACTGAGTGTGGGATTCAGTGTGTCAGTACAGTCTGCCTGTGGGATTCAGTGTGTCGGTATAGACTGCCTGTGGGATTCATTGTGTCAGTCCAGACTGCCTCTGGGATTCAGTGTGTCAGTACAGTCTGCCTGTGGGATTCAGTGTGTCGGTATAGACTGCCTGTGGGATTCAGTGTGTCAGTACAGACTGTCTGTGGGATTCAGTGTGTCAGCACAGCAGGCCTGTGGGATTCAGTGTGTCAGTACAGACTGCCTGTGGGATTCAGTGTGTCAGTACAGACTGTCTGTGGGATTCAGTGTGTCAGCACAGCAGGCCTGTGGGATTCAGTGTGTCAGTACAGACTGCCTGTGGGATTCAGTGTGTCTGTACAGACTGCCTGTGGGATTCAGTGTGTCAGTACAGACTGTCTGTTGGATTCAGTGTATTAGTACAGACTGCCTGTGGGATTCAGTGTGTCAGTACACACTGCCTGTGGGATTCAATGTGTCAGTACAGACTGTCTGTGGGATTCAGTGTGTCAGTACAGACTGCCTGTGGGATTCAGTGTGTCATTACAGACTGTCTGTGGGATTCAGTGTGTCAGCACAGCAGGCCTGTGGGATTCAGTGTGTCAGTACAGACTGCCTCTGGGATTCAGTGTGTCAGTACAGTCTGCCTGTGGGATTCAGTGTGTCGGTATAGACTGCCTGTGGGATTCAGTGTGTCAGTACAGACTGTCTGTGGGATTCAGTGTGTCAGCACAGCAGGCCTGTGGGATTCAGTGTGTCAGTACAGACTGCCTGTGGGATTGAGTGTGTCAGTACAGACTGTCTGTGGGATTCAGTGTGTCAGCACAGCAGGCCTGTGGGATTCAGTGTGTCAGTCCAGACTGCCTGTGGGATTCAGTGTGTCTGTACAGACTGCCTGTGGGATTCAGTGTGTCAGTACAGACTGTCTGTTGGATTCAGTGTATTAGTACAGACTGCCTGTGGGATTCAGTGTGTCAGTAAAGACTTCCTGTGGGATTCAGTGTGTCAGTACAGACTGCCTGTGGGATTCAGTGTGTCAGTACAGACTGTCTGTGGGATTCAGTGTGTCAGCACAGCAGGCCTGTGGGATTCAGTGTGTCAGTACAGACTGTCTGTGGGATTCAGTGTGTCTGTACAGACTGCCTGTGGGATTCAGTGTGTCATTACAGACTGCCTGTGGGATTCAGTGTGTCAGTACAGACTGCCTGTGGGATTCAGTGTGTCAGTACAGACTGCCTGTGGGATTCATTGTGTCAGTCCAGACTGAGTGTGGGATTCAGTGTGTCAGTACAGTCTGCCTGTGGGATTCAGTGTGTCAGTACAGACTGCCTGTGGGATTCATTGTGTCAGTCCAGACTGAGTGTTGGATTCAGTGTGTCAGTACAGTCTGCCTGTGGGATTCAGTGTGTCGGTATAGACTGCCTGTGGGATTCATTGTGTCAGTCCAGACTGCCTCTGGGATTCAGTGTGTCAGTACAGTCTGCCTGTGGGATTCAGTGTGTCGGTATAGACTGCCTGTGGGATTCAGTGTGTCAGTACAGACTGTCTGTGGGATTCAGTGTGTCAGCACAGCAGGCCTGTGGGATTCAGTGTGTCAGTACAGACTGCCTGTGGGATTCAGTGTGTCAGTACAGACTGTCTGTGGGATTCAGTGTGTCAGCACAGCAGGCCTGTGGGATTCAGTGTGTCAGTACAGACTGCCTGTGGGATTCAGTGTGTCTGTACAGACTGCCTGTGGGATTCAGTGTGTCAGTACAGACTTTCTGTTGGATTCAGTGTATTAGTACAGTCTGCCTGTGGGATTCAGTGTGTCAGTACAGACTGCCTGTGGGATTCAATGTGTCAGTACAGACTGTCTGTGGGATTCAGTGTGTCAGTACAGACTGCCTGTGGGATTCAGTGTGTCATTACAGACTGTCTGTTGGATTCAGTGTGTCAGTACAGACTGCCTGTGGGATTCAGTGTGTCAGTACAGACTGCCTGTGGGATTCATTGTGTCAGTCCAGACTGAGTGTGGGATTCAGTGTGTCAGTACAGTCTGCCTGTGTGATTCAGTGTGTCGGTATAGACTGCCTGTGGGATTCAGTGTGTCAGTACAGACTGTCTGTGGGATTCAGTGTGTCAGTACAGACTGCCTGTGGGATTCATTGTGTCAGTCCAGACTGAGTGTGGGATTCAGTGTGTCAGTACAGTCTGCCTGTGGGATTCAGTGTGTCGGTATAGACTGCCTGTGGGATTCATTGTGTCAGTCCAGACTGCCTCTGGGATTCAGTGTGTCAGTACAGTCTGCCTGTGGGATTCAGTGTGTCGGTATAGACTGCCTGTGGGATTCAGTGTGTCAGTACATACTGCCTCTGGGATTCAGTGTGTCAGTACAGACTGTCTGTGGGATTCAGTGTGTCAGCACAGCAGGCCTGTGTGATTCAGTGTGTCAGTACAGACTGCCTGTGGGATTCAGTGTGTCAGTACAGACTGCCTGTTGGATACAGTGTGTCAGTACAGACTGCCTGTGGGATTCAGTGTGTCAGTACAGACAGTCTTTGGGATTCAGTGTGTCAGCAGAGCAGGCCTGTGGGATTCAGTGTGTCAGCACAGCAGGCCTGTGGGATTCAGTGTGTCAGTACAGACTGCCTGTGGGATTCAGTGTGTCAGTACAGACTGTCTGTGGGATTCAGTGTGTCAGTACAGACTGCCTGTGGGATTCAGTGTGTCATTACAGACTGTCTGTTGGATTCAGTGTGTCAGTACAGACTGTCTGTGGGATTCAGTGTGTCAGTACAGACTGCCTGTGGGATTCATTGTGTCAGTCCAGACTGAGTGTGGGATTCAGTGTGTCAGTACAGTCTGCCTGTGGGATTCAGTGTGTCGGTATAGACTGCCTGTGGGATTCAGTGTGTCAGTACAGACTGCCTGTTGGATACAGTGTGTCAGTACAGACTGCCTGTGGGATTCAGTGTGTCAGTACAGACAGTCTTTGGGATTCAGTGTGTCAGCAGAGCAGGCCTGTGGGATTCAGTGTGTCAGCACAGCAGGCCTGTGGGATTCAGTGTGTCAGTACAGACTGCCTGTGGGATTCAGTGTGTCAGTACAGACTGCCTGTGGGATTCAGTGTGTCAGTACAGACTGTCTGTTGGATTCAGTGTATTAGTACAGACTGCCTGTGGGATTCAGTGTGTCAGTACAGACTTCCTGTGGGATTCAGTGTGTCAGTACAGACTGCCTGTGGGATTCAGTGTGTCATTACAGACTGTCTGTTGGATTCAGTGTGTCAGTACAGACTGTCTGTGGGATTCAGTGTGTCAGTACAGACTGCCTGTGGGATTCATTGTGTCAGTCCAGACTGAGTGTGGGATTCAGTGTGTCAGTACAGTCTGCCTGTGGGATTCAGTGTGTCGGTATAGACTGCCTGTGGGATTCAGTGTGTCAGTACATACTGCCTCTGGGATTCAGTGTGTCCGTACAGACTGCCTGTGGGATTCAGTGTGTCAGTACAGACTGCCTGTGGGATTCAGTGTGTCATTACAGATTGTCTGTGGGATTCAGTTTGTCAGTAAAGACTTCCTGTGGGATTCAGTGTGTCAGTACAGACTGCCTGTGGGATTCAGTGTTTGAGTACAGACTGCCTGTGGGATTCAGTGTGTCATTACAGACTGTCTGTTGGATTCAGTGTGTCCGTACAGACTGCCTGTGGGATTCAGTGTGTCAGCACAGCAGGACTGTGGGATTCAGTGTGTCAGCACAGCAGGCCTGTGGGATTCAGTGTGTCAGTACAGACTGCCTGTGGGATTCAGTGTGTCATTACAGACTGTCTGTTGGATTCAGTGTGTCAGTACAGACTGCCTGTGGGATTCAGTGTGTCAGTACAGACTGTCTGTGGGATTCAGTGTGTCGGTATAGACTGCCTGTGGGATTCATTGTGTCAGTCCAGACTGAGTGTGGGATTCAGTGTGTCAGTACAGTCTGCCTGTGGGATTCAGTGTGTCGGTATAGACTGCCTGTGGGATTCATTGTGTCAGTCCAGACTGCCTCTGGGATTCAGTGTGTCAGTAAAGTCTGCCTGTGGGATTCAGTGTGTCGGTATAGACTGCCTGTGGGATTCAGTGTGTCAGTACATACTGCCTCTGGGATTCAGTGTGTCAGTACAGACTGTCTGTGGGATTCAGTGTGTCAGCACAGCAGGCCTGTGTGATTCAGTGTGTCAGTACAGACTGCCTGTGGGATTCAGTGTGTCAGTACAGACTGTCTGTGGGATTCAGTGTGTCAGTACAGACTGTCTGTGGGATTCAGTGTGTCATTACAGACTGTCTGTTGGATTCAGTGTGTCAGTACAGACTGTCTGTGGGATTCAGTGTGTCAGTACAGACTGCCTGTGGGATTCATTGTGTCAGTCCAGACTGAGTGTGGGATTCAGTGTGTCAGTACAGTCTGCCTGTGGGATTCAGTGTGTCGGTATATACTGCCTGTGGGATTCAGTGTGTCAGTACATACTGCCTCTGGGATTCAGTGTGTCCGTACAGACTGCCTGTGGGATTCAGTGTGTCAGTACAGACTGCCTGTGGGATTCAGTGTGTCATTACAGATTGTCTGTGGGATTCAGTTTGTCAGTAAAGACTTCCTGTGGGATTCAGTGTGTCAGTACAGACTGCCTGTGGGATTCAGTGTGTCAGTACAGACTGCCTGTGGGATTCAGTGTGTCATTACAGACTGTCTGTTGAATTCAGTGTGTCAGTACAGACTGTCTGTGGGATTCAGTGTGTCAGTACAGACTGCCTGTGGGATTCATTGTGTCAGTCCAGACTGAGTGTGGGATTCAGTGTGTCAGTACAGTCTGCCTGTTGGATACAGTGTGTCAGTACAGACTGCCTGTGGGATTCAGTGTGTCAGTACAGACAGTCTTTGGGATTCAGTGTGTCAGCAGAGCAGGCCTGTGGGATTCAGTGTGTCAGCACAGCAGGCCTGTGGGATTCAGTGTGTCAGTACAGACTGCCTGTGGGATTCAGTGTGTCAGTACAGACTGCCTGTGGGATTCAGTGTGTCAGTACAGACTGTCTGTTGGATTCAGTGTATTAGTACAGACTGCCTGTGGGATTCAGTGTGTCAGTACAGACTTCCTGTGGGATTCAGTGTGTCAATACAGACTGCCTGTGGGATTCAGTGTGTCATTACAGACTGTCTGTTGGATTCAGTGTGTCAGTACAGACTGTCTGTGGGATTCAGTGTGTCAGTACAGACTGCCTGTGGGATTCATTGTGTCAGTCCAGACTGAGTGTGGGATTCAGTGTGTCAGTACAGTCTGCCTGTGGGATTCAGTGTGTATAGACTGCCTGTGGGATTCAGTGTGTCAGTACATACTGCCTTTGGGATTCAGTGTGTCCGTACAGACTGCCTGTGGGATTCAGTGTGTCAGTACAGACTGCCTGTGGGATTCAGTGTGTCATTACAGATTGTCTGTGGGATTCAGTTTGTCAGTAAAGACTTCCTGTGGGATTCAGTGTGTCAGTACAGACTGCCTGTGGGATTCAGTGTTTGAGTACAGACTGCCTGTGGGATTCAGTGTGTCATTACAGACTGTCTGTTGGATTCAGTGTGTCCGTACAGACTGCCTGTGGGATTCAGTGTGTCAGCACAGCAGGACTGAGGGATTCAGTGTGTCAGCACAGCAGGCCTGTGGGATTCAGTGTGTCAGTACAGACTGCCTGTGGTTTTCAGTGTGTCTGTACAGACTGCCTGTGGGATTCAGTGTGTCACTACAGACTGTCTGTGGGATTCAGTGTGTCAGTACAGACTGCCTGAGGGATTCAGTGTGTCAGTAGAGACTGCCTCTGGAATTCAGTGTGTCCGTACAGACTGCCTGTGGGATTCATTGTGTCAGTACAGACTGCCTGTGGGATTCAGTGTGTCCGTACATACTGACTGTGGGATTCAGTGTGTCCGTACAGACTGCCTTTGAAATTCAGTGTGTGAGCACAGCAGGCCTGTGGGATTCAGTGTGTCAGTACAGACTGCCTGTGGGATTCAGTGTGTCATTACATACTGCCTCTGGGATTCAGTGTGTCCGTATAGACTGTCTGTGGGATTCAGTGTGTCAGCACAGCAGGCCTGTGGGATTCAGTGTGTCAGTACAGACAGTCTTTGGGATTCAGTGTGTCAGCAGAGCAGGCCTGTGGGATTCAGTGTGTCAGTACAGACTGTCTGTGGGATTCAGTGTGTCAGCACAGCAGGCCTGTGGGATTCAGTGTGTCAGTCCAGACTGCCTGTGGGATTCAGTGTGTCAGTACAGACTGCCTTTGGGATTCAGTGTGTCAGTCCAGACTGAGTGTGGGATTCAGTGTGTCAGTACAGACTGCCTGTGGGGTTCAGTGTGTCAGCACAGCAGGCCTGTGGGATTCAGTGTGTCAGTCCAGACTGAGTGTGGGATTCAGTGTGTCAGTACAGTCTGTCTGTGGGGTTCAGTGTGTCAGCACAGCAGGCTAGTGGGATTCAGTGTGTCAGTACAGACTGCCTGTGGGATTCAGTGTGTCAGTACAGACTATCTGTCTGATTCAGTGTGTCAGTACAGACTGCCTGTGGGATTCAGTGTGTCAGTACAGACTTCCTGTGGGATTCAGTGTGTCAGTACAGACTGCCTGTGGGATTCAGTGTGTCATTACAGACTGTCTGTTGGATTCAGTGTGTCAGTACAGACTGCCGGTGGGATTCAGTGTGTCCGTACAGACTGCCTTTGGGATTCAGTGTGTCAGCACAGCAGGCCTGTGGGATTCAGTGTGTCAGTACAAACTGCCTGTGGGATTCAGTGTGTCAGTACATACTGCCTCTGGGATTCAGTGTGTCCGTACAGACTGCCTGTGGGATTCAGTGTGTCAGTACAGACTGCCTGTGGGATTCAGTGTGTCAGTACAGACTGCCTGTGGTATTCAGTGTGTCAGTACAGACTGCCTGTGGGATTCAGTTTGTCAGTAAAGACTTCCTGTGGGATTCAGTGTGTCAGTACAGACTGTCTGTGGGATTCAGTGTCTCAGCACAGCAGGCCTGTGGGATTCAGTGTGTCAGTACAGACTGCCTGTGGGATTCAGTGTGTCAGTACAGACTGTCTGTGGGATTCAGTGTGTCAGTACAGACTGCCTGTGGGATTCAGTGTGTCATTACAGACTGTCTGTTGGATTCAGTGTGTCAGTACAGACTGTCTGTGGGATTCAGTGTGTCAGTACAGACTGCCTGTGGGATTCATTGTGTCAGTCCAGACTGAGTGTGGGATTCAGTGTGTCAGTACAGTCTGCCTGTGGGATTCAGTGTGTCGGTATAGACTGCCTGTGGGATTCAGTGTGTCAGTACAGACTGCCTGTTGGATACAGTGTGTCAGTACAGACTGCCTGTGGGATTCAGTGTGTCAGTACAGACAGTCTTTGGGATTCAGTGTGTCAGCAGAGCAGGCCTGTGGGATTCAGTGTGTCAGCACAGCAGGCCTGTGGGATTCAGTGTGTCAGTACAGACTGCCTGTGGGATTCAGTGTGTCAGTACAGACTGCCTGTGGGATTCAGTGTGTCAGTACAGACTGTCTGTTGGATTCAGTGTATTAGTACAGACTGCCTGTGGGATTCAGTGTGTCAGTACAGACTTCCTGTGGGATTCAGTGTGTCAGTACAGACTGCCTGTGGGATTCAGTGTGTCATTACAGACTGTCTGTTGGATTCAGTGTGTCAGTACAGACTGTCTGTGGGATTCAGTGTGTCAGTACAGACTGCCTGTGGGATTCATTGTGTCAGTCCAGACTGAGTGTGGGATTCAGTGTGTCAGTACAGTCTGCCTGTGGGATTCAGTGTGTCGGTATAGACTGCCTGTGGGATTCAGTGTGTCAGTACATACTGCCTCTGGGATTCAGTGTGTCCGTACAGACTGCCTGTGGGATTCAGTGTGTCAGTACAGACTGCCTGTGGGATTCAGTGTGTCATTACAGATTGTCTGTGGGATTCAGTTTGTCAGTAAAGACTTCCTGTTGGATTCAGTGTGTCAGTACAGACTGCCTGTGGGATTCAGTGTTTGAGTACAGACTGCCTGTGGGATTCAGTGTGTCATTACAGACTGTCTGTTGGATTCAGTGTGTCCGTACAGACTGCCTGTGGGATTCAGTGTGTCAGCACAGCAGGACTGTGGGATTCAGTGTGTCAGCACAGCAGGCCTGTGGGATTCAGTGTGTCAGTACAGACTGCCTGTGGGATTCAGTGTGTCATTACAGACTGTCTGTTGGATTCAGTGTGTCAGTACAGACTGCCTGTGGGATTCAGTGTGTCAGTACAGACTGTCTGTGGGATTCAGTGTGTCGGTATAGACTGCCTGTGGGATTCATTGTGTCAGTCCAGACTGAGTGTGGGATTCAGTGTGTCAGTACAGTCTGCCTGTGGGATTCAGTGTGTCGGTATAGACTGCCTGTGGGATTCATTGTGTCAGTCCAGACTGCCTCTGGGATTCAGTGTGTCAGTAAAGTCTGCCTGTGGGATTCAGTGTGTCGGTATAGACTGCCTGTGGGATTCAGTGTGTCAGTACATACTGCCTCTGGGATTCAGTGTGTCAGTACAGACTGTCTGTGGGATTCAGTGTGTCAGCACAGCAGGCCTGTGTGATTCAGTGTGTCAGTACAGACTGCCTGTGGGATTCAGTGTGTCAGTACAGACTGTCTGTGGGATTCAGTGTGTCAGTACAGACTGTCTGTGGGATTCAGTGTGTCATTACAGACTGTCTGTTGGATTCAGTGTGTCAGTACAGACTGTCTGTGGGATTCAGTGTGTCAGTACAGACTGCCTGTGGGATTCATTGTGTCAGTCCAGACTGAGTGTGGGATTCAGTGTGTCAGTACAGTCTGCCTGTGGGATTCAGTGTGTCGGTATAGACTGCCTGTGGGATTCAGTGTGTCAGTACATACTGCCTCTGGGATTCAGTGTGTCCGTACAGACTGCCTGTGGGATTCAGTGTGTCAGTACAGACTGCCTGTGGGATTCAGTGTGTCATTACAGATTGTCTGTGGGATTCAGTTTGTCAGTAAAGACTTCCTGTGGGATTCAGTGTGTCAGTACAGACTGCCTGTGGGATTCAGTGTGTCAGTACAGACTGCCTGTGGGATTCAGTGTGTCATTACAGACTGTCTGTTGAATTCAGTGTGTCAGTACAGACTGTCTGTGGGATTCAGTGTGTCAGTACAGACTGCCTGTGGGATTCATTGTGTCAGTCCAGACTGAGTGTGGGATTCAGTGTGTCAGTACAGTCTGCCTGTTGGATACAGTGTGTCAGTACAGACTGCCTGTGGGATTCAGTGTGTCAGTACAGACAGTCTTTGGGATTCAGTGTGTCAGCAGAGCAGGCCTGTGGGATTCAGTGTGTCAGCACAGCAGGCCTGTGGGATTCAGTGTGTCAGTACAGACTGCCTGTGGGATTCAGTGTGTCAGTACAGACTGCCTGTGGGATTCAGTGTGTCAGTACAGACTGTCTGTTGGATTCAGTGTATTAGTACAGACTGCCTGTGGGATTCAGTGTGTCAGTACAGACTTCCTGTGGGATTCAGTGTGTCAATACAGACTGCCTGTGGGATTCAGTGTGTCATTACAGACTGTCTGTTGGATTCAGTGTGTCAGTACAGACTGTCTGTGGGATTCAGTGTGTCAGTACAGACTGCCTGTGGGATTTATTGTGTCAGTCCAGACTGAGTGTGGGATTCAGTGTGTCAGTACAGTCTGCCTGTGGGATTCAGTGTGTATAGACTGCCTGTGGGATTCAGTGTGTCAGTACATACTGCCTTTGGGATTCAGTGTGTCCGTACAGACTGCCTGTGGGATTCAGTGTGTCAGTACAGACTGCCTGTGGGATTCAGTGTGTCATTACAGATTGTCTGTGGGATTCAGTTTGTCAGTAAAGACTTCCTGTGGGATTCAGTGTGTCAGTACAGACTGCCTGTGGGATTCAGTGTTTGAGTACAGACTGCCTGTGGGATTCAGTGTGTCATTACAGACTGTCTGTTGGATTCAGTGTGTCCGTACAGACTGCCTGTGGGATTCAGTGTGTCAGCACAGCAGGACTGAGGGATTCAGTGTGTCAGCACAGCAGGCCTGTGGGATTCAGTGTGTCAGTACAGACTGCCTGTGGTTTTCAGTGTGTCTGTACAGACTGCCTGTGGGATTCAGTGTGTCACTACAGACTGTCTGTGGGATTCAGTGTGTCAGTACAGACTGCCTGAGGGATTCAGTGTGTCAGTAGAGACTGCCTCTGGAATTCAGTGTGTCCGTACAGACTGCCTGTGGGATTCATTGTGTCAGTACAGACTGCCTGTGGGATTCAGTGTGTCCGTACATACTGACTGTGGGATTCAGTGTGTCCGTACAGACTGCCTTTGAAATTCAGTGTGTGAGCACAGCAGGCCTGTGGGATTCAGTGTGTCAGTACAGACTGCCTGTGGGATTCAGTGTGTCATTACATACTGCCTCTGGGATTCAGTGTGTCCGTATAGACTGTCTGTGGGATTCAGTGTGTCAGCACAGCAGGCCTGTGGGATTCAGTGTGTCAGTACAGACAGTCTTTGGGATTCAGTGTGTCAGCAGAGCAGGCCTGTGGGATTCAGTGTGTCAGTACAGACTGTCTGTGGGATTCAGTGTGTCAGCACAGCAGGCCTGTGGGATTCAGTGTGTCAGTCCAGACTGCCTGTGGGATTCAGTGTGTCAGTACAGACTGCCTTTGGGATTCAGTGTGTCAGTCCAGACTGAGTGTGGGATTCAGTGTGTCAGTACAGACTGCCTGTGGGGTTCAGTGTGTCAGCACAGCAGGCCTGTGGGATTCAGTGTGTCAGTCCAGACTGAGTGTGGGATTCAGTGTGTCAGTACAGTATGTCTGTGGGGTTCAGTGTGTCAGCACAGCAGGCTAGTGGGATTCAGTGTGTCAGTACAGACTGCCTGTGGGATTCAGTGTGTCAGTACAGACTATCTGTCTGATTCAGTGTGTCAGTACAGACTGCCTGTGGGATTCAGTGTGTCAGTACAGACTTCCTGTGGGATTCAGTGTGTCAGTACAGACTGCCTGTGGGATTCAGTGTGTCATTACAGACTGTCTGTTGGATTCAGTGTGTCAGTACAGACTGCCGGTGGGATTCAGTGTGTCCGTACAGACTGCCTTTGGGATTCAGTGTGTCAGCACAGCAGGCCTGTGGGATTCAGTGTGTCAGTACAAACTGCCTGTGGGATTCAGTGTGTCAGTACATACTGCCTCTGGGATTCAGTGTGTCCGTACAGACTGCCTGTGGGATTCAGTGTGTCAGTACAGACTGCCTGTGGGATTCAGTGTGTCAGTACAGACTGCCTGTGGTATTCAGTGTGTCAGTACAGACTGCCTGTGGGATTCAGTTTGTCAGTAAAGACTTCCTGTGGGATTCAGTGTGTCAGTACAGACTGTCTGTGGGATTCAGTGTCTCAGTACAGATTGTCTGTGGGATTCAGTGTGTCAGTACAGACTGCCTGTGGGATTCAGTGTGTCAGTACAGACTGACTGTGGGATTCAGTGTGTCTGTACAGACTGCCTGTCGGATTCAGTGTGTCAGCACAGCAGGCCTGTGGGATTCAGTGTGTCAGTACTGACTGCCTGTGGGATTCAGTGTGTCAGTACAGACTGTCTGTGGGATTCAGTGTGTCAGCACAGCAGGCCTGTGGGATTCAGTGTTTCAGTACAGACTGCCTGTGGGATTCAGTGTGTCAGTACAGACTGTCTGTGTGATTCAGTGTGTCAGTACAGACTGCCTGTGGGATTCAGTGTGTCAGTACAGACTGCCTGTTGGATACAGTGTGTCAGTACAGACTTCCTGTGGGATTTAGTGTGTCAGTACAGACAGTCTTTGGGATTCAGTGTGTCAGCAGAGCAGGCCTGTGGGATTCAGTGTGTCAGCACAGCAGGCCTGTGGGATTCAGTGTGTCAGTACAGACTGCCTGTGGGATTCAGTGTGTCAGTACAGACTGTCTGTGGGATTCAGTGTGTCAGCACAGTAGGCCTGTGGGATTCAGTGTGTCAGTACAGACTGCCTGTGGGATTCAGTGTGTCAGTACAGACTGCCTGTGGGATTCAGTGTGTCAGTACAGACTGTCTGTTGGATTCAGTGTATTAGTACAGACTGCCTGTGGGATTCAGTGTGTCAGTACAGACTTCCTGTGGGATTCAGTGTGTCAGTACAGACTGCCTGTAGGATTCAGTGTGTCATTACAGACTGTCTGTTGGATTAAGTGTGTCAGTACAGACTGCCTGTGGGATTCAGTGTGTCAGTACAGACTGCCTGTGGGATTCAGTTTGTCAGTAAAGACTTCCTGTGGGATTCAGTGTGTCATTACAGACTGTCTGTTGGATTCAGTGTGTCAGTCCAGACTGAGTGTGGGATTCAGTGTGTCAGTACAGTCTGCCTGTGGGATTCAGTTTGTCAGTAAAGACTTCCTGTGGGATTCAGTGTGTCAGTACAGACTGTCTGTGGGATTCAGTGTCTCAGTACAGATTGTCTGTGGGATTCAGTGTGTCAGTACAGACTGCCTGTGGGATTCAGTGTGTCAGTACAGACTGCCTGTGGTATTCAGTGTGTCTGTACAGACTGCCTGTCGGATTCAGTGTGTCAGCACAGCAGGCATGTGGGATTCAGTGTGTCAGTCCAGACTGCCTGTGGGATTCAGTGTGTCAGTACAGACTGTCTGTGGGATTCAGTGTGTCAGCACAGCAGGCCTGTGGGATTCAGTGTTTCAGTACAGACTGCCTGTGGGATTCAGTGTGTCAGTACAGACTGTCTGTGGGATTCAGTGTGTCAGCACAACAGGCCTGTGTGATTCAGTGTGTCAGTACAGACTGCCTGTGGGATTCAGTGTGTCAGTACAGACTGTCTGTTGGATTCAGTGTATTAGTACAGACTGCCTGTGGGATTCAGTGTGTCAGTACAGACTTCCTGTGGGATTCAGTGTGTCAGTACAGACTGCCTGTGCAGTACAGTCTGTCTGTGGGGTTCAGTGTGTCAGCACAGCAGGCCTGTGGGATACAGTGTGTCAGTACAGACTGTCTGTGGGATTCAGTGTGTCAGTACAGACTGTCTGTGGGATTCAGTGTTTGAGTACGGACTGCCTGTGGGATTCAGTGTGTCATTACAGACTGTCTGTTGGATTCAGTGTGTCCGTACAGACTGCCTGTGGGATTCAGTGTGTCAGCACAGCAGGCCTGTGGGATTCAGTGTGTCAGTACAGACTGCCTGTGGGATTCAATGTGTCAGTACAGACTGTCTGTGGGATTCAGTGTGTCGGTATAGACTGCCTGTGGGATTCAGTGTGTCAGTACAGACTGTCTGTGGGATTCAGTGTGTCAGTACAGACTGCCTGTGGGATTCAGTGTGTCAGTACAGACTGCCTGTGGGATTCAGTGTGTCATTACAGATTGTCTGTGGGATTCAGTTTGTCAGTAAAGACTTCCTGTGGGATTCAGTGTGTCAGTACAGACTGTCTGTGGGATTCAGTGTCTCAGTACAGATTGTCTGTGGGATTCAGTGTGTCAGTACAGACTGCCTGTTGGATACAGTGTGTCAGTACAGACTTCCTGTGGGATTTAGTGTGTCAGTACAGACAGTCTTTGGGATTCAGTGTGTCAGCAGAGCAGGCCTGTGGGATTCAGTGTGTCAGCACAGCAGGCCTGTGGGATTCAGTGTGTCAGTACAGACTGCCTGTGCGATTCAGTGTGTCAGTACAGACTGTCTGTGGGATTCAGTGTGTCAGCACAGTAGGCCTGTGGGATTCAGTGTGTCAGTACAGACTGCCTGTGGGATTCAGTGTGTCAGTACAGACTGCCTGTGGGATTCAGTGTGTCAGTACAGACTGTCTGTTGGATTCAGTGTATTAGTACAGACTGCCTGTGGGATTCAGTGTGTCAGTACAGACTTCCTGTGGGATTCAGTGTGTCAGTACAGACTGCCTGTAGGATTCAGTGTGTCATTACAGACTGTCTGTTGGATTCAGTGTGTCAGTACAGACTGCCTGTGGGATTCAGTGTGTCAGTACAGACTGCCTGTGGGATTCAGTTTGTCAGTAAAGACTTCCTGTGGGATTCAGTGTGTCATTACAGACTGTCTGTTGGATTCAGTGTGTCAGTCCAGACTGAGTGTGGGATTCAGTGTGTCAGTACAGTCTGCCTGTGGGATTCAGTTTGTCAGTAAAGACTTCCTGTGGGATTCAGTGTGTCAGTACAGACTGTCTGTGGGATTCAGTGTCTCAGTACAGATTGTCTGTGGGATTCAGTGTGTCAGTACAGACTGCCTGTGGGATTCAGTGTGTCAGTACAGACTGCCTGTGGTATTCAGTGTGTCTGTACAGACTGCCTGTCGGATTCAGTGTGTCAGCACAGCAGGCATGTGGGATTCAGTGTGTCAGTCCAGACTGCCTGTGGGATTCAGTGTGTCAGTACAGACTGTCTGTGGGATTCAGTGTGTCAGCACAGCAGGCCTGTGGGATTCAGTGTTTCAGTACAGACTGCCTGTGGGATTCAGTGTGTCAGTACAGACTGTCTGTGGGATTCAGTGTGTCAGCACAACAGGCCTGTGTGATTCAGTGTGTCAGTACAGACTGCCTGTGGGATTCAGTGTGTCAGTACAGACTGTCTGTTGGATTCAGTGTATTAGTACAGACTGCCTGTGGGATTCAGTGTGTCAGTACAGACTTCCTGTGGGATTCAGTGTGTCAGTACAGACTGCCTGTGCAGTACAGTCTGTCTGTGGGGTTCAGTGTGTCAGCACAGCAGGCCTGTGGGATACAGTGTGTCAGTACAGACTGTCTGTGGGATTCAGTGTGTCAGTACAGATTGTCTGTGGGATTCAGTGTTTGAGTACGGACTGCCTGTGGGATTCAGTGTGTCATTACAGACTGTCTGTTGGATTCAGTGTGTCCGTACAGACTGCCTGTGGGATTCAGTGTGTCAGCACAGCAGGCCTGTGGGATTCAGTGTGTCAGTACAGACTGCCTGTGGGATTCAATGTGTCAGTACAGACTGTCTGTGGGATTCAGTGTGTCGGTATAGACTGCCTGTGGGATTCAGTGTGTCAGTACAGACTGTCTGTGGGATTCAGTGTGTCAGTACAGACTGCCTGTGGGATTCAGTGTGTCAGTACAGACTGCCTGTGGGATTCAGTGTGTCATTACAGATTGTCTGTGGGATTCAGTTTGTCAGTAAAGACTTCCTGTGGGATTCAGTGTGTCAGTACAGACTGTCTGTGGGATTCAGTGTCTCAGTACAGATTGTCTGTGGGATTCAGTGTGTCAGTACAGACTGCCTGTGGGATTCAGTGTGTCAGTACAGACTGCCTGTGGTATTCAGTGTGTCTGTACAGACTGCCTGTCGGATTCAGTGTGTCAGCACAGCAGGCATGTGGGATTCAGTGTGTCAGTCCAGACTGCCTGTGGGATTCAGTGTGTCAGTACAGACTGTCTGTGGGATTCAGTGTGTCAGCACAGCAGGCCTGTGGGATTCAGTGTTTCAGTACAGACTGCCTGTGGGATTCAGTGTGTCAGTACAGACTGTCTGTGGGATTCAGTGTGTCAGCACAACAGGCCTGTGTGATTCAGTGTGTCAGTACAGACTGCCTGTGGGATTCAGTGTGTCAGTACAGACTGCCTGTGGGATTCAGTGTGTCAGTACAGACTGTCTGTTGGATTCAGTGTATTAGTACAGACTGCCTGTGGGATTCAGTGTGTCAGTACAGACTTCCTGTGGGATTCAGTGTGTCAGTACAGACTGCCTGTGCAGTACAGTCTGTCTGTGGGGTTCAGTGTGTCAGCACAGCAGGCCTGTGGGATACAGTGTGTCAGTACAGACTGTCTGTGGGATTCAGTGTGTCAGTACAGACTGTCTGTGGGATTCAGTGTTTGAGTAAAGACTGCCTGTGGGATTCAGTGTGTCATTACAGACTGTCTGTTGGATTCAGTGTGTCCGTACAGACTGCCTGTGGGATTCAATGTGTCAGCACAGCAGGCCTGTGGGATTCAGTGTGTCAGTACAGACTGCCTGTGGGATTCAATGTGTCAGTACAGACTGTCTGTGGGATTCAGTGTGTCATTACAGACTGCCTGTGGGATTCAGTGTGTCAGTACAGACTGTCTGTGGGATTCAGTGTGTCAGTACAGACTGCCTGTGGGATTCAGTGTGTAAGTACAGACTGTCTGTGGGATTCAATCTGTCAGTACAGACTGTCTGTGGGATTCAGTGTGTCATTACAGACTGCCTGTGGGATTCAGTGTGTCAGTACAGACTGTCTGTGGGATTCAGTGTGTCAGTACAGACTGCCTGTGGGATTCAGTGTGTAAGTACAGACTGTCTGTGGGATTCAATCTGTCAGTACAGACAGTCTGTCGGATTCAGTGTGTCCGTACAAACTGTCTGTGTATTCAGTTTGTCAGTACAGACTGTCTGTGGGATTCAGTGTGTCGGTACAGACTGCCTGTGGGATTCAGTGTGTCAGTACAGAATGTCTGTGGGATTCAGTGTGTCAGCACAGCAGGCCTGTGGGATTCAGTGTGTCAGTACAGACTGCCTGTGGGATTCAGTGTGTCAGTACAGACTGTCTGTGGGATTCAGTGTGTCAGCACAGCAGGCCTGTGGGATTCAGTGTGTCAGTACAGACTGCCTGTGGGATTCAGTGTGTCTGTACAGACTGCCTGTGGGATTCAGTGTGTCAGTACAGACTGTCTGTTGGATTCAGTGTATTAGTACAGACTGCCTGTGGGATTCAGTGTGTCAGTACAGACTTCCTGTGGGATTCAATGTGTCAGTACAGACTGCCTGTGGGATTCAGTGTGTCATTACAGACTGTCTGTTGGATTCAGTGTGTCAGTACAGACTGCCTGTGGGATTCAGTGTGTCAGTACAGACTGCCTGTGGGATTCATTGTGTCAGTCCAGACTGAGTGTGGGATTCAGTGTGTCAGTACAGTCTGCCTGTGGGATTCAGTGTGTCGGTATAGACTGCCTGTGGGATTCAGTGTGTCAGTACATACTGCCTCTGGGATTCAGTGTGTCCGTACAGACTGCCTGTGGGATTCAGTGTGTCAGTACAGACTGCCTGTGGGATTCAGTGTGTCATTACAGATTGTCTGTGGGATTCAGTTTGTCAGTAAAGACTTCCTGTGGGATTCAGTGTGTCAGTACAGACTGTCTGTGGGATTCAGTGTCTCAGTACAGATTGTCTGTGGGATTCAGTGTGTCAGTACAGACTGCCTGTGGGATTCATTGTGTCAGTACAGACTGCCTGTGGTATTCAGTGTGTCTGTACAGACTGCCTGTCGGATTCAGTGTGTCAGCACAGCAGGCATGTGGGATTCAGTGTGTCAGTCCAGACTGCCTGTGGGATTCAGTGTGTCAGTACAGACTGTCTGTGGGATTCAGTGTGTCAGCACAGCAGGCCTGTGGGATTCAGTGTTTCAGTACAGACTGCCTGTGGGATTCAGTGTGTCAGTACAGACTGTCTGTGGGATTCAGTGTGTCAGCACAACAGGCCTGTGTGATTCAGTGTGTCAGTACAGACTGCCTGTGGGATTCAGTGTGTCAGTACAGACTGCCTGTGGGATTCAGTGTGTCAGTACAGACTGCCTGTGCAGTATAGTCTGTCTGTGGGGTTCAGTGTGTCAGCACAGCAGGCCTGTGGGATACAGTGTGTCAGTACAGACTGTCTGTGGGATTCAGTGTGTCAGTACAGACTGTCTGTGGGATTCAGTGTTTGAGTACAGACTGCCTGTGGGATTCAGTGTGTCATTACAGACTGTCTTTTGGATTCAGTGTGTCCGTACAGACTGCCTGTGGGATTCAGTGTGTCAGCACAGCAGGCCTGTGGGATTCAGTGTGTCAGTACAGACTGCCTGTGGGATTCAATGTGTCAGTACAGACTGTCTGTGGGATTCAGTGTGTCAGTACAGACTGCCTGTGGGATTCAGTGTGTCAGTACAGACTGTCTGTTGGATTCAGTGTATTAGTACAGACTGCCTGTGGGATTGTGTGTGATTGTACAGACTTCCTGTGGGATTCAGTGTGTCAGTACAGACTGCCTGTGGGATTCAGTGTGTCATTACAGACTGTCTGTTGGATTCAGTGTGTCAGTACAGACTGTCTGTGGGATTCAGTGTGTCAGTACAGACTGCCTGTGGGATTCAGTGTGTCGGTACAGTCTGCCTGTGGGATTCAGTGTATCAGTACATACTGCCTCTGGGATTCAGTGTGTCCGTACAGACTGCCTGTGGGATTCAGTGTGTCAGTACAGACTGCCTGTGGGATTCAGTGTGTCATTACAGATTGTCTGTGGGATTCAGTTTGTCAGTACAGACTGCCTGTGGGATTCAGTGTGTCAGTACAGACTGTCTGTGGGATTCAGTGTCTCAGTACAGATTGTCTGTGGGATTCAGTGTGTCAGTACAGACTGCCTGTGGGATTCAGTGTGTCAGTACAGACTGCCTGTGGTATTCAGTGTGTCTGTACAGACTGCCTGTCGGATTCATTGTGTCAGCACAGCAGGCATGTGGGATTCAGTGTGTCAGTCCAGACTGCCTGTGGGATTCAGTGTGTCAGTACAGACTGTCTGTGGGATTCAGTGTGTCAGCACAACAGGCCTGTGTGATTCAGTGTGTCAGTACAGACTGCCTGTGGGATTCAGTGTGTCAGTACAGACTGCCTGTGGGATTCAGTGTGTCAGTACAGACTGTCTGTTGGATTCAGTGTATTAGTACAGACTGCCTGTGGGATTCAGTGTGTCAGTACAGACTTCCTGTGGGATTCAGTGTGTCAGTACAGACTGCCTGTGCAGTACAGTCTGTCTGTGTGGTTCAGTGTGTCAGCACAGTAGGCCTGTGGGATACAGTGTGTCAGTACAGACTGTCTGTGGGATTCAGTGTGTCAGTACAGACTGTCTGTGGGATTCAGTGTTTGAGTACAGACTGCCTGTGGGATTCAGTGTGTCATTACAGACTGTCTGTTGGATTCAGTGTGTCCGTACAGACTGCCTGTGGGATTCAGTGTGTCAGCACAGCAGGCCTGTGGGATTCAGTGTGTCAGTACAGACTGCCTGTGGGATTCAATGTGTCAGTACAGACTGTCTGTGGGATTCAGTGTGTCATTACAGACTGCCTGTGGGATTCAGTGTGTCAGTACAGACTGTCTGTGGGATTCAGTGTGTCAGTACAGACTGCCTGTGGGATTCAGTGTGTAAGTACAGACTGTCTGTGGGATTCAATCTGTCAGTACAGACAGTCTGTGGGATTCAGTGTGTCATTACAGACTGTCTGTCGGATTCAGTGTGTCCGTACAAACTGTCTGTGTATTCAGTTTGTCAGTACAGACTGTCTGTGGGATTCAGTGTGTCGGTACAGACTGCCTGTGGGATTCAGTGTGTCAGTACAAACTGTCTGTGGGATTCAGTGTGTCAGCACAGCAGGCCTGTGGGATTCAGTGTGTCAGTACAGACTGCCTGTGGGATTCAGTGTGTCAGTACAGACTGTCTGTGGGATTCAGTGTGTCAGCACAGCAGGCCTGTGGGATTCAGTGTGTCAGTACAGACTGCCTGTGGGATTCAGTGTGTCAGTACAGACTGCCTGTGGGATTCAGTGTGACAGTACAGACTGTCTGTTGGATTCAGTGTATTAGTACAGACTGCCTGTGGGATTCAGTGTGTCAGTACAGACTGCCTATGGGATTCAGTGTGTCAGTACAGACTGCCTGTGCAGTACAGTCTGTCTGTGGGGTTCAGTGTGTCAGCACAGCGGGCCTGTGGGATTCAGTGTGTCAGTACAGACTGTCTGTGGGATTCAGTGTGTCAGCACAGCAGGCCTGTGGGATTCAGTGTGTCTGTACAGACTGCCTGTGGGATTCATTGTGTCAGCACAGCAGGCATGTGGGATTCAGTGTGTCAGTACAGACTGTCTGTGGGATTCAGTGTGTCAGCACAACAGGCCTGTCTGATTCAGTGTGTCAGTACAGACTGCCTGTGGGATTCAGTGTGTCAGTACAGACTGCCTGTGGGATTCAGTGTGTCAGTACAGACTGTCTGTTGGATTCAGTGTATTAGTACAGACTGCCTGTGGGATTCAGTGTGTCAGTACAGACTTCCTGTGGGATTCAGTGTGTCAGTACAGACTGCCTGTGCAGTACAGTCTGTCTGTGGGGTTCAGTGTGTCAGCACAGCAGGCCTGTGGGATACAGTGTGTCAGTACAGACTGTCTCTGGGATTCAGTGTGTCAGTACAGACTGTCTGTGGGATTCAGTGTTTGAGTACAGACTGCCTGTGGGATTCAGTGTGTCATTACAGACTGTCTGTTGGATTCAGTGTGTCCGTACAGACTGCCTGTGGGATTCAGTGTGTCAGCACAGCAGGCCTGTGGGATTCAGTGTGTCAGTACAGACTGCCTGTGGGATTCAATGTGTCAGTACAGACTGTCTGTGGGATTCAGTGTGTCATTACAGACTGCCTGTGGGATTCAGTGTGTCAGTACAGACTGTCTGTGGGATTCAGTGTGTCAGTACAGACTGCCTGTGGGATTCAGTGTGTAAGTACAGACTGTCTGTGGGATTCAATCTGTCAGTATAGACAGTCTGTGGGATTCAGTGTGTCATTACAGACTGTCTGTCGGATTCAGTGTGTCCGTACAAACTGTCTGTGTATTCAGTTTGTCAGTACAGACTGTCTGTGGGATTCAGTGTGTCGGTACAAACTGTCTGTGGGATTCAGTGTGTCAGCACAGCAGGCCTGTGGGATTCAGTGTGTCAGTACAGACTGCCTGTGGGATTCAGTGTGTCAGTACAGACTGTCTGTGGGATTCAGTGTGTCAGCACAGCAGGCCTGTGGGATTCAGTGTGTCAGTACAGACTGCCTGTGGGATTCAGTGTGTCAGTACAGACTGCCTGTGGGATTCAGTGTGTCAGTACATACTGTCTGTTGGATTCAGTGTATTAGTACAGACTGCCTGTGGGATTCAGTGTGTCAGTACAGACTGCCTATGGGATTCAGTGTGTCAGTACAGACTGCCTGTGCAGTACAGTCTGTCTGTGGGGTTCAGTGTGTCAGCACAGCAGGCCTGTGGGATACAGTGTGTCAGTACAGACTGTCTGTGGGATTCAGTGTGTCAGTACAGACTGTCTGTGGGATTCAGTGTTTGAGTACAGACTGCCTGTGGGATTCAGTGTGTCATTACAGACTGTCTGTTGGATTCAGTGTGTCCGTACAGACTGCCTGTGGGATTCAGTGTGTCAGCACAGCAGGCCTGTGGGATTCAGTGTGTCAGTACAGACTGCCTGTGGGATTCAATGTGTCAGTACAGACTGTCTGTGGGATTCAGTGTGTCATTACAGACTGCCTGTGGGATTCAGTGTGTCAGTACAGACTGTCTGTGGGATTCAGTGTGTCAGTACAGACTGCCTGTGGGATTCAGTGTGTAAGTACAGACTGTCTGTGGGATTCAATCTGTCAGTACAGACAGTCTGTGGGATTCAGTGTGTCATTACAGACTGTCTGTCGGATTCAGTGTGTCCGTACAAACTGTCTGTGTATTCAGTTTGTCAGTACAGACTGTCTGTGGGATTCAGTGTGTCGGTACAGACTGCCTGTGGGATTCAGTGTGTCAGTACAAACTGTCTGTGGGATTCAGTGTGTCAGCACAGCAGGCCTGTGGGATTCAGTGTGTCAGTACAGACTGCCTGTGGGATTCAGTGTGTCAGTACAGACTGTCTGTGGGATTCAGTGTGTCAGCACAGCAGGCCTGTGGGATTCAGTGTGTCAGTACAGACTGCCTGTGGGATTCAGTGTGTCAGTACAGACTGCCTGTGGGATTCAGTGTGTCAGTAAAGACTGCCTGTGGGATTCAGTGTATTAGTACAGACTGCCTGTGTGATTCAGTGTGTCAGTACAGACTGCCTATGGGATTCAGTGTGTCAGTACAGACTGCCTGTGCAGAACAGTCTGTCTGTGGGGTTCAGTGTGTCAGCACAGCAGGCCTGTGGGATACAGTGTGTCAGTACAGACTGTCTGTGGGATTCAGTGTGTCAGTACAGACTGTCTGTGGGATTCAGTGTTTGAGTACAGACTGCCTGTGGGATTCAGTGTGTCATTACAGACTGTCTGTTGGATTCAGTGTGTCCGTACACACTGCCTGTGGGATTCAGTGTGTCAGTACAGACTGTCTGTGGGATTCAGTGTGTCATTACAGACTGCCTGTGGGATTCAGTGTGTCAGTACAGACTGTCTGTGGGATTCAGTGTGTCAGTACAGACTGCCTGTGGGATTCAGTGTGTAAGTACAGACTGTCTGTGGGATTCAATCTGTCAGTACAGACAGTCTGTGGGATTCAGTGTTTCATTACAGACTGTCTGTCGGATTCAGTGTGTCCGTACAAACTGTCTGTGTATTCTGTTTGTCAGTACAGACTGTCTGTGGGATTCAGTGTGTCGGTACAGACTGCCAGTGGGATTCAGTGTGTCAGTACAAACTGTCTGTGGGATTCAGTGTGTCAGCACAGCAGGCCTGTGGGATTCAGTGTGTCAGTACAGACTGCCTGTGGGATTCAGTGTGTCAGTAAAGACTGCCTGTGGGATTCAGTGTGTCCGTACAGACTGCGTGTGGGATTCAGTGTGTCAGTACAGACTGCCTGTGGGATTCAGTGTGTCAGTCCAGACTGCCTGTGGGATTCAGTGTGTCAGCACTGCAGGCCTGTGGGTTTCAGTCTGTCAGTACAGACTGCCTGTGGTATTCAGTGTGTCAGTACAGACTGCCTGTGGGATTCAGTGTGTCAGTACAGACTGCCTGTGGGATTCAGTGTGTCAGTACAGACTGTCTGTGGGATTCAGTTTGTCAGCACAGCAGGCCTGTGGGTTTCAGTGTGTCAGTACAGACTGCCTGTGGTATTCAGTGTGTCAGTACAGACTGACTGTGGGATTCAGTGTGTCAGTACAGACTGTCTGTGGGATTCAGTGTGTCGGTACAGACTGCCTGTGGGATTCAGTGTGTCAGTACAGACTGTCTGTGGGATTCAGTGTGTCAGCACAGCAGGCCTGTGGGATTCAATGTGTCAGTACAGACTGCCTGTGGGATTCAGTGTGTCAGTAAAGACTGCCTGTGGGATTCAGTGTGTCCGTACAGACTGCGTGTGGGATTCAGTGTGTCAGTACAGACTGCCTGTGGGATTCAGTGTGTCAGTACAGACTGCCTGTGGTATTCAGTGTGTCTGTACAGACTGCCTGTCGGATTCAGTGTGTCAGCACAGCAGGCCTGTGGGATTCAGTGTGTCAGCACTGCAGGCCTGTAGGTTTCAGTGTGTCAGTACAGTCTGCCTGTGGTATTCAGTGTGTCAGTACAGACTGCCTGTGGGATTCAGTGTGTCAGTACAGACTGCCTGTGGGATTCAGTGTGTCAGTACAGACTGTCTGTGGGATTCAGTTTGTCAGCACAGCAGGTCTGTGGGTTTCAGTGTGTCAGTACAGACTGCCTGTGGTATTCAGTGTGTCAGTACAGACTGCCTGTGGGATTCAGTGTGTCAGTATAGACTGTCTGTGGGATTCAGTTTGTCAGTACAGACTGCCTGTGGGATTCAGTGTGTCAGTACAGACTGTCTGTGGGATTCAGTGTGTCAGCACAGCAGGCCTGTGGGATTCAGTGTGTCAGTACAGACTGCCTGTGGGATATAGTGTGTCAGTACAGACTGCCTGTTGGATACAGTGTGTCAGTACAGACTGCCTGTGGGATTCAGTGTGTCAGTACAGACTGCCTGTGGGATTCAGTGTGTCAGTACAGACTGCCTGTGGGATTCAGTGTGTCAGTACAGACTGTCTGTTGGATTCAGTGTATTAGTACAGACTACCTGTGGGATTCAGTGTGTCAGTACAGACTGTCTGTGGGATTCAGTGTGTCAGTACAGACTGCCTGTGGGATTCAGTGTGTCATTACAGACTGTCAGTTGGATTCAGTGTGTCAGTACAGACTGCCTGTGGGATTCAGTGTGTCAGTACATACTGCCTCTGGGATTCAGTGTGTCCGTACAGACTGCCTGTGGGATTCAGTTTGTCAGTACAGACTGTCTGTGGGATTCAGTGTGTCAGTACAGATTGTCTGTGGGATTCAGTTTGTCAGTAAAGACTTCCTGTGGGATTCAGTGTGTCAGTACAGACTGTCTGTGGGATTCATTGTCTCAGTACAGATTGTCTGTGGGATTCAGTGTGTCAGTACAGACTGCCTGTGGGATTCAGTGTGTCAGTACAGACTGCCTGTGGTATTCAGTGTGTCTGTACAGACTGCCTGTCGGATTCAGTGTGTCAGCACAGCAGGCCTGTGGGATTCAGTGTGTCTGTCCAGACTGCCTGTGGGATTCAGTGTGTCATTACAGACTGTCTGTTGGATTCAGTGTGTCCGTACAGACTGCCTGTGGGATTCAGTGTGTCAGCACAGCAGGCCTGTGGGATTCAGTGTGTCAGTACAGACTGCCTGTGGGATTCAATGTGTCAGTACAGACTGTCTGTGGGATTCAGTGTGTCATTACAGACTGCCTGTGGGATTCAGTGTGTCAGTACAGACTGTCTGTGGGATTCAGTGTGTCAGTACAGACTGCCTGTGGGATTCAGTGTGTAAGTACAGACTGTCTGTGGGATTCAATCTGTCAGTACAGACAGTCTGTGGGATTCAGTGTGTCATTACAGACTGTCTGTCGGATTCAGTGTGTCCGTACAAACTGTCTGTGTATTCAGTTTGTCAGTACAGACTGTCTGTGGGATTCAGTGTGTCGGTACAGACTGCCTGTGGGATTCAGTGTGTCAGTACAAACTGTCTGTGGGATTCAGTGTGTCAGCACAGCAGGCCTGTGGGATTCAGTGTGTCAGTACAGACTGCCTGTGGGATTCAGTGTGTCAGTACAGACTGTCTGTGGGATTCAGTGTGTCAGCACAGCAGGCCTGTGGGATTCAGTGTGTCAGTACAGACTGCCTGTGGGATTCAGTGTGTCAGTACAGCCTGCCTGTGGGATTCAGTGTGTCAGTACAGACTGTCTGTTGGATTCAGTGTATTAGTACAGACTGCCTGTGTGATTCAGTGTGTCAGTACAGACTGCCTATGGGATTCAGTGTGTCAGTACAGACTGCCTGTGCAGTACAATCTGTCTGTGGGGTTCAGTGTGTCAGCACAGCAGGCCTGTGGGATACAGTGTGTCAGTACAGACTGCCTGTGGGATTCAGTGTGTCAGTACATACTGCCTCTGGGATTCAGTGTGTCCGTACAGACTGCCTGTGGGATTCAGTTTGTCAGTACAGACTGTCTGTGGGATTCAGTGTGTCAGTACAGATTGTCTGTGGGATTCAGTTTGTCAGTAAAGACTTCCTGTGGGATTCAGTGTGTCAGTACAGACTGTCTGTGGGATTCATTGTCTCAGTACAGATTGTCTGTGGGATTCAGTGTGTCAGTACAGACTGCCTGTGGGATTCAGTGTGTCAGTACAGACTGCCTGTGGTATTCAGTGTGTCTGTACAGACTGCCTGTCGGATTCAGTGTGTCAGCACAGCAGGCCTGTGGGATTCAGTGTGTCTGTCCAGACTGCCTGTGGGATTCAGTGTGTCATTACAGACTGTCTGTTGGATTCAGTGTGTCCGTACAGACTGCCTGTGGGATTCAGTGTGTCAGCACAGCAGGCCTGTGGGATTCAGTGTGTCAGTACAGACTGCCTGTGGGATTCAATGTGTCAGTACAGACTGTCTGTGGGATTCAGTGTGTCATTACAGACTGCCTGTGGGATTCAGTGTGTCAGTACAGACTGTCTGTGGGATTCAGTGTGTCAGTACAGACTGCCTGTGGGATTCAGTGTGTAAGTACAGACTGTCTGTGGGATTCAATCTGTCAGTACAGACAGTCTGTGGGATTCAGTGTGTCATTACAGACTGTCTGTCGGATTCAGTGTGTCCGTACAAACTGTCTGTGTATTCAGTTTGTCAGTACAGACTGTCTGTGGGATTCAGTGTGTCGGTACAGACTGCCTGTGGGATTCAGTGTGTCAGTACAAACTGTCTGTGGGATTCAGTGTGTCAGCACAGCAGGCCTGTGGGATTCAGTGTGTCAGTACAGACTGCCTGTGGGATTCAGTGTGTCAGTACAGACTGCCTGTGGGATTCAGTGTGTCAGCACAGCAGGCCTGTGGGATTCAGTGTGTCAGTACAGACTGCCTGTGGGATTCAGTGTGTCAGTACAGCCTGCCTGTGGGATTCAGTGTGTCAGTACAGACTGTCTGTTGGATTCAGTGTATTAGTACAGACTGCCTGTGTGATTCAGTGTGTCAGTACAGACTGCCTATGGGATTCAGTGTGTCAGTACAGACTGCCTGTGCAGTACAATCTGTCTGTGGGGTTCAGTGTGTCAGCACAGCAGGCCTGTGGGATACAGTGTGTCAGTACAGACTGTCTGTGGGATTCAGTGTGTCAGTACAGACTGTCTGTGGGATTCAGTGTTTGAGTACAGACTGCCTGTGGGATTCAGTGTGTCATTACAGACTGTCTGTTGGATTCAGTGTGTCCGTACATACTGCCTGTGGGATTCAGTGTGTCAGCACAGCAGGCCTGTGGGATTCAGTGTGTCAGTACAGACTGCCTGTGGGATTCAATGTGTCAGTACAGACTGTCTGTGGGATTCAGTGTGTCATTACAGACTGCCTGTGGGATTCAGTGTGTCAGTACAGACTGTCTGTGGGATTCAGTGTGTCAGTACAGACTGCCTGTGGGATTCAGTGTGTAAGTACAGACTGTCTGTGGGATTCAATCTGTCAGTACAGACAGTCTGTGGGATTCAGTGTTTCATTACAGACTGTCTGTCGGATTCAGTGTGTCCGTACAAACTGTCTGTGTATTCAGTTTGTCAGTACAGACTGTCTGTGGGATTCAGTGTGTCGGTACAGGCTGCCAGTGGGATTCAGTGTGTCAGTACAAACTGTCTGTGGGATTCAGTGTGTCAGCACAGCAGGCCTGTGGGATTCAGTGTGTCAGTACAGACTGCCTGTGGGATTCAGTGTGTCAGTAAAGACTGCCTGTGGGATTCAGTGTGTCCGTACAGACTGCGTGTGGGATTCAGTGTGTCAGTACAGACTGCCTGTGGGATTCAGTGTGTCAGTACAGACTGCCTGTGGTATTCAGTGTGTCTGTACAGACTGCCTGTCGGATTCAGTGTGTCAGCACAGCAGGCTGTGGGATTCAGTGTGTCAGTCCAGACTGCCTGTGGGATTCAGTGTGTCAGCACTGCAGGCCTGTGGGTTTCAGTCTGTCAGTACAGACTGCCTGTGGTATTCAGTGTGTCATTACAGACTGCCTGTGGGATTCAGTGTGTCAGTACAGACTGCCTGTGGGATTCAGTGTGTCAGTACAGACTGTCTGTGGGATTCAGTTTGTCAGCACAGCAGGCCTGTGGGTTTTAGTGTGTCAGTACAGACTGCCTGTGGTATTCAGTGTGTCAGTACAGACTGACTGTGGGATTCAGTGTGTCAGTACAGACTGTCTGTGGGATTCAGTGTGTCGGTACAGACTGCCTGTGGGATTCAGTGTGTCAGTACAGACTGTCTGTGGGATTCAGTGTGGCAGCACAGCAGGCCTGTGGGATTCAGTGCGTCAGTACAGACTGCCTGTGGGATTCAGTGTGTCAGTAAAGACTGCCTGTGGGATTCAGTGTGTCCGAACAGACTGCGTGTGGGATTCAGTGTGTCAGTACAGACTGCCTGTGGGATTCAGTGTGTCAGTACAGACTGCCTGTGGTATTCAGTGTGTCTGTACAGACTGCCTGTCGGATTCAGTGTGTCAGCACAGCAGGCCTGTGGGATTCAGTGTGTCAGTCCAGAGTGCCTGTGGGATTCAGTGTGTCAGCACTGCAGGCCTGTAGGTTTCAGTGTGTCAGTACAGTCTGCCTGTGGTATTCAGTGTGTCAGTACAGACTGCCTGTGGGATTCAGTGTGTCAGTACAGACTGCCTGTGGGATTCAGTGTGTCAGTACAGACTGTCTGTGGGATTCAGTTTGTCAGCACAGCAGGCCTGTGGGTTTCAGTGTGTCAGTACAGACTGCCTGTGGTATTCAGTGTGTCAGTACAGACTGCCTGTGGGATTCAGTGTGTCAGTACAGACTGTCTGTGGGATTCAGTGTGTCAGTACAGACTGTCTGTGGGATTCAGTGTGGCAGCACAGCAGGCCTGTGGGATTCAGTGTGTCAGTACAGACTGCCTGAGGGATTCAGTGTGTCAGTAAAGACTGCCTGTGGGATTCAGTGTGTCCGAACAGACTGCGTGTGGGATTCAGTGTGTCAGTACAGACTGCCTGTGGGATTCAGTGTGTCAGTACAGACTGCCTGTGGTATTCAGTGTGTCAGTACAGACTGCCTGTGGGATTCAGTGTGTCTGTACAGACTGCCTGTCGGATTCAGTGTGTCAGCACAGCAGGCCTGTTGGATTCAGTGTGTCAGTCCAGAGTGCCTGTGGGATTCAGTGTGTCAGCACTGCAGGCCTGTAGGTTTCAGTGTGTCAGTACAGTCTGCCTGTGGTATTCAGTGTGTCAGTACAGACTGCCTGTGGGATTCAGTGTGTCAGTACAGACTGCCTGTGGGATTCAGTGTGTCAGCACTGCAGGCCTGTGTGTTTCAGTCTGTCAGTACAGACTGCCTGTGGTATTCAGTGTGTCAGTACAGACTGCCTGTGGGATTCAGTGTGTCAGTACAGACTGCCTGTGGGATTCAGTGTGTCAGTACAGACTGTCTGTGGGATTCAGTTTGTCAGCACAGCAGGCCTGTGGGTTTCAGTGTGTCAGTACAGACTGCCTGTGGTATTCAGTGTGTCAGTACAGACTGACTGTGGGATTCAGTGTGTCAGTACAGACTGTCTGTGGGATTCAGTGTGTCGGTACAGACTGCCTGTGGGATTCAGTGTGTCAGTACAGACTGTCTGTGGGATTCAGTGTGGCAGCACAGCAGGCCTGTGGGATTCAGTGTGTCAGTACAGACTGCCTGTGGGATTCAGTGTGTCAGTAAAGACTGCCTGTGGGATTCAGTGTGTCCGAACAGACTGCGTGTGGGATTCAGTGTGTCAGTACAGACTGCCTGTGGGATTCAGTGTGTCAGTACAGACTGCCTGTGGTATTCAGTGTGTCTGTACAGACTGCCTGTCGGATTCAGTGTTTCAGCACAGCAGGCCTGTGGGATTCAGTGTGTCAGTCCAGAGTGCCTGTGGGATTCAGTGTGTCAGCACTGCAGGCCTGTAGGTTTCAGTGTGTCAGTACAGTCTGCCTGTGGTATTCAGTGTGTCAGTACAGACTGCCTGTGGGATTCATTGTGTTAGTACAGACTGCCTGTGGGATTCAGTGTGTCAGTACAGACTGTCTGTGGGATTCAGTTTGTCAGCACAGCAGGCCTGTGGGTTTCAGTGTGTCAGTACAGACTGCCTGTGGTATTCAGTGTGTCAGTACAGACTGCCTGTGGGATTCAGTGTGTCAGTACAGACTGTCTGTGGGATTCAGTGTGTCAGTACAGACTGCCTGTGGGATTCAGTGTGTCAGTACAGACTGTCTGTGGGATTCAGTGTGTCAGCACAGCAGGCCTGTGGGATTCAGTGTGTCAGTACAGACTGCCTGTGGGATATAGTGTGTCAGTACAGACTGCCTGTTGGATACAGTGTGTCAGTACAGACTGCCTGTGGGATTCAGTGTGTCAGTACAGACTGCCTGTGGGATTCAGTGTGTCAGTACAGACTGTCTGTGGGATTCAGTTTGTCAGCACAGCAGGCCTGTGGGTTTCAGTGTGTCAGTACAGACTGTCTGTGGGATTCAGTTTGTCAGCACAGCAGGCCTGTGGGTTTCAGTGTGTCAGTACAGACTGCCTGTGGTATTCAGTGTGTCAGTACAGACTGACTGTGGGATTCAGTGTGTCAGTACAGACTGTCTGTGGGATTCAGTGTGTCGGTACAGACTGCCTGTGGGATTCAGTGTGTCAGTACAGACTGTCTGTGGGATTCAGTGTGGCAGCACAGCAGGCCTGTGGGATTCAGTGTGTCAGTACAGACTGCCTGTGGGATTCAGTGTGTCAGTAAAGACTGCCTGTGGGATTCAGTGTGTCCGAACAGACTGCGTGTGGGATTCAGTGTGTCAGTACAGACTGCCTGTGGGATTCAGTGTGTCAGTACAGACTGCCTGTGGTATTCAGTGTGTCTGTACAGACTGCCTGTCGGATTCAGTGTGTCAGCACAGCAGGCCTGTGGGATTCAGTGTGTCAGTCCAGAGTGCCTGTGGGATTCAGTGTGTCAGCACAGCAGGCCTGTAGGTTTCAGTGTGTCAGTACAGTCTGCCTGTGGTATTCAGTGTGTCAGTACAGACTGCCTGTGGGATTCAGTGTGTCAGTACAGACTGCCTGTGGGATTCAGTGTGTCAGTACAGACTGTCTGTGGGATTCAGTTTGTCAGCACAGCAGGCCTGTGGGTTTCAGTGTGTCAGTACAGACTGCCTGTGGTATTCAGTGTGTCAGTACAGACTGCCTGTGGGATTCAGTGTGTCAGTACAGACTGTCTGTGGGATTCAGTGTGTCAGTACAGACTGCCTGTGGGATTCAGTGTGTCAGTACAGACTGTCTGTGGGATTCAGTGTGTCAGCACAGCAGGCCTGTGGGATTCAGTGTGTCAGTACAGACTGCCTGTGGGATATAGTGTGTCAGTACAGACTGCCTGTTGGATACAGTGTGTCAGTACAGACTGCCTGTGGGATTCAGTGTGTCAGTACAGACTGCCTGTGGGATTCAGTGTGTCAGTACAGACTGCCTGTGGGATTCAGTGTGTCAGTACAGACTGTCTGTTGGATTCAGTGTATTAGTACAGACTACCTGTGGGATTCAGTGTGTCAGTACAGACTTCCTGTGGGATTCAGTGTGTCAGTACAGACTGCCTGTGGGATTCAGTGTGTCATTACAGACTGTCAGTTGGATTCAGTGTGTCAGTACAGACTGCCTGTGGGATTCAGTGTGTCAGTACAGACTGCCTGTGGGATTCAGTGTGTCAGTACAGACTGTCTGTTGGATTCAGTGTGTCCGTACAGACTGCCTGTGGGATTCAGTGTGTCAGTACAGACTGCCTGTGGGATTCAGTGTGTCAGTACAGACTGCCTGTGGGATTCAGTGTGTCAGTACAGACTGCCTGTGGGATTCAGTGTGTCAGTACAGACTGCCTGTTGGATACAGTGTGTCAGTACAGACTGCCTGTGGGATTCAGTGTGTCAGTACAGACTGGCTGTGGGATTCAGTGTGTCAGTACAGACTGCCTGTGGGATTCAGTGTGTCAGTACAGACTGTCTGTTGGATTCAGTGTATTAGTACAGACTGCCTGTGGGAATCAGTGTGTCAGTCCAGACTGAGTGTGGGATTCAGTGTGTCAGTACAGTCTGCCTGTTGGATTCAGTGTTTCGGTATAGACTGCCTGTGGGATTCAGTGTGTCATTACATACTGCCTCTGGGATTCAGTGTGTCCGTACAGACTGCCTGTGGGATTCAGTGTGTCAGTACAGACTGTCTGTTGGATTCAGTGTGTCCGTACAGACTGCCTGTGGGATTCAGTGTGTCAGCACAGCAGGCCTGTGGGATTCAGTGTGTCAGTACAGACTGCCTGTGGGATTCAATGTGTCAGTACAGACTGCCTGTGGGATTCAGTGTGTCAGTACAGACTGTCCGTGGGATTCAGTGTGTCAGCACAGCAGGCCTGTGGGATTCAGTGTGTCAGTACAGACTGCCTGTGGGATTCAGTGTGTCAGTACAGACTGTCTGTGGGATTCAGTGTGTCAGCACAGCAGGCCTGTGGGATTCAGTTTGTCAGTACAGACTGCCTGTGGGATTCAGTGTGTCAGTACAGACTGCCTGTGGAATTCAGTGTGTCAGTACAGACTGTCTGTTGGATTCAGTGTATTAGTACAGACTGCCTGTGGGATTCAGTGTGTCAGTACAGACTTCCTGTGGGATTCAGTGTGTCAGTACAGACTGCCTGTGGGATTCAGTGTGTCATTACAGACTGTCTGTTGGATTCAGTGTGTCAGTACAGACTGTCTGTGGGATTCAGTGTGTCAGTACAGACTGCCTGTGGGATTCAGTGTGTCAGTCCAGATTGAGTGTGGGATTCAGTGTGTCAGTACAGTCTGTCTTTGGGGTTCAGTGTGTCAGCACAGCAGGCCTGTGGGATACAGTGTGTCAGTACAGACTGTCTGTGGGATTCAGTGTGTAAGTACAGACTGTCTGTGGGATTCAGTGTTTGAGTACAGACTGCCTGTGGGATTCAGTGTGTCATTACAGACTGTCTGTTGGATTCAGTGTGTCCGTACAGACTGCCTGTGGGATTCAGTGTGTCAGCACAGCAGGCCTGTGGGATTCAGTGTGTCAGTACAGACTGCCTGTGGGATTCAATGTGTCAGTACAGACTGTCTGTGGGATTCAGTGTGTCATTACAGACTGCCTGTGGGATTCAGTGTGTCAGTACAGACTGTCTGTGGGTTTCAGTGTGTCAGTACAGACTGCCTGTGGGATTCAGTGTGTAAGTACAGACTGTCTGTGGGATTCAATCTGTCAGTACAGACAGTCTGTGGGATTCAGTGTGTCATTACAGACTGTCTGTCGGATTCAGTGTGTCCGTACAAACTGTCTGTGTATTCAGTTTGTCAGTACAGACTGTCTGTGGGATTCAGTGTGTCGGTACAGACTGCCTGTGGGACTCAGTGTGTCAGTACAAACTGTCTGTGGGATTCAGTGTGTCAGCACAGCAGGCCTGTGGGATTCAGTGTGTCAGCACAGCAGGCCTGTGGGATTCAGTGTGTCAGTACAGACTGCCTGTGGGATTCAGTGTGTCAGTACAGACTGCCTGTGGGATTCAGTGTGTCCGTACAGACTGCGTGTGGGATTCAGTGTGTCAGTACAGACTGCCTGTGGGATTCAGTGTGTCAGTACAGACTGCCTGTGGTATTCAGTGTGTCTGTACAGACTGCCTGTCGGATTCAGTGTGTCAGCACAGCAGGCCTGTGGGATTCAGTGTGTCAGTGCAGACTGCCTGTGGGATTCAGTGTGTCAGCACTGCAGGCCTGTAGGTTTCAGTGTGTCAGTACAGACTGCTTGTGGTATTCAGTGTGTCAGTACAGACTGCCTGTGGGATTCAGTGTGTCAGTACAGACTGCCTGTGGGATTCAGTGTGTCAGTACAGACTGTCTGTGGGATTCAGTTTGTCAGCACAGCAGGCCTGTGGGTTTCAGTGTGTCAGTACAGACTGCCTGTGGTATTCAGTGTGTCAGTATAGACTGCCTGTGGGATTCAGTGTGTCAGTACAGACTGTCTGTGGGATTCAGTGTGTCAGTACAGACTGCCTGTGGGATTCAGTGTGTCAGTACAGACTGCCTGTGGGATTCAGTGTGTCAGTACAGACTGCCTGTGGGATTCAGTGTGTCAGTACAGACTGCCTGTGGGATTCAGTGTGTCAGTACAGACTGTCTGTTGGATTCAGTGTATTAGTACAGACTGCCTGTGGGATTCAGTGTGTCAGTACAGACTGCCTGTGGGAATCAGTGTGTCAGTACAGACTGTCTGTGGGATTCAGTGTGTCAGTACAGACTGTCTGTTGGATTCAGTGTATTAGTACAGACTGCTTGTGGTATTCAGTGTGTCAGTACAGACTGCCTGTGGGATTCAGTGTGTCAGTACAGACTGCCTGTGGGATTCAGTGTGTCAGTACAGACTGTCTGTGGGATTCAGTTTGTCAGCACAGCAGGCCTGTGGGTTTCAGTGTGTCAGTACAGACTGCCTGTGGTATTCAGTGTGTCAGTATAGACTGCCTGTGGGATTCATTGTGTCAGTACAGACTGTCTGTGGGATTCAGTGTGTCAGTACAGACTGCCTGTGGGATTCAGTGTGTCAGTACAGACTGCCTGTGGGATTCAGTGTGTCAGTACAGACTGCCTGTGGGATTCAGTGTGTCAGTACAGACTGCCTGTGGGATTCAGTGTGTCAGTACAGACTGTCTGTTGGATTCAGCGTATTAGTACAGACTGCCTGTGGGATTCAGTGTGTCAGTACAGACTGCCTGTGGGATTCAGTGTGTCAGTACAGACTGCCTGTGGGATTCAGTGTGTCAGTACAGACTGTCTGTTGGATGCAGTGTATTAGTACAGACTGCCTGTGGGATTCAGTGTGTCAGTACAGACTTCCTGTGGGATTCAGTGTGTCAGTAAAGACTGCCTGTGGGATTCAGTGTGTCATTACAGACTGTCTGTTGGATTCAGTGTGCCAGTACAGACTGTCTGTGGGATTCAGTGTGTCAGTACAGACTGCCTGTGGGATTCAGTGTGTCAGTCCAGACTGAGTGTGGGATTCAGTGTGTCAGTACAGTCTGTCTGTGGGGTTCAGTGTGTCAGCACAGCAGGCCTGTGGGATACAGTGTGTCAGTACAGACTGTCTGTGGGATTCAGTGTGTCAGTACAGACTGTCTGTGGGATTCAGTGTTTGAGTACAGACTGCCTGTGGGATTCAGTTTGTCATTACAGACTGTCTGTTGGATTCAGTGTGTCCGTACAGACTGCCTGTGGGACTCAGTGTGTCAGCACAGCAGGCCTGTGGGATTCAGTGTGTCAGTACAGACTGCCTGTGGGATTCAATGTGTCAGTACAGACTGTCTGTGGGATTCAGTGTGTCATTACAGACTGCCTGTGGGATTCAGTGTGTCAGTACAGACTGTCTGTGGGATTCAGTGTGTCAGTACAGACTGCCTGTGGGATTCAGTGTGTAAGTACAGACTGTCTGTGGGATTCAATCTGTCAGTACAGACAGTCTGTGGGATTCAGTGTGTCATTACAGACTGTCTGTAGGATTCAGTGTGTCCGTACAAACTGTCTGTGTATTCAGTTTGTCAGTACAGACTGTCTGTGGGATTCAGTGTGTCGGTACAGACTGCCTGTGGGATTCAGTGTGTCAGTACAAACTGTCTGTGGGATTCAGTGTGTCAGCACAGCAGGCCTGTTGGATTCAGTGTGTCAGTACAGACTGCCTGTGGGATTCAGTGTGTCAGTAAAGACTGCCTGTGGGATTCAGTGTGTCCGTACAGACTGCGTGTGGGATTCAGTGTGTCAGTACAGACTGCCTGTGGGATTCAGTGTGTCAGTACAGACTGCCTGTGGTATTCAGTGTGTCTGTACAGACTGCCTGTCGGATTCAGTGTGTCAGCACAGTAGGCCTGTGGGATTCAGTGGGTCATTCCAGACTGCCTGTGGGATTCAGTGTGTCAGAACAGACTGTCTGTGGGATTCAGTTTGTCAGCACAGCAGGCCCGTGGTATTCAGTGTGTCAGTACAGACTGCCTGTGGGATTCAGTGTGTCAGGACAGACTGCCTGTGGGATTCAGTGTGTCCGTACAGACTGCGTGTGGGATTCAGTGTGTCAGTACAGACTGCCTGTGGGATACAGTGTGTAAGTACAGACTGCCTGTGGGATTCAATCTGTCAGTACAGACAGTCTGTGGGATTCAGTGTGTCATTACAGACTGTCTGTCGGATTCAGTGTGTCCGTACAAACTGTCTGTGTATTCAGTTTGTCAGTACAGACTGTCTGTGGGATTCAGTGTGTCGGTACAGACTGCCTGTGGGATTCAGTGTGTCAGTACAAACTGTCTTGGGATTCAGTGTGTCAGCACAGTAGGCCTGTGGGATTCAGTGTGTCAGTACAGACTGCCTGTGGGATTCAGTGTGTCAGTAAAGACTGCCTGTGGGATTCAGTGTGTCCGTACAGACTGCGTGTGGGATTCAGTGTGTCAGTACAGACTGCCTGTGGGATTCAGTGTGTCAGTACAGACTGCCTGTGGTATTCAGTGTGTCTGTACAGACTGCCTGTCGGATTCAGTGTGTCAGCACAGCAGGCCTGTGGGATTCAGTGTGTCAGTCCAGACTGCCTGTGGGATTCAGTGTGTCAGAACAGACTGTCTGTGGGATTCAGTTTGTCAGCACAGCAGGCCTGTGGGTTTCAGTGTGTCAGTACAGACTGCCTGTGGGATTCAGTGTGTCAGTACAGACTGTCTTTGGGATTCAATGTGTCAGCACAGCAGGCCTGTGGGTTTCAGTGTGTCAGTACAGACTGCCTGTGGTATTCAGTGTGTCACTACAGACTGCCTGTGGGATTCAGTGTGTCAGTACAGACTGCCTGTGGGATTCAGTGTGTCAGTACAGACTGTCTGTGGGATTCAGTTTGTCAGCACAGCAGGCCTGTGGGTTTCAGTGTGTCAGTACAGACTGCCTGTGGTATTCAGTGTGTCAGTACAGACTGCCTGTGGGATTCAGTGTGTCAGTACAGACTGTCTGGGATTCAGTGTGTCAGAACAGACTGCCTGTGGGATTCAGTGTGTCAGTACAGACTGTCTGTGGGATTCAGTGTGTCAGCACAGCAGGCCTGTGGGATTCAGTGTGTCAGTACAGACTGCCTGTGGGATTCAGTGTGTCAGTACAGACTGCCTGTTGGATACAGTGTGTCAGTACAGACTGCCTGTGGGATTCAGTGTGTCTGTACAGACTGCCTGTGGGATTCAGTGTGTCAGTACAGACTGCCTGTGGGATTCAGTGTGTCAGTACAGACTGTCTGTTGGATTCAGTGTATTATTACAGACTGCCTGTGGGATTCAGTGTGTCAGTACAGACTTCCTGTGGGATTCAGTGTGTCAGTACAGACTGCCTGTGGGATTCAGTGTGTCATTACAGACTGTCTGTTGGATTCAGTGTGTCAGTACAGACTGCCTGTGGGATTCAGTGTGTCAGTACAGACTGTCTGTGGGATTCAGTGTGTCAGTCCAGACTGAGTGTGGGATTCAGTGTGTCAGTACAGTCTGCCTGTGGGATTCAGTGTGTCGGTATAGACTGCCTGTGGGATTCAGTGTGTCAGTACATACTGCCTCTGGGATTCAGTGTGTCCGTACAGACTGCCTGTGGGATTCAGTGTGTCAGTACAGACTGCCTGTGGGATTCAGTGTGTCAGTACAGATTGTCTGTGGGATTCAGTTTGTCAGTAAAGACTTCCTGTGGGATTCAGTGTGTCAGTACAGACTGTCTGTGGGATTCAGTGTCTCAGTACAGATTGTCTGTGGGATTCAGTGTGTCAGTACAGACTGCCTGTTCTATTCAGTGTGTCTGTACAGACTGCCTGTCGGATTCAGTGTGTCAGCACAGCAGGCCTGTGGGATTCAGTGTGTCAGTCCAGACTGCCTGTGGGATTCAGTGTGTCAGTACAGACTGCCTGTGGGATTCAGTGTGTCAGCACAGCAGGCCTGTGGGATTCAGTTTGTCAGTACAGACTGCCTGTGGGATTCAGTGTGTCAGTACAGACTGCCTGTGGGATTCAGTGTGTCAGCACAGCAGGCCTGTGGGATTCAGTGTGTCAGTACAGACTGCCTGTGGGATTCAGTGTGTCAGTAAAGACTGCCTGTGGGATTCAGTGTGTCCGTACAGACTGCGTGTGGGATTCAGTGTGTCAGTACAGACTGCCTGTGGGATTCAGTATGTCAGTACAGACTGCCTGTGGTATTCAGTGTGTCTGTACAGACTGCCTGTCGGATTCAGTGTGTCAGCACAGCAGGCCTGTGGATTCAGTGTGTCAGTCCAGACTGCCTGTGGGATTCAGTGTGTCAGTACAGACTGTCTGTGGGATTCAGTTTGTCAGCACAGCAGGCCTGTGGGTTTCAGTGTGTCAGTACAGACTGCCTGTGGGATTCAGTGTGTCAGTACAGACTGTCTTGGGATTCAGTGTGTCAGCACACAGGCCTGTGGGTTTCAGTGTGTCAGTACAGACTGCCTGTGGGATTCAGTGTGTCAGTACAGACTGCCTGTGGGATTCAGTGTGTCAGTACAGACTGCCTGTGGGATTCAGTGTGTCAGTACAGACTGTCTGTGGGATTCAGTTTGTCAGCACAGCAGGCCTGTGGGTTTCAGCGTGTCAGTACAGACTGCCTGTGGTATTCAGTGTGTCAGTACAGACTGCCTGTGGGATTCAGTGTGTCAGTACAGACTGCCTGTGGGATTCAGTGTGTCAGTACAGACTGCCTGTGGGATTCAGTGTGTCAGTACAGACTGTCTGTGGGATTCAGTGTGTCAGCACAGCAGGCCTGTGGGATTCAGTGTGTCAGTACAGACTGCCTGTGGGATTCAGTGTGTCAGTACAGACTGCCTGTTGGATACAGTGTGTCAGTACAGACTGCCTGTGGGATTCAGTGTGTCAGTACAGACTGCCTGTGGGATTCAGTGTGTCAGTACAGACTGCCTGTGGGATTCAGTGTGTCAGTACAGACTGTCTGTTGGATTCAGTGTATTAGTACAGACTGCCTGTGGGATTCAGTGTGTCATTACAGACTGTCTGTTGGATTCAGTGTGTCAGTACAGACTGCCTGTGGGATTCAGTGTGTCAGTACAGACTGCCTGTGGGATTCAGTGTGTCAGTCCAGACTGAGTGTGGGATTCAGTGTGTCAGTAAAGTCTGCCTGTGGGATTCAGTGTGTCGGTATAGACTGCCTGTGGGATTCAGTGTGTCAGTACATACTGCCTCTGGGATTCAGTGTGTCCGTACAGACTGCCTGTGGGATTCAGTGTGTCAGTACAGACTGCCTGTGGGATTCAGTGTGTCAGTACAGATTGTCTGTGGGATTCAGTTTGTCAGTAAAGACTTCCTGTGGGATTCAGTGTGTCAGTACAGACTGTCTGTGGGATTCAGTGTCTCAGTACAGATTGTCTGTGGGATTCAGTGTGTCAGTACAGACTGCCTGTGGGATTCAGTGTGTCAGTACAGACTGCCTGTGGTATTCAGTGTGTCTGTACAGACTGCCTGTCGGATTCAGTGTGTCAGCACAGCAGGCCTGTGGGATTCAGTGTGTCAGTCCAGACTGCCTGTGGGATTCAGTGTGTCAGTACAGACTGTCTGTGGGATTCAGTGTATCAGCACAGCAGGCCTGTGGGATTCAGTGTTTCAGTACAGACTGCCTGTGGGATTCAGTGTGTCAGTACAGACTGTCTGTGGGATTCAGTGTGTCAGCACAACAGGCCTGTGTGATTCAGTGTTTCAGTACAGACTGCCTGTGGGATTCAGTGTGTCAGTACAGACTGCCTGTTGGATACAGTGTGTCAGTACAGCAGGCCTGTGGTATTCAGTGTGTCTGTACAGACTGCCTGTCGGATTCAGTGTGTCAGCACAGCAGGCCTGTGGGATTCAGTGTGTCAGTCCAGACTGCCTGTGGGATTCAGTGTGTCAGTACAGACTGTCTGTGGGATTCAGTGTATCAGCACAGCAGGCCTGTGGGATTCAGTGTTTCAGTACAGACTGCCTGTGGGATTCAGTGTGTCAGTACAGACTGTCTGTGGGATTCAGTGTGTCAGCACAACAGGCCTGTGTGATTCAGTGTTTCAGTACAGACTGCCTGTGGGATTCAGTGTGTCAGTACAGACTGCCTGTTGGATACAGTGTGTCAGTACAGACTGCTTGTGGGATTCAGTGTGTCAGTTCAGATTGTCTGTGGGATTCAGTGTGTCAGTACAGACTGTCCGTGGGATTCAGTGTGTCAGCACAGCAGGCCTGTTGGATTCAGTGTGTCAGTACAGACTGCCTGTGGGATTCAGTGTGTCAGTACAGACTGACTGTGGGATTCAGTGTGTCAGTACAGACTTCCTGTGGGATTCAGTGTGTCAGTACAGACTGCCTGTGGGATTCAGTGTGTCAGTACAGACTTCCTGTGGGATTCAGTGTGTAAGTACAGACTGCCTGTGGGATTCAGTGTGTCATTACAGACTGTCTGTTGGATTCAGTGTGTCAGTACAGACTGTCTGTGGGATTCCGTGTGTCAGTACAGACTGCCTGTGGGATTCAGTGTGTCAGTCCAGACTGAGTGTGGGATTCAGTATGTCAGTCCAGACTGAGTGTGGGATTCAGTATGTCAGTACAGTCTGTCTGTGGGGTTCAGTGTGTCAGCACAGCAGGCCTGTGGGATACAGTGTGTCAGTACAGACTGTCTGTGGGATTCAGTGTTTGAGTACAGACTGCCTGTGGGATTCAGTGTGTCATTACAGACTGTCTGTTGGATTCAGTGTGTCCGTACAGACTGCCTGTGGGATTCAGTGTGTCAGCACAGCAGGCCTGTGGGATTCAGTGTGTAAGTACAGACTGCCTGTGGGATTCAGTGTTTGAGTACTGACTGCCTGTGGGATTCAATGTGTCAGTACAGACTGTCTGTGGGATTCAGTGTGTCATTACAGACTGCCTGTGGGATTCAGTGTGTCAGTACAGACTGTCTGTGGGATTCAGTGTGTCAGTACAGACTGCCTGTGGGATTCAGTGTGTAAGTCTGTGGGATTCAATCTGTCAGTACAGACAGACTGTGGGATTCAGTGTGTCATTACAGACTGTCTGTCGGATTCAGTGTGTCCGTACAAACTGTCTGTGTATTCAGTTTGTTAGTACAGACTGTCTGTGGGATTCAGTGTGTCAGTACAGACTGCCTGTGGGATTCAGTGTGTAAGTACAGACTGTCTGTGGGATTCAGTGTTTGAGTACTGACTGCCTGTGGGATTCAATGTGTCAGTACAGACTGTCTGTGGGATTCAGTGTGTCATTACAGACTGCCTGTGGGATTCAGTGTGTCAGTACAGACTGTCTGTGGGATTCAGTGTGTCAGTACAGACTGCCTGTGGGATTCAGTGTGTAAGTACAGACTGTCTGTGGGATTCAATCTGTCAGTACAGACAGACTGTGGGATTCAGTGTGTCATTACAGACTGTCTGTCGGATTCAGTGTGTCCGTACAAACTGTCTGTGTATTCAGTTTGTTAGTACAGACTGTCTGTGGGATTCAGTGTGTCAGTACAGACTGCCTGTGGGATTCAGTGTGTCAGTAAAGACTGCCTGTGGGATTCAGTGTGTCCGTACAGACTGCGTGTGGGATTCAGTGTGTCAGTACAGACTGCCTGTGGTATTCAGTGTGTCAGTACAGACTGTCTGTCGGATTCAGTGTGTCCGTACAAACTGTCTGTGTATTCAGTTTGTCATTACAAACTGTCTGTGTATTCAGTTTGTCAGTACAGACTGTCTGTTGGATTCAGTGTGTCAGTACAGACTGCCTGTGGGATTCAGTGTGTCAGTACAGACTGCCTGTGGGATTCAGTGTGTCAGTCCAGACTGAGTGTGGGATTCAGTGTGTCAGTACAGTCTGCCTGTGGGATTCAGTGTGTCGGTATAGACTGCCTGTGGGATTCAGTGTGTCGGTACATACTGCCTCTGGGATTCAGTGTGTCCGTACAGACTGCCTGTGGGATTCAGTGTGTCCGTACAGACTGCCTGTGGGATTCAGTGTGTCAGTACAGACTGCCTGTGGGATTCAGTGTGTCAGTACAGATTGTCTGTGGGATTCAGTTTGTCAGTAAAGACTTCCTGTGGGATTCGGTGTGTCAGTACAGACTGTCTGTGGGATTCAGTGTCTCAGTACAGATTGTCTGTGGGATTCAGTGTGTCATTACAGACTGCCTGTGGGATTCAGTGTGTCAGTACAGACTGCCTGTGGTATTCAGTGTGTCTGTACAGACTGCCTGTCGGATTCAGTGTGTCAGCACAGCAGGCCTGTGGGATTCAGTGTGTCAGTCCAGACTGCCTGTGGGATTCAGTGTGTCAGTACAGACTGTCTGTGGGATTCAGTGTGTCAGCACAGCAGGCCTGTGGGATTCAGTGTTTCAGTACAGACTGCCTGTGGGATTCAGTGTGTCAGTATAGACTGTCTGTGGGATTCAGTGTGTCAGCACAACAGGCCTGTTTGATTCAGTGTTTCAGTACAGACTGCCTGTGGGATTCAGTGTGTCAGTACAGACTGCCTGTTGGATACAGTGTGTCAGTACAGACTGCCTGTGGGATTCAGTGTGTCAGTACAGATTGTCTGTGGGATTCAGTGTGTCAGTACAGACTGTCCGTGGGATTCAGTGTGTCAGCACAGCAGGCCTGTGGGATTCAGTGTGTCAGTACAGACTGCCTGTGGGATTCAGTGTGTCAGTACAGACTGTCTGTGGGATTCAGTGTGTCAGCACAGCAGGCCTGTGGGATTCAGTGTGTCAGTACAGACTGCCTGTGGGATTCAGTGTGTCAGTACAGACTGCCTGTGGGATTCAGTGTGTCAGTACAGACTGTCTGTGGGATTCAGTGTGTCAGTACAGACTGCCTGTGGGATTCAGTGTGTCAGTCCAGACTGAGTGTGGGATTCAGTGTGTCAGTACAGTCTGCCTGTGGGATTCAGTGTGTCGGTATAGACTGCCTGTGGGATTCAGTGTGTCGGTACATACTGCCTCTGGGATTCAGTGTGTCCGTACAGACTGCCTGTGGGATTCAGTGTGTCCGTACAGACTGCCTGTGGGATTCAGTGTGTCAGTACAGACTGCCTGTGGGATTCAGTGTGTCAGTACAGATTGTCTGTGGGATTCAGTTTGTCAGTAAAGACTTCCTGTGGGATTCGGTGTGTCAGTACAGACTGCCTGTGGGATTCAGTGTGTCAGTACAGACTGCCTGTGGGATTCAGTGTGTCAGTACAGACTGCCTGTGGGATTCAGTGTGTCAGTCCAGACTGAGTGTGGGATTCAGTGTGTCAGTACAGTCTGCCTGTGGGATTCAGTGTGTCGGTATAGACTGCCTGTGGGATTCAGTGTGTCGGTACATACTGCCTCTGGGATTCAGTGTGTCCGTACAGACTGCCTGTGGGATTCAGTGTGTCCGTACAGACTGCCTGTGGGATTCAGTGTGTCAGTACAGACTGCCTGTGGGATTCAGTGTGTCAGTACAGATTGTCTGTGGGATTCAGTTTGTCAGTAAAGACTTCCTGTGGGATTCGGTGTGTCAGTACAGACTGTCTGTGGGATTCAGTGTCTCAGTACAGATTGTCTGTGGGATTCAGTGTGTCATTACAGACTGCCTGTGGGATTCAGTGTGTCAGTACAGACTGCCTGTGGTATTCAGTGTGTCTGTACAGACTGCCTGTCGGATTCAGTGTGTCAGCACAGCAGGCCTGTGGGATTCAGTGTGTCAGTCCAGACTGCCTGTGGGATTCAGTGTGTCAGTACAGACTGTCTGTGGGATTCAGTGTGTCAGCACAGCAGGCCTGTGGGATTCAGTGTTTCAGTACAGACTGCCTGTGGGATTCAGTGTGTCAGTATAGACTGTCTGTGGGATTCAGTGTGTCAGCACAACAGGCCTGTTTGATTCAGTGTTTCAGTACAGACTGCCTGTGGGATTCAGTGTGTCAGTACAGACTGCCTGTTGGATACAGTGTGTCAGTACAGACTGCCTGTGGGATTCAGTGTGTCAGTACAGATTGTCTGTGGGATTCAGTGTGTCAGTACAGACTGTCCGTGGGATTCAGTGTGTCAGCACAGCAGGCCTGTGGGATTCAGTGTGTCAGTACAGACTGCCTGTGGGATTCAGTGTGTCAGTACAGACTGTCTGTGGGATTCAGTGTGTCAGCACAGCAGGCCTGTGGGATTCAGTGTGTCAGTACAGACTGCCTGTGGGATTCAGTGTGTCAGTACAGACTGCCTGTGGGATTCAGTGTGTCAGTACAGACTGTCTGTGGGATTCAGTGTGTCAGCACAGCAGGCCTGTGGGATTCAGTGTGTCAGTACAGACTGCCTGTGGGATTCAATGTGTCAGTACAAACTGCCTGTGGGATTCAGTGTGTCAGTACAGACTGTCTGTTGGATTCAGTGTATTAGTACAGACTGCCTGTGGGATTCAGTGTGTCAGTGCAGACTGCCTGTTGGATACAGTGTGTCAGTACAGACTGACTGTGGGATTCAGTGTGTCAGTACAGACTGCCTGTGGGATTCAGTGTGTCAGTACAGACTGCCTGTGGGATTCAGTGTGTCAGTACAAACTGCCTGTGGGATTCAGTGTGTCAGTACAGACTGTCTGTTGGATTCAGTGTATTAGTACAGACTGCCTGTGGGATTCAGTGTGTCAGTGCAGACTTCCTGTGGGATTCAGTGTGTCAGTACAGACTGCCTGTGGGATTCAGTGTGTCATTACTGACTGTCTGTTGGATTCAGTGTGTCAGTACAGACTGACTGTGGGATTCAGTGTGTCAGTACAGACTGCCTGTGGGATTCAGTGTGTCAGTACAGACTGCCTGTGGGATTCAGTGTGTCAGTACAGACTGCCTGTGGGATTCAGTGTGTCAGTACAGACTGTCTGTTGGATTCAGTGTATTAGTACAGACTGCCTGTGGGATTCAGTGTGTCAGTACAGACTTCCTGTGGGATTCAGTGTGTCAGTACAGACTGCCTGTGGGATTCAGTGTGTCATTACAGACTGTCTGTTGGATTCAGTGTGTCAGTACAGACTGCCTGTGGGATTCAGTGTGTCAGTACAGACTGCCTGTGGGATTCAGTGTGTCAGTCCAGACTGAGTGTGGGATTCAGTGTGTCAGTACAGTCTGCCTGTGGGATTCAGTGTGTCGGTATAGACTGCCTGTGGGATTCAGTGTGTCAGTACATACTGCCTCTGGGATTCAGTGTGTCCGTACAGACTGCCTGTGGGATTCAGTGTGTCAGTACAGACTGCCTGTGGGATTCAGTGTGTCAGTACAGATTGTCTGTGGGATTCAGTTTGTCAGTAAAGACTTCCTGTGGGATTCAGTGTGTCAGTACAGACTGTCTGTGGGATTCAGTGTCTCAGTACAGATTGTCTGTGTGATTCAGTGTCTCAGTACAGACTGCCTGTGGGATTCAGTGTGTCAGTACAGACTGCCTGTGGTATTCAGTGTGTCTGTATAGACTGACTGTCGGATTCAGTGTGTCCGTACAGACTGCCTGTGGGATTCAGTGTGTCAGTACAGACTGCCTGTGGGATTCAGTGTGTCAGTACAGATTGTCTGTGGGATTCAGTTTGTCAGTAAAGACTTCCTGTGGGATTCGGTGTGTCAGTACAGACTGTCTGTGGGATTCAGTGTCTCAGTACAGATTGTCTGTGGGATTCAGTGTGTCATTACAGACTGCCTGTGGGATTCAGTGTGTCAGTACAGACTGCCTGTGGTATTCAGTGTGTCTGTACAGACTGCCTGTCGGATTCAGTGTGTCAGCACAGCAGGCCTGTGGGATTCAGTGTGTCAGTCCAGACTGCCTGTGGGATTCAGTGTGTCAGTACAGACTGTCTGTGGGATTCAGTGTGTCAGCACAGCAGGCCTGTGGGATTCAGTGTTTCAGTACAGACTGCCTGTGGGATTCAGTGTGTCAGTACAGACTGTCTGTGGGATTCAGTGTGTCAGCACAACAGGCCTGTTTGATTCAGTGTTTCAGTACAGACTGCCTGTGGGATTCAGTGTGTCAGTACAGACTGCCTGTTGGATACAGTGTGTCAGTACAGACTGCCTGTGGGATTCAGTGTGTCAGTACAGATTGTCTGTGGGATTCAGTGTGTCAGTACAGACTGTCCGTGGGATTCAGTGTGTCAGCACAGCAGGCCTGTGGGATTCAGTGTGTCAGTACAGACTGCCTGTGGGATTCAGTGTGTCACTAAAGACTGTCTGTGGGATTCAGTGTGTCAGCACAGCAGGCCTGTGGGATTCAGTGTGTCAGTACAGACTGCCTGTGGGATTCAGTGTGTCAGTACAGACTGCCTGTGGGATTCAGTGTGTCAGTACAGACTGTCTGTGGGATTCAGTGTGTCAGCACAGCAGGCCTGTGGGATTCAGTGTGTCAGTACAGACTGCCTGTGGGATTCAATGTGTCAGTACAGACTGCCTGTTGGATACAGTGTGTCAGTACAGACTGACTGTGGGATTCAGTGTGTCAGTACAGACTGCCTGTGGGATTCAGTGTGTCAGTACAGACTGCCTGTGGGATTCAGTGTGTCAGTACAGACTGCCTGTGGGATTCAGTGTGTCAGTACAGACTGTCTGTTGGATTCAGTGTATTAGTACAGACTGCCTGTGGGATTCAGTGTGTCAGTGCAGACTTCCTGTGGGATTCAGTGTGTCAGTACAGACTGCCTGTGGGATTCAGTGTGTCATTACTGACTGTCTGTTGGATTCAGTGTGTCAGTACAGACTGACTGTGGGATTCAGTGTGTCAGTACAGACTGCCTTTGGGATTCAGTGTGTCAGTACAGACTGCCTGTGGGATTCAGTGTGTCAGTACAGACTGCCTGTGGGATTCAGTGTGTCAGTACAGACTGTCTGTTGGATTCAGTGTATTAGTACAGACTGCCTGTGGGATTCAGTATGTCAGTACAGACTTCCTGTGGGATTCAGTGTGTCAGTACAGACTGCCTGTGGGATTCAGTGTGTCATTACAGACTGTCTGTTGGATTCAGTGTGTCAGTACAGACTGCCTGTGGGATTCAGTGTGTCAGTACAGACTGCCTGTGGGATTCAGTGTGTCAGTCCAGACTGAGTGTGGGATTCAGTGTGTCAGTACAGTCTGCCTGTGGGATTCAGTGTGTCGGTATAGACTGCCTGTGGGATTCAGTGTGTCAGTACATACTGCCTCTGGGATTCAGTGTGTCCGTACAGACTGCCTGTGGGATTCAGTGTGTCAGTACAGACTGCCTGTGGGATTCAGTGTGTCAGTACAGATTGTCTGTGGGATTCAGTTTGTCAGTAAAGACTTCCTGTGGGATTCAGTGTGTCAGTACAGACTGTCTGTGGGATTCAGTGTCTCAGTACAGATTGTCTGTGTGATTCAGTGTCTCAGTACAGACTGCCTGTGGGATTCAGTGTGTCAGTACAGACTGCCTGTGGTATTCAGTGTGTCTGTACAGACTGACTGTCGGATTCAGTGTGTCAGCACAGCAGGCCTGTGGGATTCAGTGTGTCAGTCCAGACTGCCTGTGGGATTCAGTGTGTCAGTACAGACTGTCTGTGGGATTCAGTGTGTCAGCACAGCAGGCCTGTGGGATTCAGTGTTTCAGTACAGACTGCCTGTGGGATTCAGTGTGTCAGTACAGACTGTCTGTGGGATTCAGTGTGTCAGCACAACAGGCCTGTGTGATTCAGTGTTTCAGTACAGACTGCCTGTGGGATTCAGTGTGTCAGTACAGACTGCCTGTTGGATACAGTGTGTCAGTACAGACTGCCTGTGAGATTCAGTGTGTCAGTACAGATTGTCTGTGGGATTCAGTGTGTCAGTACAGACTGTCCGTGGGATTCAGTGTGTCAGCACAGCAGGCATGTGGGATTCAGTGTGTCAGTCCAGACTGCCTGTGGGATTCAGTGTGTCAGTACAGACTGCCTGTGGGATTCAGTGTGTCAGTACAGACTGTCTGTTGGATTCAGTGTATTAGTACAGACTGCCTGTGGGATTCAGTGTGTCAGTATAGACTTCCTGTGGGATTCAGTGTGTCAGTACAGACTGCCTGTGGGATTCAGTGTGTCAGTACAGACTGTCTGTTGGATTCAGTGTATTAGTACAGACTGCCTGTGGGATTCAGTGTGTCAGTGCAGACTTCCTGTGGGATTCAGTGTGTCAGTACAGACTGCCTGTGGGATTCAGTGTGTCATTACTGACTGTCTGTTGGATTCAGTGTGTCAGTACAGACTGACTGTGGGATTCAGTGTGTCAGTACAGACTGCCTTTGGGATTCAGTGTGTCAGTACAGACTGCCTGTGGGATTCAGTGTGTCAGTACAGACTGCCTGTGGGATTCAGTGTGTCAGTACAGACTGTCTGTTGGATTCAGTGTATTAGTACAGACTGCCTGTGGGATTCAGTGTGTCAGTACAGACTTCCTGTGGGATTCAGTGTGTCAGTACAGACTGCCTGTGGGATTCAGTGTGTCATTACAGACTGTCTGTTGGATTCAGTGTGTCAGTACAGACTGCCTGTGGGATTCAGTGTGTCAGTACAGACTGCCTGTGGGATTCAGTGTGTCAGTCCAGACTGAGTGTGGGATTCAGTGTGTCAGTACAGTCTGCCTGTGGGATTCAGTGTGTCGGTATAGACTGCCTGTGGGATTCAGTGTGTCAGTACATACTGCCTCTGGGATTCAGTGTGTCCGTACAGACTGCCTGTGGGATTCAGTGTGTCAGTACAGACTGCCTGTGGGATTCAGTGTGTCAGTACAGATTGTCTGTGGGATTCAGTTTGTCAGTAAAGACTTCCTGTGGGATTCAGTGTGTCAGTACAGACTGTCTGTGGGATTCAGTGTCTCAGTACAGATTGTCTGTGTGATTCAGTGTCTCAGTACAGACTGCCTGTGGGATTCAGTGTGTCAGTACAGACTGCCTGTGGTATTCAGTGTGTCTGTACAGACTGACTGTCGGATTCAGTGTGTCAGCACAGCAGGCCTGTGGGATTCAGTGTGTCAGTCCAGACTGCCTGTGGGATTCAGTGTGTCAGTACAGACTGTCTGTGGGATTCAGTGTGTCAGCACAGCAGGCCTGTGGGATTCAGTGTTTCAGTACAGACTGCCTGTGGGATTCAGTGTGTCAGTACAGACTGTCTGTGGGATTCAGTGTGTCAGCACAACAGGCCTGTGTGATTCAGTGTTTCAGTACAGACTGCCTGTGGGATTCAGTGTGTCAGTACAGACTGCCTGTTGGATACAGTGTGTCAGTACAGACTGCCTGTGGGATTCAGTGTGTCAGTACAGATTGTCTGTGGGATTCAGTGTGTCAGTACAGACTGTCCGTGGGATTCAGTGTGTCAGCACAGCAGGCCTGTGGGATTCAGTGTGTCAGTACAGACTGCCTGTGGGATTCAGTGTGTCAGTACAGACTGCCTGTGGGATTCAGTGTGTCAGTACAGACTGTCTGTTGGATTCAGTGTATTAGTACAGACTGCCTGTGGGATTCAGTGTGTCAGTATAGACTTCCTGTTGGATTCAGTGTGTCAGTACAGACTGCCTGTGGGATTCAGTGTGTCATTACAGACTGTCTGTTGGATTCATTGTGTCAGTACAGACTGTCTGTGGGATTCAGTGTGTCAGTACAGACTGCCTGTGGGATTCAGTGTGTCAGTCCAGACTGAGTGTGGGATTCAGTATGTCAGTACAGTCTGTCTGTGGGGTTCAGTGTGTCAGCACAGCAGGCCTGTGGGATACAGTGTGTCAGTACAGACTGTCTGTGGGATTCAGTGTGTCAGTACAGACTGTCTGTGGGATTCAGTGTTTGAGTACAGACTGCCTGTGGGATTCAGTGTGTCATTACAGACTGTCTGTTGGATTCAGTGTGTCCGTACAGACTGCCTGTGGGATTCAGTGTGTCAGCACAGCAGGCCTGTGGGATTCAGTGTGTCAGTACAGACTGCCTGTGGGATTCAATGTGTCAGTACAGACTGTCTGTGGAATTCAGTGTGTCATTACAGACTGCCTGTGGGATTCAGTGTGTCAGTACAGACTGTCTGTGGGATTCAGTGTGTCAGTACAGACTGCCTGTGGGATTCAGTGTGTAAGTACAGACTGTCTGTGGGATTCAATCTGTCAGTACAGACAGTCTGTGGGATTCAGTGTGTCATTACAGACTGTCTGTCGGATTCAGTGTGTCCGTACAAACTGTCTGTGTATTAAGTTTGTCAGTACAGACTGTCTGTGGGATTCAGTGTGTCAGTACAGACTGCCTGTGGGATTCAGTGTGTCAGTAAAGACTGCCTGTGGGATTCAGTTTGTCCGTACAGACTGCGTGTGGGATTCAGTGTGTCAGTACAGACAGCCTGTGGTATTCAGTGTGTCAGTACAGACTGTCTGTTGGATTCAGTGTGTCAGTACAGACTGCCTGTGGGATTCAGTGTGTCAGTACAGACTGCCTGTGGGATTCAGTGTGTCAGTCCAGACTGAGTGTGGGATTCAGTGTGTCAGTACAGTCTGCCTGTGGGATTCAGTGTGTCGGTATAGACTGCCTGTGGGATTCAGTGTGTCAGTACATACTGCCTCTGGGATTCAGTGTGTCCGTACAGACTGCCTGTGGGATTCAGTGTGTCAGTACAGACTGCCTGTGGGAATCAGTGTGTCAGTACAGATTGTCTGTGGGATTCAGTTTGTCAGTAAATACTTCCTGTGGGATTCAGTGTGTCAGTACAGACTGTCTGTGGGATTCAGTGTCTGAGTACAGATTGTCTGTGGGATTCAGTGTGTCAGTACAGACTGCCTGTGGTATTCAGTGTGTCAGTACAGACTGCCTGTGGTATTCAGTGTGTCTGTACAGACTGCGTGTGGGATTCAGTGTGTCAGTACAGACTGTCTGTGGGATTCAGTGTGTCAGCACAGCAGGCCTGTGGGATTCAGTGTTTCAGTACAGACTGCCTGTGGGATTCAGTGTGTCAGTACAGACTGTCTGTGGGATTCAGTGTGTCAGCACAACAGGCCTGTGTGATTCAGTGTTTCAGTACAGACTGCCTGTGGGATTCAGTGTGTCAGTACAGACTGCCTGTTGGATACAGTGTGTCAGTGTGTCAGTACAGACTGCCTGTGGGA